>NC_140594.1:530339721-530939721 GCF_964204655.1 Triturus cristatus | reverse complement strand
GCCGTGGCATAAGCAAGGAAAATGGCCCCTTTGGCTGCTGCTCAGGAAGTAAAATATAGCAATTATCAGGGTTCAATGGGCCCCTGAGGGTTTTGGGTCTCAGTACCACTGTACTTGCTGAATCAATGGTAACTATGCCCCTAGTATGGACAGAGAAGGCTGCTTCACCAATTGCAAACTGAGGACTAGTTAAACTAGTTTTCTCTGCTAGTCACATGACAAGCACTGGAATGTAATTAAAGAAATGATCACGAAGCCAGTCTCCTACCAAGGTCTCTGCAAAAGGGCATTAGATTGAGTTAACATGGGTAGGCACGGACATCCTATTCCAGGCGTCCATCCATAGGTGCTTGCATTTCATGTCTGCCTCAACACCATATAAACAGACATAACCAAATGCCAAGTACATTCGAACACTCGATGTTGTAAAAGATTTGTGCAGGCAGATCCACTCATTAGATCACAAGTATCAGCTTCATACTTTGTTTTCATGATTGTTGATAAGTAATTGTAATCATTTTAATGAATCCTTAACATTACGTCTAACACCTCGTACCCTGCTCTCCTCTTCCCCCCAATACGACCGTGCCTCCCAAGTTACACCTCCAAAAGTCACCATGCCTCCCCTCAGCCACAAGTAAACACCACCCCAGCACTCCTGACTCACTCTTCCCTCAACATACAGTGCCGATCTGTACCACTCCCTACCCCTGGCGCACGGTGACCACCTCTCCGACCCGCGCCCTCTCAGAGATGAATCGTGAGAGAGAGGCTCACTCTCACGATTCATCATGCCCTCCCTTCCCTTGACCACCAGAATACCTCCAGCTCGCCACCTCACATGGCTTACCTCCACCCAGACCCAAAGCACACACCATCTACAATAACATCCTCACCCAACCTTCCCCACGCCCCCGGCTCCTCACCCCCACGGGCTGGGATACATTCCTACGCCTGATGTGCCCTCCTCCCCAGGGCTCCCCACACCCTCGTACAATGGCTCACCTTCCCTCGGGTTCACTCTGCAGTGGCACACGCTGACCTCCTCACTACCCCTCCCCATGCCCTGCCCCTCAGGCTGCTCACCTCGCAGCTGGCACCAAAGGTTTCACACTGGCATGCTATCCTCTGCAAGGCAGCCTTTCTTGCCCAGGGTCTCTAGGCGCGCCGGTGCATGGCCTCGGCCGGTCTCGGTGCTGCTCACTGCACGCCGGGCACGGGTGCTGCCACCCTTCCTGCCGCCAGTGATGCGTGGTGCTTCTGTAACCCCTTCGCTGCAGGACTCGCGGGCACTGCGCATGCGCGCGAGCCTCCGGAGGTGCCAGATCTGGACTAATAAAACAAGCTCGATTCTCCTGGAAAAAAGATCTAAACAAGCACAAGACCTACCAGAAGAGCCCGAAACAAGGCCGACCCCACACAAAGACGAGACTGGGTTAGAAAGGAAAAGAGTATAAGAACAACCATTCAGCGTGCATCACATTGGATTTAGCACGCCTCAGTCGTTCATGCGCCAAATCCCTGCCAGGGGCCGCCATGAATATGTATTGTATCCGATTCCTCGTGGTGGCCCCTGGGGTTTGGTGGCCCTGTGCAGGTGCACAGCTTGCACATGCCTAAGGCCGCCCCTGCTGGTAGCTCTCCAGCTATCTGTAAGAATCTCTCCTGTGTGCAACCCAGAAAACTAAATTAGAAGCTATTGCTTGGTTGTATTGTGAGTGTATATTCAAGACCAAAAAATATTATTTTTAGAACTAATAAACTGATAAAATGGCAGAATTTCCAAAATATATTTAAAGATGGTGTATGAGTGATAAATCATGTGGCATTGAGGAGACATTTTACAAATGGTATTACTTGGTACCTGAGGCACTGCAGCTATAATGTTATGTATCGCACATGGAGAGGTATAACATATTGACAAACTCTTTTATATCACTGCTGGCAACCGTGCCTAATGTACTAAAGTTACCACTGGCAGCTGTCTTGCATATTGTGGGCACTAATGTAATCCTGTCTGATGTGGACACTATTAGAACACTAATAATATTGGTAGTCCTCAAGTTTCTTTGTACATAAGCAGTGCTTATTACAGGAAAGGTTGTAGACCCCTGGTCTAGAGAGTCACTGTGGATGAAAAATGATTGGGTGGAATGTTACAGAGAGTGATTTCAAGTGGCTTGGACTATTTGCAAGCATTCCTCCCATCATCTTTTGTCTGTTTGATATAACAGACTAAGTGGCTAAGGCTATGTTCCGTCGTGGGTCCCTTGCGCTCTATAAGACAAGATCTAAACTATACCTCGCTGATGAGGCCTAAAAAGGCAAAAACCTGTCTGGGGTTACTTGTGTTCCCTTCTGGAGGAGGTCTCACCTGACAGTTTAAGATGGTTCGCTCCCTTTAGGAGCAGAGTCAGTAATAATGTGCATAAGGTGGGACTCTGACTAGAGTGGCACAGTGGGCGAAAACAATGGGTTGAGTAAAGATGGGGACGAGGAAAGAAAATTAGGATGCAATATTCAGATTATTCCAATATATCCTTCTCGTCCCAGGCCTTACTCTTTCCCTCCTTAATCCCGCCTTTAGCCTGGGTAGCAGGCCCAACACTAGGAATCTTGATCTGGGAGGGCTTTGACAATGCCTGGTGGGCCATGAAAGTGTATTAGGAGAAGTGCGCAAAAATAAACATAGGGTTTTAGGAGATCTGCTATTGAGACACTGGCAACATTTGCCCAATATGGGCAAGTCTAAGAAGAAATAGTTCCATTTCTTGGATCTAATGCACATTACTGCTGACTATGCCCAGTGCCCATTTTACTGTCTGTGACTCTTACTCTTATGAGAGCTTGCATGTTTTGTATTTTGCTTCAGTGTCATAGAATACTCTGCAGTTCAGTTGTGGATGGGTAGCAGATAGATGAGCTAAGATCAGCTTCAATATTTGCTGGACTGACTTCTGTTTACACATTGCAACAATGTCACTTGTCGCTAGTTGAAAGACTTTCAATTCAAATAATCTTTATTCGGTTATTAAAAAATAGCCATAAAAGATACATATAATACAATCGGGCCTTCATCTAATACAGAATAATTCATACATCTATACATATACATCATTCATATTAAAACGGACATGTTAAAAGCAATCGATCAGTATAAATATTAAAAACCGAGACAATGATGTTCTGTTCATTTGGTCAAGTAAAAGTTTCCATCCTCCCTGGAAAGAAGGATCATGAGGCGCCAATCTAAATTTGGTTCTTTCATTTCTGCTCCTTGTAATGAGGGCAGCCTGATTAATCCTCTCCCCTGGTCTTTCTTAATCTGACTGCCAAACGCAAAAAATGTACCATACTAAATAGAGTGAAAGGTTCAGAGGCGAGTTTGAGAAATAAAAGAGCCACTTTGGCCTGTTTTATATTGGAGCGTTTTAGGATTGTTTTTAAAAACAGTGATCTTGGGTAAGCATAAAAGGGACAAATTAGGACGAAGTGAAGGGTGTCTTGCGGAGATCTAAGATCGCAGCCTCAACAACGTTTTAAGCTAACGTCATGTACAAAGCCCGCTGGGACGGACAGGATATGATGCAGCAAATCCAGTCTAAATCTGGACATTAGAAATCTATCCTGTCTATTATACATATTGGCAAGATAGAATTCCATGCCCGGTTTAACTTTAATGAGCTGGTATGACCTGACTGTGCTTTTCAGCCCTTCTCTTACCTCTCTGGCCCTAACCAGATGCTGCCTACAATCTATCTTTATGACACCCTTGTCTCTGCTAGCCAACATACATGGTTCATAAAAAAGGTTTTCATGCCCCAGGCTGGTCAGTACATCCCTTACATATTTAAGCCATGGTATTCGGGACCACTTGTCCCCTTTCATACAGTCCTCTAAAATCAATCTGCTTAAGCTTGCCTCTGGGTTTGTCCAGATTTTTATCCAGCAAGTGATTGGTTTAAGGGCAGCCTTATCAGTGAGATAATCTATACCTAGCTCCTCATGTGCAATAAATGAAGAAATGCATGTTGGCACTTGCAAAAGCCTTTTTAGGAATTTGTCTTCTTCACGTTGGATGTTCCCCACATCTGAAAAACCCCAGACCTCGCTCCCATATAAGATCTTTGCACAACATACCGAACTGTATAGTTGAGCGATTTCATGCGGGGACCAGCGACCCAATCTTGTCGCATAGTTCATAATAGACCCCGCAGCGCAGGGATGTTGGCTACATTTATAACATACTAGGGGCTTAAAGTTAAGGTCTTGGTCAAAAATAATCCCCAGATAATTGAAGATTTTAACTTTTTCCAGTATATGGGTTCCTATTGAGAAACTACAATTCTTAGCTGGCTTTTTACCCACTACCATGATATATGACTTTGAAAGATTGGGCACTAGATCTAAATCCGCCATGAACCTAACAAAACCATTAATAAGTACCTGTAAACTCCTTCCTGTACGACTTAAAAAACGTTCACATGGAGTTAGTTCTCCATTGGGTTTTCTGGGAACATAAATGACAAATTGGGCATTCTTTTTTTTTATTTTTATTTTTTACTTTTTATTCACATTTCAATACAACAATACAGATCTGCATGTGTTATTGGACAGTCGCAATGTCATTTCCGTACTGCCACTTATTAGACATTTCTGCTTTGATACATAGTTAGTTCACAACATTACATGTCTTCACCTGAATCACTTTCTTCATCTGGGGGCGAACAAATGTTTCCTCTGGGCACGTTCCACTTTCCCCACACCCTAGCCCATTTGCGAGGGCATTTCCTATGTATGAATGTGGCCTCCTCCGCCACCATGACCATATCCATGTCCCTACACTACTGTACTATTGTTGGTACCGTTCCCACACCCCACTTTTGCGCTATGTTCCGTTTAGCTATTGTCATGTCAGTCATAGCCCATAGGCGTTCAGCGTGGGTAAGATCTGTTGGCCCCCAGACATTAAGAATGCAGCACTGGGGCTCCAGTGGGACCTGTTTCTCGGTGACTTCTGCTATTGTGCCTACCACTTCCTCCCAGTATGGCGCCAGTTTGGGACATTCCCATAAGGTGTGATAATAAGTACCTATGTCCCCGCAGAGACGTAGACAGCTTGGGTCAGGGGCCCTCCCCATCTTATGCAGTACCGTCCGTGTGTAATAGGTCCTGTGTAATATTTTAAACTGCACCAGTCGCAGTCTAGAGGAGATTGCCACCTCTTTGGACGAGGCAAGCGCCTCGCGCCAGTCAGGGTCGTCCATGTCTCCCACTTCGGACTGCCAAAGTTCCCTGAGTCGGGCGAGTGGGTCCGGTCGGTTGTTAATGATTTTTTTATATGTCAGTGAAGTTGCTTTTTTATGGCGGTAGTCAGTAAGTAGTCAGTCTTCTAAGGGGGAGGACTCCGGAAGCTTCTCATCTGTGGGGAGGGCTGTTTCAATCGCATGTTTAATTTGCAAATACCTGAACCGTTTGCCTGGAGCCATTGAGTACTGTTCTTGCAGATGGACGAAGCTGACTACCTTCCCATTATGCCACAGATCCCCAAGTCAGGCGATGCCGATCAGATCCCACTTTTGAAACCCTTTACTATTGCCTAGTGTTCCCAGTTTGCGTGTGTCCCACAAAGATGTGTGTTTCATGAGTATGTCAGTCCAACCCAAGTGTCTGTTCACTGTGCGCCAGATCCGGATGAAGTGCGATGCTGGGCCTAGAAGGTTATGGGCTATCTGAGTGTTGTATAGGGCTCTATTAATACCGCCTTTCCCTAGTGTCATTCTATCGAGGTGGTAGGCTGGGTCTATGTCCGGCACATGTAGCCACTGAATAATAACTGTAAGTTGCGAAGCTCAGTAGTACGCTTTGATATCAGGGAGGGCTATTCCGCCATCGTACCAACTCCTCACCAATTTATTCGCTGCCACTCTTGCTGGTTTGTTGTCCCATAAGAGAGCCGCCACCTCCGAGTTAATCGCTCTAAAATATGCGTCAGGGACTGGGTAGGGGGTATTGTGCAGGACATATAAAAATCTGGTCAGGGCCATCATTTTAAAAAGAGCCGCTCTACCTAACAGGGTGAGTGGTAGTGCCTTCCAATGCCGAATATCACGTTTCAGTTGTTGCAGAGGGGCTTGTAAATTAAGTGTTAGGAAGGTGTCACTGTTGGATGTTATATATATATATTTATATATACCGAGATACTTAAAACTCTTCGTGACTATTTGAACCTTACAGCCTCGCGGGAGACGTGGGGGTAGGCCATGTAATACGTATAGCACTGACTTATCCCAATTGATAGCATAACTGGAGACAGAGCCATACACAGCGCAGATATTAAGTAGCGCATGCAGTGATCTCGTAGGCGAAGCGATATATAATATTACATCATCCGCGTACAGAGAAATATGATCCACCATTCCTCTCTCCATTTTAGACCGCAAACATCTTATCCACACCGCCAGTGGTTCGAGAACTAATGCAAACAATAAGGGTGATAATGGGCAGCCCTGTCTCGTTCCTTTGCCTAGGGTGAATTCTCTTGATATGTGACCATTAGCGACCACATGGGCAACCGGATCAGTATATAGTAGACGTATCCAAGAACAGAACTTCGGTCCAAACCCTAAGTGTTTGAGGACCGCGAATAAGAAGGCCCATTCCACCGAATCAAAAGCCATCCGTGCATTCAATGAGAGGATCGCAGCGTCTTCCTGAATAGTATGTTTTCGACCTAATATGACATGAAGGCGTCTATGATTCAGGGCCGTGTTTCTGCCTGGCATAAATCCGGATTTATCCGGATGGATCAATGTGTGGAGATGGGAGGTAAGTCTAAGCGCCAGCGTTTTTGCCAAAATTTTCCCCTCTGCATTGATTAGGGAAATTGGGCGGTAAGAGTGCATTCCTCTGCCAGTTTGCCAGACTTATGTAAATTGGGCATTCTTTGTCTTCAAAAATGTTTAAATAAAATACACAAAAAGCATAAAATGACAACACCTCCCTGTCTTTAAGAAAGCTCAGGTTCAACCATCATTAGTATATTGTCTGGAGGATTACTGATATTGATAATTACTTCAAAATGAGGGTGGGAGGCATCTTAAGACATACAGAATATGCAATCTAATAACCCCCTCATTAAGCTATCTACTGAAAAAACACTTTGTCTTATCCTCCACCTGACATTCCAATTCAGAGAGATGGCACAGAACTGCAAACTCAGAACCACAATCCTTGAGCACAGTGGCGGAGCTACTAGGGTAGGACTAAGAGGGCCATGGCCCCACTGGCTTGCTTTGTTGTTAGGAGGCACCCCATGCCTGGCGAATGGTAGCATCAAGATAATATTTACATGGATTTTATATTTGAGATGCAAGCAGTTGATTTGCTAAAGAGGTCACATAAGTAACAACATGGGGTGACTAATTTGGCAAATTATGTATTTCTATTTCAAAAATAAAATGCACTACAATTTATGCTGCCAGACTGGCGTGAAGGGGACCTTGGTCAGAGTTAATATGTGGAGCACCAAAAGGGCAGCCTGAAACTGTGCCACACTGGATAGGGCCTCTAGCAAAATTACAGCCTGAGACTGCACCACACTAGAATGCACATCTCTCAAAAGATAAACCTGAAACTGTGCTGTGCTGGACTGCACAGTGCTGAATCCAGCCTCGGGTGAAATGACAGTCTGGGACTGCTCTTCACTGCCTCCTGCCAATTTTACTCCTAGCAGGAAGGAAGCTTTAGTTGCAGTGCAGAAAATCCTCAGTCGGTAGAGAAGTGAAAGAAACTCCTCCAGAGGTGTAGAACTCACTAGTGCAGTAGGTGCAGGAGTCACCAGGACCCAGGGGCCCACTGTGCCCAAACTCTGACCATCATTTACTATCCAACCTGTGGATGATGGACACATCTTCCTTGCTTGCACTAGGACCAGTGACACCCTTGCTACACCACTGAGCCTCTCAAAGGAACAGTGCCAAAGTGATGCCCTGTGAGGCATGGAGGAGCCATCTCATTGGTGCAGATAGGTTTAAAATAAATAGCACATTCAATCTTTAATGTGTTCCAGTGTTGCCATTGTGGGGTTCTGGTGACATCATAACCTACAAGACCAGAGGTCATGTGGTTTGTGAATATCACCAGAACCCCCAAAGTGGCAATATATGACCATATTACATATGGTGCCCATTATCTAATTTTTATATTACATTAATGTATCTGTTTTGGTGTAGTTAGCATGAAAAGCTGTTTTATTCAATATGCAGCTAACAATCACCAGTGATTTAATTAAATTGTTTAGGATCTGTTCACCTTTCTTGAATAAATCATTAATAAAACACATTTTCTGTGAATTTAGGCCACTTTGTGACTGCAGCATTAACCATATAATTATGGAATTGAAGCATGTCAGCTGTTGTTGCTTCACCTTGATGGTTTAAATGTTTTTATTGATTTTGCAATTCACAAACAGAACCACTTACACATAGCTATCATCACATGCTGTGGTATTACCAGTGGTCCAAGTGACTCTAGGGCGCAACCTCAACAGTGTGCGCTTAGCTGGTTAATATCACGTGCATGGAATAACAATTAGGCAAGGGAAAAAAAGGAAAACACCCAGGATCCCCCTCCCCTTCCCTCCGCCCCCCCTCGTGCTCCACGTCCATCACCCAAGCTATGCTACACCCCCACCGACCCCCCTCAGCAGTCCGCCCGTCGTGCCTCTGTAAGGCGCAGCAACCGGAGATATCGGGGGCATGTGACTTCTCGGCATTCGGTAGCTAATAGCGACAGAAATGGTTGCCACAACTCATCATATTTGGCTCCCTTCCCCGCCATGGTAAGTGCCAATTTCTCCATACCAAGGACATGCCACAGACGGTGCAGCCAGCCTGTAAAAGTTGGGGTGTTAGGAGTGCGCCAATGTGTAAGTATGTTTTGTGTCACCGACCATAGTGCAATGGCCATCTGTCTGCCTCTGCGAGATCTTAATGGGTAGGTCAGAGAATTGGGGAGACCCAGTAGTACATAGGCTGGAAAACGTGGTATCTCAGTCTCACCAGCACGTCGCCTCTCGGGAGCGGTCCATTGCATGCAAGCGTTCTGGAGTATAGCACCAATATGTCACAATCTTCGTAAGTGTCTCCGTAAGCCCCATGTGATACGCAGAATGCCTGGCCCTGTAATATATACCATCCCACTCTTTGTGGCTGAGTGTCCTGCCCAACTCCTGCCGCTCTCTGCTAGGATTGTGCGTGTACGTGTGTTTGATCTGCAACCTCTTGTAGAGATCATAGATGAGTTTTGTATCTGACGTGCAGGTGATGAGCCATCTTTCGGAATGGGAAAGGCGTCTGTCTGCCTCGGAGCGGACCTGTGGTTGAAGCGCCCAATGCCTTACTTGTAGTATCTTAGTCTCTCTGTCTCCAGGAGCCCGAATTCCTGCCTCAACTGAGCGAACGAGTTGACCCCCTCAGCGCCATAGACATGATACAGAAAACGGCAACCAGCCGACCTCCAACCTGCAAAAGCTACCTTATCCATACCAGGGTTGAAATCAGGGTTGTCGACCAATGGGGTAAGCGGAGATGGGAAGGTTGTGAGTTCGTGCTTGATGTTAGTGGCATCCCACACCTCCAGGGGGACCCGTGTAATATACGAGGCATATAGATTAGGGGGCCTATAGGGCTTGCGCAGGAAGGGAATTTCCTGCAAGGGCCGCGCCGCCACCGCCTGGTCCTGAAACAACCAGTGTTTATCAGATTCCCATCTGCTCCGTTCCACCAGGTACCGCAATTGAGCTGCCTGGAAGTAAAGCTGGAGATCAGGGACTCCAAGCCCTCCATTTTCCGGGGCAAGCGCCACTAGTGTCCGTCGCATTCGCGGTGTCGGACCGCTCCAGATAAACTGGGCTAAGTCGGATTGCGTCTGCCGAATCTACCCGGCAGGTGGTCAGAGAGGTATGGTACGAAAAAGATAGATGATCTGTGGTAGAATGGTCATTTTGACCGCTGCAATTTTGCCTAGCCATGAGAGTGGGTAGTGTTTCCACTGGCCAAGCTCTTGACGGATTTTCCAGCGCAGTAGCGCATAATTAGTAGTAACCACTGCAGGGAGGGTGGGCGCCAGCTGAATCCCCAGGTATGGGATTGTGTCCGCCGCCCATTGGATGGGAAGCAGGGTTTGCAAATATTCCCGGGTGAGACGTGACAAAGAAAGGTCTAGGGCCATTGATTTATCTGCATTCACCTTAAATCCAGCAGCTCGAGCAAAGGCTTCCAGCTCTGCTAAGCAAGCCGGCAGTGCGCTCCTCGGGTCAGCAAGTGATATAAACACGCCATCCGCGTATAAGCTAATCGTATGGACATAGCCCCCAAATTTGATCCCCCTGATCTCCAGATTCTGCCGCATTCTCTTTTTTTTTTTTTGCTTTTTATTTTATTAGTGAATGCACATGCAGAATTTAGACAATATGTACATCTCTAATAATCAAAAAGAAAAAAGAAGCATAAAATAAAAAAAACGCCAAGTACATCAGCAATACAAAATAAAGTTGAAAGACAAAAAAGGTTATATAATCCAAAAGGCAATAGACATAAAGATATATATAAAAGATAAAGAGGTCAAATCTATACAATCGTTTCTAACCATTTAGTGATCGGTGACCAGATTTTTTGGCCCCAGATTCGTTTCTTGAGGCCACATCTTTTGTAAACAGATAGTTCTAAATTATATAGCTGGAGTATCCTTAATCTCCAATTGCAAAAAGTGGGAGCATCAGCATTGATCCAATGAGTGGTTATACATAGTCTTGTAATAGACATGGTAATAAAGAGAAAACTAGTTTCGGCACTTTCACGGAATGTTCCTTCCGTCTCCCCCTCAACCCCAAATATTACCAGCTCAGGGGTCAGTATAACAGGCATTAATAGAATTAGGTTTAGAAAATAATTTATGTCTTGGAAAAAAAGTTCTTAAACCTGGACAAAAAAAAAACATATGTATTGAATCAGCCCCATATAATCCACACCGATTACAGGAGTTACATGAGTTCCCCTGGGAATGAGTCCATTTGGAGATTTTGGCAGGGGAGTAATACAGATCAAAGGCTGACATAAAATGTTGCGATTTCAAACTGCCAGACAAAACAACTGAGTTTGCCAATTCTAGTGATTTAACCAAATTTATGCCACCTTTATCTAATTTCCTTTCCCACCGAGCACATTGCGATATTAAATCATCGGGAAATTCCGTCAGCAAGGTCTGATATATTATCCCAATACGTGATTGTCGTAGCAGCGTTTCAATTATGCTAATTGGACCCAGATTCCCCTGCCCCATTTGCAATTTAGAGCCAAGAAAATTCCGAATTTGTAGAAATTTAAAAAAATCACATTTAGGGAGGCCAAACTCCTTCTGTAAGAGTGTGAATGGCTTCAGGCTACCTTCTAGACTTAGATCACCAATAACCGTAAGCCCTAAATCAGACCATCTAAACGTAATCCTATCCTGGAATATTGATGGTAGTAGACCATACGCTGAAAGGGGGGTATACAAGTTAATATTGGATATATTAAATCGTTTCCTGATTTTCTTCCATGCAAAATATGCAGATTTAATTATTTTAAATCTGGTTTTCTTATAGTAGCTGGGTTCAAGAGTTTTAACTAATCTTTGTCGAGCATGTTCACCTAAAAGCATCTCATAGATTGCTGGGTTAGTAGCATCAGATCTGACTGTTTTGGCAGTAACGAGTCTCTCCATATGCTGCAATAGAGCCGCCAGATGGTATAATAGGAAATTCGGCATACCCCAACCTCCCCTTAATCTTGGAAGAGTCATCCATTTTATTGCCCTTCTAGGCTTTCGGTAGCTCCATAAGAATCGAAAACAAATCTGTTCGATTTTGGAATAAAGAGAGGGTGGAAAAATTAATGGAATTGTTCGAAAAAAATATAAGATTTTGGGAAAAATAGACATTTTAATAAGATTGCATCGACCATGTAATGATAGGTGTAAATGATCTAGCCTCTCCAGAGAAGTGTTAATAGTATGAATGATGGGTAATATATTAAGTTCAGGAATGCGTTCTACATCCGGTGTTATTCTGACCCCCAGATAGGTAGCCTCTGAGGTTGTAATATCTAGGGGGTAGGATTTATCCGAATGCAGACATTGTGTTTTGTCCACGTTCAATTTATACCCGGAGAAATCACCAAACTGTTTTGCGCAGATATCCACAGTGGGGAGAGCGAGCCGTAAATTACTGGTAAAAATCGCTATATCGTCAGCATAGGCCATAGTTTTATACAAGATATTGTTCACAATTGCGGGCTCAATATTCGTTTCCCTTTCAAGTTTTTCTAAAAAAGGATCGATATAGAGCGAGAATAATAATGGAGAGCAGGGGCAGCCCTGTCTGGTACCCCTGGTTATGTTAAATGTTTGTGAATTTTGTCCAGATATACGAATAACTGCTTCAGGTGATGTATATAAAGCTTGAATGGCTTGAATAAATTCAGGGGAAAATCCTTTCCAGTACAGGACAGACCACAGGAACCGCCAGGAGACCCTGTCAAACGCTTTTTCTGCGTCCAACAGGATCATCCCAAGCGGAGATCCCGTGGCCTGCACCCAGTCAAAAAGGGCAATTGCTCTCTTGATATGATCTGTGGTATCTCTTCCAGGGATAGACCTGTGTTGTCTAAGAGATACTAAAGGAGTTATAACAGTGCAGAGCCTAGAAGCAATTATTTATGCTTATATCTTGCTGTCGGCCGTGATGAGTGTGATCGGTCTATAAGAGCCTGGATTGAGCTCTGGTTTTCCCTTTTTCTTGAACACAATGATCGTGGTCATTTGCCAAGATTTAGGAGTCAGTCCCTGTTGAGCTAGCTGAAACAACGAGATTAAGATAGGTTTCAGCGTTTGCCGAAATTTCCTGAAGAACTCTAAGGGGATTCCGTCTGGCCCGACTGCTTTGCCAGTTGCTAAAGATAGGATCGCTGCCTCAATTTCGTCCCAAGTAATTGGGGAATTGAGAATCTCGTTTTGTTCCTTAGTTACTTTACTCATGATTATTCCATTTAAAAATCCCATAGTGCTATCGGCGGCAGCTTCTTCTTCGGCCTTATAAAGTTGACTATAAAAATTAGGAAATACCTTTAGTATTTCTTGCGGGGTATCCACAATTTGATCCTGTTTATCCTTCATCCTATTAATACCATTATTCACAGCTCTTTGTTTAATATGTCTAGCCAAAAGTTTCCCTGTTTGCTCCCCAAATTCAAAAATGTCTGATCGATATTGTATATATTTAGAAGCGAGTTCCTCAGCATAATGTGAGTGTATTTTGGTTTTAATAACAGAAATTAAATTTAAACATTCGTCAATATTTTGACCAGCACTAATCTTCCTAATAAGCTCTAGCTCTGCGGCTGTTAAAATTCATCAATCCAAGATTTTATCATATCTTTGGTCTTCCTCTGGAGATATAATGAAAAGCGAAGTGTTTCTCCGCGTAAAGCAGCTTTAAATGCATCCCATACAGTGATTTCGGGAGCGGTGCCATTATTGATATTAAAAAATTCAGAGATCCATTTAGCTATGTGTTGGCAATAAGCCTCTTCCAGTAAGAGTTTTTTATCAAATGTCCATGCATTTACATTCCTAGGGAGACCATATAGTGGCATCTTAATAATTAATGGGTTATGATCAGAAATGAGTCTCGGATGTAGGTTAATGATAACTTTATCTGCTAACTGTTGTGAGCAAAATAAATAATCAAGGCATACAAGTTTTTTATGTGGTGCTGGAAAAAAAAGTATATCCGGGCTCTCCGGATTTATGTCGGTGCCATATATCCACTAAATCATACTCTTTGACCAGGCCCTGTAAAGCCTTAAATGTTTTATTCTTGCGGCCAGAATACGGCACGCCACCAGTTAGATCAAAGTTGTGTTCTAAATGAATATTAAAATCGCCACAAATAACCAGAGGGGATGGCCAAGTGGCAAGTTCAATATTAATATTGTTCAGAATTTCTGGGTCATCTGAATTAGAGCCATATTTAGAACAAATGGTAAAAAGAGAGCCACTAATATCTACCACAAGGGTCACCCAGCGTCCTAGTTGATCCTCTTTCTTACGCCTACAAATAATAGTCCCATGTTTCGCTAAAATTGCTACCCCCACGAGTGTTGGTGCCCTGATGTGTGCAGGCTAAGAGATCAAGGCCCAAATCTCTAAGCAAGTTGCGATTGCACCAAGAGATATGTGTTTCTTGTACACAGAGTATTTCTATTTGTAGCTGCTTAATTACTTTAGTAAATTATTTCCTTTTTTTTTTATAATCATTAAGCCCACAGATATTGATGGTACAAATAGACAGTTTATCTCTAGCCCTTCTCAATATGAAGTGATTGAATATTTGCTTGGCCGAGGCCAAAATTTCCAGTAGATCTTTTTAGTATTGCTGAATTCATCATTATAATTGTTATTTCTCTATTCACATAAAGATGTACATACAGATTAGATAGATTAAATAGATTAAGCATGCCATTTGCACCACTCCCCTCACCCCCAACCAAAGTGCCCCACCCTTCCAGTAGCTCCCGCCCCCATCTCTCTCCCCAAGTCACGAGGTATAGGGAACCCAGTCACTGGTGATGTCAAGCGAGACTCAGCCCCAACCAGCGTAGACCCCCCCCTCTAAGCGAAGACTAAACAGGCATTATTACTAATAAGTACTACTGACAAAGCTAAATGGAGGACAGAAATTCTTGAGCTTGAATCTCAGATAAAAAAAGTGAGTTTGCCCACGAAAGATCACTTTTAGCTATGCAGGGTTTAGAAGAAAAACCTGAGCCCCTTTAGCTTGAAAAGCAGGTATCAGTTGGCGCAAGAGCCATCTTTTCTCTACGGTAGCCTGACAGAAGTCAGGTCGGACAAAAAAAATCGCACCCCTTGGCCTTGCGTTTTTTATCCGGTCTGGCAAGATCATATATAGCTTCTCTAGCTAGAAAACTATTAAGTGAAATAAGGATCGCGCGGGGTCTTTGCTCAGTTAATACATCAGTTTTCTTACGGATATTAAAGGGGAAGCGATGGGCCCTTTGGATTTGTGTTTGCCATGTCCAGTGTTGGAGTTCAGGAAACGCTTTGGCAAAGAGTTCCACCACAAATTGTCGGGCATCACCCCCTTCTTTCCCCTCGGGGATACCAAGAATGCGGAGATTATTCCGTCTAGAGCGATTTTCAATATCCTTCAGTTTCCACACGGTGTCATCCTGAATGGACTTAATAGTTTCTGTGAGTGTTTTTTGGGCGATTAACTCATCCTCTAGTTGAGAGATTCTAGTTTCAGCTTCCCCCATTCTAGTAGAGAAATCGGAGCAAGACTTGGCAACTCTTCTAATAGAATTTTGCAATTTACGGTAAGCCCCCTGTGTTCTTAAGCTCTCGGATTTGGTTTCCTTTCTGAGGGCCATGATAGTTTAGTAAATTATAGGAAGTGTGATTTCATCTTGAACCAAAACCTTGTTATTACCAATCGATTGAATCGCTACTGGGATCTCATTACTGTTCAAACTTGGCGAAAAGGAATAATCCCATGTCATAGAACCAGTTGCCCCCTTAGATTGATTCGCTGATGCCTTAGATTCGTGTGGAGCAGCGGTTGCGCCTTGGCCCAGCAATGTTCTATCATTCTCCTCCTCCCAGTGAAGGCTATTACAATCACTTTCATCTGCAGCGGAATCATTGACTGAATGTTCATCGCCGGAGGAATGGGAGTAGTCTGAGAGGGAGTAAAATTTATCAGGCGCCTCCTCATCTTTGTGGGTTAAAGATACGTCCTTACCCAAGCTTACTGAAAGCGCAGACATGGGATTAATCATGGAGTTTTCTAAAGGGACTACAGGACCCATAATGCAATTGATTTGATGTGCTAGGGTGTTTATACCATTATCATCATCTTGGGAAACACTGCAAGCAGGCTCTGGCGCTCCCATGCCCCCAACTGCAATCAGTTTATCGATGGCGTGTTTCGGGGGTTCCATAGCCACCTCAGATACTGGTGGATCAGCTGGTAGAATTGCAGGATTTTGCGGCATCAGCTGAAGTGAAATCGGTGCTGCAGCGGTAGATATTATAAATGGCATATCAGTAGATACTATCGCCGGAGTGTCGGAATTCACTTTCCCTTTCCCATTGTATTTGGGAATTGTCACTCTGTATTTATCTCCATGGGCTTTAAACAGGGCGGGTACAGTTTTAGAATAGTTCTTGTTTAGTTCCCCGGTCCCCGAGAGACCCCCAGCGGGAGTACTTACAGAGCAGCGTTTGTTGTTTTCAGTATTCAATTTGGCATCAGGAACCGGAGCAGAGTGCGGTTGTTGACCGCCGACAGGATTCCCTGAAGGACCGCGGTTCTTTGCTCCTTTTTTTCCCGGCTTTCGGCGGCATCTTTTCAGGCAGGTACACACTGCGCGCAAACAAGGAGACAGCACTAAGGGCTTTCCAGGCCACCAGCTGGCACGGCAGCGGCGCCTCCCAGAACCAAGACCAAGATCGCCAAATCATGGAATATTGTACAGGTGGGCTTGAGGGTGAGGAGAGGGGTTTTACAACTGGTGGAGGTAGCGAGTCAGCTCACACAGCCACAGCAGCGGCCGCCTTCTTGCCTCCCCTATCTGTATTCCAGATTCTGCCGCATTCTCTGAGCTAGAGGCTCCATGTAGAGGGCGAAGAGAAGGGGCGACAGTGGGCACCCCTGTCTCGTGCCTCTTTCAATATGGAATCGAGAGGATGTGTAGCCATTCACTCGGACCGTAGCTGTGGGAAACTTATAGCAGTTAAGTACATACGTGCAAAATCGTTCCCCCATCCCCACTCTTTCTAACACCTGCTCCAAATAGGGCCAGTGTACACGGTCGAATGCCTTTTCAGCAAAGATGGCTAGCATCATGTATTCCCCCGGAACCCGGTTAGCCTTCTCGATAAGGTGTAAAAATCCGTTTGGTATTATCCGAAGTTTGGCGTTCAGGGATGAACCCCACTTGGTCCAGGTCGATGAGGCCGGGCATATGGGGGCCAAGACGAGCGGCAAGAATCCCTGTGTACAATTTAAAATCTATATTAAGGAGGGATATTGGGCGATATGCTCCGCAGCGAGATCTATCCTTCCCGGGTTTGGGGATCACCGGTATAGAGGCCTCTAAGAGATCACTCGGTATCGCCCCCTGGTCAGCAAAAGAGTTAAACAGCCGGGTGAGAATCGGGGCGAGCAAGGTGCAAAACTTCTTGTAAAAAATAGCGGAGAAGCCGTCCGGACCGGGGGCTTTTGCCAGCTTGAGCGGCTATGACCTCCTCCGTCTGAATGTCTCTGTGAAGGTGGTCAGCCTGGACCTTAGTCAGAGCTGGCAGGGTAACAGAATCCAGGTGGGCCGTCCCTTCAGAACTTTCTAACGAGGCCCCCACGTAAAGAGTGGCATAAAAGTCGCGAAATGTTTACGCTTTAGCGCCATCTTCCGACACACATTTACCATCCGCTCGGGTGATCTCCTTGACCCCGTGTCGTTGACGGACCTCCCTCAACTTATGGGCGAGGAGGCGTCCGCACCTGTCCCCCCCCCCCCCTCTGCATAGTATGCATGCCTCAGTCACAGCTCCGCAAATTCTGCTCTATCTTGATCGAGCGCTGCTAATTGGTGGTGCGCAGCTTTAAGCTGTCGCCACACCCTCTGGGCTCCCGTCCTCTGGTGCATCTGCTCCAGCTCTCGGGTCTGTTGTGTGAGCTTATCCCTTTTGCGCCTGTGCTCCCTATTGTCAGCCACCGAGACCGCGATGAACTTCCCCCAATGACTGCTTTCAATGCCACCCATTGCGTAGCAAGTGTGGTGTCCGGGTTTGCGTTATGTGAAAGGCAGTCGCCGATGGAGTGTTGTATGCGCTTAACAACTTCCTCTCGGTGTAGAAGAGTGTCCCTGACGCGCCATACCCTGGCCGGCCGCGGTATGGGTGGAAGGGTGAGAGTGGCGAGTACTGGAGCGTGATCCGACAGGGAGGCTACCCCTATGTCGACAGCGGTCATGAGTATGCGCACTGGAGCAGATACTAAGAAATCTAGCATAGGTCTTGCGTGCATTGGAGTAAAAGGAGTATTCCCTATCAAGAGGATGAAGGCTACGCCAGAGGTCGCATAGCCCCAGGTCATTTCAACGCGTAAGCTCCTCGGCTGAGAGTGCCCACGATTGGTGAGTGCGCTGGCTGGATCTGTCCTTAATGTTATCGAAGACCAGGTTCAGGTCGCCCCCTAGAATGATATTGCGGTCTGATGTGGCTGTGGCTTTGGTGAGAGCGGAGTGTAAGAACCATTCCTGGCCTTCATTCGGGGCGTACAGGGAGCCAATAGTGAATGTCAGTCCACCTAAGGCAAAGCGGAATGTCTCGGCCACTTTATGTAGGACCTCCCCCCGAAACTTCTGAGCCACCAAGATCGCCACCCCAGCTGTTTTAGTAGGGCCAGAGGAGAAGAATTGAGTGGGAAATTTTCGGGACCGAAGACGGTGGCAGTCTCTCACCAGAAGGTGGGTTTCTTGTAGAAGGCAGAGATCTGCTTGTGAGTTTTCTAGACATGGCAGAACTGCCCTGTGCTTCACTGGGTTATTAAGACCCCGTACATTAAGGGTTAGGATCCTAAGTGTGGTGGAGGCATGTTTGGTATCTGGTAGGATCTGGTGTGTAGATGAGGTGCCATATATGGCGTCGCCAGCGTGCAGGGTGATCGGCCGACCAAGGGCCGCGCAGGCGCAAGGGGTCACTCTAACTCTAGAAGAAAAGTGGACGTGGAGCACCGAATTACCCCCCAAAACATCCCCAAAGAAACCCGGAATAAAGAACAGTCTGCAGGAATAACTAAGAACACATAGTCCATCACTCGTCGGTGAAAAGGCATTGGGGTAGGTCCACCAACGGTGAAGAAGAAGCCACCCTCCCACCAACGATCTGGACATTAGTAAAGCAGTCCGTCAGCTACAAATAGCGTCTAAAGTCATCCAGGGTTGGAGCTAGATAGTTCTGCAGAGACAGCCTCCAGAGCCGACCTCTGGCCTTTCGTGATTTCCGCAGCCGGGAGTTTCCTGGGACGGCGCCTGCAGCCCTGCTGGCGTCAGCGGGGCCTGGAGTCATCAGCCTCTTCTTTGAGATCCTCCTCTCCACTCTTCGCCTCCGGGAGGTCCACACCCAGTAGTTTGCAAGCCTTGGACAATGAGTGTAGTTGGTACAGTTTATCTTTGCGAAACACCAATCTAAATGGATGGCCCCAGCTGTAGGGAATATTGTGCTGCTGGAGGTGCATAGTGATAGGCTTGAAGATTCGTCATTTTTGCACTGTGAGAGCGGATAAATCCTGATACAGCACTGGCGTCTGGTCACGAAACTTCAGGGGGTGCATTTGACGCGCTTTTTGGAGAATAGCTTCTTTGGTGCGATAGTCCTGGACACAAACTAAAATGTCAGATGGAGGAGCCGTTGGTGCTCTAGGAGGGCCCACTCTATGCGCACGGTCTACACGCAACTCTTCCTCCAGAGGCCTGCCTAGGATGTGGTTGAAGAGTTCCCTCGTGTAGGTGAAAAGGTCTTTCGAGGCGTCGTCCACTTTTACACCTCTGATCCGGATATTATGGCGACGGGAGCAGTTTTCCAGGTCTTCAAGGTGGGTTTGAAGGTCAACCTGTTGATCATGTAGCCTGAGGATTTCCTGCTGTAGTGCCGCTATCTCAGTGTCCCTCCCTTTGCTCTTACCTTCCAGGTCAGCGACCCGTTCTCCAATGCAGTCCATGTCGCGCCGGACCGCCCTTATCTACGAAGTGAACTCCTGCTTAAGTGTGTGAATGTCTTCCCACAACGCAACAAACATAGATTCGAGGAATGCCTTGGTGATGGGCTCCGCGCCCCCGTCCCCCGCCGACGCCCGCCCAGAGGCACCCGCGTCTGTGTTGGAAGTCATTTGTCCAGCCGGTGCTTTGGCAAATAGGTCCTTAAGGGTCATGTCCTGTCGTTTCCTGGAGGTGGACATAGCCCTCTCTGAATGGGCCCAAGGAACTGTGCAAGGGTCTCAGTGCCGCAGCCTCCAACTCTTCTTCAGAGGATAGTGTCTACCAGTGCCCAAAGCACAGGACGGGGGACGCAGGGCATCAGAGGGAGCCGGCTATGTACTGCGCAACCCTCGCTTCCACCAGTGCCTCCCGGGGTCTCCCACGCCGACAGGGTCAATGCCAGGGTCTGTGCCGATGCTGAAACACCTTTCCCCGTGACCGTCCTCTACGCTTCTCATCTCCACCTCCAGGGAGCACCACCACTGTGAAATCGGCCCACGCCAGCCCAGCGCCGCCGCTAACGGCCTCAAATAGCTCCTCCGGCAGCGAGCCCCCCCCCCACGGCACCCAAGTGTAACACCTGTCCCGGCCAGGCCTGAAAGCGGGGCAACAAAAGGGTTCAGCGGCTGCTCTCCGTCTCCCCCTCACCGCAGCTCGACAGTCCTGTGCACTCCCGCCGTGGTTCCCGCCATACCAGGTGCGTCAAGGGGCCCACACAAGTGTCCCACCACCGGAGGGCGTCAGCTACACCGCCGGAACAATCGCCCCGACGCGCGGGTCCAGCACCGGCCAAGTCGCCGCCCCAAAGTGGTAGGCCTGGCTCCTTCTGTCGTGGATCCTCCCTGAGAACCCCACTGGCGTGTCAGTCCTGCCCTCTCAGGTGGGGACTGCCTCTAGCGCTGTTCAAGCTGATATCTCGAAGTACGGGCTAACAACCAGCCCTGTCGCTGTGTCCCTACAAGGACAACCACGCTGGCCCCTACACTGTCCCGCAGCCGTTCAGGGATCAGGACCCCTCTCCAATCACTGCAGATAGCAAGCTGGCAGCCTCACCTCCAACAGTGGCAGCAGTTCTCACAGTCCGATGCTCTCCCCGCGCCTGGGTGTTGCAAGGCTCGGTCCCCTCCGGGTCCCCGCTGTCTGTCAAGCTCAGACCGGGGGCGGGGGAGACGGGCCCCAACCCAGCCGCCGCCGTTTCTTGCGCTCAGCCGCTGCCCCTCCGCACACCAGACAGCCAAATCCCCCAACGAGGGCGACACCGGGTCCCTAGTGCACGCCCCGGCGGGGAGGGGGCGCGAAGCCCACTCACCGGGCCCGCGGCCGCCGCTGCACAGGCCCCAGTTCCTTTGCGCCGCTTTCACAAAATGGCGGACCGCCTCTTTCCGCAGCTCCGCGTCGGACTCCTGCAGCCGCCCACTCACTGCTTCAGCAGCGATTGCTGTATCGGTGGCTCCGCCACGGCCGCCGTCTTCCCTGGGCAGTATATGGTCCTGTCTCCTGACGTGCCAGGCTCTCGCTGTCTCGCCTGTAGCTCCCGGCACACACGTGCGGCCCTGTCGCCTCCGCACGCCGGACGCCCACCGCAAGGTCAGTAGTCAAACTGCGGCAGGCGCAGGCACCGCCTCCGCCCCAGGCGGACTCCACCGGCACCTCTCCAGCTTCCAGAAATGCACTGTTCGTGCCTGTACCGGCCCGCAGGCCGGTGCTATGCAGATCGTCGGCGGGAGCTCGAGAGCAGTACGTCTGCTCACTCCGCCATCTTGGCTCCCCCCCCCCCCCCCTTTGCTACACCTTTAAATGAATTGGCAATTCTGACTGCTTCACAGTGCTCATTGTTCTGGTCCAGCTCCGACTTTTGCACAAGCCCTATGATTCTAGTTTTTTGAAAAAAGTTTTGTTAGTTTATATAATATTAGAACCTGGATTCCCTAGTTGGCTGAGGTAGGTACCTTAGGCCAAGTAGGGACCCTCGCTTCCACATCAGGGAAAGGAAGGACACCTTCTCAGATAGCCACTGCTCACCCCCTTGGTAGCTTGGCACGAGCAGCCAGGCCTATCTGCAAGGCTAATGTGTAAAGTATTTGCAAACATGCTCTCAGTGACCCAATGATGACACCACAAAAGGACTCCACACGAGTTCCATAGAAAAACAAGTATATTTTATATAAAAAGATATACGATGAGACCACACAATAAAAATCCAACATATGCGTATTTGTAAAATTCCTCCTGGCCGGTTATTAGGCCAGCCAGCCCTTGTAGGGTCTGGCGGTATTAATGAGCAATTCTAGGTGATCCAATGCAATCCTAATGCAATGCTATGCAGTTCGTAAAGCAAGAATCAGGAACTTTGCAATGTAAAAATAATGCAGTTCGTTATTCAACAATCCAGCAGTTCGTAATGCCAAAATACTGCAATGCGTAATGCAACACTCAGGCAGTTCGTAAGGCAAACTAATGGGATGCATAATGCAACAATCAGGCAGTTCGTTATGCAAAACTAATGCAATGCGTAATGCAACAATCAGGCAGTTCGTTATGCAGACACAATGCAATGCGCAATGTAACAATCAGGTAGTTCGTAATGCAGAAACCGGCCCCGGCTTCTGTTCCCTCGTTGCCCCTGTAACCTTGAGCCCGTTTTGCTTTCTGTACCCTCGTTGCCCCTGTAACCTTGTGCCCATTTTACCTTCTGATCCTTCGTTGCCCCTCTAATTCTGTGCCCTTTTGCCTTCTGTTCCTTTCGTCGTCCCTCACCGCTCCCGCTCCAAGCCGCTGCGTCCCCGCCACCCTGACTGCCCATTCGCTGCCCCTGCCTCCTAGATGCTCCTCCCTCCCTCCTCCCCATATATGCCGGCCGCTGGCGCGCCTAAGGGTAGCCCGTCTGCGCCCGTCCGCGCCTGAACCGAGCCCAGTGCCAGAGCCCCTGGTCCTCACACCCGCCACGACGACCGCCGCCGCTACGATGCTAGCACACTGCACGCTCTCAACTCCGGACGGACCCACACTTGCTTCAAGGCTGCCCCGAAACGCACACACAGCCACTTCACCTGCCGGAACTGCAGCTACACCAGCCTCAGAGCCGCCGAACAACCCGCCAAGAAAGACCTCAACCACCTCCGATGCATCCTACTGAACACTCGCTCCGCATGCAAACACGCCGTCGAGCTCTGGGACCTGCTCGACACATCATCCCCAGACGTCCCCTTCCTGACAGAGACCTGGATGAATGACTCCTCTGCACCCGACATCGCCATAGCCATCCCAGATGGCTACAAGATCTCCCGCAGAGACAGCACCAACGGAGTCGGAGGAGGAATCACCATCGTCCACAAGAACAGCATCAGGGTCTCGACCAGCACCGACGACATTCTCACCACCGCCGAACACATGCATTTCCAGATCCACAAAGACCCCAACTCCACCCTCAGAGGCACCCTCGTCTACAGACCCCCCCGGACCCCGCCCCCAGTTCAGCGACTCCATCACCGACTTAATCAGCTCGCACGCCCTGACCTCCACTGACTACATCCTCCTCGGAGACCCTAACTTCCACCTTGAGAACAACAACAGCAACTCCACAACTCTGATCGACAACCTCGCCAACCTCAGACTGAGGCAACTCTTCACAACGCCTACCCACTCCGCCGGCCACACGCTCGACCCCGTCTTCTCCTCAAGCCCGCACGTCTCCTTCAACCACACCACCGAACTCCAATGGACCGACCACCGCTGCATCCACTTCACCTTTCAGAAACCCACCACACACCACTGCACCCAACAGATCCCCCGCCGCTGCTGGAGCAAAATCACCGAAGACCAACTACATGCAAACCTCGCTCTCAGCCCTCCCACCGAACCCACCAACACCGATGACGCTGCCCACAGCCTCAGACGCTGGATCAACGACTGTGCCAACACCCTCGCCCCACTGAAGAAACCCCCCCCACAGAGACACCAGCAAGAGGGCCAGCTAGTTTACCCCAGAACTCCTAGTCTCCAAGCAAGCCTGCCAGAAACTAGAGAACAAATGGCACAGCGAACAGACTCCGGACAGCCACGCAGACCACAAGGACGCCATCCGCAACCACCATCACCTCATCAGGACTACCAAGAAGACCTCCTTCAAAGACCGCCTCGACAACAACGCTCGCAATAGCAAGGAGCTCTTCAACATCGTGAAGGAACTCTCCAACCCCAGCTCCAACTCCAACGACATCCCGCTGTCGCAAGCCCTCTGCGACTCCCTCGCCACTTTCTGTCACCGCAAGATAGCAGACATCCACGACAGCTTCAACACCCAGACAGCCCCAACAGACAGCAACACAACAGACCCTCTGCACTCCATCGACCACAACCCCCTACTAGCCTGGGCCAGCGTGAGCACCGATGACACCATCAAGACCATGAGCACAATCCACTCCGGCTCCCCGTCAGACCCATTCCCGCACCACATCTTCAACAAAGCTAGCAGCTCCATCGCACCCCACCTGCGCAACGTCATCAATCTCTCCCTCGAGACCGAGAACTTCCCAGAGAGCTGGAAACACGCCGAGATCAACGCCCTAATCAAAAAACCCAAGGCAGACCCAAGAGACCTCAAGAACTTCCGGCTCATCTCTCTGCTCCCGTTCCCGGCCAAGGTCATCGAGAAGATTGTCAACAGACAGCTAACCCGATACCTCGAAGAAAACAGAATCCTGGACCCTTCCCAGTCAGGGTTCAGCAGCAACCACAGCACCGAGACCGCCTTCATCGCTGCCACCGACATCAGGACCCTGCTAGACAACGGTGAGACCGCAGCCCTCATCCTCCTGGATCTCTCCGCTGCCTTCCACACTTTCTGCCACCGTGCACGCCTCCACGCCGCAGGGATCTGAGACAAGGCTCTGGAATAGACCACCTCATTCCTCTCCGGCAAAACCCAGAGCGTCCGCCTCCCCCATTCCGATCCGAAGCCTCCAAGATCATCCGCGGCGTACCCCAGGGATCCTCCCTCAGCCCAACACTGTTCAACATTTACATGGCCCCGCTCGCACACGTCGCCCGACCTCCGCATAATCTCCTACGCCGACGACACTCAACTGATTCTCTCTCCCTCACCAAGGATGCTATCACCGCCAAAGCCAACCTCCACGAAGGTATGAAGGCCATCGCCGACTGGATGAAGACCAGCCGGCTGAAGCTGAACTCGGACAAGACAGAGGTCCTCATCCTCGGCTCCAACCCTTCAGCCTGGGATGACTCCTGGTGGCCGACGGCTCTGGGGGCAGCCCCGACACCCACCGACCAAGCATGCAACCTTGGAATCATCCTCGACTCTACGCTCTCAATGACCAAGCAAGTCAACGCCGTCTCCTCCTCCTGCTTCAACACCCTCCGCATGCTCTGCAAGATCTATAGGTGGATCCCAACTGATACAAGAAGGACAGTCACCCAGGCCCTCGTCAGCATCAGACTCGACTACGGTAATGCCCTCTACGCGGGAGCCCCGACCAAGCTCATCAAACGACTGCAACGCATTCAAAACACCTCAGCACGACTGATCCTCGACGTACCACGACACCGCCACATCGCCCCTCACCTGAGAAACCTGCACTGGCTCCCCGTCAACAAGAGGATATCCTTCAAGCTCCTCATCCACGCACACAAGGCACTCCACAAGACCGGCCCAGCCTACCTCAACAGACGACTCTCCTTCTACAGCCCCAACCGTCAGCTCTGCTCCGCTGACCTCGCACTCGCCACCGTCCCATGCATCCGAAGAACAACCACCGGTGGGAGATCCTTCTCCCACCTCGCCGCGAAAACATGCAACACCCTCCCACTGAGCCTACGACAGACCCAAAACCTGCTGACCTTCAGGAGGCTACTCGAGACCTGGCTGTACGATCAGTAGCGCCCCCCCCCCCCTCCCAGCGCCTTGAGACCCTCGCGGGTATGTAGTGCGCTTTACAAGTGACTGATTGATTGATTGATTGATACTGTCACTCCTTGGCACATACAGGCCGCGATACGTGCTTGAGCAGAGGCTCGTGCTGCAAGAATGGGAGAGGCCGAGAGCGTCCCTCTCTGAGCCCGCACCCCACCCCAGGCCGCGACACACGTTCCCTGAGCCGTGCGACCTCGCTCCCCTCTCCTCCTCTCGCAACTTGGGCTTCCGATGCGACTTAGCTGATGGCGATATGGAAGATCTCAGGCTGCAACAGGGCACACGCACACAGTGTCGCTGAGACTCACTTGAGCTTCGGGTGTGCACGGTCACAGGACAATCCTCACGAAGGTCTCAGGCTGCACAAAGCACATGCACACAGTGTTGCTGAGGGCACTTCTTACGAGGGTCTCAGGCTGCAAAAAGAACACGCACACAGCGTCACTGAGACACTTCTGGAAACTTTTGTGTTCCTGAGTTTCCACAACAGGGAGCCCGCTCTCCTTGGGCCCTTGGGGTTAAGTTACTTCAGGACACAGCACAGCAAAGTCCTTTCAAGCAGGGGGACACAGCACACAGAAAAGTCCCTTTAGCCTCTCCTTGGTTAAAGCAGCAAACTGCAGGCCAGTCCCAGAACAGACAGCAAGAGTCAGTCCTTTCCTTCAGTCTATTCAGCCATTTCTTCCTTGGTAGAGGTTCCTCTTGACAACGAAGTAGCGAAGTAGGTTCAATCCTTTACAGTCTTGAACAGTTCCATTCCAAAGTCCAGGGGCTTCAGCTCTCATAGTTATACCCCTAAATGTCTTTGAAGTCTTTGTGTTCAGGGGGCACTGACCCCTGTCTAAACCAGTTCTGGGTGCCTCCCTGCCAGTGACACCTTCTGCCTTTGATAGTGGGGTTCTGGATCCTTACTCACTCAGCAGGGGACGGAGCCATTGGTTTATGGCAGCAACCTGGGCCTCTTCACCTCCAGGGGCTACTCCTCCCCCTACACTCCAGATGAAGGTCAGCCTGTTGCTGTCTCACCTCCTCCCCTGGGTCAAGACATGCCCCAGAGCCTATCACATTGAAGTCCAGACAGTCAATCCACAACCAGGCAGAGACACACAGAAATGTTAGTGCACAAAAACCCAGCCACTTCTAAAAGAGTGGTTTCTAAACACTCAATTCAAAAACCACCTTCGCAAAAAGATGTGTTATTAAATTGTGAGTTCAGACACACTAAACTTCATCCCTCCATCTTAAGCCTTTGGAAAGATAGGCTGGAAACATATTACACAGCCTTCCCCATTCTGTCCTATGGGCAAGATGGCCTTTCAACAGTGAAAAGCGAAATGGAGAGTATTTCACTGTTAGGACATCGAACCTTGGCGAACGGAGGAGTAAGCACGCACCTGGGGCCCATTTGACTGGGGCAAGGACACCCACGCTGTGTATTTCGCTGCTGCCGATTTGCGATCCACGGCGGCAGCGCAGGACTATGCAGGACTACACAACCCAGCCTGCCTAGCGTTATTGGGGCACTTCCGCCCGCCGTCGCGCCCGGAGGCACTAAAAACAGCGAGGCTTCCTCTGAGGAGTGGGGCACATCGAACCTTGGCGAACGGAGGAGTAAGCACGCACCTGGGGCCCATTTGACTGGGGCAAAGACACCCACGCTGTGTAATTCGCTGCTGCCGATTTGCGATCCACGGCGGCAGCGCAGGACTACGCAGGACTACACAACCCAGCCTGCCTAGCGTTATTGGGGCACTTCCGCCCGCGTCGCACCCGGAGGCGCTAAAAACAGCAAGGCTTCCTCCGCATCGCGGGACGCGTGCGGGCGGCGCCGGGAGAAGCCCGGGACAAGGGTGGGACCGTCTGTGGCCGTCCGGGACTGGCCGTGGCTGGGCTGGGACATACCCTTTGCATTTTGTGCTGGATTACCAGGACATTGAGGACTTCGTCTCTGGTAAAGTGTTTCCCTGTCATATTGTTCCAGTGGTGCAAATGATATTTCATTCATTCCATTGCTGTTGATAACTAATATATCTGCTAGTGTTCACAATGCCTATAGGACTAAAGGACTCACTTACACCGGGGTTAGGTCCTCTTGATAATTATTTGGTGAAAAAGGTAAATAAAATAAATAACGATCGAAGGGCCTCTCTGGGAATGGATAGTCCTTCAATAAGTACCCAAGTTCGTCTGATACCTGTAGAGAGCCCGCTGGAACAGGGTATCTGCGAGCCGGCCTCTATAGCTGCTTTCACGGATACAGCCCAGGTTCACATGGATTCTTCAGCTTCTGATACATTCATACCGAGTGAAATCACTGATGAAGTCACCTCTGTTGCTAGACCAGTCAGGAACTGTAGGAAGCAGCATAGCAAAAGGGGTGGGGAGAAGTCTAGAAAAAGGGTTGACATTACCAAACAAGTACAGGTTAATTTTGACGAGCCCCCAATCTCTCGAGTAGACAGAATTGTCGCAAACAGCCTATTACACACCGATCAATTATCCCAACTACTGCGCTCCCTAGAGGTTATATTTGAATCTAAATTAGATCAGTTTGTGCAACCCCTAGTTCGGAAATTAGATACTGTGGCCGATGAGGTCAAGAGGCTAGGAGGTTTGCTAACAGAACATCTAAAATCGTTAGATAGCAACAATAAGGTGACGGGTGTAGCTGGGCAAGAGAATGCAGTTAGAGTAGTAAACCAACAGCAAACACCTCAGCCCCCAAATACTAAAGTTCCAGTTATACCAACTTTACCAGAGCCTACTTTTGTACAAAGAACTGCTATACCAGTTTCAACGGGGTCGGTTGCGACATTGAATAGCCAGGAGGAAAAGAAAAGTAGATTTATAAATTTACCCCCGGCATGTTCTCCTTATGTTGTGATTTTAACTAACGTACCGCCCCAGGATAGTTACTCAGACCTAACGCACAAGGAAACTCATGACTCTCTTAAACACAAAACTGTTTCCTGGTTGCACAGGAAGTGTGGATTCCCGTTCAACTTTGCCAATGATATCTTAAGCACTAGACGAGTGAGCTGGATTGGGTCTTCTAAAAAATTCTGTGTAGGTGAATGCATAATAGTTAACTTCAGATATCCACAACATGTGGCTACTGTCTTATTGAGGGCTGCCTCTCTGGCACAAGATGAAAACAGTATCCAGGTGCGTCCTCTTGGTTTCTTTTATAACTACCCCCCCAGAGATCCCCTACATAGCATAAAATCGAGAAATTATATACCAGTGACTGCATTGACGCCGTTTTACAACCAGGGTCCTGGAGGAGAAAATTACTTTAAGTATGGGTCCAATATCCCTACACGCAATCGATTTGAGGTATTTTCTTCCCTGGATATGTGTGATTGACGAGAGGCTACTGAGGGTATAGGGGATGAGTCTTGCCCCGGTTTGGCGCATCAGGAAATAGACCAAGCACCTACGAACCCCGTTGGTAACAATTGTAGTCAAATGACTCATGGTAATCCTAAGGGGGCAAATATCAAGATGGTAACTTGGAATGTGGCGGGTTTACGATCCAAGAGAGATAATACCTCCTTGTTAAGTTTCTTGAAAGACTACGACATTATGGCTTTTCAAGAGACCTGGGAAATCGATTGCGATTTTTGGTTGGACGGTTTTACGTCCTATTTTGTCCCAGCAATAAAATCAATGTCTGGGAGGGCTATAGGGGGCTTAGTGGTCCTGGTATCGGTGAAACTAAGAGGGACAGTTAGCAGGATATTCTGTTTATCCAATAATTTTCTTATCTTGGAATTCAAACTCACTAATAACACGAAATTATTACTAGTGAATTGTTATAATTCCCAGCAAGGGGACTCGCCGAATGTTCACCTGCTTTGGCTGTCGAATTTTTTAAATACCTATACTTTAAAGCAAACCACTTTTTGCCACTATATTTTGTTAGGCGATTTTAATGTGCACTTATGTAGTCACAACTGTTTGTTAATTGACATTGATGGGCCAGATTTTACATCTCCGCAACACTTTGAGCACTCAAAAAAGGGGGAAGCACTGGAGAAACTCTTATCTGAAAATGAATTGTATGACCCAGGCTTCTTCGATCAAAGGACACGGGTTCCCACTTTTATAGGTAGGGATAGTGATACAATAATTGACTACATATTTCTCTCTTCTGGCCTTTTAAAATATGTAGTTTTTTATAATGCTATACAGTCAACTTTTAGCGACCATAATCCAGTGGCAATTGAATTGTTAGATGGTTTCTCTTTTTTAAATACATCCACCCCCTTCATGATGGTTGCTGAAGTGAAGACAAAAGACCAGGGGAGGAGGCTAAACTGGAGCAAGGTAATTCCAGAGGAGTTTTTTAACATTCATTTGATAACTTTATTTCGGTCAGAGACCATAAAAGCACAGAATAAATAACAAGAAAATTGCACATTTCATTTAAAACAATAAATAATGTCAAGTTAATACAATAGTTAAAAAACGTATTAAACTGTTATCAAGAGACTCATTTGGTAAAAGACAAAATGTTTAAAGAAAACTTTTCCTTCTGCGCCAGAACCCATGTAAAAAACGAGACATAGCAAAAACAATTGGGGGGTGAGTATCATATCTTAAGACCCTGCATGCGAGCATGCAGTGTCTAAACCCTGAGTTCTTGCAAATGGGAATGAGCCACTTTTTCCTTATTAAGTGGTATGCAGGACAGAAAAACAAGACATGACATATATCTTCACTGCTATGATTACATGCCGGGCAGACTGCATTTTCCGATCTTGTCCATTTGCAAGTAAATGCTCTAAGTGGTAAGGTACCATACCTCAACTGCAAATAAAGCTTCCTAGCAAGAGACGGATAAATTACATCAAGAAAGGCCTCTGCTCTTGTTTCTAGTTTTACTAGGAGAAACTCATTAGTGAGTTTCCCCAAAGAGCTTGAACCATGTAAGGTTGCTAATCTCAGCTCCCTTATGCGGCCTCTTAGATCAGATTTAGAAATCCGTGTGCAGGCTACCTCCGGAAATTCCCAGAGATCGGTCCTGCCGATCTTTATGCTGAAAGCCTTAATATGGGATAGCCATGGAATGTTCTTACTTTTAATTAATGGCCAGACCTCTAGGAATTCTTCTCTGAAAGGTGCCAGTTCATGCACCGTCCAGAGCCTTTTCCAGTAGAGTAAGGGTCGGAGAATTGCCAAGTCTTCAATTGGTTCTAGCCCCAGGTCGAGGCGTAGGGGGATGAGCGGGGTACTTACAGGAAGGCCAACGAGTCTTCTCATAAAGCCCTGCTCAGCCAGGGTTAATTTGGCAATGTTTTTATGGCCCCATAACTCCGCCCCGTACAATGAAGCTGTTCTAGCTTGCAATCGGTATATTTCAGCTACTGGAGCTGCTGGTTTATATACCGAGGCTTGCTGGACTTTGCAAAGGCCCCCTGCTATTTGAGACAGCCTCAGCCATGATTTAGCGATTTGAGGTCCCCAATCAAAGTTCTCGGTCAACGTAATTCCAAGGTAGACAAAAGTCCTGACTCTCTCAAGGGGGGAGCCATTTAAGGTAGGATTTGGTCGAGTCTGTTTGGGAGGATTGAAGATCATGAATTTAGTCTTTTCTAAATTAATCTCCAAGCCTCTGGAAGTACAGAATGCCAGGAAACCATCCAAGATGCGCTGGATGCCCGCTGATGTTTTAGATATCAGCAAAGTATCATCGGCAAACATCAGAGCGGGCACTCTACCAGTAGCCAATCTTGGGGCGTCATTATTAGGGACATCAGCCAGGTGAGTAACAAGACCATTAATGTATAGGCTGAACAATGTTGGGGCCAAAACGCATCCTTGGCGCACTCCCTTCCTTACGGGAAAACGTGAGGATAAATCGCCGTGTCTCCCGCATCTAACCTGGGCGTAATTACCACTGTGAAATCTAGTCAAGATATCCAACAGGTAGGGTGGGAGACCCATTTCTGCCAGGACTTCCCATAGTTTTTCTCTTGGGACAAGATCAAAGGCAGCTCGCAGGTCCACAAAGATGAGGTAGAGACTGCCACCCTCTACTCTCACACTTTTCCAATATAGAACCTGGAGCCGGAAGATCTGGTCAATGGTGGAAATCCCAGATCTAAACCCAGCCTGTAATGTAGTCAAGATGTTGTTATCGTCCACCCATTCCTGTATTCTATCCAGGATAATCCTGCCCATTAGTTTCTGGGTGGTGTCAATAAGGCTAATTGGTCTATAATTAGCCGGCTTCAATGGGCAGCCTTTTTTAAATATGGGAACTATCTCCGCGCCCAACCAAGTGTCTGGCAAAACGGCCCCCGTCAAAATGGAATTGAATAGTACCACCAAATACGGGGCCCAGATTTTTGGTTGGGAGCGGAATAAGTCCGGTGGTAATTTATCCAGGCCAGGTGCTTTGTTAGGAAGGAGCTTGTTTATTGCGATTTCAACTTCTTTAAGAGTGATAGCCACAGGAAGTTCTGTCACAGGAGTGGCTACACCCATCAAAGATGGTTGAGGCTGGCAAACATGTGAAGGTGCTAGAATAAAAGGGCGTGGATGGATCTCAACATTAGATATGCTAGAATCAATTCCTCTGACCAAACTAGACTCGAGAGACATGTCTGTAGCAGAAAGGTCCTCCGAATCCCCATACAGTTCCCCAAAATGGGATTCCCAGACTTGTGGAGCTATGTTAGCAACAAGGGATGGTACTACCCCATTCCCGTCAGAGTTAACAGTGGCCCAAAACGCCTTAGGATCTCTACATATAAGAGCTAATCTTAGATCCTCCCATCTTTGCTCCTCCCAATCCATCTTCCCCCTGGCGATAGCCTTCTTATAGCCTAGACGAAGTTTCTTTATGTTGGTCCTGTCGTTACCTTTGATTGCCGCGAGCAAGTCCTTTTTTGCTTTTCTGCAAGGTTCCTTATACCAGGGGTGTGATCTAGGCTGGTGATGTTTATTTCCCACTGGGTTAAATAGGCCCCTCAGATTATTAACTAAGCGAGTATGGATCTTAGTTGGGTCACTCAAGTTGTCTATACCTACATCCCCCATTGCGGAAAGAGATGGCAAAGCTGTCTGATATACTTGCGCAAGTTTAGCAGGGGATTTCAAAAAATAGGGCCATTTTATTCTCCTCCTATTATTAGAAAGGAGTACCGGGAGTATAGGGCTATTTGAATTGGGAGGAGAGTTAGTTAGACCAAAACTACCCGGTTTCAGAGTCAGAACAAGGGCGTTATGGTCGCTATCTTGCCTGGGGTGGATTTCAAACTCTAATAAATTGCCCCAATGTCTTGCTTCCATTAATATATAGTCGATGTTAGATTTTTGGCCTAGTCTGTTGAACGTGGGATGGCCTGGGCAATCGGGTTCCAATCTCCCATTACAGGCCCTTAGGGAAAGTGCAAGAGTTAGAGATTTAATTTGAAGGACGAGCGGAGTCCAGGCTCTGACAGGAGACATCTGTGGTTCACGTATATGCCAGAACTGGTCTTCTTCGTCTAGCTCGCCCGTATTAGGAGACTCAAGGGGTTCAAATTGGCAGTTAAGGTCGCCTCCTATTATTAATTGCGGTGGGGGGTCTAGAGACAATATAAAATGCTTTAATGCATCTATTACACCAGATTCTTGGCCATTCTTGACTGGCCTTGAATAGACGTTTATTAAAGCAACCGATGGTTTGTCTTTTAGGGTTAGGAGGACGCATTGAACATCCAGGGAGTTAGTTGGAATCACGGTTGCCTGGGCTCCCAAATGGGTCCCTACCCAAGTTGAAAGACCACCCGATGGCCTCCCTCTGCCACTTGTGGTTGCCAAGGTGTCGAAAGTGGCATAACCAATCCTTGAATTTTCTTCGGTGGCCCACGTTTCTTGCATAAGGCAGATGTCATGAATACCTACAAAATCACTCCATTCTAAGTTAGATAACTTGTTTTTTATCCCTGCCACATTCCAAGACAATATTTTTATTCCCTCGCCTAGTGCTCTATTCCTATTTACTGGGTCGCCAGGCGTAGAATCTGTGCAGACTTCAGTTGTTTGAGGGTTTGTTGCTGTTGAGGTGCCCAGATGGTTAACATTACACAGAAGATCATCAGGGGGAACAACCAAGTCTTCATGGGTGGTTTGTTTTATTTCCACTCTTGCGATCAGGGGAAAAGATACTGGCAGGGATTCAGGAATTACACTCACATATCTATCCTTTTCTACAGCTGATTGGGCACCCATAGCTTTGTCAGGTTGGGGTACAGGACTCGAGTACACGACTGGTCAGTCCACCTCCTCCAACACACTGAATCTATTTTTTTGAGCAAAAAGCGACAACAAGGGCATATTCTGGGTCTCTTCCACTGATCTAGCGTACAATTTATTTTGGCCCCCTGCCCAGCTCATACCCCTGATCTGTCCTACTCTGTGCTGTGGGGCTGGATAGAAATATGACAGATGTAATGGGATGATTTGAGTGTTAGGTCTAAAGGGTGTTTTGTTGCAGATGTAATTTACAGCAAGTGGATGTCTAAAATTGACAATGACACAATTTCCTATGATGGACTTAGGAGTAGGCCCAATCCAATCTAGTCTCCGAACACCCAAAATTTCTCCAGAGATGTTGTAGGGGAGGGGGCTGTTTAAATTGAACCAGTGTATACATTTATTTTTTAGATCCGAGAAATCCTCGTTCTTCCCTTTAGGTAGGGGGGGAACACCAGCAAGCACAACAACATACGGGAGAGATTCAGGTGGCAAGTCAATACAGGGTAATGCAGTGTTAGGTTCCTCAGTAAGAGTATTTCTATGATCTCTAGCTCGACTGTCTGGATATTTTTCCCCCACATTGGTAATCTCCCTCTGTGTTCTGGAATTTTCTGGGTCTGTAGTCCTAGTCAGAGAAATAGTTGCAGCGGGGGCAATCATGTCAACTATTTGAGGGGGAGCAGGGAAGGTTTCAGTGGCGGCGGGAACGTTGTTGTCGGCGAGAACAGGACAAGGGGGGGAGTTTGTGGAGTCTGTAGGCTGCTTGGTTTTGCCAAAGCCGGCGTTGTTAATGGTGGAGACCAATCTATCCAACCTAGACAGGAGGGATTTAAAATGGGAACCAAGTAGATGTTCGATATGGGCCTGGAGATCTAAAATCATATGAGTGGCCCACAGAGGAGCCTACGTGGGGGGCAGGGTAGGAGAACTATCGATCGGTGCAGAGGAATTAATTAGAAGCTTATTCTTCCTTAGTGTTTTGTTCTTCCTAACCCTAGGTTTCTTGACTAAATTACGAGTCACAGGAGCCTTATTAGGAGGAGAGTGACGCGGGGAGTTGGAAACCTGGAAGGCGTGCGTATCACTAGTAATGGGCTGTGCGCAGGGTAGATCAGCGAAGCAACAAATAAAAGAGGAATTAAGATCAAGGGCGTTAGTTGTGGCAATTGACACTTCCTCCACTATTTGAGAAGAAGGGGGAATTGCAGGAGTAATTGATAAACGCCGCTCTGTATTTTCTATGGCCGAGGCCACGGCTCCAATTGTCTGCTGCAGCATTTTATCAATAGCTGTCAAGCTTGGGAGGGGTTGCGCAGTTGTAGTCTGTTGCCTAGTTGTTGGGCGTGAGGTAGATAGACTAACATTTTTACCATTGCGTTTCATAGTTACAACCAAAGTGTAAGTACACACAATTGCGCAATATTTTACAGTTGATCCCTTAAGTGTTAGTTGACACAGAGCTGTGAGGGGGGATAACCGATAAGCTTGTAGTTCAGAATGGCGACCGATTCAGACACATAAGATAAGTCAGGGATTTCAAAGTGCATATCAGACTTGTGTCACAGTACCTTGAGTGCTGATATATCCAGTTGCGAAAATGTCAGTGGGGTAGCCCGGCCCGGCCTCTTGTGGCCCCTGACGGCCACAGACGGCCCGCCCTCTGCCCGGGCTCAGCCCGGCGACGCCCGCGCGCGTCCGCGAGGCGGAGGGTGAGCTGGGTTTTTGTAGCGCCTCCAGGCGCTGTTGGCGGGCTGAGGGCGGTATCTTCCGCAAAGGGATGGACGCCGGGAATTGTAGTCCCTTCCGACCGCGGCCGCGAGAGTGCCCAACGCGGCGGCGGGAGGGAGACGCAGGCCAGGAACAGCCCACAGCGATGTCGAGACCAGAAGGTTGCTTTCACCACACACCGGCGCTGCCTCAGGTAAGCTCAGGACCCCCGCTCCGCCGAGGGTGAGCTGGGTTTTTGTAGCGCCTCCAGGCGCTGTTGGCGGGCTGAGGGCGGTATCTTCCGCAAAGGGATGGACGCCGGGAATTGTAGTCCCTTCCGACCGCGGCCGCGAGAGTGCCCAACGCGGCGGCGGGAGGGAGACGCAGGCCAGGAACAGCCCACAGCGATGTCGAGACCAGAAGGTTGCTTTCACCACACACCGGCGCTGCCTCAGGTAAGCTCAGGACCCCCGCTCCGCCGAGGGTGAGCTGGGTTTTTGTAGCGCCTCCAGGCGCTGTTGGCGGGCTGAGGGCGGTATCTTCCGCAAAGGGATGGACGCCGGGAATTGTAGTCCCTTCCGACCGCGGCCGCGAGAGTGCCCAACGCGGCGGCGGGAGGGAGACGCAGGCCAGGAACAGCCCACAGCGATGTCGAGACCAGAAGGTTGCTTTCACCACACACCGGCGCTGCCTCAGGTAAGCTCAGGACCCCCGCTCCGCCGAGGGTGAGCTGGGTTTTTGTAGCGCCTCCAGGCGCTGTTGGCGGGCTGAGGGCGGTATCTTCCGCAAAGGGATGGACGCCGGGAATTGTAGTCCCTTCCGACCGCGGCCGCGAGAGTGCCCAACGCGGCGGCGGGAGGGAGACGCAGGCCAGGAACAGCCCACAGCGATGTCGAGACCAGAAGGTTGCTTTCACCACACACCGGCGCTGCCTCAGGTAAGCTCAGGACACCATCACATTAGAGGCGGCTATGGATCTAGAATTATGTGGAGATCAACATTCTACGGGGAAGCAAGTAATATCCTCGTATGAAGCTATCTGCCTCAAAGTGGCAAAAGAGCTAACCAGTAAAAGTAGACCAGCCATTAATAGATTAGATATGGGCTGGTTTGATCATAAATGCACTAAATCCTACAACTACCTCAAAAAAGCTCTCCAGGCACGCCCGAGGAATAAAATCCTGGTGTCACAGCTCAGAAGAGATTATAAAAAAACGTTGGAGGATAGGAAAAAAGAAATTGAACATAATGCCTGGGTTGAATTTATGGACAAAGCTACTTTAAAAGACAGTGCAAAATTTTGGTCAATTATTAACACGCCCCTTTTCTCTAATATTAAAAATAATGTGCTGGAAACTAATATTGCAGAGGAGGATTGGCTGAGCCATTTTGAAAATATATATGGCAGTCACCTCGAATTAGAAACTTTCGTGGGACAAGCCTTGGAACCCACCTCTATGCCAGTTAGGTTTCATTTAGGAGAGGTTACCAAAGCGATTGAAGATTCTGCAGGAAAGAAGGCTCCTGGACCAGACGGAGTCCCAACCGATATGTATAAGGCTAATCCTTTGTTTTGGGCCAATATACTGACAAATGTATTTAATAACTCGGCTTGTGTTGGATTCCCTAAATCATGGTCCCAGTCGGTTATAATACCGGTCTTTAAGAAAGGTCAAAGGGCAGACCCCAGATGTTATAGGCCCATATCCCTGTTGGATTCCTCTATAAAGATCTTGGGGAAAGTTATCCTAGCTAGGATAACGGGGTGGGCCTCTGACAATAACATTCTGTCAGATGCCCAATATTACTTTAGAGCTGGGCGGAGTACGGAGGCCCAATGTTTGAACCTTCCCCTAATAACAGCCAAATACACCAAGGCGGCCAGGGGCTCCATTTACCTGGGTTTTATGGATTTGTCCACAGCTTTTGACCTCGTCAACAGGTCTAAATTGTGGACAATGCTCCTGGAAATGGGACTTGATAGGTCCCTTGTGTACTTCCTTGCTGAGCTCCACAAAGACCTGAACGCCTCTATTAGGATGACGACCGAGGGGAAATGTACATCCAGTTTTAAGTCCAGTAGAGGGGTACGACAGGGATGTATATTAGCCCCCATGCTGTTTACATTATATATTAATGCCCTGGAACATAATCTGTTGGCAGCAACACTGGACATTCCGCGCATGGGAGGCACCCCGATTCCGGTCCTCCTATATGCGGATGATGCCGTTCTTCTGGCCAGGACTCCCTTGGCCTTGCAAAAATTGTTGGACTCGTTTGGAGACTTCATGAAAAGTTTGGACCTGGTAGTAAATAACAGCAAATCACATGTGATGTCGTTGGGCCGAGCAAAAAATAATGTTAAGCCCTTCTTTTGCAGGGGAGAAGAAATCTCACGAGTGAGAGTATTCACCTACCTAGGAGTAGTTTTCGATGACAAAAGTTCTTGGTCCCCCCAGCTTTTATTAAAGGCAAATTCCGCGAGAAACTCTTCTGCGGCAGTACTAGGTTTTGCAAAAAGGCTGGGAGGAAAGCCGGTCGAGGCAATATTAACAATTTATAAAGCCAAAACCATATCTATTGTTAGGTATGGGGCGTCAATTTGGGGCTACATTAAACATGATGTGATCCAGACGGAGGAAAACAAATTTTTGCGCTCCCTTCTTGGCCTCCCACAATCAACCGCTTCCTATTCAGTCCACTTGGAACTTGGGTGCGGTTATATAACAGACATAATTAAACTAGCACCATTATTGCTATGGATGAAAACATGGTTAAACCCGAATCTCTCCCTCAACCATAAAATCCTAAAGGACTGTATTAGATTAGACAATAGGAATAAAATCCAGTGGTTGTCTAATATTGAGATGCTAGCTGCATACATGGGGAGACCAGACATTTTTTCTAACCCAGAATCCCTATGTAAGGCAGATCTTGAGTGGGTAAAATCTAATTTTATCAAATTAAGGGAGGCCGAGCGAGAGGGAGTTGAACTTTGTAAATCCTCGGTCAGGGGGCATGTCTTGGTAACCCCGTCCCCGGGGATGCCACTATACCTGACATTAGTCACCAATTCCTTCCATAGATGGTTGTTGACTAAACTACGGTTCAACCAAATACATATGATACTATGGGACGTGGAGGGTTGGAGTAGACCAGAAGACGTTGTACCCTGCAAGTGCGATGCCTTTTCCCCTCAAGACACCATGCACTTTCTGTTCTTTTGCCCATTTTTTAAATACGCTAGGAAAAGGTTTCTCATTCCACTGTTAAAAAGTATGAATTTTATTCAGTGCAAGCCAGCCCTAATGTTTTTAAACCTGTTAGAGTGTCCATTAATTATGTTCTGTATTGCCAGCTTTCTAGCAGCATCTGTCAGAGAGAGGAGGGTCAGACTAAAAACTGTACAAGATGTTGATCCCCTCTAACAACTGAAAATTGAATTTGTATTAACTACTTAAGTTGGCTATGGTTAATCATGAATTTTTAACTGTTATTGTATAGTTTTTATTTGTATATTTGCTATTAATTAGACTTTTAATACCTCTGTATTTGTATAGCATACTTTTATGATTTTAAATAATCGAATAAAGTGGTTTTGACTGACACTGTTAGGACATGATACACACCTTAGTACATGTCCTACCTTTCACATACACTGCACCTTGCCCAGGGGGATACCCTGGAACTACCATAGGGGTGTCTGATGTGCATAGGAAGCGTAAGGCCTGGCAAGTGGGTGCACTTGTCAGGACAACATGGCAGTTTAACAAACTGCGTGCAGGCACTGCAGTGGCAGGTCGAGTTCTCTCTTTAAGGCTACTTGTGTGGGTGGCACAATTTGTGAAAGCATCAAAGTTGGCAACACCATGTCAGAAAAAAGGTCTAGGGGGAAAGCGAAAAGTTTAAGGAACTTTAGTCAAACATATATTTATTGTTATAAGTTAATAAAAACCATCACAATATTTTACAAATAATACAAGATAGTAAAACTATATTGAATAAAATACTTCGTAGTTACTTCCCTGATTTGTCCTTTACTCAGTTATTTCACTAATAAATATTAATGAAATCATTTAGCATCTTATGTGCTGGTCATTTCCTTCTAGTAAGAGACAAGTAACTTTCAACGTAGTTATTATAGGGTGCCGTTGTGCGAGTAGATAACAAATTAAACTGTGTTTCAATTTTCGAGGAATATCAGAGTCTCGTAAGATATTCGTGCAGCTATCTTCTGCTCACTGTCGACAAATTGATTAATATTGCCCACTTTCTACTACAGGGGGCTGTACTTTCGAAGCCCTGTTTGGGTCATATTATTCGATAACCGTGCTAAACGGGAGAGGAAGGGCGCCTTCATATCGTTGCTTGAGAGGTTGCAGCCAGGAGGGCCCATTTCCACATACATTGAGGACATGCCCAATCAGTTTAACTTTATTCGGATTCAGTAAAGATCCATAAAAGTACAACATCATTATAAACATATGACATACATTCTTCACTCGAGAAAAATAAAACATAAAGAATAAAAATAGATGTCATGAAGCAAATACATAACGAAAAAGAAAAAAGGCGATTTTTTAAAAGGGAGAAATGGGTTTAACCAGTAATATGTACAATGTCCATCAATCAGGCTGTGCAAAGACGCAAAATGTAAACTTTTAGACTCTGTGCAAATAAGCAAATTGTAAACATCCAACGATAGAATCAGAATTTTGTCATTGTAGACCCTGTATACTATAGTCTTATTGAATAAAAAATAGGCGATAATGTATCTAAAATGAGTTGTAAAGAAAACCTCATCATTACTGTGCAAAATAGCAAGCATGTACACATAGTTATAGTACAGATGAATAATTACAATAACCTGTTTAAACAGAATAAACGTATCTTGGTTGGCCATAGTCAGCACCTTTTAATAGTTAATAACATTTATCATCAGGAAAGCATAGAGGCTCTAGATTTTATGGCTGCTGATAAAAAGGAGCTAACACGAAAAATCATATCATCACTGCCCAATTGTAGTATTTCTTCATATGCAGAGATATAATTAGTCGTCCCATGAGTTTTAAAGTGGGGGATGAGGTAATGCTTAGTATACCTTACATAAAATCCGCAGAAAAACAAAAAATGTAGTAAGGTTTGTTTGCAGCCATTGCTACATGGGCAGGCTGTATCCTCCAGATTTTTGTTGAAGCCGATAGGGAAACATAAGAGATATTTTACACTGTTGTCCCTAAGGCGAAAAAGCAGACGCCTATTCCATCTCCCAATATTTTTCCTTAAATATTCCTGTGGTTTTGAATAGTTAGTGTCGACTATACTCGGGATGGACATATATCTAATGATAGAAAGTTTACTAGACTCTGCCTTTGCTCTGTCAGTACGATATAGGGCATATAGTGCATCCCTTGCTGATTTTAAGATTATATTTTCGGCAGCAAGGGGGAGGGAAAAGCTATGTTCTAGATGTATACTAGACAAGCTTTTGTGAACGGCATTAAGCCAGGGTATATATTTGCCCCTATCGCAACTCAAGCAGTCCATTATAATTCGTTGTGTTAAAATGGCTGCAGGATTACGCCATATCTTCAGCCAAAATAAGGCGGGGCGGGATTTGATAAAATCTTCTACATAATGTAGATTCAATTCTTTATGACACAAAAAGGTAGGTGATGAGATTTGTGCCCCAAGTAACCTTCTGCAGAATCTATTTTCCTCTAATTGTATCCCGCTGCAGTCCGTGAACCCCCATACTTCAGAGCCATAAGTCGCAGTAGGCAGGCATTGGGTTCTATAGATCTGCAGTAGAGGGGTCACAACATCGGCCTTTTTTGGTTGTCCCAGACTCATTATAGAGTTGATTGCCAAACCTAATTTATTTCTACCTCTGGCTACATGCGATTTCCATGAGCCTGTGTCAGAAAAGACTAAACCAAGGTAGGGAAAAGTGCTCGTGCTTTTTAAAAGATCTGTTCCGATCCTTATATTCTTTGTACGGTATTTTTTAGGTCCGCAAGACATTATAAATGATTTGTTAAAATTGGTACATAGTCCCAAATCTCCCATGAAAGATACAAAGCCAGAGATTAAAATACGTAAAACTTTAGGTGTGCGGCCCATGAGGACCGCATCGTCTGCATATAAAAGTGCAGGGTACAATTCGCCGTTAATTTTAGGTACATCGCTAGATAATTTGATCAGAGAGTTGTTCAATTCGTTAATATAAAGAATAAAAAGCAGAGGGGCCAGGACACACCCTTGTCTGACCCCTCTGCCGATTAAAATATCCCTAGAAACCTCGCCATCGTTATTAATCCTCACCCGTGCTTTCAAGTCTCTATGAAGATATGCCAGAAAGTGTACAAGTGCATTGTCCAATCCATAGTTTAAAAGGATCTTCCATAGGCGTGAACGATTGACAAAATCGAACGCTGAAGTTAGGTCCATGAAACCCAAATATAAGGGTACTTTTTTTGCTACTGTATATTTCCCCAGTATGAGATTTAGATTTAGACACTGTTCAACCGTGCCAACGTGGCTCCTAAAGCCCAGCTGGCAACAGTTTAGGATTTGTTCTTCTTCAGCCCAATTCCGGATTTTATTAAAAACGACTCGCCCCAAGATCTTCAGGGTGTTGTCGATCAGGGATATAGGGCGATAGCAGCAAGGGTTGGATCTGTCCCCTTTCTTAAAAATGGGTACTATTATGCTTGTGGTCCATGTTTCTGGGATGGGAGAGTTTATCAGATTATTAAAAACATTACATAAAAGAGGGGACCAGAGATCTGGTTGAGATTTAATGAGGTCGATAGACAGCCCGTCTGGGCCGGGTGCTTTATTCCCTGCGCTATCGTGTATGGCATCTTCAACTTCAGACAATAATATAGATACGTGTGGGGGTAAGGGGAGATAATCAGAGCTTATTTGATTAGCCAAATAAATTTTTGAGAAGTGCTCTTCCCATACGTTGCTAGGTATATTGCAGCCTATGGGGGTGATGTTTGAACCTGAGGATCTGAATGCTTTCACCTCTCTCCAGAACCCCGTTACGTCTTTGAGAGCTGCAGCGCGGGCGAGGGAATCCCACCGTTCCTTTAACACCATCTCTGCGCGGATTTTAATTGCGGACTTATAACGCGCTCTCAGGAGCTTAACTAATGCCACGTCCCTGGGTTCGGTTTTTAGAGCGTCACGTAAGGACCTATTTGCACTAGAGCAAGTGTCGTCGAACCATCTAGGGCTCATGCTCTGGGTCGTCACTGGCTTCGAGATTTCTGATTTTATACCAGCACACAACGTAGTAAAAGCCTTAATGATGTCTGCACCGGGGCAAGTACTAGACAAACATGTCTCTATAGATGGGCGGTGGGATTTTATAATACGGGCCAGTAATGCATTATTGTCTATCCCTCTCCACATGACTTTCAACTTGTCAGTGGATAGTGTCAGGTCTTTGGCCCCTATTTCTTTACGTTTTCTGAATTTGTTAAAAAATCTGATAGTGGTAAAAATTGGATTATGATCACTATAGCTAGTACCTAAAACTTCGGCCTTAACTAAAAAAATTTCGAGTGAAGCTGAAATAAAGATATAGTCGATGGTAGATGAGCAGCCACGTCCTCTGTAAGTCGGCAGTGGGGGGTTAACTGGGTCGAGGCCGACTTTTGCCATTACATCGACTAAATCATAGGTAGATAAATAGTTATACAATTCATTGCCTCTGCTGCAAGGAGTTTTCCCAGTGCTAATTGTAGCAAATGTGTGTGTACTGTTATACAGATGGGCATTGAAGTCACCCCCCAGACAAATGCCATCTAATTTACCATATTTTCCATCCTGCGTCAGGGTATCGATGAATTCAAATAACCCGATAAAGTTTTTGTTAGGCACAGATGTAAAGTCGTTGTTATAAAAATTAATTAGACAGACCGTAATTCCATGCGTGTAAATCAAGGCCTGGACATTATCATTGTTAGTATCTATAAGTTTGATACTATTACCTTCAGTAATTTTTATCCATATCGATAAACCCCCGCTTGGCCTACCAGAGTTAGGGATAGATGCAAGTTTGTTATAGCATGAAAAGCCCTCAAGTAATAGGTTACTAGTGCACCAGGTTTCTTGGAACATCAGGATTTCGAATCGATTGGCCATATTGACCCAATCATTTGTATTCAACTTCGCTTTCAGGCCTGCAATGTTCCAGCTAAGTATATTCAGATTTTGATCATAAGGTTTGGGAACAGTGGTCGTAGAGAAAGTGACTAATGCAGGTTCGACCGTCCGTGATCCCAACGGATTATCAGTGGGACTATGTTCGACTATATCAGGGTTGTCACACCTGGGGCTCAATATTGATGTTTCTGTAATAATAGGGTTATGTATTGGTCAATCCTGGTTATCCAAGTCAGATAAAGTGCTAAACCTATTAAATAACTGAGGTGCCAGATTAGTGTTATTATATGGTGTTGCTCGGGGTCTGTAAAAGAAACCCAATGGTACAAGAATAATATTAGTGGGTCTGGTAAATGAATCACATGGGGCGTTCAACAGCCATTTGGCCAATGAAGGAGACCTTAAGGATATAACTATACAGTCTCCCATGATGTGTTTGGTGGAAGGTCCCACCCAGGCCACCCTACGAACCATTAGGATGTCATTGGCGATCTCCCACCCGACACCCTTGTATTTACGTATCCAGTCCAGGCATTTGTTTTTAAGCTCATCCCACGACTCGGTCTGGTTTGGTCTAAGCGGGGGTACGCCAGCTAATATTGTTACATAGGGACAGGCTTCTGGAGGCAGCTGAAGGGTAACTTCCGTACTTTTATGTACCTGTTGGGTGGCTAAAGGTCTGTTGGTTGTGTTAGGGACTAGATTTACAGGTCCGGATGTGGCTATAACGGTTGGTACAATAGGGGGGGGGGGCAAGATACCGGGTGGGTTGTTCAGAGTGTGTGCCTTGTGTGTAGGATTAATTGATGGTAGATTTAGATTAACCCTCCAAGTACATTCGTTGCACACGCTAGTTGGACCAGGCGGAGCACTGTTGCTCAAGCCCTCTAAAAGTCTGTTATGGAGAGCGTCGAGATCCTTTAGATGCTTTTCGCCTCTGGTTAGATCAATGGTCATGGACCCTTTTCTCTTGGTTTCCTCATTTTTTATAATGCTTTCCAGTCTGTCTAGTCTTTTAAAAATAACATTGAACTGGTTTACCATTAGGTCCTTCAATCGGTTAAAGGTGGAGTCCACTATAGTGTCAATTAGATTCCCATTCGGGTTTACAAGTGGGGAATTCCTTGGCACGGGCTCGGTTTGTGTAAGAGTAGAGGTACGGCCCGCTGTCAAAGTTGTAAGATCAGGGGTGCTTATTACTGGGTGCACGATGGAATCAGTAGGGGCCCTACCAGGGTCATCCGAGCTTCGTGACCACATACTCATAGGCGTCGGTTGAAGTTTGTTGCAAGGGGGCTGTTTCCTCTTGCTTTTGGTGGTTTTACCAGGGCCCCTCTTCCTTTTCTCTCCCACGGTTTTTACTGATGTTGCGATGGAATTATTATCACTTGTGGTTCTAGGACTTTGCTGGGAATCAGAAATGGTGATTACAGCATCAGTCATTATGTGGCCCTCGCTGGTAGTTCCAGAGTGTGCTGGCTTATTAATAATTACAGTAGGGATTAATGGTACAGACATCACAGTCGCAGTCTCAGTTTCGTTTTCGCTGGAGCCCTCTTGCTGTTGTTGATATGGGGGTATATAGCCCATAGAGAGCCTCCTCTCAGTGATCTCGATTTCCTTATTAACTCTGTTTACAGCATCCTCCAACATATGCTCAAATGAGGTGGTAAGTGTGACGAGATTTCCACGTATAGGAACGATGGTATCGGAGCTAGGCGGGGGGGTCGCGTGTTCAATCATTCTACAGTAAGTAACCACTTACCCGCACTCACAGCTTAGAGGGGGGGGCCCCAGCCCAGCCTCGGCCAGCCCCGGACGGCCACAGACGGCCCGCCCTCTGCCCGGGCTCAGCCCTGCGCCGCCCGCGCGCGTCCGCGAGGCGGAGGAGGCTGCCCTCTTTTCAGCTCCTCCGGCGCGGGAATCAGGCAATGGGCGGAGTCGCAGGGCAAGCTGGGAAATGTGGTCCGCACCGCTCCGCGACCGCGCGGTGTAAAGGCACGGCGGCGGGTGCGACCACGACTGCAGGGCTCCGCTTGCTGATAGCAGGTAGGCAGGCAGGTGATGGATGGCAGCGTTTCTCCTCCAAGTTGAGAGTGGCTCAGTGATGCTTCCCCCAATCATTGAATCATTTTGCGAGAGGGTGACAAGATTGATGTCTAGAGCGGCGTCCAAGGAGGTGCCGATGGATGCCAGTTGGCTCCTTTTAAATATATAACTAACCTTACGAGAAGGACCTCAAACATGGGGTAAAGAAAAAATCAATCACCCACTAAAATTGGGCCTAATTTTAGTGGGTGATTGATTTTCTAAACCCCATATCCGAGGTCCTTTACATAAAGTGAGCTATATAAAATTGTTGGGAGTAGAGGTAAGGCGTACTCTCTCATCCCTTCTGTTTGTGTGTGTCCTTTAAATATACACAAGGAGAGTGACTGGCCTAAATATACAAAGCTATAGTTGGAGATTGGAGCTAGGGTGGCAAGAAGGAATGTGGCAAAAGCATGGCGCTCATCAACTCCTCCCGGGATCCACGAATAGGAGAAGGATATGGACTGGTGCCAGCAGGCCAAAGAATTGGTGTACTTGAGCAGAGGTTGCCCCAAGAAATGGAAAAAAGTATGGGGTGGCTGGTGAACTTACCATGGTGATGGCATGGGCTTGGGGTAGAAATGTTGATGTAGGAAAGATGGGGATGTCTGCGACATTGCTACCAGGAAGTATGGTTTGCTCACCTGTTTGTGTATATTGGTTCACCACTGTGTCCCTACGCTATCATGATTTAGATCATTGTGTTGTGCTGCACCCTAAATCATCTTTATTACACTGTAGCTGTACTGCTATATTTGTGACGCAAACAAATTAAAAACAACTGCAGAGTGCTCATTGTTATTTCTTCCTCCACCAGGACTTGCTGTGGATGTGAAGCTGGAACTTGCCCCCCAGATGAATCATCTGCATATACACATATATATATATATTCACAGAAAAAAACATAGGTTTCAGGGGTGTTATAGTTAGCTGCCCATTTCACTCATACAAAACCATAGAAATTTCTCCGTTATAGTTAGTTCTGCTAACTATAACTCACGCGCCCGCAATGCACTGCTGATGATGTCACATATTGCATCATTCATGACATGGTCAGTGACATCACTGATGACATCACTGATGACATCTCAGATGACATCACTGATGACATCACTGATGACATCATCAACTGAATGTGGTTTAGTCTGTATTGAAGATTGAGTGGATATATAACTGTCTGGATGGAGGATTTAGTAGCTGTCTGACTGTCTTTTTAAGTGAGTAATTAAAAGTGTCTCACTTAATACATGGATTAGTAACTAAACTATGTGAATGTGTGCAGCACTGTCTCTGTTGTTGTATAACATGCTGCATCAGTTGGTCACTAACTACATGAGTGTGTATATTAGTTATTGATTAGTTGGGTGAGTATTTGTATGGGACACTGAGTTTGTGTGTGGTTGGATGGGGTGTGTGTAACTCTATGCATAGATGTGTGAATGGTTGATTGACTAGGTGTATGGGTTTAAGAGTGCATGTGGAAACAGTTGTTTGGGTGACTGAGTGTATTTATTTGTGTGTTGGTGAGTGAATATATGTTTTAGTTGTACATCTTCAACAAAGTAAAAAAATAAAAGGCATTGTATGTGAGAGTTGGTGTATATAAATAAGTATGTGTAAGAGTCAGTGATTGTGAGAGTAAATATATGAATGAGTGTATAATTGTAATGGTGTTTTTTTAACATATTAACAATGAGTTACTATGTGTTTGAATAAATGAGGTGTTGTTGGATAATTGTGTAAGTGAGTAAAATTAAGTGTGATACATTTTTTTCCATGAGTGAGTAGGATGACTGCATAACCGACTAAGATGACTGCTGATGTGTCAATGTCTATATATGTGTATAAGTGCATTTGATAGTGTTCTATTAATTAATGACTGCATGTATAGATGATTCTGTTGTTGAATGGGTAGTTGTGTGTGTAGACTTAGGAATCAGTGAGTGGGTATGTAGTATATGGTATTGGTGTGTCAATGGTTTCAAATATGGTACTCTGTATTTTACAGTGAGTGATGAAAGGTTATACTAGTGTATGATGAGGTGTATCAGATTGTCAAGTGGATGATGTCATCAGTGATGTCACTGACCATGTCATGAATGATGCAATATGTGACATCATCAGCAGTGCATTGCGGGCGCGTGAGTTATAGTTAGCAGAACTAACTATAACGGAGGAATTTCTATGGTTTTGTATGAGTGAAATGGGCAGCTAACTATAACACCCCTGAAACCTATGGTTTTTCCTGTGAATTTCCAAGGTTTTTGAAATGCTAATTTCTAACTATAACGTCTCTGAAACCTATGTTTTTTTTCAGTGAATTTCAAAGGTTTATTAAATGCTAACTTTTAAGTGTGATAGTAGTTATATCTATTTTTTTGTACTGATTTTCTACAGTTTTTTAACTGTTTATTTATAAATATTTTATTCATTAAATAACATTATATATTTTTCTGAAAATAGCAACAACATTTTTTTTTAATTAAAACTGAAATATTGATTTTCTTGTTTTCATTTTTATTTTAATATATTTATATTATTTTCTTTAAAAAAAAAATCCAATTTTTTTCGGAGTCGCGCACTCAAAGTGTACACATCACGGTGGATGCACGCATTCTAGCCACCATTTTAGACAAGTCATGAAGGATCCGCGTATGGTGTGCGACGGCTACGTGTTTTTCAGTTACATCATATACATTTAATATCACGTGATATGCGCGATTGGTATGCGACCAGTCTGCGACTCCTGCTCCCGCGCATTCGCGACACATGCGCATTACGGTACGAGATGTTTGCGCGGTTGCGGGTCCCGCGTGACATCATATACATGCTGGGGCGCGCTGGGTGCACGACTCCCGCAAAAAAAATGTATGTTCCAAAATGATATGTATGTGTCTTTAATATGCATATTAAGGCAAGAGATTATGTAAGATATTCATCAAAATAATATATTTGGACTTCTAATAAACTTATATTATTTTTAAATATATTTTCGCGAAGTCGGGTGCGTGCATCGTGAGTGCAGAAAACCAGGTCAGCAGAGCCGCTGTAGAGCCAGAGAACCAGGTCAGCAGAGCTGCTCTAGAGCCTAAGAACTAGGTCAGCAGAGCTTCTCTAGAGCCAGAGAAACCAGGTCAGCAGAGCTGCTTTAGAGGGAGAGAACCAGGTCAGCAGAGCTGCTTCAGAGCCAGAGAACCAGGTTAGCAGAGCTGCTTTAGAGCCAGAGAACCAGATCAGCAGAGCTACTCTAGAGCCAGAGAACCAAATCAGCAGAGCTGCTTTAGAGCCATAGAACCAGGTCAGCAGAGCTGCTTTAGAGCCAGAGAACCAGGTCAGCAGAGCTGTTATAGAGCCAGAGAATTAGATCAGCAGAGCTGCTCTAGAGCCAGAGAACCAGGTCAGTAGAGCTGCTCTAGAGCCAGAGAACCAGGTCTGCAGAGCTGCTGCAGAGCCAGAGAAACCAGGTCAGCGGAGCTGCTTTAGAGCCAGAGAACCAGGTCAGCAGAGCTGTTGTAGAGCCAGAGAACTAGATCAGCAGAGCTGCTCTGTAGCATAAGAACTAGGTCAGCAGAGCTGCTCTAGAGCCAGAGAACCAGGTCAGCAGACCTGCTGTAGAGCCAGAGAAACCAGCTCAACAGAGCTGCTTTAGAGAGAGAGAACCAGGTCAGCAGAGCTTCTTTAGAGCCAGAGAACCAGGTCAGCAGAGCTGCTCTAGCTGACACTGACTGACTGACACAGACTGATTGACACTGACTGACACTGATTGACACTGATTGACTGACACTGACTGAGTGACACTGATTGTCTGACACTGACTGACTGACACTGATTGACACTGATTGACTGACACTGACTGAGTGACACTGACTGACACTGATTGACTGACAATGACTGACTGACTGACACGGACTGACTGACTGACACTGACTGACTAATTTATTTAATTTAATTTAATTTAATAGTTTTATAGAGCGCGTAGTAACTCAGAGAGCATCCCAGCGCTAAACCTGAATCTCCAAAGGTTTCTGCCGTCTGACGGGATTATATTTGTGGGAAAAGAAGAGTCTTTAGAGTTTTTCTGAACTGGAGGTAGTTCAGTTCTGTCCTGAGTCTCCGTGGTAGGCGGTTCCAGTGTTTGGCCGTGTGGACCGAAAAACGACGGCCACCGGTCCTGGCCTTTTTGACTCTGGGAACCGAGATCAGATTTTCTCCACTAGAACGGAGATCTCTCTCCGCTTTGTAGGGAATTAGGAGTTCTTTCAGAAGGGGAGGGCCATTATTGTTAAGGGTTTTATGGGCCAGGCAGAGGGCCTTGAAGACCACCCTTTCTCTGACTGGGAGCCAGTGGAGAGACTTGAGCGCTGGCCTAGCAGAGGATCTTGCCGGTGTGTCCGTAAGTAGGCGGGCGGCGGCGTTTTGGACTTTCTGCAGGGTGTTAAGGGTGGTTTCGGGGGCTCCCAAGTAGATGGCGTTACAGTAGTCCAATCTTGCCAGAATTAGACCCTGGATGAGGAGCCTCCTTGCGGTTTCGGGGAGCAAGGGAAAGATCTTCCTGCAGGCTCTGAGTAGGCCAAAGCATGTCCCTGCCGTCCTTTTTGCCTGAGTTTTAAAGCTCATGTCCTTCTCGATCCATACACCTAGGCTTTTGACCTCGTCCTTGGGTGCGGGAGGATTACCTAGGCAGCTAGGCCAAAGGTGAGGTGGCAGGGAGGGCCCCTTGTGGCCCATCAACAGTATCTCTGTCTTGGACCCGTTCAATTTCAATGATGAAAGATTCATCCATCGGTGGACTTCGGAGAGGCAGCCGTGAAGGTCTGAGGGGGCTTGGTGGGGGTGTGAAAGGGTTACGACCAACTGAGTGTCGTCGGCGTAGTTGATAACTGATACGCCGAATGAACTGACCCTCTTCTCCAGTGGGGCCATGTAAACGTTGAATAACGTAGGGCTCAAAGAAGAGCCCTGCGGTACTCCACATCGGAGGGGGATGAAGGGTGAGTGGCTATCATTTTCCCGTACCTGGAAGGAACGTCCTGATAGAAAGGATTTTATCCACTTCAAAGCCATACCTTTCAGTCCAACTTCTCCCAGTCGGTGGATTAGGGTGGGGTGGTCTACAGTGTCGAAGGCCGCACTGAGGTCCAGGAGGATCACTGCCACTGATCCTCCCGTGTCCAGAATGCTTCTGGCCTTCTCCACTGCTGCCAGGAGGGCGATGTCCGTGCCCTGACCTGGGCGAAACCCTGTTTGGGAGGTCCCTAATAGGTTATTGCTCTCTAGGTAGAGTGATAATTGCTTGTTGACCAGCTTCTCCGCGATTTTGCTGTTTCCTGGGAGAAGGGAGATGGGTCTGTAGTTAGAGAGGTCCTGTGAGTCTAGGGAGGGTTTTTTTAAAAGGCCTTTAACTGCTGCTGCTTTCCAGCTAAGAGGGACTATGCCCTCCGAGAGGGAGGAGTTGATTAGGGCCGTGAGGGGGGGGATGATGGTACTTGATACCTTTTTCAGGAAGCGGAGGGGTGCAGGGTCGAGGGGGGAACCACTTTTAATTGAAGCCAAGGTTGCCCCTACCTCTTCCGTTGTTACAGGGCCAAAGACGTCCAGGGAGGGTTGAGGGCTAGCCGATGGCAGGGGGGGATTTGAGATGGTGATAGTAAGATCCTGGTCCAAATGGGCCGGTTCGGGGGAGGGTATAGCAAGGAGAATTTTTTTAATCTTCTCGTCAAAGAAGGTGGCCAAGTTGTTGCATTTGGCTTCAGCTTCTTTGGGGTCGAGAGATTTAAGTGGGGGATCGGGGGCGTGAATGAGTTCTTTAAGAACAGAGTAAGTTTCTTGAGCCGAGCTGGCCGCGTTTCTGATTCTGTTCTCGTAAAAGCAGATTTTTGTGCTACGGAGCTCTTTTTTGTAAGATTTTATAGAGGTACGGAACATTTCTTTTTTTCCTTCTGTTTTTTCCTTCCTCCAAAGGCGTTCATTCTTTTTACAAGCCTTGCGCAGGAGGTTGAGTTCCGGGGTGTACCAGGGTGAGGGATTCACTCTCTTGATGTGTTTCAGAGAGTGAGTTTTTGGCAGAATGGCGTCGAGCGATTGGGTGATCCAAGTGTTGAATTCTTTGTTCCCCGCTACGGTGTTAAGAGAGGGGTCAGGGACGTTTTCCCTGAGTTTAGCTGCCCAATCGTCTGGTTCCAGTTTCTGCCATCGCCTGGTGTACGTTCTGATTTTGGGGGGTTGAGGGGGCTGAGTGGTAATATCCCATACGAGGGGGACCAGGAAGTGGTCCGTCCATGGAAGGGGGATATGGTCAAGGGTTTTCAGGTCGGGGATATTGGAAAGGATGGGATCAAGCAGTTGCCCTCTTTCATGAGTGGCCTGAGGATTTTTAAGGTCAAGGCCCATTGAGGCAAAGTCTTGGAGTAGTTCACTGGCCTGTTTGTCAGCCGGGTCCAAGAAGTGTACATTAAGATCTCCCAATAGTATGTAATTGGTGGTTGACGTACATTTGATGGAAGTCTGATCCATGATTTTATTAGGAAAGTCTGCTAAGTTGCCAGGCGGGCGGTATACCACTGTTCCTGACAGTGAAGTAACTGGAGAGATTTGTATCGTATAGTGGCAGCTTTCGTATCCCTTGATGTTACCATCAGATGTTCTGCAGGTGAAGCCGTCCTTAAGGATTATGGCTAGTCCACCTCCCCTGCCCTCAGGTCTATTCAATGAGCACATGAAGTACCCGGGGGGGAGTGCTAGGACGGTGTCGGGGCCACTGCTCGGAGTGAGCCAGGTTTCCGTAAGAAACAAGATATCTAGGGCGTGGTTTGTGATTAGGAGGTTGACTTCGTGCGAATGTTTCACGAGCGATCTGCAGTTAAGTAGGCCTAGGAGCAAGCCCTTGGGTGCCGGGGGTTGTTCGGCGGGATAGCAGAGGTTGCAACCGGAGTATTGCATATCACCCTTCAAGATATGCGAACAGGAGGGATGTTTGTTGATGTTTAAGGCTAATAATTCCTCACGGGTGTCAGTCCGGTCTGGAAGGGGCAGAGTGACTGGGCCTAAGGCCGGCTGGGCCCGGACGGGCCCAGACGGGCTTGCCTTTGGCGCGCCTTCGGCGCGCTGACGGCGCGCCCGCTGCGCCCGTCCGCTGCGCGTCCGGTGATTGCACATCCTTATAGGTGGGAAAGGGGGCGGGTGGGCGTGGCCTAAGGTAGGCGTGGCCTCGATTCCTCGCCGTCAATGGCGGCAAAAAGTTAGTTTTTGCTTCGTTCGGTGCAGCGAAGGGGTCGCTGTTTAGGCGTTTCTCGAGCCCGCTGCGGAGGTGCCTGACGGGTGAGTGCGCTTTAAAATACAATTTTATAAATGGTGACACAAGAAAAAACAATATTTAAAATCGGTGGTCTCCCGGCTTCCGCCTCAGGAGATTGCAAGGGTTCTGATTGATTTACGCTGTCGGCAGCGTTTTATACTGTGGCGGGTGGGCGTGGCCTAAGGTAGGCGTGGCCTCGATTCCTCGCCGTCAATGGCGGCAAAAAGTTAGTTTTTGCTTCGTTCGGTGCAGCGAAGGGGTCGCTGTTTAGGCGTTTCTCGAGCCCGCTGCGGAGGTGCCTGACGGGTGAGTGCGCTTTAAAATACAATTTTATAAATGGTGACACAAGAAAAAACAATATTTAAAATCGGTGGTCTCCCGGCTTCCGCCTCAGGAGATTGCAAGGGTTCTGATTGATTTACGCTGTCGGCAGCGTTTTATACTGTGGCGGGTGGGCGTGGCCGAAGGTAGGCGTGGATTCCTCGCCGTCAATGGCGGCAAAAAGTTAGTTTTTGCTTCGTTCGGTGCAGCGAAGGGGTCGCTGTTTAGGCGTTTCTCGAGCCCGCTGCGGAGGTGCCTGACGGGTGAGTGCGCTTTAAAATACAATTTTATAAATGGTGACACAAGAAAAAACAATATTTAAAATCGGTGGTCTCCCGGCTTCCGCCTCAGGAGATTGCAAGGGTTCTCCTGACTACTCTCTACTACTCTACTACTGACTCTCTACTACTCTACTACTCTCTCTCTCTACTACTCACTCTCTACTACTCACTCTCTACTACTCTCTACTACTCACTCTCTACTACTCTACTACTCTCTACTACTCTACTACTCTCTGCTACTCACTCTCTACTACTCTACTACTCACTCTCTACTACTCACTCGCTACTACTCTCTGCTACTCACTCTCTACTACTCACTCTCTACTACTCACGCTCGACTACTCTCTACTACTCACTGTCTACTACTCACTCTCTACTACTCTCTACTATTCACTCTCTACTACTCACTCTCTACTACTCACTCTACTACTCACTCTACTACTTTCTACTACTCCCTACCACTCACTCTCTACTACTCTACCACTCACTCTCTACTACTCACTCTCTACTACTCACTCTCTACTACACACTCTACTACTCTCTCTCCTCTCTACTACTCTCTACTACTACTCTCTACTATTCACTCTCTACTACTCACTCTCTACTACTCACTCCACTACTCTCTGCTGCTCTCTACCACTCACTCTCTACTACTCTCTCTACTACTCACTCTCTACTACTCTCTCTCTACTACTCTCTCTTTACTACTCTCTACTACTCACTCTACTACTCTCTACTACTCACTCTCTACTACTCACTCTCCACTACTCACTCTCTACTACTCGCTCTCTACTACTCGCTCTCTACTACTCGCTCTCTACTACTCACTCTCTACTACTCTCTCTGCTACTCACTCTCTGCTACTCACTCTCTACTACTCACTCTCTACTACTCACTCTCTACTACTCGCTCTACTACTCACTCTCTACTATTCTCTACTACGCACTCTACTACTCTCTCCTACTCTCTATCTACTACTCTCTCTCTACTACTCACTCTCTACTACTCTTTAATACTCACTCTCTACTACACACTCTCTACTACTTGCTCTCTGCTACTCGCTCTACTACTCTCTAGTACTCTACTACTCACTCCCTACTACTCACTCTCTACTACTCTACTACTCTACTACTCTCTCTCTACTACTCACTCTCTACTACTCTCTACTACTCACTCTCTACTACTCACTCTCTACTACTCTCTCTACTACTCTCTACTACTCACTCTCTACTACTCACTCTCTACTACTCTCTACTACTCACTCTGTTACTCACTCTCTACTACTCTCTACTACTCTCTCTCTGCTACTCACTCTCTACTACTCTCTACTACTCACTCTCTACTACTCACTCTCTACTACTCTCTCTCTACTATTCTCTACTACTCACTCTCTACTACTCTCTGCTACTCACTCTCTGCTACTCTCTACTACTCACTCTGCTACTCACTCTCTACTACTCTCTAATACTCTCTCTCTGCTACTCACTCTCTACTACTCTCTACTTCTCACTCTGTACTACTCCCTCTCTACTACTCTCTACTACTCACTCTCTACTACTCTCTACTACTCACTACTACTCACTCTACTACTCACTCTCTACTACTCTCTACTACTCACTCTCTAATACTCACTCTCTAATACTCACTCTCTACTACTCACTCTACTACTCTCTACTACTCACTCTCTGTACCTCTCTCTCTACTACTCTCTACCTCTACCCCTACACCTCTACCTATACACCTCTACCTCTCTACCTCTCTGTACATGCACACATATGCACATATATATATGCATATATATGCATTTATATATATGTATATATACATATATAAACATAAATATAATCTGCATATCTATATAAATATAAATGCATGCAAACATATACATATACATGTATGCATACATATGCATGGTATGTACATGAAAGTTTGAAAAACTCTAATGCAAGCAAAGCTAAAAAGCCACCTAATTACAAACAGAATTGCTTTAACTTAAACGAGGGTGAGACCTATTGCATTTTCAATGCTTGTTTACTTTGATTCCATCAAGAAGGCATTCAGATGTGTCACACATTTTCCATGAATTCTGAATGGTAGCACTCTAGTTGCTCATTAGATCACTGTAGTAAAGCTACTGCTCACCAGGGAAGTCTGCTGCTGGTATTCAAAGTGCATGTTTCAGTCCATAAGTCAGAATTTTTTAATGAAATGGAAGAGGATTTGAGAAGTCAAAATGTGCCCTAATCTTTCTTTCTGCAGCACTAATCATAATTTCTATGGCAAAATTAACCCCCTCATTTTGTTCCTTTGCAAATTACATGTTTTAAGTGTTACCACTTTATTCCAATCAAGATGGCATCAGGTGTGCCATACTTGTGTCATAAGTAAGACTGTTAGCGCTCTAGTTGTTCTTTAAAACACTCTGGGACATTCTGTCATTGGGCTATACTTGGGCTACATCTCGGTGATATTTGTGCTGCATTTGGGCTCTTTTGTCTCTGGTGGCCATCTTGGGAGACTTATTTGTTTTGAAGTTTCCCAATTTCCTCATTTACAACAGTCTCCTGAGTAGGAAATACTTTCAGGTGTTTTTACTTTCATTCCATCAAGAAGGCATTCAGATGTGTCACACATTTGCCATAAATTTGGAATGTTAGCACTCTAGTTGCTCATTAGATCACTGTAGTAAAGCTACTGCTCACCAGGGAAGTCTGCTGCTGGGATTGAAAGTGCATGTTTCAGTCTGCATGTCAGAATTTTTTAATGAAATAGAAGAGGATTTGAGAAGTCACTCAAAATGTGCCCTGATTTTTATTTTTTCCGCACTAATCATAATTTCTATGGCAAAATGAACCTCCTCATTGTGTTCCTTTTAAATTGAACTACTCACTCTCTACTACTCACTCGCTACTACTTTCTACTACTCACTCTCTACTACTCACTCTCTACTACTACTCTCTACTACTCACTCTCTACTACTCACTCTCTACTACTCACTCTACTGCTCTCTACTAATCTCTACCACTCACTCTCTACTACTCTACTACTCACTCTCTACTACTCTCTGCTACTCACTCTCTACTACTCACGCTCTACTACTCTCTACTACTCACTGTCTACTACTCACTCTCTACTACTCTCTACTATTCACTCTCTACTACTCACTCTCTACTACTCACTCTACTACTTTCTACTACGCTCTACCACTCACTCTCTACTACTCTACTACTCACTCTCTACTACTCTCTACTACTCACTCGCTACTACTCTCTACTACTCACTCTCTACTACACACTCTACTACTCTCTCTCTCTCTACTACTCTCTACTACTACTCTCTACTATTCACTCTCTACTACTCACTCTCTACTACTCACTCTACTACTCTCTGCTGCTCTCTACCACTCACTCTCTACTACTCTACTACTCTCTCTCTACTACTCACTCTCTACTACTCTCTTTTTACTACTCTCTACTACTCACTCTACTACTCACTCTACTACTCTCTACTACTCACTCTCTACTACTCACTCTACTACTTGCTCTCTACTACTTACTCTCTACTACTCTCTCTGCTACTCACTCTCTACTACTCACTCTCTACTACTCTCTCTCCTACTCTCTCCTACTCTCTATCACTCACTCTACTACTCTCTACTACTCACTCTCTACTACTCACTCTACTACTTGCTCTCTACTACTCACTCTCTACTACTCACTCTCTACTACTCACTCTCTACTACTCTCTCTCTACTACTCACTCTACTACTCACTCTACTACTCTCTACTACTCTGTACTACTCTCTCTGTACTGCTCACTCTGTACTACTCACTCTCTACTACTCAGTCTCTACTACTCTCTACTGCTCACTCTCCACTACTTATTCTCTACTACTCGCTCTCAACTACTCTCTACTACTCACTCTACTACTCACACTCTACTACTCTACTACTCTCTCTACTTCTCACTCTACTACTCTCTCTAGTACTCACTCTCTATTACTCTCCAATACTCACTCTCTACTACACACTCTCTACTACTTGCTCTCTGCTACTCTCTAGTACTCACTCTACTACTCACTCTCTACTACTCTCTACTACTCACTCTCTACTACTCCACTACTCTCTACTACTCACTCCCTACTACTCACTCTCTACTACTCACTCTCTACTACTCACTCTCTACTACTCACTCTCTACTACTCTCTCTACTACTCTCCCTACTACTCACTCTCTACTACTCTCTAATACTCTTTCTCTCTGCTACTCACTCTCTACTACTCACTCTCTACTACTCACTCTCTACTACTCTCTCTCTACTACTCTCTCTCTCTACTACTCTCTACTACTCACTCTCTACTACTCACTCTCTACTACTCTCTCTCTACTACTCACTCTGCTACTCACTCTCTACTACTCTCTAATACTCTCTCTCTGCTACTCACTCTCTACTACTCTCTACTACTCACTCTCTACTACTCACTCTCTACTACTCTCTACTACTCACTCTCTACTTCTCTCTCTCTACTATTCTCTACTACTCACTCTCTACTACTCTCTGCTACTCACTCTACTACTCTCTCTCTACTACTCTCTACTACTCACTCTGTTAATCACTCTCTACTACTCTCTAATACTCTCTCTGTGCTACTCACTCTCTACTACTCTCTACTACTCACTCTCTACTACTCTCTACTACTCACTCTCTACTACTCTCTACTACTCACTCTACTACTCACTCTCTACTACTCACTCTCTACTACTCTCTACTACTCACTCTCTACTACTCTCTACTACTCTCTACTACTCACTACTACTCACTCTGATACTTTCTCTACTACTCTCTACTACTCTCTACTACTCACTCTCTACTCTCTATTCGCTCTCTACTCTCTACCTCTCTACCTCTCTCTACCTCTCTCTCTACTACTCTCTACCTCTACACCTCTACCTATACACCTCTACCTCTCTGTACATGCACACATATGCACATATATATATGCATATATATGCATTTATATATATGTATGTGTATATATATATACATATATAAACATAAATATAATCTGCATATCTATATAAATCTAAATGCATGCAAACATATACATATACATATATGCATACATATGCATGGTATGTACATGAAAGTTTGAAAAACTCTAATACAAGCAAAGCTAAAAAGCCACCTAATTACAAACAGAATTGCATTAACTTAAACGAGGGTGAGACCTATTGCATTTTCAATGCTTGTTTACTTTGATTCCATCAAGAAGGCATTCAGATGTGTCACACATTTTCCATAAATTCTGAATGGTAGCACTCTAGTTGCTCATTAGATCACTGTAGTAAAGCTACTGCTCACCAGGGAAGTCTGCTGCTGGTATTCAAAGTGCATGTTTCAGTCCGCATGTCAGAATTTTTTAATGAAATGGAAGAGGATTTGAGAAGTCAAAATGTGTCCTAATCTTTCTTTCTGCAGCACTAATCATAAGTTCTATGGCAAAATTAACCCCCTCATTTTGTTCCTTTGCAAATTACATGTTTTAAGTGTTACCACTTTATTCCAATCAAGATGGCATCAGGTGTGCCATACTTGTGTCATAAGTAAGACTGTTAGCGCTCTTTAAAACACTCTGGGACATTCTGTCATTGGGCTATACTTGGGCTACATCTCGGTGATATTTGTGCTGCATTTGGGCTCTTTTGTCTCTGGTGGCCATCTTGGGAGACTTATATGTTTTGAAGTTTCCAAATTTCCTCATTTAAAACAGTCTCCTCAGTAGGAAATACTTTCAGGTGTTTTTACTTTCATTCCATCAAGAAGGCATTCAGATGTGTCACACATTTGCCATAAATTTGGAATGTTAGCACTCTAGTTGCTTATTAGATCACTGTAGTAAAGCTACTGCTCACCAGGGAAGTCTGCTGCTGGTATTGAAAGTGCATGTTTCAGTCTGCATGTCAGAATTTTTTAATGAAATAGAAGAGGATTTGAGAAGTCACTCAAAATGTGCCCTAATTTTTCTTTTTTCCGCACTAATCATAATTTCTATGGCAAAATGAAGCTCCTCATTGTGTTCCTTTTAAATTGAACTACTCACTCTCTACTACTCACTCGCTACTACTTTCTACTACTCACTCTCTACTACTACTCTCTACTACTACTCTCTACTACTCACTCTCTACTACTCACTCTCTACTACTCACTCTACTGCTCTCTACTACTCTCTACCACTCACTCTCTACTACTCTACTACTCACTCTCTACTACTCTCTGCTACTCACTCTCTACTACTCACTCTCTACTACTCACGCTCTACTACTCTCTACTACTCACTGTCTACTACTCACTCTCTACTACTCTCTACTATTCACTCTCTACTACTCATTCTCTACTACTCACTCTACTACTTTCTACTACGCTCTACCACTCACTCTCTACTACTCTACTACTCACTCTCTACTACTCACTTGCTACTACTCTCTACTACTCACTCTCTACTACACACTCTACTACTCTCTCTCTACTACTCTCTACTACTACTCTCTACTATTCACTCTCTACTACTCACTCTCTACTACTCTCTACTACTCACTCTACTACTCTCTGCTGCTCTCTACCACTCACTCTCTACTACTTTCTCTACTACTCACTCTTTACTACTCTCTACTACTCACTCTCTACTACTCACTCTACTACTCTCTACTACTCACTCTCTACTACTCACTCTCTACTACTCACTCTACTACTTGCTCTCTACTACTCACTCTCTACTACTCTCTCTGCTACTCACTCTCTACTACTCACTCTCTACTACTCTCTCTACTACTCTCTCCTACTCTCTATCACTCACTCTCTACTACTCTACTACTCACTCTCTACTACTCTCTCTCTACTACTCACTCTACTACTCTCTACTACTCACTCTGTACTACTCACTCTGTACTACTCACTCTACTACTCAGTCTCTACTACTCTCTACTGCTCACTCTCCACTACTCATTCTCTACTACTCGCTCTCAACTACTCTCTACTACTCACTCTACTACTCTCTCTCTACTACTCTCTCTACTACTCTCTCTACTACTCACTCTCTTCTACTCTAATACTCACTCTCTACTACACACTCTCTACTACTTGCTCTCTGCTACTCGCTCTCTACTACTCTCTAGTACTCACTCTACATCTCACTCTCTACTACTCTCTACTACTCACTCTCTACTACTCCACTACTCTCTACTACTCACTCCCTACTACTCACTCTCTACTACTCTACTACTCACTCTCTACTACTCACTCTCTACTACTCTCTACTACTCTCTACTACTCTCTACTACTCACTCTCTACTACTCTCTACTACTCACTCTCTACTACTCTCTCTACTACTCACTCTGCTACTCACTCTCTACTACTCTCTAATACTCTCTGCTACTCACTCTCTATTACTCTCTACTACTCACTCTCTACTACTCTACTACTCACTCTCTACTACTCTCTCTCTACTACTCTCTCTCTACTACTCTCTCTCTACTACTTTCTCTCTACTACTCTCTACTACTCACTCTCTACTACTCTCTCTCTACTACTCTCTACTACTCACTCTGCTACTCACTCTCTACTACTCTCTAATACTCTCTCTCTACTACTCACTCTCTACTACTCACTCTCTACTACTCTCTATTACTCACTCTCTACTACTCTCTCTACTATTCTCTACTACTCACTCTCTACAACTCTCTGCTACTCACTCTCTACTACTCTCTCTCTACTACTCTCTACTACTCACTCTTACTCACTCTCTACTACTCTCTCTCTCTGCTACCCACTCTCTACTACTCTCTACTACTCACTCTCTACTACTCACTCTCTACTACTCTCTACTACTCTCTACTACTCACTCTACTACTCACTCTGTACTACTCTCTACTACTCACTCTCTACCACTCACTCTCTACTACTCTACTACTCACTCTCTACTACTCTCTGCTACTCACTCTTACTACTCACTCTCTCCTACTCACGCTCTACTACTCTCTACTACTCAGTGTGTACTACTCACTCTCTACTACTCTCTACTATTAACTCTCTACCACTCACTCTCTACTACTCTACTACTCACTCTCTACTACTCTCTACTACTCACTCGCTACTACACACTCTACTACTCTCTACTACTACTCTCTACTACTACTCTCTACTATTCACTCTCTACTACTCACTCTCTACTACTCACTCTACTACTCTCTGCTGCTCTCTACCACTCACTCTCTACTACTGTACTATTCTCTCTATACTACTCTCTCTTTACTACTCTCTACTACTCACTCTACTACTCACTCTCCACTACTCACTCTCCACTACTCACTCTCTACTACTCACTCTCTACTACTCGCTCTCTACTACTCACTCTCTACTACTCTCTCAGCTGCTCACTCTCTCCTACTCGCTCTACTACTCACTACTATTCTCTACTACTCACTCTACTACTCTCTCCTACTCTCTATCACTCACTCTCTACTACTCTCTCTCTACTACTCTCTCTCTACTACACTCTCTACTACTCACTCTACTACTCACTCTCTACTACTCTCTACTGCTCACTCTCCACTACTCATTCTCCACTACTCGCTCTCAACTACTCTCTACTACTCACTCTACTAGTCACTCTCTACTACTCTACTACTCTCTCTACTTCTCACTCTACTACTCTCTCTCTACTACTCACTCTCTACTACTCTCTACTACACACTCTCTACTACTTGCTCTCTGCTACTCGCTCTCTACTACTCTCTAGTACTCTACTACTCACTCTCTACTACTCTCTACAACTCACTCTCTACTACTCCACTACTCTCTGCTACTCACTCCCTACTACTCACTCTCTACTACTCTACTACTCACTCTCTACTACTCACTCTCTACTACTCTCTACTACTCACTCTCTACCACTCACTCTCTACTACTCTACTACTCTCTACTACTCACTCTCTACTACTCTCTACTACTCACTCTGCTACTCACTCTCTACTACTCTCTAATACTCCCTCTCTGCTACTCACTCTCTACTACTCTCTACTACTCACTCTCTACTACTCACTCTCTACTACTCACTCTCTACTACTCTCTACTACTCACTCTCTACTACTCTCTACTACTCACTCTACTACTCACTCTCTACTACTCACTCTCTACTACTCACTCTCTACTACTCACTCTCTAATACTCACTCTCTACTACTCACTCTCTAATACTCACTCTAGTACTCTCTACTACTCACTCTCTGATACTTTCTCTACTACTCTCTACTACTCTCTACTACTCACTCTCTACTCTCTATTACTCGCTCTCTACTCTCTACCTCTCTACCTCTCTCTAAAACTCTCTACCTCTACACCTCTACCTCTCTACCTCTCTGTACATGCACACATATGCACATATATATATGCATATATATGCATATGCATTTATATATATGTATGTGTATATATATATATATATATATACATATATAAACATATAAATATAATCTGCTTATCTATATAAATATAAATGCATGCAAACATATACATATACATATATGCATACATATGCATGGTATGTACATGAAAGTTTGAAAAACTCTAATACAAGCAAAGCTAAAAAGCCACCTAATTACAAACAGAATTGCTTTAACTTAAACAAGGGTGAGACCTATTGCATTTTCAATGCTTGTTTACTTTGATTCTATCAAGAAGGCATTCAGATGTGTCACACATTTTCCATAAATTCTGAATGGTAGCACTCTAGTTGCTCATTAGATCACTGTAGTAAAGCTACTGCTCACCAGGGAAGTCTGCTGCTGGTATTCAAAGTGCATGTTTCAGTCCACATGTCAGAATTTTTTAATGAAATGGAAGAGGATTTGAGAAGTCAAAATGTGCCCTAATCTTTCTTTCTGCAGAACTAATCATAAGTTCTATGGCAAAATTAACCCCTCATTTTGTTCCTTTGCAAATTACATGTTTTAAGTGTTACCACTTTATTCCAATCAAGATGGCATCAGGTGTGCCATACTTGTGTCATAAGTAAGACTGTTAGCGCTCTAGTTGTTCTTTAAAACACTCTGGGACATTCTGTCATTGGGCTATACTTGGGCTACATCTCGGTGATATTTGTGCTGCATTTGGGCTCTTTTGTCTCTGGTGGCCATCTTGGGAGACGTATTTGTTTTGAAGTTTCCTAATTTCCTCATTTACAACAGTCTCCTCAGTAGGAAATACTTTCAGGTGTTTTTACTTTCATTCCATCAAGAAGGCATTCAGATGTGTCACACATTTGCCATAAATTTGGAATGTTAGCACTCTAGTTGCTTATTAGATCACTGTAGTAAAGCTACTGCTCACCAGGGAAGTCTGCTGCTGGTATTGAAAGTGCATGTTTCAGTCTGCATGGCAGAATTTTTTCATGAAATAGAAGAGGATTTGAGAAGTCACTCAAAATGTGCCCTAATTTTTCTTTTTTCCGCACTAATCATAATTTCTATGGCAAAATGAACCTCCTCATTGTGTTCCTTTTAAATTGAACTACTCACTCTCTACTACTCACTCGCTACTACTTTCTACTACTCACTCTCTACTACTCACTCTCTACTACTCTCTACTACTACTTTCTACTACTCACTCTACTACTCTCTACTACTCACTCTACTGCTCTCTACTACTCTCTACCACTCACTCTCTACTACTCTACTACTCACTCTCTACTATTCTCTACTACTCTCTCTCTACCACTCTCTACTACTCACTCTCTACTACTCTCTCTCTACTACTCTCTCTCTACTACTCACTCTCTACTACTCTCTCTCTACTACTCACTCTACTACTCTCTACTACTCTCTCTCTACTACTCACTCTCTACTACTCGCTCTCTACTACTCTCTACTACTCACTCTACTACTCTCTACTACTCTCTCTGCTACTCACTCTCTACTACTCTACTACTCTCTACTAGTCACTCACTACTACTCACTCTACTACTCTCTACTACTCTCTACTACACACTCTACTACTCACTCTACTACTCACTCTCTACTACTCCCTACTACTCACTCTACTACTCACTCTCTACTACTCTCTACTACTCACTCTCTACTACTCCACTACTCTCTACTAATCACTCTCTACTACTCACTCTCTACTTCTCTCTACTACTCTCTACTACTACTCTCTACTACTCACTCTCTACTACTCACTCTCTACTACTCTCTACTACTCTCTACTACTCACTCTACTGCTCTCTACTACTCTCTACCACTCACTTTCTACTACTCACTCTCTACTACTCACTCTCTACTACTCACTCTCTACTACTCACTCTCTACTACTCTCTCTACTACTCTCTACTACTCTCTCTCTACTACTCTCTCTCTACTACTCTCTCTCTACTCCTCTCTACTACTCACTCTATTACTCATTCTCTGCTACTCATTCTCTACTACTCTTTCTCTGCTACTCAGTCTCCACTAGTCACTCTCTACTACTCTCTACTACTCAGTCTCTAATACTCACTCTCTACTACTCACTCTACTACTCTCTACTACTCACTCTACTACTCACTCTTTACTACTCTCTACTACTCTCTACTTCTCACTCTCTACTACTCTCTACTACTCACTCTCTACTACTCACTCTACTACTCTCTCCTACTCACTCTCTGCTACTCTCTCTACTACTCTCTACTACTCTCTCTCTACTCTCTATTACTCATCCTCTACTCTCTACCTCTCTCTCTACTACTCTCTACCTCTACGTCTCTACCTCAACACCTCTACCTCTCTCTACACACACACATATGCACATATATGCATATGCATTTATATATATGTATGTGTATATTATCTACTGGCGGTCGCCAGTAGATAGTTATAGTTAGGACCGTGTTTCCATAGGAAATCTGAAAATTCTATTTTGAATAACTTTGGCGCCGGTTGACGAATCCTCGCGAAATTTTCAAAACTAATGGGGCGCTCCGCTCAGCTCCTACCCTGAAAGTCTCGGGTTGATTCGTCAAGCGGGGGCCGAGAAAAAAGGGGGGTCCCAAAACACGTTTTCCCCATGCATTTTCCCATAGGACCTTTAGTCGAAGGTACAGCCCGAACGGCTGAACAGAATTACTTGAAATTTGGCAGAGAGGTAGTCCTCAGGTCAGGCATGTGCCTTTTTCATGTATGGAGTCAATCTGTTCAGTATTTCCTGAGAAAATTGCAGTTAAAAGCACATAAATATCTATAGGCGCGCACCCTAACGTGCGCGAGCGTAATTCTGATTGGTGGTTACATGTCAGTCAACGATCGAATCGGTCGAAATTAGGAAGTGTCGGCCGCCATTTTGTTTGTTTTGGGTGCGAGAGTGAAAAAGAGAGGTGGCGAAATGAAAAAGGGGGCAGGGTAGAGAGTTCCTGACCCCCTAGCCTTTGTCAGGGGGTCCCTAAAGGACCCCGAAGGGCGAAAAAACATTTTTTTTTTTGTTTTTTTAAAATAACGGGGTGCGCGCATGGCGAAAAACCTTTAAAAAAAAAAGTAATACATACATAACTTAGCATTTAAAAAAACGTACAAATTCACTTAAAAAACCATAGGTTTCACACACGTTATAGTTAGGAATTAGCATTTAAAAAACCTCGTAAATTCACTTAAAAAACCATAGGTTTCACACATATTATAATTAGGTGGACATTTCACTCGTAAAAAACTAATGAAATTCCCCTGTTATAGTTAGTTCAGGTAACTATAACTCGCGCGACCGCCACTCTATCACAAGGATGATGTCATCAGTGATGTCAAGAGTGATGCCACTGACCATGTCATGAGTGATGTAATATGTGACGTCATGAGCAGTGGATTGCGGGCGCGTGAGTTATAGTTATCTGAACTAACTATAACGGGGTAATTTCATTGGTTTTTTAAGAGTGAAATGTCCACCTAACTATAACATGTGTGAAACCTATGGTTTTTTAAGTGAATATATATATATACATACATATATAAACATATATATAATCTGCATATCTATATAAATACAAATATAAATGCATGCATACATATACATATATGCATGTTATGTACATGAAATTTTGAAAAACACTAATAAAAGCAAAGCTAAAAAGCCACCTAATTACAAACAGAATTCCTTTAACTTAAACGAGGGTGAGACCTATTGCATTTTCAATGCTTGTTTACTTTGGTTCCATCAAGAAGGCATTTAGATGTGACACATTTGCCATAAATTCTGAATGGTAGCACTTTAGTTCCTCATTATATCACTGTAGTAAAGCTACTGCTCACCAGGGAAGTCTGCTGCTAGTATTCAAAGTGCATGTTTCAGTCTGCATGTCAGAACTTTTTAATGAAATAGAAGAGGATTTGAGAAGTCAAAATGTGCCCTGATTTTTCTTTCTGCAGCACTAATCATAATTTCTATGGCAAAATGAACCTCCTCATTTTGTTCCTTTGCAAATTAATTGTTTTAAGTGTTACCACTTTATTCCAATCAAGATGGCTTCAGGTGTGCCATATTTTTGTCATAAGTAAGACTGTTAGCGCTCTAGTTGTTCTTTAAAACACGCTGGGATTTCTCTCATTGGGCTATACTTGGGCTACATCTCGGTGATATGTGTGCTACATTTGGGCTCTTTTGTCTCTGGTGGCCATCTTGGGAGACTTGTTATGAAGTTTCATAATTTCCTCATTTACTACAGTCTCCTCAGTAGGCATACTGTCAGTTTTTTACTTTGATTCAATGAAGAAGGCATTCAGATGTGTCACACATTTGCCATAAATTCAGAATGTTAGCACTCTAGCTGCTCATTAGATCACTGTAGTAAAGCTACTGCTCACCAGGGAAGTCTGCTGCTGGTATTTAAAGTGCATGTTTCAGTCTGCATGTCAGAATTCTTTAATGAAATAGAAGAGGATTTGAGAAGTCTCTCAAAATGTGCCCTCATTTTTCTTTCTGCAGCACTAATCATACATTCTATGACAAAATGAACCCCCTCATTTTGTTCCTTTTTAAATTAAATGTTTTAAGAGTTACCACTTTATTCCAATCAAGATGGCTTCAGGTGTGCCATACGTTTATCATAAGTAGGAGTGTTAGCGCTCTAGTTGTTCTTTGGAACACTCTGGGAAGCTGCAGTAGAACACAAAGGAATCAACTGACAGTCTCTGCCCTTGTTGGATGTACATGTTTTACTGAGAATGTCAGACTTCATTCTCACATGACTAAGAAAGATAATGTGAATTTACAGAAAATATGCTCTCAGTTTAGCTTATAGATCACCTTCCAAACCTCTGTGGGAAAAGCATGTGAAAATAGTTTTCTCTCAAACATGATTCATGATATCCCAGCAAAAGGCTTTTTTCACATGGTAAAATCACCTTAGAACATACCACAATTCCTAAAATGGGTATGGTACCATCAACAAATGATTTATAATGTAACTAAAGTCTTAAAAGCTTCTATTAACTCCAATGCTTTTTAATGAGGTGCTATCATGTATATTGGTCCCAAGATGGCTGCCAACACTTCTTGGATGAAGTGCTGACAGCCAATCAGATCTCACGATGAGATGTGTGGTTAGGCTCCGCCCAGATATATATATATATGTGATTTTACTTTTGATTTTCTCAGGAACTACTAAACGGATTTACACCATTTAAGCAAAAGGCACGACTCTGAACCAAGGTCTACCTTTCTGCCAAATTTGGTGTAATTCCGTTCAGCAGTTCGGGCTGTAGCTGCGTCAACAGGTCCTATGGGAAATTGCATGGGGAAAAAGCGTTTTGGGATCCCCCTTTTTTCTCAACCCCCACTTGACGAATCACCACGAAACTTTCAGGATAGGAGCGGACCGGAGCTGGCCAAAAGTTTGGAAAATTTTGCGAAGATTCGTCAACCGGCGCCAGACTTATTGGGAATAGAATGTTGCGGATTTCCTATGGAAAATAGGTCCTAACTAGAACTACCTACTGGCGACCGCCAGTAGGTAATATATCTTCACTTAATTTCCACAAGTAATGAAATGATCAGGATTGGCGCCCCTGAGGAACTTTACACCACCTCGGGCACCCAAACCTACCTCTCCCACTGCTTGAGCATGCCATCTGTTGTAGTCCCCTAGAAAGGCTGGGCCAGAGTTGGCTTTCACAAACACATGCACTCTTCATTCAAGTCTTGTTGGGGGTACAGCTGTGCCGTTTCTGAACCCAGTTGAACAAATGTCTGCCTCAGATCTTGTAGTTCCAGCCTTTTTTCCTGTGTCTCTCTGCTTTAACCAATAAACACAAGCTTGGAGGTAAACCATAGATACAGCCAGTTTCCACAGTTGTAGCCTTCTTCATGGCGGTTATACCCATATCTGTGTGGGGAGACAAATCACCATTCACACCATCTCTGAAATCCCGTCTTCCTCGGTCACCTTCTCGGAAGTTTGAAAGCCATGCATCATATTGACCAATTTCTCACCTACTGTAGAAGCAGTGAAGCCTAAAAATCTATCTTTGTAACGCTGTGTGGGCACATAACATTTATCAAAACATAATATGATTTATAGTCATGGGGGAGAAAGGCCTCCCTAAGAAACTTTAGGGAAAACTGATGAATGGGGCAAGTTAATGCTCACTGGACCAGCAACATAGATTAAAACATTATGATGGATTTAAGCATTCTGCATGGGACTTGCAGTTTCTTTCCAGTGATTACTTACCAAAGAGGCATGGTGTACTGAAGGATTTGGGACGGTAGCAATAATCAGAACATGTAAGGTGTTGCAAAAAAAAGCCCAAAAAAGAATTGTTTTAAAGTGCACTAAGAAATAGCGAGTATTGTATAAAATCCAAGTGCCTATGAAAGGGAGCTAAGGCTGGGATAGATTCAGCCACATGCCAGGCAACAATATAATTAAGGTATTCTCTGACGTGATTGACTCTGAACCAGCCCTGTCAGCCTTTCGGAGACACCACCTGTCTCATCATTACTCACCAATTGGTAGGTTTGCCAGTATTTTACCAGCATGGCCTATATTTGTATTTCATGGCCAGTAAAACAATTGGGAAAATAGCAAAAGCCTGTATTTCTTTCAACTTTCTATTATAAAGTTATAACAGCAATTATATACAGATCTCACTTTAAAGGTTCTTTCGAGCTGTTTGAACTATTTCTAAAGGATCTTTAAATGAAATAGAGGTGCATTGCCATGCTGAAAATGAAGGCAGCAGAGAATTTTAAACACATTTATATTTAGGCACTGCATGAAGCTCCTCCAGAATCTCATAAAGGGAAGAAAAGGCCAGTATCTTTCCCAGAAAAACGTTGCAACCCAGTAGTGCACAGAGTAAACTCTGGATACGGAAACCCCTGATTCAGAGCATCTCATCCTCATAAGCAATTTAAGAAAGCACTGGAATTCTTGCAGCAGCAAAGACCATTGCCTCAACTCTCATGCTAGTGGGATAGACGAACATTACGAGCAACAGGCAAAAGTGAAACAATTAAAAAAGTAAATCCCAAATGAGTCCTGTTCTACTTGTGGATAGGCATTGGGTGGGCCAGGGGATTCCTTCAGTGGGGCTGACCCACCGTCTAGAACTGGGCCAGCTGGGTAGCTGCATTGTGGTAGTGAATGGGCTAGATTTCCTTGCATGGGCTATCATGGAGGGGGAGGGTATATATAAGTGGGTGGTATTATTTCAAAATGTTTCTGCAAGGAGGTGGAGCCCCCTTACTTGTAATACACTGGATGAGGAAGGACAAACCAGAGTAATGGATTATCAGTAAGCAATCTGAACATTATTCCTGTTTGCCAATCAACAACAGTTAGAAATATGTCATGATATTTATGTGCTAATTTAGATTTCAATATGTAAGGAAACAGACTTTTTGCAGGGCAGATCTATATAAATGTGAACGAACCTGAAGGGACCATGGGACTAACCACATGGGGCTGATCCACGGAGCTGGAAGTGGTGGAGTTGGCGAAGAGCGGACAAGTAGCTCCGAGAAGGGTAGACTGTGTGTGGCGCCTGATCTAGACCAGCCGGGGACTGGAGAGTACCCCCGGCAGACGGCGGTGACAGAGACCATACTCACAGGAGAGGACCCAGCCGCAAACTTGGAGCATGGTAAGACCTGACAGGGGAAGAGAGAACGTCTGTCACAGCGAACAGTCAAACATTACAAGAAGATCCTCGAGGCGTAATAGACCTAAAGGAGCCTAGCCTGTAGACAGAAAGAAGAAGCACTTGAGGCCTAGGGAGACTTGGCCACGAAGTGGAGACAAGACAGCAACAGTGCACACCGAGGGGCTGAGGAGGGCTCGGATCTCCTGCTGGGTCGAGAGAGGGAGCTTCACTGGGCCTAACAGGAAATGCACATAGGCGTGGCCCTCTATAAACAGAGGCAAGAGGAAAAGGAGTCCGACCGCTGATGGAGCAGCTCGAGGGACTCCGGTATAGTGGCACAGCAATGCGGCCCCCCCTGAGTGTACCAGGTAGCAGCTGAGACAGTGGACGACCATGTTGGGGGACCATTGCTGTGCCACTATACCGGAGTCCCTCCAGCTGCTATTGCGCTGCAATTTTGGGAGATCCATGGGCCTGGCAGTCCGGTCTTTTCCCGGGTCTATCTGCCTGCGGGTTCACTCCTGAGCCATCGTGGTGAGACGCTCGAGCTCTAGGGCTTCGGGATTGCTTTCCTGTTACTGAATTGCATCATGTAGGGGATCAGGATGGTACCAAACTGCAACCAGAGAATCTTTGAGCATCTTTTCATCTTGTATCCCTACTATCAGGACCACTCCACTAAAGTCTATGGCGGTCGTGCTGTAAAGTTTGGAACTGTACTGCAAAATGCTCTGGTGGCCTGGTAACTGTCCAAATCTACTCTGTTGGCCCCCAAGACCTTCATCCGGTTAGATTTGGTAGCCCAAGCTGGGCCGCAGTTGCCGAACTAACTTTCACAAACTTTTGAAAAGTTTATAAACTTTTTGTTCACCAATGCTTATTTGCAAGTGAATTAAAAGGTGATAAAACATTTAAAAATCTTTATCTCCAGAACCCTCCAGTGGATTTTGCTCATAAAGGTCTTTAGAATTTCAGAAATATATAATCTATTTTTATAAATTGGAGTCCTATTTGTGAAACTATGCACAATTACAATACATGCAAATGTCCTCATGTCAATTTATAACGCTAAGACATTTTGCTACAAAACGTAATGTGAAAAACAAAACTGCTGCAAACACAGCTGTTTGTGTTTTGGATGTTTCTGTGCTCCCAAGTAATAATCTTGCCATAAATAGCAGCATAAATACATTGTGGCGTAATTTCTGGAATTTCACATAATGCACAATTCCCGATATTACGCAAATAATTCTAAAGTAATTCTAATTTTTTATGGGCATAGTATTGTTCTGTGGAAGTTTTCTCAACTAAATAAAAGTTACTACAGAGATGCCCATACAGAGTGAAATCCCCATGGTCAAGAGGTATTATGCCACTTCACACCTGTAGAGAGCCATCCGGACTTTCTCATACTATGTATCAGGTACACTAACGCACTCCTACACCCCTCGGGGCGGGCTTGTCCCGAGGGTATAAATAAATGGGTCGGAGACCGCTCGGGGTCTTCCGGCCACGAGAGTTAAGTGGTGTCCTGGTGTCCTTTCTCGCATGCTGCCGCTGAACTGCGACACTGCCGCACTACATTGGCGAAGAGGCCGGTCGCACCCCACGCGTGCCCTCCGGTCCTGGGAGTGCGTGGAGCCCACCCGCATTGCCTGCTCTTCCCCCACTTGCCTGCTTCATCTCGTGCCTCCGGAGCTCGCGGAGCCCACCCGCACCGCTCCACGTGGCTGCCTGGACTGGGCGCTGAGCCGTCTCTGCCTCCGGTGGTATCCGAGCGATCGCGTGGTGCCCGCCCGCGCGTCTCCCCTGCCTGAGGGAGCGCGTTCAGCTGGCGGCGCCCCTGCGTGTGCTGAGGAAGGTGAGTGAGGAGGCATCCACAGCGCTGCAGCGACTCTGCGAGGGATGTCCCCGCTCCTGCTCTGAACGGCGCTCGCCCCCTCCTGCATCTATCGGTGTGCTGGGGGCCTTGCTTCCAACGGCTGCCCCCTCTACTGCCTGCCTGGGGCTTGGGACTCAAAAAAAAAACATAAGGTGGGAAAGTGAAACAAAAGGCTACCCCAAGAACAACAAACACTGGCAAAAGCAACTGAATACTGCTCCAAGCTGGGGCAGCACCAATCTGACACTGCATGTCAACAAGCATTGGCAGCCTCAATTCAAAAGCCTGTGACAGTGTGGCTCGGCTGGTGCACACCCCCACGAGCAGGACGGCGCCGCAACGTCAGCTACGCCCGCCTGCAGTCACACGGATCCTGGCACCGCCAACACAATTAGGAGAAGGGCGAGGGCACACACCCCAGAACTGCATGGGGACGAGCAAGCCGCGCCCCTACACCGGTGCGCCCCTGCCTGGTCGAGATGAACGTCACACCTGCTGCAGGCGCGGCTGCCCAGCAAGGCGGAGGGCAAGTTCCGGCCGCTGGGGCCCCACCACCACCACCGGTGGTCACCCACACTGCAGTCGCACCGCTACCCCCTTTTAGCGAGGCGTCGGATCCCGCCACTGCTGCACCAAGATGGAAGGCCTGGGGAGGGCGGCTAAATCATTATTTCAAGGGGACGCGTGAAACCGATGGGACGGTAAAACGATCTCTCCTTATCTACTACGGAGTAGCAGAGATTTACGGCCTGTTCGAAACGCTCCCCAACACCGGGGGAATGATGACGACTACGATGCGGCAGTCGCCACGCTCAATAGACATTTCAATCCACAGCTCAACCCCGACTTCGAGAAATTCAAGTTCCGGAGGGCGTGGCAGACAGAAACCGAATCAGTCGACATGTTCTATATGCGGCTACGCCGGCTGGCTATCACGTGCCCCTTCACGGACCAGAGGGAGGAGATCCGGGACCAGATCATCCTAGGCTGCCGTTCGCAGCGCCTGCTAAAACTGATCCTCCGACAGCCAGGGATCTCGCTGGACGAGATCCTGGTCCTGGCTCGCTCTCATGAACTATCTGACGCCCGGGCAGAAGAGATGGAAGCGGCCCTACACACTCCGGTTGCCACGGGGTCGGTGCCTAGGACCCCACACGTCAAAGAAGAAAAGGTGGAGGCCATCCAAAGACGTCCCGCGGTGGCTCGACAGGCGTCCAAACCACCGCCAGGTGGGTCGTGTGGGTACTGTGGCAAAGATCACCCGGCAACGGCCGCCTGTGGGGCGAAAGGGAAAACGTGCTCCCGCTGTGGAAGGCTAAATCATTACGCCAGAGTGTGCCGCGTAGGGCGGTTCCGGCAGCTGTCGTTGAGGCCCAGGTCCGGGCCACCGCAGGTTCGCCAAGTCTCGCTTGCTGACCCGCCACCAAGCTCGGAAGACCAGCCACAGACACGACACCCAGTATATGAAGACGAAGACGACGATGTGTTCGTGGTGTCATATGTCAGCCGGACAGGCTCCCGGAGAAGACCGCCTCCCATGTGCTCAGTCTCAGTAGCGGGCACGGAAGTACACGCCCTCATTGACACAGGGGCGTCTGTCAATGTGATGGACTCGGACCAGTATGACCGCCTGTCACCGCGACCCCCCCTGACGCCGTCCGAGGTGCGAATATACACGTATGGAGGCACGGATCCTCTTCCCCTCTGTGGCGTCATTCATCCCACCATCGCGAGCGGAAGCTACTCGACCGAGACCCAGTTCCACGTCACTGAAGGCAAGAAAGGGACTCTTCTCAGCTGCCACACAGCAGAGGACCTAGGGCTGGTGTTCTTTGCGAACCAGGTTCACGACTCACATGCGGAGACAATACTGAGGGAGTTCCCGGCACTCTTCACCGGCCTGGGGAAACTCAAGGGCAAGAAGTTCAAGCTCCACATAGATCCGTCAGTACGACCGGTGGCCCTCAGACATCGGAGGGTGCCTTTCAATCTACGCCCACAAGTAGAAGAGGAGCTGCGAAAGCTCGAAGAGCTTGATGTCATCGAGAAGGTCTCAGGCCCCACTCCCTGGGTGTCCCCGCTGGTCGTGGCGCCCAAGCCCAAACAACCAGGGGCCATCAGACTCTGTGTTGACATGCGACTGCCCAACACAGCCGTGAAGAGGGAACGGCACATCACCCCCACGATGGACGACATCGTGGCGGACCTCAAGGGGGCAAAATGGTTCTCGAAGCTAGACCTGAACGCCGGCTACCACCAGCTGGAACTGGACCCGGAGAGCCGGTACATTACCACCTTTTCCACCCATGTCGGCCTCCGGAGATACAAAAGGCTCAGCTTCGGTGTGTCTTCAGCCGCAGAGGTCTTCCAGAATGCCATCCGTGAGACACTGTCAGGGCTGCAAGGGGTGATCAACCTCCGTGATGACATTCTGGTATTCTCCGCCACGCTCGAGGAACATCACTCTCACCTCCGGGCCACGCTGAAGAGGCTGGCGGATATGGACTGACTCTACATCAAGCCAGGTGCTCCTTCTACCTGGACAGAGTAGACTTCTTTGGTTACACGTTCACCCGTGAGGGGCTCCTGGTGGACCCGAAGAAGGCTGAAGCGATCAGGGCGGCCAGCACACACCAGAGTCCCACCGAAGTAAGGAGTTTCCTTGGGATGGCCACCTACTGTGGGCGGTTCATCCCCAATCTTGCAGCCATGTCCGAGCCATTACGTGCCCTCACGCGCCACGACCACCAGTGGGACTGGACGCCAGTGGCCAACAAGGCATTTCAAGATATCAAAGCGGGGCTGCTAGACAAGATGGTCATGGCGTACTTTCACCCCCGACGGCGAACGGCGAACAGAACTGGTCGTAGATGCCAGCCCGGTGGGCCTAGGGGCGGTCCTCCTGCAGGAACATGGCCCCGAAGTGTGGAAGCCGGTCGCGTATGCCAGCAAAGCTCTCACAGACACTGAGACGAGGTACGCCCAGATTGAAAGGGAAGCGCTGGCCATCAAATGGGCATGCCAACATTTCCATTTGTATCTGTGTGGGCAAGACTTTAGTGTTGTAACGGATCACAAGCCGCTGCTCCCGCTGTTTGCTGGATTGTCGAGGCTGGCGCCACCGAGGATCGAGCGATGGGCAGTACAGTTGCAAGCATACAATTTCAAAGTGATCTACCGGCCCAGGGCACACAACCCTGCAGACTATCTGTCCCGTCACCCGGAGTCGCCGGGGCTACCAGTCTCGTAGGTCGACACCTGCAGCACCGAAGCGTTTGTCAGCATGGTATCGCAAGGGGCGTGTCCCAAGGCCATGACGCTGGAGGAAATGGGTCAAGCCACTCGAGAGGACCCCACACTCTCTCGCGTTCACAAAGCGCTCGACAGTAATGGGTGGGCCCATTTCATGGATGGAGCTCGTGCGCTACGACAAGAAGTCAGTCATGCTCGCCAACAGTTGTGGCACGTGCGGAGCGAACTCAGTGTGGGGGAAGAAGGAGTCATTCTGAGGGGACGCCTCATAGTGGTCCCAGAAAGCCTGCAGAGAAGAATCCTGGCGCTGGCGCATGTGGGCCACCAGGGGATGGCCAAAACCAAAGCCAGGCTGTGCGATAAGGTCTGGCTCCCAGCGATGGACTCCAAAGTGGAGGAGATGATCCGACAATGCCACGCCTTCACCATCACCGGAAGGGACCCTGCGCCAGCCCCGGTAATCACCGAGGAAGCGAGCAAGACCCCGTGGACGCAGCTCAGCATGGACTTTGGGAGTTTTCCAGACGGTCGTCACATGCTGGTCGTGGTCGACTCGGTCTCGAAATTCCCCATTGTTGAAGTGATAGCGTCCACTGCTTTCCCTCATGTAAGGAAGGTCCTGGACCAAGTGTTCGCAACGATGGGGCTGCCTGAAGAGGTCAAGTAGGACAACGGACCCCCCTTCCAGGGGCGAGAATTCCAGGACTACATTGCAAGTTTAGCGGTACACCACCGGAGGATTACCCCCCTATGGCCCCAAGCCAACGGGGAAGTGGAGCGGTTCGTGAGAACGATCAACCGAGCCCTGCGCGTCGCTGTGGAGAACGGAGAAGACCCGGAAACAGCTCTGGACCAATTCCTAGGCGCGTATCGCCAGACGCCGCGCAGCACCACCAAGTGTGCTCCGGCTCATATTCTGTTCAAGAGAGCTCCACGGGATAGCATTCCGTCAGACCCGCGGTGGGTACCGGCCGTGCGGGATGACGCGGCGATTCAGGAAAGAAGGAAAACAACCAACCAGAAGGCCAGCGAGGCCCGCGGAGCCCAAGAGCCACGGCTAAGAGTGGGAGACCGCGTGGTGATCAAGGACCGCCACCCCGGGTGGAAGTTCCGGACTCCCTATGAGCCTGAAGTGTGGGGAGTGGTCAGTGTTCAAGGGACAATGGGCACGGCCAAACGGGGACTGCAATCCATCACAAGGAATGTATCGAGCTTCAAGAAGATTTCGGAGGCGCAAACAAATCGAGATGGGTCTAGTTATCCAGACTCACCGGTACACCTCCCTGCCCCTGCGTTGGATAGAGAGGGGAGCGCCTCACCGCTCACCCCTCCGCCAGTCCGTCAAGACCACGAGGACAATATCCAGACAACTGACCCAAACCCCGCTACCGAGGGGGCGGGAGTGTCCCGTTGGGCACCTCCCCAGAACCCCGTGTCCGAAGCCAGAAGTATGGTCTCCGGTCGAATCCAGTCCTGAGTCAGAGGCTGAGGGACTTTGTATATACATCTCCATGACGGAAGGGGCGTTGATGATTTTGAACTAAAAGAAAGGAGGGATGTAGAGAGCCATCCGGACTCTCTCATACTATGTATCAGGTACACTCACGCACTCCTACACCCCTCGGGGCGGGCTCGTCCCGAGGGTATAAATAAATGGGTCGGAGACCGCTCGGGGTCTTCCGGCCACGAGAGTTAAGTGGTGTCCTGGTGTCCTTTCTCGCATGCTGCCGCTGAACTGCGACACAGGCCCCGCCGCGCTACAACACCCACGGGAACAGCTTCTTCTTCTAGTCCTCGCTTTTAAGCAAACAGCATTTTGCATGCATGCTTATCGAATCCATACTTACATTAATGCGAGTGAAACTACAAGTCCCCAGGCGTGCAACGTTCATTGGGCTGACAGGGCTTTAGCCCCCCCCCCCCCCCCCAGGGCCAGACTGGCCATAGAGGGCACCGGGCAATCCACTGGTGCGCCGCACGGGTGGGGGTCGGTTTTGGGCCCCTTGGGGCCGTTTTTGTTACAGGGGCGTATGGCCCTGTAACAAAATCGGCATAAACCAGCCCTGGCAAAGAGCTCGGCTGCACCCCCAAGCCCCAGTGGGGGTGGGGGGGTGGCCAGCCCAGCACTTGCCAGGGCCATTTCTGGTTCCCAGTCCGGCCCTGTCCCTCCCCCCTCCTCCACCCCTTCCTGAACCTCCTGCTTTAGCAGATACACCGGGAGGGGAGTTCTTGATGGGCCTCTTCTGTCTGCTACTGGGTAAACAAAGGCTCATAATTAACGTGAAAGGGTGAGTGCATGGGTAAGTGGAGGGTGAATTGAGACTCTGGCTGTATGAATAAGTGAAGAGATGGATGAAGAATGGATGGATGGGTGGATGGATGGGTGCAGGTAGTATGGGTCAGTGAAAGGGTGGCTGGATGGGTGAGTGAAAGGGTGGATTGATGGCTGAGTAGAAGGGTGGATGGATGACTGGATAGATGGATGAGTATAAGGATGGATGGATGGATGAGTGCAAGGGTGAATCGATGGATTAATAAGTGAATGGATGGATAGGTGAAAGAGTACACGGATAGGTGAAAGAGTGCATAGATGAGTGAAAGGGAGTGTTGATGGCTGAGTGAGGGTTGATGGATGGCTGAATGAAAGGGTGGATGGCTGTGTGAGTGAAAAGGGAGATGGACGCATGGATTGGTGGGTGGATGGTTGAGTGAAAGGATGGATGGATGAGTGAAAAGGAAGATGGATGAGCGAAAGGATGGATAAATGGTTGAAATGATGGAGGGATGGATGAGTGAATGGGTGAAACGATAGGTTGGGAGAATGGATAGATGGGTTTGGACAGGGGCATTGTGAAGCTCCCACTTTAGCAGCTGCAGTGGTCGTGGAGTTCTTTTTTTTTTTTTTTTTTAAGTTTTTATTGTTTTTGCAACAAAGACAACCAACAGATATAGAATCAGACCGTATATATAGTACATTAGAAAAATCACCGTGCATAGTCAAAGTTATTTCAGATAGGCCCAGGTTAGATACCTGACAATCACCAGTACCGCCCACCCTCCCCTCCACCCCCTTAGCCTCCCTGGCCATCCGAATCAGAGGATTCCTCATCAGAAAGAGGTGGTGGATCACATATGTTACCCCTATACTTGTTCCATGCTCCCCACACTCTGACCCACTTACGAGGACAACCCCGCCTGACAAAAACGGAGCGCTCAGCAAACATAGCCCTATCCATCTCGCTCTTCCATGTTGATAGCAACGGCGTCTCCACCGCTCCCCATTTTTGGGCTATGTTCCGTTTGGCCGTCATGTTCCCAAGCGTCACCCAGCCCTGCGCCTGACGATTGAGATCTGTGGGCTCCCACACATACAAGAGACAACGCCTGGGCTCTGGCAGCAGCGAAACCCCGCACACCTGTGACATTGTGCGCAGCACTCGCCTCCAGAATAGCTGGAGAACGGGACAGTCCCAGATCAGGTGATAAAAGGTGCCCTCCTCCCCGCAACCCCGTAGGCAGAAGGGGTGCGGCGCTCTACCCAGTTTATGTAGCAAGCACCTGGTGAAATATGAGCGGTGCAAAATACGAAGTTGCACCAGCCGCAGCCTCGAGGGTATACCCGCCTCACGTGGCGAGGCCAGCGCCTCCCGCCAGTCTGGGTCATCAAATTCGCCGACCTCGCCAGCCCACCTCTCCCTCAATAGTCCCATAGAGTCCGGCAAATTGTTGACCAATTTACGGTACGTAAAGGACGTGGCCCTCTTAGGCATGTATTCGGTCAACAACCTGTCCTCCAGTGGGGAGGCCTCCGGAACCTGCACACCTGGGGTTAACTGCGTCGTCAGGGCATGTTTCATCTGTAGATAGCGGAACCATTCTGAGGGAGCCAGCTCGTATTGCTGTTGTAAGCGGGCGAATTGGACCACCTCCCCTTTATGTACCACGTCGCCTACCACCGAGATCCCGATGGCGTCCCAAGCATCGAAGCCCTTGCTGTCCCTCAGCCGCCCCAGTCGTTTTGTATCCCAGAGAGGCTTTAGCTTCGTCAGAACTCCCCGCCAACCCAGCCTGGCCTGCGCCGCATGCCAGAGAGACACAGTCTGTCGCAGAGGGCCGATCAGCTTCGGGGCCAACCGGGCATCATATAGTGGAGTTAGCAGACCCCTTTCACCCAGTATATCCCTATCTGCCTTAAACGCGGGGTCTGACTGGGGCGCATGGAGCCAGTGGTTGATCACCTTAAGCTGCGCCGCCCAATAATAGAGCTGGATATCTGGGAGCGCAATGCCCCCGTCGTACCATCCACAAACTAGTTTTGCTTGAGCAATGCGTGCCGGTTTGTTGCCCCAGAGAAGGTTGGAGACCTGCGCCGCCACCGCACGGAAGTAGGTCGGGGGCACCGGGTATGGAGTATTTTCCAGCACATAAAGAAACCGCGGCAAGGCCATCATTTTAAAGAGCGCCGCTCTCCCCACCAGGGTCAAGGGCAACGTTCCCCAGTGCTGCACATCTTGCCTGAGGCGGTCCAATTGAGGGCCCAAGTTGAGCCTGTAAAATTCCTGATGCTCCCGTGTAATGTGCACCCCTAGGTATTTAAACGACCCCTCCGCCACCTGTATCCGGCAGCCCTCCGGCAGTCGAGGGGGGGGCCCCGCAGCACCAGGAGGACCGACTTCGACCAGTTTATCGTATAGCCGGATGCCCGGCCAAACACCTCGCAGATGTTACATGCTTCAACTTTTTAACGTTTCGTAAGCATGTGGCTCCAGGGCAGGCCACGGTCGGGTTGCACGCAACTACTTTTGAATTATGGATGAATTCGCTGAAAATGTATAACACACGGAGTGCACTTGTCTGAACTCCTGTTGGCTGGCGGCAAGTGCCACGCACGACAAGGGACCCCTTGACTTGGAACCTACATCCACCCTCCCAATTAGACGTTGTTCTTCTTATCTGCGAACTTCCTCTTCCAGAGAGAGCCTGGGGAAGTGGTATGCCCTGTGCATACCATGACGACAGTAACATTCCATCTTAACACATGGCATGAAACGACTATCACGGTTTTTATCAACTAATAAATGTGTGTGTGTGTGTATATATATATATATATTCACTTAAAAAACCATAGGTTTCACACACGTTATAGTTAGGAATTAGCATTTAAAAAACCTTGCAAATTCACTTAAAAAACCATAGGTTTCACACATGTTATAGTTAGCTGGACATTTCACTCGTAAAAAACCAATGAAATTCCCCCGTTATAGTTAGTTCAGATAACTATAACTTGCGCGCCCGCAATCCACTGCTGATGACGTCACATATTACATCACTCATGACATGGTCAGTGGCATCACTCATGACATCACTGCTGACATCATCCTTGTGATAGAGTGGCGGTCGCGCGAGTTATAGTTATCTGAACTAACTATAACGGGGGAATTTCATTGGTTTTTTACGAGTGAAATGTCCAGCTAACTATAACATGTGTGAAACCTATGGTTTTTTAAGTGAATTTGCAAGGTTTTTTAAATGCTAATTCCTAACTATAACGTGCGTGAAACCTATGGTTTTTTAAGTGAATTTGTAAGGTTTTTTAAATGCTAAGTTATGTATGTTTTATTATATTTTTTATATATTTATTTTACACTCGTTTAAAATGTGTTTTATTTAAAAGGTTTTTCACCGTGCGCGCACCCCGCGATTTTTGGAAAATAAAAATTAAAAAAATGTCACCCTTCGGGGTCCTTCAGGGACCCCCTGACAAAGGCTAGGGGGTCAGGAACGCTCTACCCTGCCCCCTTTTCACGTTCTCCACCTTTCTTTTTCCGTCACACACACAACACACAAAATGGCAGCCGACACTTCCTGATTTCGACCGATTCTAACGTTGACTGACATGTAACCACCAATCTGAATTACACTCGCGCACGTTAAGGTGCGCGCACATAGATATTTATGTGCTTTTAACTTCAATTTTCTCAGGAACTACTGAACAGATTGACACCATATATGCAAAAGGCACATGCCTGACCTGAGGACTACCTCTTTGCCAAATTTCAAGTAAGTCTGTTCAGCCGTTCGGGCTGTACCTTCGACTAAAGGTCCTATGGGAAAATGCATGGGGAAAACGCGTTTTGGGACCCCCCTTTTTTCTCAGCCCCCGCTTGACGAATCACCCTGAGACTTTCAGGGTAGGAGCTGAGCAGAGCGCCCCATTAGTTTTGAAAATTTCCCGAGGATTCGTCAACCGGCGCCAAAGTTATTCAAAATAGAATTTTCAGATTTCCTATGGAAACACGGTTCTAACTATAACTATCTACTGGCGACTGCCAGTAGATAATATATATATATATGTGTGTGTGTGTGTGTTTCAACTACCATCGGATCGCACTCACTCTGCTTTCCTAGCACCGGAGCTTGACTTACTACAGCTGAATGCGAGTGCTTCCAGGGCCGTATCCTGGCACCATGCAGCGCAACCCAACGCCCTCCCCCTTCAGGAAGCCGCAGCTGAGGCTTTGTATACATAGATACAAGTCTAACAACCTAATTGAAATTATCGGAGGCCATTGCCAAATTAGCTAGGAGGGGAAGCGTTTGAAGCGCTTCGTGTGTTGAGAAACTGTAACAGACGTGTGACTTCTGACTGACTACGTTCTTCCGGCTTTTGGAAATCACCGGCTTGTCATAAAGAATTTCCCCGCAGGAGCATCCAGCCACTGGTACACTGGGAGAATTTGTGGAAGAAGTCGATGACGCATCTCTCATTTGACGGGCTCATTGAAGCAGAAGGCGGACCACAGCTCGCTATTGGTCCAAAACCGGTTCAGGCCCTCACACACCCTCCTGGCTGAGCCAATAGAGAGTTAGCTTGAGCAGGATGCTGTGACGCCCGAGAGAAACCGCGAGGGATGGCCGGGACTGCCTGAAAGAAGCACATTGTAGAAAGCCGGCAAGTGAGGAGAAAACCGCGTTTGCTGAGCCCGGGCTTTTTCAGTCATGATCGCATCCCACCTACTCGCGTATTTCTTCACCGAGCTCAACCATGATCAAGTGCAGAAGGTGAGAACGTGGAGAGGGAACTAACGGGGTGTACAATTAAAACCCTAAAATAGGTGTTTTACGAGGGAAGATGTAACGCTTGCGGGGAGGGGCTGTTTAGATCAAAGAGGCTCGTTTTAGTTCTTTCGCAGTCTCATCCATTCAGAACTGAAGCATTTGCAATACTATATACAACGAAGCCATAGTTGCAGGGTTTTTTTTTATCTCACGCATCTAACAGCCATTGACAAAGCCAATACTCCTGGCGTGTAGGTATGTTACTTGTATTATATTTCTGGATGAAATTACAGCGACAGATTTTTAATTTACGTGTTTTAAGTAACGCCCTTTTGGGACCCCCCCCCCCCCCAAGTTTTTTCATCCCCCATAAAGCCCTCCTTGAAGTGTAAAGATAATGTGTAAGTCTTGTGTTCTGAGGCGGGAGAGGGGTTTAGATAGAACATCTCGCGGTGGAAGGGCGTACTACGCATATACTCCAGCAAGGATAATATGTAAAGTCTGTGGGACGAGGTGTACCCCATGGATGTGTTTTGAGTGGAGTTTGGAGGTAGAGAGTAACGTGGGCGGTGAAGCCTGTGTCAGGAAACGAGTACTGAAAGAGGGTTCTTTGGCATAATTTTAAATAAAGGTGCCTGGGGCAGAAACTAGTTTCATGGTAATTGGAGATAGAACGCAGCAGGTGCGGACAACACGTCTAATTACTTCTTAATTAGCCTGCTCTCTGCTGAGGACAGCTGCTGGTGGATGCCCCTGCCACCTTCTATAACTATAGGTACCGCCAGAAGGGGTTGAGCGACCCAGTGCAGTTGTCAATGGGTGGTCCTGGCATCTCTACAAAAGGGTCGCTCCCGCCAAGTTCCTTCTGAGGGGTTGCGGGAATTGTTTCCACTCTGAGGCCCACTTCTTTTGGGGGGTATGGCTCTATGCCCACAGCGGCTCCATGTCTGGTACGATACAACGCGAGCACTAACATTTCCTCGCAACACCACTTAGTATGCCACGATTTGTCCACCCATGCTCACAATGCTTCGAGTTTCAGTATGCCAAATTTAGAGGTGGGGGTAGGGTAGAAGCATTGGAAACGCATTCTATGAGCCCTCAGTGTATTAACATGAAACTAATTTCTGCCCAGAGCCCTTTCTTTCCGAGTCTTGACCGCAAAAGGTCCTCTGGGGGGGAGGGGCAGAGAATGGCCGTCAGACGGCGGCACCATGGCCCGCTAGCGATTCTCCTATACACACCAGCTCTCAACCAAGGCGGCGTGACACTATAATAACCTCTGCCGCGTCTCCTCTATAAATAGTACAAAGTGACCCCGCTGACCTCTAACCTCCGCCTTTTCCTTTCGCGTGGGGGAAGGGGGGGGGGGGGGTTACCTTTAGCGCATTGTGACGTGATTCTATCATCCGGAAACAAATACATTACCATTCTTTGTTACGTGTGGTGTGTGAGTTGCATTCATTTTTCATCACTGAATTCTTGTACTTGAGTTGACTATTTGCATTTTACTTTCGAAAGCGAGAATGCAAGTTCCAGAATGAAAGGCTATCGCGCCTGAATGAGCAACTGGCAGCTGACTCGGGGCTAAATATGTGTATTGGCCACTCGGTGGTCTGCTGCCCCATCCCCCCAGTCCTAAATCCATTACCGGGTCCCTCGGCAAGTTCAGGTTTTGCTATGCATCCTGGGATTTGTACACGTCTTGAGCCAATGACCCATGGTCACAGAAGAATGAAACTTGGACTGCGTGAAGTTCTCGCACATGTAGATGGGAAACGCGAGAGCGGTGTATGGGCTCTGTGTTCGAACTTGCAATTTCAGCCTTAGGATGTCGTCAGCTTCCTGGCCAAGCCCTCCTATGACTTGCTTGCGAGTGACTGTCTGCAATGCACACATGGTTGCAATACGCACGTTTCAGCCAATATTTAATCGCCGCAGTCTACTTGCGGAAGCGCCGCCAGTCGACCTTAAGGATTACTGTCTACCTCATAAATATTTTCCTTGCTTGTATCAAGGAAATTACACCACCGCTGGAGTGGAATCAGTATTGTGCAATTAGGAATCCCAGTCACCAACGCAATACCTTTTTTCTGCAAGGAAACCGCACCAGCACGGAGCTACAATGATGTATTGTTAATAGCAGAGCCCCGCTATAAGTACATGATGCCTTGTATGTCTTAGTTATAACGTCAAACCCCATGGATTCAAGTACAAATATCGTTGCAACGCGAGGAGCGTTGAAAAGGCAGGACAAGGAGCGTTTTTATCTGGCGGTGGAGGCAGGGCAGTAGTTATTAATGGAATGGATTCCCGCAGCCCCCTTAATTTGAGCTTTGGTGTTTCTTAACATTGCCATATGAGACCACTCGGGTTCTCACCTGTCCTAGTGTAACGTAACTGGTGCTCATGTAAAGCGCCCCAATACCTTTGGGTCGGGTTCGCGCTATATAAATCTGCAAAAAAAAACATGTCGTCGTTTTTATAGCTAAATTACATTCTTAAGAATAGGAGGTTTAAGTTCCAATCCCGGCTTTCCATTTGACCAGAGTGTGATCTTGGAACAATCACCACCTCTCTCTGAGCCTTGCTTTCCTCTGCTGCCAGAATGGAGGGTGCTTATAAGAAACGAAGCAGAGCAATCTAGGAAAATGATTCGCGCCGACATATTTAAATTTTCCGTGCCATCTTCAAATACCGTCGTCTCCGTTTCATTGGCGAGGAGCGCAGCTGTGGTGGGTGTTGTGTTGCATAAGAGAGCGCTGTCTAATCTGACGACGTTGAGGCGGCGTAGACTGCACGTACTGAATGTGGGCCGCTGGGGCGAGCGGGGGTCTGCGAACCTCAGTGCGCATGTGCGGGGGCTCCCTTGGTCTGCTCACGCCTACCGACAGTAAAGCCACATTCCTCTCAATCGTTTTCACTCCGTTCATCCATCCCTAGAGTCTATATTTAGAACGTTTGTTGTTGACTGAAAGCAAAACCAACCTAAATACTTCCTACTATGCCTAAATCTTTCTCTTTTAAAGAGATTGAGCATGAAAGCACATCTAATTTGTAAGGATGACTTTATACAATAACCACTGTTTTACAGTGCTTTAATTAGAAAAAATAAAGTACCTGTTTGCAGCGCCAGTACTCTCCCATTAAATGTAGTGCAGGTACTCCCCTTTCACACAGTGCTTGAAATGGAAAAATAGAAGTGCAGGTACTCTGTACCAGAGTCCCTGCTTGTTTCCGAGAAGTGCCGGTACTCTCCAATTAAAAGTAATAGCATTTCTCTTGAGAAGTGCCGGTACTCTCCCTCTCAAACTAAAAAAGTATTGGTTCTCCGTACCGGACAGTACCAGCCCATTTAAAGCAATGCCTTCACATGAAAGAAGTGGAGGGACAATTCTTGCTCATTTTAAAGTACTGACTATTTGTCTGAAAGTTGCAGAGCTTTGTAGACAAACATAATGTTTGCAGTAAGTCAAATGTACTCTTTTGGTGTGTTTTCCTGGACAGAAACAAAAACTCAGAATTCCCTCCTTCCAGAAGTTCGCCTAGCCGTTACCTTCGTTCCATGAGAGTAAAGTTAAAGATATTCCTGTAAACTTACTGCTTTAAGCCATTATATGTTCTTCAATTTCTCCACTCTGTAATTTTAATTGGAACTTTTTTATTTTAAGATTTTTTTTTTTTTTACTCTTCTTCATAGATTTGATACTGTTAATGTTTTGAGAAGCCCCCCCCCCCCCATTGTGTGGAATCTGTCACAATTTGTGTGTATTTTCTACCATCCCCTTATCGTTCCACCCCTTGTCCTTACGTTTTGTGTGCTGCCTCTGCTTTCTTTCGCCTTATCTCTAGCCTAATGCAAAATGTTTGCTTCCGTTTCGACCTAATGTGACATGCCACAACACTGCAGTTTTTTTTAGGGTCGAACCCGCGAGAACATGTGCTAACGCATGCATCTCGCTTGCGACACTCTATTGTTTTAAAAAATAAAATAAAAAAGGCTTGAAGCCCATCCATTGGTTACCATTTGTCTGCTTCAGCGTCACTCTTTGCAGCCATTCCAATTGGCCAGTGCAGTCTAAACGTCACTTCTGATGCTTGCTGTGGAGCAGGGACCAAGCACAGATTCATTCAACTTAATCAGTGCCAGTCTGCTGCTCCTGATGTGATTAAAGTACTATTTCATACCCCCTAACACCCTCCCATGCACCACAGACAAACGGAGCGCTCCAAGAACTGAAAGACATTACCCTTCTCTTCAAAACTCCCACAGGGTAACTCCATGGCCGGTCATGGCTATGGCTATGAAAGATCATTGATTTCAGTCGTGATGGGCTGTGTACATTGTTATAGTTGACTCGCAAACCTGAAATATCTGCAAAACGTACAGAACTGCTCCAGTCTGCCAAGAACAAAGGCTTTCTTTACGAACAGGGGCGAACGTAGAATTACAATGGCACATACTGCTTTCTGGCTCTTCTGTGCCCCAGAGGCAGGAGGTCATACTGAAGGCCAACAATGACGGCAGCAAATATTTTTCTTGTGCTGTCAATACATCGATTTTATATTTATAGCGTTGAACTTCGGGGTGTGCTGGACACACACACACGCAGACACGAAACTAACAACCGAGAGCGAGAAGGGAAGCCAGCTGTGGACCGAATTCAATGCAACCTACATGGAAAAGCCAATATGCACACGCACTATAGGGGTTTGGTATCAATTTCTTGGACCAGTTGCTCTACTTCTTGACGTACATTTTTAGTTATAAGCTTTTGAGAAGGCAACGAATGTTATGAAGCATTGCAACTGCAGAAAATCAAAAAATGCTGAAGACGCATTCCTCTTTATAACTTTAAATTCCAGGATTTGCTTTCCTTGGTGCTCAATTCGGCCACCACCCAAAATCCATGCTGCCAGTCACAGTTGACGAAATGTACTTATTAGGGACGAGCCCAGAGCTTTAAGTGGGCCAGATCACGCCAGTGCTGAGCACTGGCAGTTTTAAAAACGTGGCATCGAAACAGGTCCATAAGTGACTCTGTTTAGGTGTTAAAGAAATAGTAGGGTTCAAAGCAATGCATAGCTGGGCAAGCTTCCCCTGAGGCGGCCTTTCCTATCTGCGTGCATGTATTTGTGTTCTCCAGGGATAATGTTTACTCAGTGCATTGTGCAACAAAAACATCATCTTTGAATTTGATAAATTGCCTCATAGGTTATTAAATACAAGAGATGTTTATGCATAGCACACATTTTGATTGAGGCAATGCCCCTTTAAAAAGTTTGCCACCCCCTCCGTTTTTTTATCCCACCTAAAGCCCTGGTTGAACCGCGAGAGCATACGCTCGCCCATGGATCTCGCTTGCGAGACACTATTGTTTACAAAAAGGGCTTGGAGTCTGTCCATTGCTAACCATTTGTCTGCTTCGGCCATATCAATTGGCCAGAGCAGCCAAAATGTCACTTCAGATTCTTGTTGTGGAGCAGGAACCAAGCATAGATAGATTCAACTTAATCCATGCCAGTCTGTTGCTCCCAACGTGATTTAGAAACTCCTACCCCCCCCCGCCCTCCCCCGCCTGTGACTCCCTCTATTGATAGCCCTTTTTATATTCTTGTTTGCTTGTTATCTTTTTCTCTTGGGATAAATGGTGCATCTTTTTTTTTTTTCCCACCCATGTCAGTCTGCCTACGTATTCAATGCATAAATAAGAAAAAATTGCCTGAACCTCAATTTATTTCTAAGCTTTAAAACTTAATGCTTCATGGCCAAACACATTTCTTTCGGTTTGTACCGGTATTTTATTTATACCTTTTACTTCATGTTTTTATATCTTCATCGACTATTTTTTAAGTATGAAAAGGGAAAATGGTCCACACTTTTTACACAATACATACATAAAAACTTTTCAAAAAATGTTTACACAAAACATTTAGGGTCCACATATCCATTAGGACATATTCTACATGCTACATCACAGTACACAACTTTACACAAAAAACTAAATAAACAAATACTCATAACCTTAAACACAGGTAACAGTGAATAAATCAATGTCTTAGATTTTTTAATAAAATATAATATCCTAAAGAGCACAAGAACAAATCACGCAATATTTGACATAGAAGTTAATTCTAACTTAGTAAAATGCAAGATTTTAAATCCTTATTCTTCTGTGCTCCTTTTTTTTTTTTTTTTTTTTTTTTTTTTTTTTTTTTTTTTTGTTGAAACCGTTTATTGCAATCTCCAGTATATACAAGTATGGGCCTACAACCTTCCGGCCGGCCGCTAGAGTGACAGGAGCACCTGACAAACTTACAAAAGGGCACTTGGCGTTACAGAGAAGCAAATCAGGAGACATCAACGACATAAGCCACATGACTCTAAGCCCACAATACGGTTTCATTTTATACACACGCAACAACATAGAAAAAACACACCCGCAAGGCAACCCGCAATCGAAGGTAAACACACGTGCTCCTCGAATAAGGGACCCCGACCATCCACAGGAATCTGAAGAGGGGGAAGGGAAACAAGTCCAGGACTGGGGGAACTCTGTGCCCGGGGCTGGGGGAGGGGGTCAACTAGGGGGACGGAGCCGGTGAGGCAGCAGGCAGCAGTGGCGGCTCGCAAATACCCCCGCGGTAGGCGTTCCAGGGGCCCCATATTTTCACCCACGCCCCAGGCTTGCCCCTCGCCACATACACCACCTTTTCTCGGAACATGCACCAATCCATATGTTCTTTCCAGGCCGACACCGCCGGGGGACGCTGGGATCCCCACAGTTGAGCGATGTCACGCTTAGCTATCATATATCCCAGAGTCACCCATCGCGTCTGCGGAACCGAGTAATCAGTTGGTTCCCACACATTCAGCAAGCATCTCCTCGCTTCAGGCAACAGTGCGACATGCGTAACCAGACGCAGGACCTCATGCACACCACGCCAGAATCGCTCCACCTTCGGGCATTCCCACAAAATATGCAAAAAAGTCGCCAAAGCACCCCACCCACGCTTACACAACCCATCCTCAGCATAACCCATACGCAGAAGCCTTGGCCCCGTCATGTAAACCCGGTGGAGTATCTTCAAGCTGGACGAAGCGAAGGCGAGCCGGTATGGCCACCTCCTTCGGAGAGGCCACCGCGGAAATCCAGTCCTCGTCGTCCAACTCCAGCCCGTCGGCAACCCAAGCCTCACGGAGGCCGGTCAGCAGGCCCGAGCGGTCATTAATCAATTTTTTGTAAATGAGGGAGATCGTGCTATCCGGAACGTGGCCATCCAGCACTCTATCCTCCAGGGGGGAAGACTCCGGGATGGAGGCGGCGTCTGGGAAGACGGAGCCCAGCGCATGACGGACCTGCAAGTACCGAAAGTATTCACTGCCCTGCAGCTGAAACTCCGTCTGCAGCGTCTCGAATGTTTTAAATCCCCCTCTCGTCCAGAGGTCCCCCACTTTACTGATGCCAATCGTGTCCCACTTCTCGAAGCCCTTCGAGGTCCACAGGGAGCCCAACCGCTGAGGCGCATACAACGGCGACGCCCGGGTCAAACGGTCCTTCCACCCCATAGCTGCATTGGCCGCGTGCCACACCCGCACCATGACACGCGTGGGCCCCGTCAAGCGGGGGTCCGGCGCGCCAGTGTAGAGTGCTCGATTGTAGTCGCCACCGGGCAGGAGCATCTTGTCCATTTCAAATGCCGGGTTCAAGGCGGGCCCATAGAGGCCGTGATTAATTGCAGCTAGCTGGGAGGCCCAGTAATACCACTTAATGTCCGGGAGGGCAATCCCCCCCGTCGTACCACGGGAGCGTCAACTTCGCCAGGGCTATACGCGGCCTCCCGTCCCAGAACAGGCGGCGCTGTAGACTCTCCACCTCACGGAAGTAGCGCGCCGGGACTAGGTCCATAGTGTTCTGGAGAGCGTACAGGAAGCGCGGCAACGACATCATCTTAAACAATGCCGCCCGGCCGAGCGGCGAAAGCGGCAGGTGCCGCCAGCGCGCGACGTCCTCCTTCAAGCGCTGGAGGGGGGGAAGCAAGTTTCGCTCGTAGCGGGCCGCCGGGTCCAGCGTGATATAGACACCCAGGTACCGAAACCCCTGCGAGGCAATCTGGATCGGACATCCCCGCGGGAGGACGGGAGCCTCCCCGGAAAGCACATAGACACATGATTTAGCCCAGTTGATGACAAGGCCTGAGTTACGGCCAAAGGAGCGCAGGACATCAACCAGGACAATCAGGGATTTGCGCGGGGAGGCTAGGTACAAAAGGATATCATCAGCATAGAGGGACACGCGGTCCTCATACTCAGGGGTCCAACGGAGACCACGGATGGAAGGGTGCCACCGCAACCACTCTGCCAGGGGTTCCAAGGCCAATGCAAACAGGAGCGGCGACAAGGGGCAACCCTGTCGCGTGCCCCGTCCCAGCGCGAACGGGGCCGAGACTCGCCCATTCACTACCACCAGCGCTAACGGGCCCGAGTACAACAATTTGACCCAGCTGATGAATCCCGGTCCAAAACCAAATTTCGCCAGCATCGCCCAAATGTATGGCCATTCGAGCGTGTCAAACGCCATGGTGGCGTCTAAGGACGCCAAGATGGCCGGCTCCCGCACAAACGGAACACGCGCGAGCACCCCGTGCAAGCGCCGCAGATTGAGGGCCGTGTTGCGATGGGGGATAAAGCCAGACTGGTCTTGGTGGACCAACTCGTCCACCACGCCGACCAGCCGGTTGGCAAGCACCTTGGCAAGGATTTTGGGCTCCGCATTCAAGAGCGAGATAGGCCGATAGGAGGTAACCCGGTCTCGGGGTTTCCCCTCCTTGTGGATCACCACGATTGTAGCCAGACGTTGGTCCGGCGGGAGGGAGTCCCGCGAGTGGGCTGCAAGGAACATCGCGCGGAGGTGGGGTGCCAGTACGTCCGGTCGCAGCTTATACAACTCGATAGGGATGCCGTTCGGGCCCATGGCCTTGCCAGATGCAACCGAGCGTATAGCGAGGGCAATTTCGTCCGAGGTAGGAGCAGCATCCAACGACTCCCTGTCCTCCACCGAAAGGGAGGGCAGCGCGATATCTCGAAGCAGGGCATGAGAATCCGCCTCCGAGCAGGGGGAGACCGGGGAAAACACCTCGCGGAAATAATCCGCGAAGCAAGAAACAATGTCTTCTGGCTCGGTGACACGTACACCATCCATCCTCTCAATCAGCGGAACCACACGACTCGCTCTCTCCTTTTTATCCAACCATGCAAGCAGTTTACCAGCCTTATCACCCACATCATACAGTCGCCCCTGTTGCTCTCTACTGAGGCCCCTGGCTGCCTCCGTGACGAGGGCCCTATAGGCCGCTTGCTTAAGGTGTAGAACATGCAGTGCAGCATCCGTCACCCCACTCCCCAAATCACCCTCTAGTTCAGTAATTTCGGCCTCCACTCGGGTCACCTCCTCCTGCTCGCGCCTCCGGGCATGGGATATGAAGGAGAGGGCCTCCCCCCTAATAACTGTCTTGAAGGCCTCCCAAAGGGAGATAGCCGAAGGGACAGACCCCACATTCTCCTCGAAATACCGCTGCAAGGATTTAATCAAGTCAGCGCGAATAGTGGGGTCGCGCAGATACCAGGCATTAATTGGAGCTACCCTGCCCTCCCCCCTCGGGAGGACACCGAAGTGCAACAGGAGCGGGGAGTGATCTGAAATACCCCGCGCCAGATGGCGCACCTCTCCCACCCTCCCAGCATAGGCCGCAGGGACAAGGATATGATCAAGCCGTGAGAGGCTACCATGGGCACCCGAATGGAAGGTGTATTGCAGCTGCGTGGGATGTTTTAAGCGCCAGCAGTCCACCAATCCCAATGTATCTAAAAGGCCGGACAGCCACGCCTGCGCCCGGGGGAGGTCCCTAGGGGGGTGACGATCCATAGTCCCAGAAACCACCGCATTGAAATCCCCCCCAACCACCAGAAGCCCCCCTGGAAGGTCAAGGAGGAGGCGCCCCAGATCCGCAAAAGTGGTAGACTGTAGCCCCGGTGGGACATACACTGAAACAAAGACAACCACTTTGCCCTCCATTCTCCCCACCAAGGCAATGTAGCGTCCCCTCTCATCATGGCGCACCTCATCTATTTCCAGCGGGAGCGAGTTCTTAACCATGATGCCCACCCCCCGCGAGCCAGACGTGAAGCCCGAGTGGGCCACCAAACGATAGCCACGCCGATTCATGGCAAAGAAGGAATTACCAATAAGGTGTGTCTCCTGCAGAAAGACCACATCTGGCGAAATTCGTTTCAGATACTGCAGGACCACACCTCGCTTAATCCTATCCCCCAGTCCATTAACGTTCCAAGACAACAAAGTCAAGTCCCTACCCCCCATCACATACAGAAGCCATCATTCGTCCCCCCGAGAGCACCTCAAAAACACCAATACAGTAAAGGGTTTGCCTTGCGGTAAAAACGAACAACACCCCACCCCAACCCACCCGTCCCAACAGAACTCCCCCCTCCCTGCACCCCTGCATGAGCCCGAACAGCCCCCCCAAAGTGCAGTGTGCCTGTCGCCCCATAGATGAAAACACTAACTAGTCCCCCAGAGGAGGAGGGAAAGCCCCCAAGAGACCCCGTACGACCTCCACGGGAGGGGAACTTACACAATCAGTCAATGATAACAATAATGTTGTCCAGAGCAAGGCCTACTATTAGTCCCTCAGTCCTGATCCGGCAAGCCCTCCCCACCAACCGCGCCCCCCCCACCCCCCCGGCCCCGGTCCCCGGGCAAAGTGTCCAACCAATCCCCGGCCGCCTCGGGACGATCAAAAAAGTGCGTGTGGCCATCCACCTCTACCCTCAACTTCGCTGGAAAAAGCATCGCATACTTGAGGTTCAGGTCCCGTAGGCGACGTTTGACTCCGAGAAAACTCAGTCTCTGCTTCTGAACCGCCGGAGTAAAATCAGGATAGAAGTTTACGTCCATATTGTCGAGTCTGACCGGTCCTTGTTGCCTAGAAGTCTGCAGGATAGCGTCTCTGTCCCGAAAGTTGAAGATCCGGGCAATGAGAGGCCTCGGAGGGGCTCCGATCTTAGGTCTCCCTCCGGGGACCCTGTGGGCACGTTCCACTGCGAAGAGTTTACTCAGCCCCCGGGGCTGGAGACGGGTGAGGATCAGGTCCTCCACAAACAGATCCGCCGCCTCCTCCTCACGTCCCTCCGGCACCCCGACAATGCGAACATTGTTCCTCCGGGCCCGACCCTCGGAATCTTCCAGTCGACGATCCATCAGGGCGCTCGCCTGGCCCAGTCGGCGCACCTCCTTTTGGAGGGCCGCCACGTATGTTGTGAGGCCCGAGGTGGTGTGGGCCAAAGAGTCGACCCGGTCATTCGTCTTGGACAGATCGGCCCTCACCAGGCCCACATCCACGAGGACCGAGTCAATCTTTTGCGCCAGAGTGTCAAAGCGCTGGTCCACTGAGGCCTTCATCTCGGCGATGGCGCCCATGACGTCCCGGAGGGTCAGATCCGCGGGCAAGGCAGGGGCATCAGTCGGGCCAACAGGGGACCTACGCGGCGCCTCTGGAGATCCCTTCTGGAGGGTGTAGCGGTCCATGTTGTTAGACTGAGGGGCTGCGCCACGGCGGGTCGATTTCACCTTTGCCCGGTCGCCATCTTGTTTCGTGGACATGGCTCCAGTCCCCAAATCGTGCCAATCTCCTTGAAAAGGGCTGACAGACCGGTTCACGGGCTCCGGGGGGAGGGCGACCACAGCTCCGAAGGGCGGATCACAGCTGGCGGGCCGGCAGGGCACCCCGATGAAGTCACACCACTGCACGCCGCCTCGCGACCCTACCTCGCTTGGCAGCAAGGAGGGTGCGAAAGCGAAAGTGAAAGTGCGGGGTACGCGAATCGCCCAGCCTCGCCCGCCGCTGTTGTTCACTTTGTCTCCGGATCGCCCCACAACTCCAATCCGGGGGGCCGGCGTGGAGAAGGCCGCAAACCTCAATCGATGCTCCCGCCGGTGTCCGAGGTCCGATTTGGAAACGGAAAACGGGTGGCACCTCAGCTCGGTCTCACGAACACAGTCCCCTCATCTAGGACAGGATATAGTCAGGATTTATGCAGGAGGTCGCGGAGGTCCTCGGGAGCCTCGCACCTACGCGGCCATCTTGGTTGCGCGCTAGGCTCCTCCCTCTTCTGTGCTCCTTTTTATGCCATTTTTTTTCTTATTTATGTATATGGCTCTGCCTAGTCCTCGTCCCTTAGGGCCAAACTCCTTCATTTTCACAAAATACGTATCCAATGCAGCACAAGCGAATTCAGATTTGTTTGTCCAAAAGCAGCAAAAGTCTTCTGGTAAAGCTATGAATTGCCTTTTTCACTGGCCAATGTTTTTCTGAAGCGGCATTATAGTGTTAAGGAATTTCATTGTATTGGCTTACCACGCACAGTTGCACACACCAGACAGAAGTCTAGACAATTGGCAGTGGAACACGGCATGAAAACACTGAGCATGCCACAGGTATCAGTGGAAAAACTATGCATAGATGATTCATTTTATCCAATTTGCCTGAAAAAATATTTTAAAAATTGCTCTGATGCCCCTCAGGGCCCATATAAGCATCCTGCAATAAATACATACATAAATAAATTCATTACATTTTTTTGTTTTTACTTATTTGATCTTCTACATAATTGGGCACACACAAGAATGGCATGGTTCAGTTTATCTAGGTTGGTGCTGTGTTGGACAGGGTTGCTTTGTCTTATAGCAAAAACACAAGCAATGGTTTCAAGTTCTCTCGTGTATTTTGATATCATTTTCATATTTACATGTTTTTATTGCACAGCAACGTCATTGTGCATGGTCTTTTGGCAGTTGTAGAGAGCTGGCTCTATATAGTGCACTAAAAGGTGCTCCGGGGTTTTTGGAGTCCTAACATCTGTAGAACCAGACAGCACAGGATATCACACCCAAATTCTGCAGCAGGTATTCTGTTCTCGGGTCAGCAGCTCTTTTTTTGTCCATATAATCATTGTGTTCATCTAATCTAAAGTTCAGGGTCCAGGAATGGCACCTAAATACTACATTTAGAGGTGTTAAAGAGGGTGACCGGTAGTAGCCAATGGGCTACCTACCTTTTAGGGTGTCTACACCCTATAAGTGACCACTTACTGTGGGGAGGGGCACTACCCTAACCCTAATTGGCTTATTCCCTCTCAAACCAAGATGGGGGGAAATGAAAAGTGGACTCCACATCACCTGCCCCAACTTAGGGGTGGTGCGGGCTGAATAGGGACTCGCCTACTAATTTGCCCACCTGTCTTCCTGCCAAATGTGGAACAGGACAGGGGGTTGGCATCCTCCACTATCTGGAGATGCTGGAGTTGTTTTTCAAAGACGGCATTGCCTTTGAAGCTTCTCACCCTGGAAGGCCTTCCTGACCTGAGGGAGGTGTGAGGCACCTCCAGCCCACATCAGGCTTTGTTCCTGGCCTCTGAGAGTGCTGGCTCTCACCCCATGAGCTCAGAAACATATCTAGTGGTGGCAGGCTGGCTAAGACTAGTCAAAGACCACACCCGTGCCTAGTAGGTTTTCAGGGGACCCTTAAAGGCATAGGTACTCGCAAACATTTTCCCAAGGCCCAAAAAGTTTGGTTTGTGATGTTCCCGAAGGCCGCATTGATGCCAGCGGGGTGGCGGTGGGGCGACTGGGTTGGAGGGATTGGTGGTAAGGTAGGTGTAGGCGAAGCAATGGATATACATGCAGTGGCTGGATTGAACAATCTGAAACCAGAACACCCGGCTTTCCTACTTTTCCAAATTGTGTGATCCTAGGCAATTGTTTAATTTCAAATTCCCTCCTTTTTCTTCATTCTCCCATATACGAGGACCTCAAACCACATGATTTCAAGGTGTGTGCTGTACAAAACCTGCTCCTGTGTTTGTTTGATTTAGTAAACTATAATGTTCATGCATAATAGGAACCCAGGCCAACCAAAAAGTGCACATAACTTGCCTCTTTAGTTCATTATTGGTGTTGTTGTGAGAGTAGGTAGAAGAGTTAATGTTTCTAAATTCATGTTTGAAAACGATCGCTTTTAAATTAAGACTTCTCAATGCACTAATATAATTAATTGTACTACGGTGAAACGGTTCTGTATGCGAATTACAAACACTTTTTGAATTTTGAAGAGACTCAATTTTACACTTTTGCCGAAAGGTGTCTTTAAAAGTGAAGGTGTTTCTAAAGTGAAGCGCAGGACTCCTTAGTTAGTTCGTTTCTTTGACACCAATTAACCTTGAAATAAATAATTGCCTGTTGTTGGAAAACGAGGCAGCATCTGTGAGGCCTGCACAAATAACATGACTACATTTGTCCTTCACTGGGAACCAAACACCCAATTGTAGCGCGTGACTTTCAGAGGGTAGCGTTGCAGAGCAGTCTGAGGCTTACTCAAGGGAGGTGGTGTGGGCTAGTAATCGCCATTTGCAGGTGCACAAAAATAACACTCAATAATTGATTGTCCAGTCTGTACTTTGCTTTATAAAAGTAAGAGTACATTTATTAAACACACACACTACTTAATACTATGCACCAATTTACAGATATACATAAGCTGTTGGAATTACTTTGTGACATTGCATATCATCTCCACCCCTCCCGCAAAGGAGGGGTGGGATCTAGTACCACCACTCCCATGTATGCACATCAACTTGCCCCCAATGCAGATAGTTGAACATAACCTGGAGCGAGGGCCCTGCGCACTGGCACCATCCCAGTGGCGACCCACCCCATTACCTCAACAAGCATTAAAAAGGGGTAAACCTGCCTTGGTGACACATGACCCTGACTGAGCCTCTCCTGCTGACCATAAAGTATGCACCTCTATATCTTAAGGGCTAGCAGTCTGGGGTCTTCACCTAAGCGCAGCAGCAAGAATCCATGTTTACGCACACTTTAGAATGACAGTACTCATCACCTTCTTTGATCATTTGACTGCATGCATTGCAATTACAGCCCCTAAGGGCATCACAGATGAAATCACAGGATTGCGCATATACAGCCAGACACCCTAGCAGGACTGTCTGGCAACATAGCCCCACTTGGCTTATGACATCTCCTTACACATGTGACTTACAGTCCCTTCAAAAGAAGTACTCCTGGCAACTACACTTCTCCTGCAGTGTGCCTCTTCACTTTAAAAGGAATCACAGGTAAAACCATGGGATTACATAAATACAGCCAGACCCCTAGCAGGAAGGTCCAGCAACATAACTCCATTTATCTTAACATCACCTTACACATATACTTCACTTTACACATGTGGCTTTCAGTCCACCTAAAAAGAAATAACCAATAGTAAATGCATTTCGGTGCAATTACACCACTTCACCTCCAGGGGATGCCCTTCGCCAGACATCCCCAACTCAGCCCTTCACTCCATGATGCACTTCATAGTACACCCTCAGCTGTAGAACATAAGTTCCAGCCTAGAAGGTGTTAAAGGCTGGCGCTGAGCCCTTGAGGGGTTATTCTTTCAGATGCCCCGTGAAACTTATGGGTGGACTGTTCTTCTTTATGCTGGGGGAGGCTGCGGTGGCCCTGCAGCCCCCCTGCACCCATTTTCACACATGAGGGTGACCCCCCCCCCCCCTCCTCTGGGGGCCACCAGGCACCAAAATGGCAGGTTTCTTCATGCTGGGGGGGGGGGGGGGGGAGGACTGGGCCTCTCCAGCAGCTCCCCCAGCACCTTTTCACAAGTGAGGGTGACCACCCCCCCTCCTCTGGGGGCCACAAAGCACCAAAACGGCTGATTTCCAAATGCCTGGCGATGCATTATGGGGCGCTTCTTGCTCCTCTTTACCAGCCCCGCCACTGGGAACACTCTCCTCTGCCCTCTGGGTCTCTGAGAGGGTAGATTCAGCAGTGTGCTGTCTTCACTGGCTCCCTGCGCCAGCCTTTCGCCAGGCTCTCTTTCTGAGCCCCTCTTGTCCCTGCGCAGAGGCCCCTGTTTCTGTGCACCAGTCCTGGTCTCTTCTTCTGGTGCTGATAGGGTCCTGGGGGCAGTCAGGGGGTCTCTCCTTCCAACTGCCCATTGCGCCAGGCTCCAGCACCTTCAGCCTCAGCCGAGCACACACCCCAGAGAGCTTCTCTTCCTGTGCAGGCACTTTTTAAAAGTTGAGTAGGGGGCTGGCAGGAAGTCTCTGTTGGTCCTATCAAACAGCGACACATCACGTCCCTGCCCCTGCTCCCTCCTTCTTGTCCAGCCTCTGGGTTTGTTAAAAATGGTGTCATCCAGTGTCTCTGAAGCCCCTTTCGCCCACGCTGCCTTCCCTCCTTGGTGCAGCCTGGTGCCTGGCACCCAGTGACAGCTGCTGATGGATGAGCCTGTAGCCCCTCCCATCTTCTCTTCGTGGAGAGGAGGCCCTAGCTTGTGGAAGAAAGGTTATCAATCCATCCAGCTGAGGTCAGCCCTCAGCCTGGGTCTGGTCCTGGCTGGCTCACAGAAATATGACTTTTCTGGATGACCCAAAAGCAGTACAAATATGACTTTGGACTCTGCAGAATACTTATTTTCACCTCCAATACAATGGACTTTAGTGCATGTCTAGAAACTGTAGGCCTTGTGGAAGTTAATTTAGCCATGGGGCCCCACATTCCCGTAGGGAAATAATGAAGTGAAAACACAGTAAAACACACTGACTTTCCCTGGCATGTTTCTTTCCAGCGTATAAAGCCTATTCCATATCACCATCCAATACTGCATAAGTCCTGCCACACCATTCACTTTGTAACTGCTCCTGGACTGCGCACGCTAGGAATCTCCCCTGTGCAGCCCGTACACGTGTGCACACGCATGTACACATGTGTCTGCATGTAACCAGCCCGGTGACCCTTACTTCAGCTGCTGCACAGTGGCCTGGTCAAGCCAGGGGAACACCAGTAAAATCCCCATGCAGTCTCTTACATCCTGAGTTCATTGTGGGTGAGTCCCAACATATGAGGCTCCCCCACAGTAAAAGCTCAACAATTAGGTGCTCAAAAATCCGGGCGGCCCATAGTGTCAGAACCACCGTCTAACACCTGTCTATTTAATATCTTTTTTATTGTTGATGCTCCGTGGAGTGAACAGCAGCCCAGTGCTCCTATTGATCAGGGGGGCTGCATGTAAAGGTCAGGGCCGCCGCACTTCGAGTATCCCTGCTCCAAGGTGTCCCTTGTGTGCATTTATTAATAAATACAACACTGCATCAGTGAGTCTTTATTAAGACAAGATGTTTGGTATCAAACATCTTGGGGTACAGTGAAGCCATCATGGAGCTTGGAAACTCGTGATGACAAGTATCCAGCCCATGTACTCTCTATGGCTTCCCTGGGCACTTACAATATCCAGGAATGGACTTGGATATTATAGGATTATATCTGCTCATGCAGATATGAACACACATGGAATATAGTGCACCCTGCTTTAGGGCTGTAAGGCCTGTAGTAGTGGTGGCTTACCTATACAACATGCAGTGTATGGGGGCATGGCACACAGGGCTTTGTGCCATGTCGATTGTTCAGTTTTCAATGCACCAAAACACGCAGCATGCAATGGCAGTTTACAAAGTCTTGGTGTGGTGTCTCTGGGGTGGCACAATTTGTGCTGCATCCCTAGTGGACCCTCTTCAGTCCCAAAGCCCTATGTGCCAGGGGTACCATTTACTAGGGACTTATAGGGGTTGCTGGAGTTTTGCTAATTGTGGTACAGTTTTCGGGAAAGAACACTGGCACTGGAAACCTCGTTGGCAGGGACCCTGTACTGCTCAGTCAAAGTTGCATCAAAAAACAGGCAAAAAGTGGTGGTACTGTAACAAGAACCTAGTTTCTCTCAGCAGTGTTGCATAGCATCGGCAAAAGTCATTGGCAAAGTCAATATTTCCCAATGGCCAGACCTGTTGGCTTTGTGAATGCTTGTTATTTTCTTGCTTTAGCTTCATTTTCTCTCGAGCTTTACTATGACTAATTCATTCAATTTTGTAGTTGGCTTTCCTTTGTCCACATAAATCTTACCCTCTCTGTATTTCCACCTTTCCCCACTTGAGCGCATCCCTTATCTGCCAATACCCTTCCATCTTTTCTCCCTCGGACCACAACACAGTGGTACATGCCGAACCTCGATGGAAAGAGAGGAAATACTTGGAGCTGCTGACTTTACAACTGCGAAGTCAGGTTTGAGCCAGAGCTTCTGCTCTACAGCCTTTAATTCTGGGCATATCACTTACTCTCCCCCTGCCTTAAAATGTGCAATGTCTTATTTAAAGCGATTTTGTGCTGATAGGCGGAATATTTAAAACTGCAAAAAAACAGATGAGCCCCAAGAAAATGTGCTGCACTAAAGCCTCATTTCAATTTTCAATTACTTCTACCGCAACCCACGCTAGTTTTCGAGGTGGCCAACTGCTTCCCTCTGCAGAGAAAATCTACTTTCATAGGTGTGAGTCCCCTCCTCATCCCAAATTGTCTCCATCTATGAACTCCTGCATTGAACAGCTGTATTTGAAAGCAGATCAGTGACACAATAGTGTTAGTCTCCCCAGCGCTTTCACTGTGTACAGAACATGCTCAGCGCCAGTTATCTTGGTGCTGTACAACGACTGGATGTGAAATGAGTGCCATGGCTAACAACCTTTGCCATAAATAAAATGCTATCTCTTGTTTGACAACAAAGCCCAGAGCATTTTCTTCTTTTGTTGCTGGGCAGGGATTGCCCTGCAGATACCACAGTGTACTTCTCAATTTACAGATTAGGATTTTTAGGGTGGTGATTATTTTTTCTTTCTTTTTTCAATTCTGATTTCCATACCCATCCAAGTGCTCCTTTTGTTGTCTTTTCATGCCTATTTGGTGGATTCTTGCTGCCACACAGCTGGACAGGAGCTCGTTGAGTGTTGCTTGATGCATACCCTTCCTTCCACTATTAGGCAGAGGAGAGCTGGAAATTCTTCGGGCCTTAATCCCTTCAAGATTGTGGTCTTGCTTCCCTTTTTTGACTCCCTATCATGCAGCCTCTTTTTGGCCTTGCTTCAGGGGTTTGTGCCTCAAGCCAGCGAAACCTGAAAGGAATTTTGGACTTGGCTCCTAGCGACAGGCCTTACTTGCACATCCAGTGTGAGCTGGTTGTTTGTTTCTGTCATATGAATTTACTGAGACTCAGTTTAGATTTATCAAGTTTCTGAGGCCAGTGCATTTGTTCAGTCCCACCTAAATTCTGGAAACCTGCTCCTCAGCGGATTGAGCCATTGCTGGTGGTTGATTCCATGTGCAAATTACAGACTTTCGAGCAGTCGCTTGAGATTTATTTAGCCTTATCTCCCGCTCTGGCCACATAAGTTGGGTCTTGGCTAATAAAGGAGGTGTTATGTGCTGAGTAGATGAACCAGCTAGACTGCATCTCCCCAGTTCCTGGCTGCCAAATTTTAGTGGTACCTATTATTTGGGGGGGGGGGGGGGGGGGGGCGGGCATTTAGATCAAAATCCTAACACACATTCTTCGTACTAAACTTCCAGCAAAAGGAGGAATGAAAGGAAATGTTCTGTATGGCAGCAACTGTGAAATAGAGCACCATACCAATTACAATGCAGAGCAAATCGTGCTACCTAAATTTGCGAAACCGTTGTGATAATGCTTTTTTCACTGGCTTATCAACGTCTAGATAGAGACGAGAGTGACTCCCACTTTTCTGCGCAGAGAATCAGTGGTGAACTTGACTTGTGCCCAGAATGAAAATAGAATACATCAGGGTAAAAGAGAAGCATGTGTTGACCCCTTTCCTTCCTTCCTTCCTGGTAGCCCATGGGCTTGATAATCTTCCTGTCACCGAATGTGCCCCTCGCATACTGGCTGTGCGTTTTTTTTTTTATTTATATCACTGACATGAAATTATGGTTAAGCTAATTTATGTAAATGGACTGTATCTTTCCAAAATAGGTCATCATTGTTTTGTAACTGTCCATACATTTGATGTACGTTCCATGAAGAAGGGAAGGCCTTTAGGGGAATGGTTTCATAATTCACACACACTCCTCCTACAATAAATACAGCTTCAATGTGTCGGTGGATTCCACTACTGTTATTTATTGTTGACCACTGGTTAAAAAAAACACTACTAAGCAACTTCACTCAGGCTGATACAATGACTTGAAAAAGCTCAAGGGCAAATTAACCCCCAAAGTGAAACTTGTTTCTCAACAATCTTCAACAATAAATGGCACATCAGTGGAAGACATTGAAATACTGGAGCTCAAGGAAATCACGATATTACCCATAGATACTTTTTTATTTACAATAAACTCACCTGCAGCAAAGATTAACCCATTCGAAATCGCACTGTTTGTGGAAATCTTTTATTTAATCAATATGGCATCGTTCGAAGAGCGTCCATCCAATACCTCTTCTTGTTTTGTATATGAGTGAGTACAGTAGGCAATTTTAGTAGAGAAGCTAACATTGTCAGACCCACGTTTGTGGTAGCATAGGGGCTCACAGGCAAGCAGGGGTTATTGATCCTCCACAGTGGGGTTTGAGGTTGTTTGCTTCTGATGTCCTGGGGTCTGTCCTGCTATGGCTCTGCAAGCTGGGCCAAGCACATCATCTTCAATTCTTGACTCTCAGTGGTAGTAATGTCGAGCACAGGCTTCTCAGGGAGGTAGTGTGGGAGTGCTTGCCTCAGGAGCTCAAACATTGTACAATAGCACACTAAATAAATGCCCATCCCAGTTCTTATCTTTAAAAAATAAAGTACTTTAATGCACACTAGAACGCAATACTATACACTAAAAAAAAAAAAAAAAACTGTCCCTGGCGCTATCCTGCACTGCGGTGCCACTATGTGCTATCTCCCACAGTACGCCCTTCAACTAGGGGGTCCCTTCCCTTAAAGTAAAAGGTAATAATGTAATAGGTGACAGCTCTGTATGTGTGCTCCACGACTGCTGCTGAGACCCCTGTCTGCAGATGGGGATTAAGCAGTCCTGATTAATCTCGGGTAGTTGAGGCCCTTCACAGGCCAGCTCCTGAAATCCTGCACAAGTCGATACGCTGGTGATAATGCGGCCATGCCCAGGCCTATTCTCTTGAGTTGTGATCAGAAGGGTTCCCACCCAGAACTGCTGTGACTACAGTCTGTCACTGGCACCTACAGAGCGCCCTCCTCTATCTTCTTAATTTTGGAGCCACACAGACAGTGGGGACATGCTGCATTTTGCACCTCCTGAACAGTCATTCCTGCTGCAGGATTGTCAGGTTCCTTCCCTCTCTCTGCAGACTGACTTCTAGGCACTTGAGGCAGGTATACAGCTTGCTGGTCCAGCAAGGGGTATGACTCTGGTGATGTTCTCTTACTTCTGGGATGCTGGCTGCCAGGCCGACATCAGTTCTGGTTGCAGAGCAACTCTCTGAGTACTTTGTGGAGCACTCCCTTTCTTGACCATAGTGTTCTTTGACCTGGAACAACAAGTGGGAGTGTGAGGTCTCACTTTTAAACAGCAAACTTAAGAAATGTGTACCCAATAACTGCATCTTCAGAACTGTTTTGGAAATGGTTCTCTTTTTAACTGTCCTTTCAGGCTACTTTTCAGTCGCACCCTATTTGTAGAGTGGTGCTTCTCACAATAGATTAGTCTCCAGCCAGGAGCACCCACAGTAGAAGCACAAAGAGATGTGATGTTTCTGCACCGGGCTGCCTATGGCCAAATGAAAATGCAATCCGGTAAAGGCAAAGGCTGGGCCTCAACCAAAGATTCTCCTCACCTTGCACAACTGATTCTAAAGTCCCAACACTCAGCCCTACCTTCTCCAATGTGGCAGTCTTCAGGTAGACTAATAATCCGCTTCTTGCCAAGCAAACGGCCTAATTGAATTGCTGAAAGAGGCCTTTATCCACTTTTTCCTCACGTTACTGTCTAAGTCTCCTCCCTTCAGCTTCAGGAATGTCAGCAGTATACTTCTACTCTCTGGGAAAACAACCTAACCTCAATTTTCTGCAAACGCCAGGCTCGGGGTATCCAAAATGGATACCGCAAGCCTCCATTACTCTGGCTCGCATACACACCTGCATGTGCCACGCAGGCTACACATACAAATACCCAAAACACACACTTGGGATGTTTGCACTAGAAGTTAGGTAAGCACATAGTAGTGCAACTTTACATGAGTGAGCCAGTAGGCCTGCACTACAGTGATACAGCAAAAGTGTGGCACAACTGTGGACTCAGAAAGCAATGAACACTGCCACCACCACCACCACTCTATGTATTAAACCCATGGTCCACTGTGTCAACGAGGGCACGCTTGGTGCTCCCTTCCAGGTCACGGAACAAGTTCAGGACCGTACTAATTTCAAGGAACAGGCATAGGCCTCTGCGTATGCTATATATTAGTGTGGTGGTTGGACCAAAAATAAAAAGTCAGGATATTAGCTGCATGCAGTTGTGCACTGAGGGCCGGGGAACACGAGTACATCATGCAGGGTACATTGCCAACTAAGGGATTTCTCTTCTATAAATCCCTTCTCATTCTAGCTATATTATGGGTGGGAATGACACACCCTCGTTTTGTTTGGATATTTAGTAATGCCTTCTAGTCCATATTCCCTAAAAACTAAACCTAATCCTTCAGCGATCGAGACCCTCCGGAAGAAGAAGTCTTGTTTTTTTGCCTCTTTTTCACTCAGTCTGAGTCTAGATGACTTATAGTAACAGGAAGTGCTAAAAGTGGTGTCTACCTTAACTTGCAGCCCAGTTCTAAAGGCATTTTTACTGGCTGGGTTATCCAGCTGGTACAATCCGGTCTAATGGTCCCACACCTGATCAATCTGGGTGCAGGAACACTTGGGTGGGGGGGAGGGGGGGGGGGGTCATGTGAGAGGTATCCTACCTGGGGACATCACTCCGCTCAAGTCTTAATTGGCCCTATAGAAACTAAGGAGTTGTGTCAATCTATTTCAGTATTTAAATAGACAGACCGACATAAGACCTGACTCATGTGTAGCTCCCGCTCTCAATCAGCTTGCGTATCCTCTCCAGGGCACATCAGCTTGGGATGTGGGTCAAGAGTAATCGTTAACACTGACTGTGACCTATTCCACTGTCTGTGTTAGAGTGAAGAGAACTCTGTTTGCATGTATGCTGTTGACAGTGTGCAGCTTGGGCCATTTAATCATTTGGTGCATTCTAGGATGGGTTTTGGGGATGGGTAGGGGCAGCATGAACAATGCAATGTCCAACCAGACGACAGGTCTGCAGAGGGGGGCCTGCTCTTGCCACGCAAAAGGTAGTGCAGACTTACTAGTAGAAATTGAAACCTATCCTGGGATGCAACTGATTAATTAACTTCAGTTTACTCTGGAAGATCAAGCTGTCCGATCAGTTAGATGACTTGGAGGATTGACTGGACTCTTTGTCCTTTCTCAGCTGCATGGAAGAAAGGGTGAGCGGTATTCTGGTGACATATCTACCAAACTCCTTCCTAGCTCCTTGAAAAGATCCCCAGCCCTTTGTTGGTCAGGGCTCATAACGGAGGGTAAAAATATATAAACACATCTGACATACAAATCAATCTTCGTTGACCACTGCTTGAGTCGTTGTTAAATTTGTATTTTCTCTTACAACATACAGAGCTTTGAAATGGACTTCTTATTTCCATGACACAAACGTGCTAGCTAGCTGTACGACTGTTAGTTCTACAAGAAGGTTTTAGTAGATGTTAGTAGAAATGTCTTTGGTCTACTAAATCTGAGTCCATTCCAAATTCCACTGGAATTTGTACAGTAAACACTGATATATTGAGTGCAGTATTTACGGAGTGCGGTATTACCATATGACCTTTATTTCTATACTTTGGACTGGTGGATAACACTATATTACACTTATTTTCCCCCATTTGGAGCTGACCTGGTAAAACATTATGCGGGTGGGTGGGATTAAGTGTAGCAATTACTGTTAACCCCTTCGGTGCTCATGACGGAACGGTTCCGTCATGAGCCACGGTTGAGCTGTGCTCATGACGGAACCGTTCCGTCATGACCACGCCCGCGCAAGATTCCGTCAGCACAGCGGCGGAATTTGCGCAGCATGGAAGGGGTTAAACTAAAAATTCTGATTTGGGCATACATTCCCTTGTGCCCGAAGCTTGATTCTCGATGGGGTTGTAACAAGACTTTAAAAATGCAGGCCAGCTATTCTGCACCTGTTGTTACTTATTGTATTCTATTTTTTGTTAAAATTCAGCTCTCCAATTCCCCTTCATTAGGTTGCACTTCACAAATACTTTATTAAATGCTAATTTTTCGGCCAAGCACTCTTCACACCTCCACTCATAACCACCTCAAACACCTATGTACGAAGATACACACCAGATCTTCTTTCCCTACACAGCCATGGCTGCCCACACCTTCTTTACATGCATGATGCCATGGCTGGTCTGCTAACAGGACATCAGTTAAGAGTGGTGTTATCTTGGACTAGTATGTAAGGTTACGAGATTTCTCCCGGTCACCAAAGACACAACACTGCAGATCTGGGGTTTCTTTTGACAACCTAATGCATTCTGGGAGCTGTAGACAAATCCGTATGCTTCTTTTGATCCCAATGAACTAACCTCTTCAAACCGTGATTTGTAAAAGAAAAGCCTAAGACCGGAATATTGTCTTATTGGTGACATTGAGACATCTGTCAACCTTTCCACATGTGTTTGAGTAGCTGAGGAAAATACTATCATGATGACCTCAAGGTCATCAGGCTCTAAAGTTAAGGTGAGTTAGGGTCTGGCATTGAGTGATGTCTTGAGTAGATGTGAGGTTTGATTGAAGAGTCCTGCACACCTGCTGAGGCTCCTGTTTGCCGTAGACAAGTGAGCTTTCTGTCGATTCTGCGACTTCATCAATGCCGCCCATTGTCTTGTGGCTAGTGGGGACTGGACGTGCTATTTCAAGAATAGCTGACTTTCAAGAAATTGCTTTAGGAGTTACACATGTTAAGAACTATTCCATACTTTAAAAAAAAAGAGAACTGTCTGAGAGGCATGCAGTCCATTGCTAATAGTAAGTTTTTAATGTAGCTAGCTCACTGCTAAATGTGTTCAACTAAAAATATCACAGACCTAAAGTATTTCCTAGTAGCCCGCTGTCGGTGGTTTTAAATGTTGGGTTTGCTGAATACCAAGGCTGCCTAATTTTGGGTCCGGGGAGAAACACATGGCCCCATATTTGCAGGGTGTTTGAGAGGCCTTCGTTTCACGGAGAAGTGGGGGTTGGGAGGGGTGGTGAGGGCGGAATTTCGCCAGCCACCTTCATTTTCGTCCTCAAAATCTACCTGGGTGGGGGAAGGGGCCCCTCCATGTATCTCGAAGGGAAGGCCCTGCAGCTTCGTTATGCCCCTTGTCTTGTTTCCACCACGCCACCCTCTGTCCCGCGCTTCCGGTCTATCTCACTCGTGTAGGTTCCTTTTCATCACTTAGTTCTCATTATGTCACTATTTTCTCTTTCATTCTTATCCTCTAATCAATTTTTTTATGCTTTTATCTCTCGTCAAAATCTGATGATGAAAAATAACCCCCACCCCTCCAAAATGTACTGGCGCCCACCACCTGAACGTGTGGTACCAGAACATAATTGTCAGAATTTAGCTTGAAAAAGTGTGTTAAATATTGCCCATAAAATATCACCACATTGATGTTGATAGTCGAAAATCCACATGAAACGGGAAGACACTTTTGTAAACGACAATGCGAGTACAATAATTAATGTTGGAGGATATTTCTGTATGCTATTCTGACAAGCAGCGGTGGCACAAATTAAGCACTGGCCGGTGTATCAGTATGCCGAGAACATCAAGGCGCCAGACAGATTACGTGCCCAAAGCACTTTGGGAGGGGCAAATATGGGAGAGGGTGCTGAGACAAATTACTTCCCAAAACTTGTTGGGTGTGCGTTTACAGCACTCGTTATGCCCCGGTTACAACTGTTGTTGAAGGAGGTGGTGGGTTGTTCGTGCTTGGTCTTGTCCTGTCTTAATATAGTGCCAATATCGGCAACAGTTATCACAAAGCACATAAGTACATAAGTGCATAAATAAAAACACACGACACTGTAATGTAAGTGGAGAAATATTGCTGCAGGTTTATTAGCATAACCAATATGCAAACAAGGTGGGTTATCTTACGGGCGATCCCAGGGCAGGCCAGCCCTATGCCGCCTGCCCGTCTGATAAGCCTAGAGTCACCATGGCAACGCCAACTGGTGTATACCAAATATTGGGAGGGTCCACCCCTCCCATCCGTGGACCACCAGTCCACATGCTTCACACGCCCCCCCGTGATGGGTGGGCGGAGCATAAATGGCAGCCCCCGGTTGCTCAGACCCACAACCGCCTTTCGGTTAACGGGGCGCCGTCGTTCTTCCAGGGGACCCGCTAAACATCCCTGGGTATCCTGGCTTAGCACCCCATGGTGCTGCTGCATGCTGTACCCCTTGGTAAGTGCAGACCCTGGATCGCCCTGTAACTCCTCCTGCAACACAAAGTAACACTGTTAGAAAAAACCTGCCCCCCCCTTTTGTCCCTCCGGACGCCGGGTAAGCGGAGGGGAGGGCAAGGCGAACGAGCGGACAAGAGGACGAGGAGGGGGCGGAGACAGTATAAGTACCCCTGTCTCCTGCCCGCCCTCGCCGGAACAGCTATCTGTTGGGGTCTCCCCCGGACTAGCCCAGGGGCTCGACCTCCCACCCCTGTGCCTTCCTGTGGCACTAAGGCGGCCGCCCTCCAAGGGGCGGGCCGCTGCGCGACCCCCCCCCCCCCCCCCCCCCCCCCCGGGCAGCCTTACATGACGTCGATCGCTTACGTGCAGACTGTTGGTTGGTTTACTAATGTGTTGCGAACACTACCTTTTTTGCCTCACAGTGGGAAGTCTGGGTGCATTCAGTCGATGACCAACCCAGTGCTGGAACGTGTGACTCACTGGAGTTTACAGAGCGAACAAAGGCGCGCGCTTGCAGGCTTCGGCGAGAGGAAGCGGGTTAACCCCTTCATGAGTCGTCACAGCAAGCTATATTAGAACCTGCTTGACTTCTTATTAGAGCCTATGAGCACGAGTTACAGCCCGTGCCAGATATTACGCTGCCCTACGCAAATTTACTTTCCCCCCATCTAGCTGTAAACAAACGCGTGTTATCTCGTGCCTCGCCCACATTAAGGGCTCTGTTACTGTGTTGATAACAGACGGGCTTTAATGTTTTCCTCTCGTTTAAAACGTCCCCCGCTCCAAAACCACGAGTCTTTTTTTATTTTACATGTTTTTCTTCGGTCTTTGCAGGTTTCGCCTCTTCGCTGGTGTCTGCTAAATGTCATATTTTTCTACATTATTGTTGTATATCGTGGCATATACAAATTACTTGTGTTCTAGGTGCTGTTCTGGTCTTGGTTGCAGAGGTTGTCTATATGTGTTTGGATTCGCCACTTGAGTGGTTGTCCTAGTCATCATTCATTTTTCTACTTTACGTTACTTTACATAGTTTGAGAATGATAGATACTCTTGGAGGGTGCTACGAATGGGTAGCATCGGATCTTCAATCTCCACAGTCCACTTTAGCATTAATCAGAAGCGTATCTCCGGGGGGGGGGGGGGGGGGTGGTGTTGGAGGGTGTATGGGTTGGAAGCGTTGTGACTGGCCTGGGGATTCTGGGAGGCTGTGCGCTTCCTGATGCGGCACAGAGAAGAAGTGGTGGGAGAGGCGGTGGCCAGCGGCATCCAGGTAAGTCATTTTTTTTTTTTTAATCCCCCCCCCACCTAACCACCCCCGTTCAGTAGCAGCCACTACTGGAGGGGTAGCCCTTTAAATGGCAGATGACATTCTATTGTTGGTACAAAGAGAGGAATAGTGACTTGCCGCAAGAGGCACTTCTGCTGTGAAGGCCATGAGGCAAAGAAGATGGCCTTGTGGATTAAGCATGTGGATATGACTTTAATGCATGCATCAATGCGTAGTCTGTGTGTGGATCAAAGAACTGTGGTGGTGAGCTGCTTTTATGTGGCATTTTCGTGTAATCTGGGCCCTATTTAGTGACACAAAGAGATATTCCGAGATTGTCAATTCTTGGACAGGAGCTATGAAGTCCTGTTACGTGAGGAACTTTATGGCTGTTCAGCAGAACCACTGGAATGGGGATGATTGTAATTTGGTTTTAACCCAGTTCATTGTGGTTTAGGTGGAGTCCAAATAGAAGTTTAGTGGTTTGCTTGCTTATCATTGGTTGAAAGTCGGTCTGTTACGTGGAAAATGCGGTTTTGCGCAGCCTCTTTAATATTTGTTCTTCCAGAAGCAATTGTGGTTGTGAGAAAATATTTTGTGTACAAAGCTATGAACTCTATTTCCTCTGGGTGCCTAGAGATTACAAAAAATGACTAACCAACATTCTGAATTAAATTCATGCCTTTAAGTCAATGCAAAAAGAGCCCAGAGTAGGCAGGAAGATGCTTTGCAAATTACTGAAGTTTTGAAATCCTGAGCGCATTGTTTCCGAAGTAGAATACCTCTAAATGGTTACAATCTTATTTTTGTAAATAAGCATAGTAGGTTAATTACTGTGGCAAAATGTCTCTTTTCACACAGTGATCCACTGTTGCTTTCATGGTAAAGATATTCAGATTGTATAATCTGACCTCATGTTCTGAGGATGCAGGTCCAATTATAGTCCAACAAACAAAGTATTTCTCCCTGACCATGAGGCAATATCAGATTTTTCTGTTTTACCTAAAAAGCTTCCTTTGAGTTTTTGTTTTCTTTTTCCACTGTTACTCCTCCAGCTGATGTTTTGGCCAGAATGATCCTTGACGATGGGTCTCTGGATGAAATACGTAAACAAAATAATGTTTAGCACCTTTTTTATTTTGTTTTTTACTCTTTCTGTCTGGATGTTTAAAGAATGTCAGAAAATTGGAAACTGGATGTTTTTATGGTGATTTTTCATGGCTTCCGTGCTTCCGTTTTGGATATGGATTTGGGGGGGGGGGGGGGGGGGGGGGGGGATTGACCAGACCAGACCATTTTGTTGTGTGAAAAAGGCTGCTTTATTGAAACGGGTGCACATTACAATGAACATCCCTGGCAACTGTCTTACTAAAAAGAAAGCCTCACTAATACATCCAAATACCTGACTCCTGACACCCGCCCCTACGATCCCCTGAACATGCCCCCACCCTGACATTACCATATAAACAACAATGCATTGCAGTAAAATTATACCCTTTAATTACACCCTTCATTTAACCAACATCCTATGCCTGCCTCTCTACAACACTAAATCAGCAAACCTGTCTAACTGAATTTAAAATAGCCTGCCTACCCTATCCCTGTCCATAAACCCAACTTCAACAATAAGCAAAAAACTTTTACCAACCCTTGCAAACTTTAAATAACCCCCGCCACCCAGAAAAATGGGAAGAGAGACTCTACCCCAATTTTCTGCCCCCCACTTGCCTACACCAGTCCCTGCGTCCTCATTTAGAATGTTTCTGCACGTTCAAAGACCTGGCCAAAACCTCCTTGATCTCCAAGAAGTATAAATCCATGCTGAGCCTGGAAGATGTACTCCATCATCCCTAAATAATTCAACCGACTCGAAACAAATCTCCGTATGGCTAACCCGTTCAAAACCTAAACCCCTACAAAAAAGGGACATCTCCGTATTCACCTTCTGCCCTTGCCTTGTCAATGGCGCCTGGGTGAACGGGTCGCTGCCAGACCCTGTGAGGCACAAACTCAGTCCACATCACAAAGCAACCTGCCCACTGTTCTTTTATCAAGGCCAGGTCCTTCTTCGTCGCCCTCATCAAAACAGGAGAGCATGGCAGGGCCTTTTGACGACTGGCCCACAGAGAACTTGATTGTTCCTCCAATAGGAGTGGTGTCCAAAAAAGAATCTGGGCAATGCAGTCTAATCCACCACTTGTCCTGGCTGGAAGGGAATTCGGTCAATGATTTCATTGATGAGGAGGCAGCATCAGTATCTTCCTTATCATTTGACGTGGCTATGTCACTTGTAGTGACGGCGGGCGCAACTGCACTAATGTACAATTTCCATGAGTCAACGGAGGAACTGGGAGTTCTTTTGGCACCAGAAAAGGCCATGGGCCCAAGCACTGCTCTCTCCTTTTTGGGCATAGAAATTGATTTGGAGCAATGCGGGCGTGCTTGCCAGAGGAGAAAAAGAGGAAAATGTTGGATCTGTTACAGAGCATGTTATCTAAAGACAAAATCAAGGTTAAAGACATACATGTACTGTTGGGGCATCTCAACTTTACGTGTAGAGTAGTGAGGACAGGGAGGACCTTTTGCTGTCGATTAGGACGTGCATTGTCCGGGCAAAACTTATCTCACCACCACATGCAATTTTCGTCCGGAGTGAAGGAGGATTTGAGGATGTGGATTGTTTTCTTGCAGTCGTTTAACGGCGTTCCACTGGCAAGGGACGAAGACATGACATGGGATTTGCAAATTTTTTCTGATGCGGCAGGCAGTGAGGGCTTTGGGCTATATTGGCAAGGAAGGTGGTGCGCGGAGCAGTAACCGCCTCTCTGGAAAGAGGGGGGCAGAAGCATAGCCTTCTTGGAATTCTTTTCCCTGTTGGTAGCAATAACTCTTTGGGGGAGGAGTTAGCTCACAAGAAAGTCATGTTTCGGGTAGACAACATGGCAGTGGTTGAAATTGTAAATCGACAGTCAGCAAGGCACAAACGGGTATTGAAATTGCTGAGGTTCTTCGTGTTGGAGTGCCTGAGACTTGATATTGCTTTCAGGGCATTACACGTTCCTAGTATGGACAATGACATAGCTGATGCTTTGTCTCATTCGCAGTGGGGGAGATTCCGTGGGCTGGCCAAGGAGGCCGTCCGGACGCAGATGCCAATGTCGGCCCATCTGTGGTATGTACGCAACGTAGGATGCTACAATTGGTGATAGGTTCGTTGTCGGAATCCACATGGGCTGCATACAGTTTGTCTTGTTAGAAGTTTTTGAAGTCAGGTGCCCAGAGGTGCTATGAGGTCTGGCGGCGGTCTGAGGATGTCATTCAGTTCATTTGAGACCTCATCGTCAAAGGTTTGTCCAGGGTCCCAATTGCCAGGAAGCTGGCAGGTATAGCGTTAATGGGCAAATTGTTTTGGGGTTACCCTACAGCAGCAGGGGAACTGGGGTCGAGAATCCTTGAGGGGTTGGCCAGGGAGAAAGCGGGTGGGTGGCATCTAGGAAAGCCGCTTTCGTGGCAGATTTTGGTGCAAGTCATAGAGGTATTGCCAGAGGTGTGCAGGGTATTGCCAGAGGTGTGCAGGGACGAAATAGAGACTTGTCTGTTTTCAACTTTACTTAATGTTCTTCTGGGCTTTCAGAGTGTCGGAATTACTGGGTAGCAAGAAGGGAGGGTGGGGTGGCAGGATGTGATCCCACAAGAGAAAGGTTTGAAGATATGGTTAGCCAGCCACCAGGTCACCAAACCTAAAATCGTGGCTGGGAGAGGGCGCACACCGCCCTTATACCTGGGCTACATATAAAAGCTCAAATTTCAAAATGGAGAAACGAGGGCCTGCCCCCGCCCCTCCCAAACCGCCCGGGGGGGACCTCCCTTCGGTCGGCTGACCCCCCCCCCCCCCCCCCCCTCCCCAAACCCCAATTGTATACATGCAGTGGCTGGAGCGAACCTTTCCACCCTGCGAGAGACTTGCTTCATCTTCTGCATGACAAAAATCTCCATTTAAATATATTGCCTCTTCTTCATAACTATATTCTGACAAAAATAGCGGCTTTTTGGTTTTCATATAATGTCACCTTTACGGACATGCTTTGTAAGTATACTTGTAAAATTGGCACCACCACAGTATTTTTGCCCCACTATTGTGTTATCTCAGAGTATATTTCATCATACTTTTAATCTTCTACTACTCGTTACAAAGTAGTAAGTATTTGCTTGGAACGTTAACTTTTATGCCATATTCGCAAGTGTGTTTTTTTTATTTTTTATAAGCGCTTTACCAGTATATTTGCAATTTTGTTTTTTTAATTTCATTCTGTGTAGTCTTCAGGCTTGGAGTCCAAGAGTTTCCATATTTCTGGAAACTGCGTACATAGCTTCCAGTCACTGACCCTTTTATGTTTTATGTGTCGCCTTCACCCACTAAACGTTTACACCGAACGATAGGGTTACTGACTATACTTGGAACTGTATGGCAGGATCTAGATCATTAGTAATCCATCACCCCCAGTTGTGACCACATATTTAGTAAAGCATATGCAATTCACGATACCCTTGGTAACATGATAGTGTTTTTTCGTGTAACGGTGTCGCCATATTATTTATTTTTGTTTAGCATTTCACTTTACAAACTACTTCTATTCACAGCCAGTACTTTCATTTTCAGTGGCATGCTTTCTTGTTGTTAGTCTGTGTATGTTGTCTTTTTATGCATGTGATGAGCACCTTGAAAATGATGCATATGAGAAGTCCATGCCGCCTCCAGTTCTCAACCTCGGTAATTTTGATACAAATAGATTTCTCTATTTTAGCAGGGGTTGTGGGGGGCGTCTTTTTATCTTGCTCTTGCACTGTAAGATATGTGCCTGATCTCTCGTTTGAAAGCTGTACCCTAATACGTTTGTGTTTAGGGAATATTTTAGTAGGGATATAAGTCTCCTTTCGTTTTTAGGTCGAGGACTACCGGTCTGCCGAAGGCAGAACCGGAAGTCGGAGATTTAAGGTTTCCTAGAGTGGCTATTTAGCCTGCCTCTCTTTTTGCTTCTCCTCCATTGGCTGGCTTCCTAAACTGAGGCCAGCCATTGGAGGAGAGAGCTGTCCCTCCAAATAGGCTCCGTCTTTTCCAGATTCTGGGGCGTGTTCCTTGCTGTTCTTTCCACTTTTTAGCCACGCCCTTTTAGAACAGCAGGAACACGCCCTCTAAGCCGAAAAAGTTTTGGAGCTTCCATCCGTCCTTTTCGGATTCGGGGGCGTGTTTTTGTTTTTCTCTCCTCCAGCCAATGGCAAGAGGAGAGAAAAAGAAACACGCCCCCGAATCCGAAAACGCCACTGCGTTTCTCCGAGGCATTTCTGCTTTGCCTCGGAGAAAGGCAGTGGTTTTAATGGCGTCCTCTCCCCCTGCTCTCGGCTCCCGTGTGGTGAATTACTTGGCTGGCTGTTGTTCCGTCGTCCTGAATGCACTGTCTGTACATGTCGTGGTGGAAAATAATAAGAGGTAAAATAACTAAAAGTATGAAAGACATTGGGTGTTTTTTCTCTTTCTGCACCCCTTGTCTTCAAACCCGGGGACATTGTTTTCTCTTTCTTCATAATAAGCTTATGGTGCTGGGAACCTGATCCAGTCCCATGATAAAAAGAGGTGGCATGGCTCTGTTGTGTTTTGGTCTCGTGGAAAGGTAGTTAGTGGGGTTGTGTTGTCACCGCACCTTGTGCACGTGGTGTGCAAGTCTTGCCTTTGTTATACGATCAACAACATTCACCTCGTCTTCTGTACATCATGCACCGGGATTCTGCGGCGCTTGCCTCAATTTCCGATATTTCAAATTTTTATATTACAATTGATGCAGAAAACATAATGAAAACGTTAGTTGCGTGTGCCTTCAAAGACAGAGGTATGCCGTGTTCTGTACACAATGGCATTTTTTGCGATGGTGCACATGACTGCTTTTTGACCCGTCCTGTACTGCGCCTCTGGTTCCGCAGTTCCGGCGCATGCTATGCTATCCCAGGCAGAAGAGCACAGTGCCTCTCTATGCACACTTAGGACATCACAAGCAACTGCCCGTCTATGCACACATAAGACATCACAAGCAACTGCTAATTTGAACGTGAAGGATTCGACCAGGAAATTGCGCTGTCTTTTGCCATTTCGTTTTCTGTAAGAACGGACACCTTGACTTCAGCAGAGTGGATAGAAAATATGAGTAATCTACCCCCAACATCTAGACACTATCAAAGAAAGTTAAGCCTCTACATTACTTCAGCCACAGTGGCCCATAAATAACTAACATTTCTGAGCTGTGCCTTTCTTAAAATGTTCACCTCCTGCATGACTTTTTTTTTCCATTATTACCTTAAACCCTCACTTAACCGCTATTACTTCCCTATTCCTATTCTGATGTGTTTTTGTATTGTTCATTCATCTATTTCCCGCAACATTTTTGTCTTCTGAAATTTAATTTCCGATTTCATCACTCCATGGTGACCGTGAATGACCAACACACAAATGCCAAATAACTGAGCTCTCTCACAACTTGCTGCAGTGATGTAAACTGTTTGCGACAAATTGCTGATGAATAGCAGTGTCTTGTCTCGGGCTGTGTCCATATGTTTTGCTCTCTTCAAGAAAACATATACATTTTAATTTTACAGCTGCAGACTTGCAAACCAGGCCTGCGTCTTGTGGGGACAGGTGCTACACTGGGGGACAGGAGTTATACATTAAAACTCTTTCCTAATTGTTGGACCCGGCCTTGTGGCGTGGTCTTAACCCTCTTGGATCATGCTTGCTCCACGCACCAGCCCACGCAGCCCGTCTCCCTCCGGCCTCGGCCCCAGCGAAGCCCCGACATCGAGGCACCAAGATCTGGCCAGGGGGCACCACATGGCCACTTCACCACTCCCGGAGGAGGGGAGTTTCGATGGGACCCCCACCGTCCCTCAACACCTAGGTGCGATCGGCCTCCCCGGGCCTGGCGCCTCTCCCGCTGGGCGTCTGGCCTCTCCCAGCCTGGCCTCTCCGCCCCCCCAGGCGCAAGGGTCCGGACATCAAAGGGCTCCAGACCTATATCTGGGGCAACCCCGCAAGGGAACGGCAGTTGTATCCCGGAGTCAAGAGCCCTGCTGATGGAATCGCGGCTGACCCTACGGAGAAGAACTCTTGCTTGAGACTATACCACGAGCCCTGCTGACTGCGTCGCGGCTCCACCTTATTGAGACACGGAACCTCACGGAACATCGGGGCCCTGCTGACGCTGTCGCGGCCCAACCTCGCTGAAACCTCCCTCGGAGCCTTGCTGACGTCGTCGCGGCTCGAGCTGAACTGAAACACCTTAAGAGCCCTGCTGACCTGGTCGCGGCTCGAACTCCACGAACTGATCGCCAGAGCCCTGCTGACGCCGTCGCGGCTCGACCACTCCGAGATCCGGAGTCCCTCCAGCTTGAGGATCAAGAACTGGGCCCAAGGTACCCTCGTACCAAGCTGCTACTAAGAGACTGTCCCGCTACCCCGTCCCTACCCAAGACTTTGAGACTCTTGTGGATCCCTCGATCCCCCTTGTACATATCGATAACCGTAACTTCTGAGATGCTGATAAAGAACTGCTCGTCTTGATAAACATCCTCGAGTCCTGTGTGGTGGTGTTACTGTGCTAGTACGTTATAGGAGAAGGACCTCTCCTAGGAGGCTTCTCAGCAGCGCTCGGCTACTTCGTGCAGTGTGGGGGCCCCTCTGGGTGGTCTCTCTGACTCCCCCGAGGTCCGCCTTCCAACACTAATTCAGCTAGCTTCCACAGGGTCTGTAGATTTGCCACAGTGGGTATATTAAAGGGTGTTTGTCACAGTGGTCTTTATGTATATTGTCCACCTGGGTCATGACTGTGCTGCAAAACAGCGCCAGGGGAATTATAACTAGGTAATAAAAAATCCCACGAGTTCACATTTTACTTGACATTGGGGAATAAGGGAGCTTTGATTGTGGTATTGGCAGAGGTGCCCCCGATAGAAATGACAATGCCATTTATTTAGGGATACAAAAATGAAAAAAATATAATGAGCAATACCAATAGCTCTACCTATAATATTGCCGAGACCATTGCATTGTAAATGCTTGTTCTTGTTTGCCTTGTTAGCCCCCGTTTCAGATTGCTTCTCTACACCTTTCCTTATTTTGAGTGAGGGAACTGGTGCGGCATGTATTGCTCTTTTATTTTGCTATCTTCAAGGTGGTGTTTCTTTACATCTTAAATGCCTTCCTCCTTGATTGTATTGATTCTCGTCAAGGCTACACTCAATTTTAATAGCATTGAGCAAGTATTTGTCATTTCTGACCGGTGTAGTCAGGTGGTTGCCACAGGAGCTGTTAAAGGGCATCCATAAATACAACTTGTGACGTCCGTGTGTCATTCAGTTTCCTGGGGTTGAGGTCACATCCATATCAGAGGTCATAGTCTGTTTCGAGCTATGCAGAGCTGGAGTGGTGACAAATAGTCACCTCACAATGATGTTTGCTCAGGCACTGGCTGTATTTATAATGCCTTTCGCTTTGTAGTTCCGGCTGCATGTGGTTAGCCTTTGTTTAACTGAAATGTCGATAATTCGATGAATTTATATGTTTAAAGGCATTTGACGATTCAAGGGTTCGAGATCCTTTTATGTTATGTCTTACTTTTTAAAGTAATTGATCCATTTTGTAATGTGATTGCAACCTTTCTTGCAGCTGTGATGGTCGATCTGTAGAACAGTAATTGGCCTTTAGTCCCATGACATTTTTACTCGATCTGCTGTTACTTTCCCATTCCTGCGGCTTGTATGGCTGTGTCTTATTCTGCACACGGACCAGCGCACAGTTAGACATTTGTAAGTAGTCGATCAACAGGGCTGTAGTTTTCGTGGCAAACAGTAGAGTTTAATTGTTGGCAGGTTGCGCAGTGTTGCTCGAGGTTACCAGCCTGCTATAAGATCTGGGATTTTGTGTTTCTGGTATTTGCTCTGACAGAACTTTGAGTATGACTATTAATTACTTGAGGATAAACTGTTTTGGGACCTCTTCGCCTTCCATTTGGTAGCAGGTTGCAGCTGTTGTCTTCATTTTCGTCACTGTTTCCAGGCATAGTTTATTTCTATATTTCTTGTAGAAAATTGTTCAGATATCTATTTGGCTTTCTGTTTTTTTCCACCTGCGGTCATTGCTTTTCCCCTCCAATTAGTCATTTTCAGGGTTTCTGGAACGAAATGGTGACCGCATATCTGAAACTGTTAAAACAAAAAATAGTTCTCCTTTGGGGTGGGGGTGGCAGGGGGTAACTTGTCATATCTAGGTGGGTCCAGTCCCCTGCACTGGGGTGGATGCCTAGCATAGCGCGTCTGTGGTTTTGCCATTCTTACTGGGTAAGCGTCTTTATTAGGGGAATCCCATCTGACTTTAGAGTCTGTATTGTTATCTTCAAGAACAATCCCTCGAGTGGCATGGAGGACGGTGTTGGGACTCAGGGGTCGATCACACAGATTTTATTAACTAGCCTGATCTCTTGGCAAACATTCTTACTGGCCATGGCGGCTCCAGACACTGGAACTTTTCCCTAAAGGATATGCTGCTCTGGGCATCAGTGTTTGTAAAAGCACAAGTTTGATTCTCCATGGGTTTTGTGAGTTTCTTTTGTGCTACTTCTCGCGTACCTAGGATCAAGCCCTCTGATTTGTCCTTCCGTACGCTAATCGCTGATGATAAAGTAGGTTGAAGGGCATATATATAAAGGGGCATATGCAATGCTGCAGCATTCCGTCTGCCTCCTTTGCTTTTATTGCCCAGGTACTGTAAACCAAGCTCATAGTGATAGACGGAAACACACAGGTTGCCAGATCTGATTGAGGGCTCGCAGTCTCTTGTCTGTAGACTTCCTCATAGATCTAGCTGTTAACCAAATTCCAATGTAAGCACTATACATATGTTTGAGTCTTGCCACAGCCCACAGGTTTTGCTTTTCTGTTCATTTTAATGTGGTACATAAATTTCTCTAACTTTCCAAACTAAAGCTCCTATTAGGCAGTGACCTTTGAGTATTGCGGCTTTGTTGCATCCAGTTGTGTGTTTCATATACTTATTCATATCCTTATCACCTCATTTCGTAAGAAGTGAATCTCTAAAGATTGTGCGGTTATTGCATTTCATAACCTTATCGCCTCCTTTAGTAAGACCTGGAGCACCACGGGATAGCGAGATTAGTGAATATCGGATTCTTATCACCACCTTTACCTTTAGCAAGACCTGGATTGGTAAAGGGACAGCGATGTTAGTGTGTCTGATATCTTGAAGTAAGACTTGGAACTCCAAGGGACAGTGAGGTTGAGCAGTCAAGAACATCTGGCATCTAATGAGCAGTGAAGTAGTACTTGAGACCAGGGGACATCAACAGTAAATGACAGTTTATCACCAGAGAACTGCCCATGTCCACTCCACCACAGGACCTGGTAAAAAAAAGGCTAAATAAGGATTTGGAGAATCATTTTACATCCCCGTTCCTTACTACTGTTCCCCCGCTAAAGTTTTGACAGTGCCTAGATGCAATTCTGTTTGTGGTGCTAGGCGTGTATTGGGCAAGGAAAAGTATGAATTAATTTTGAACCCATACGAGGGCGACTGTTCCCCTCATGATACCTTTGAGATCTGTAAGCACTGCCTTACTTTGGGAAAGGCTGTTGCTGCAGGTAAGACCTTTCCCAGTGCCTGTTTCTGAAGCCCTCCTTGTAAATGGATGTGAGGTTCGGCTGACTGCCTTTTTGGAGCCTCTGGAAGAACTGCAGAGACGACCCGTGAGGACTTGAAGAGCACTTTGCATTGCAGACGGTGTAGAGTAGTGTTAAACCACTGGCTATCCAAATTAACGTGTTTGTGCTGTGTGTGTGGTGTAGTGTTAAGAAAGCGCACCATTTTCCAAACTAGTTTGCAACAGGCTGTCTAGAAGAACAAAAGTGGTGAACAGACCTATCATTTTGTGTAAGTAGACGTTGTGCAGTCCACCTACTCCTGGTTTTATACAGTGTTTAATACCGACAGCTCTTGTGTTGATTTGAAAGGGATATTTGTCTGTCAGAGTTCTAAGTGAACAATGAAAAGGTGGTGGGTACAGGGGCCTCCTCACATTATTTTGCTCCGGATCCCACAAAAACCAGCCCAGTGATTCATTTGTGAAAAATGAAGTGCCAGGGCCCAAAGGAGTCCACTGCAGCTGGCACTGCCCCAGCTTCTGCTAAATGCCAATGACAACAGTACCGATGTGCTAGTTTAATCATAAATCGCCACTGAGAATTTCTGCTAAACAAATTGGCACACTGCGCCACTATGTGGTGGATAAATGCACACTGGTGTTTAGAAAAAGTTGCTGGTGCCAAACACCGCCACAAATTAAGCACTGACCAGTGACATCCCTGCCAGTGAGCTCGATCCGATGCTCAACTTTGAACAGAAGTAGTTCTTAGTAAGTAGGCTGGTTTGGAAGGAACTCCTCATCTGACCACTTGCACCCACCCCTCAACTATGGTATCTACCTGTGGGCCAATGGACTGATTTGAATCAAATGTTCCCTCGGTTTCTTACTTGATCCTGATGGGAGTTAGAAGTGGATGGTGCAGCAGGTTCACTGATGAAATGGAAATATATGTAATAGGCCCTTTTCACTTTGTAGCGTACACTTTGCGTTCCATCAATAATACTACTTGATATATTGAAAGATTACAAAGTGAGGCCGAATTGGGCATTTTTCTACACACTACCCAGAAGAAGCTTGCCATGAATGTAACATGCTGCTATCCAGGCAGCTTTTCATTCACCAAGCCATTTGAAAGTTGAGGCAAAATATTTGCTGGTCAGAGTAGATAACCGCAGGAGTATAAATCCGCATTTGGTATTACAGTGCCAAGAAAAGTTACTAAAATGCATTCTTGCAACTGATTAAAGTTTTATCAATAATGTACCTTTTTTTGGCAGGTTGACAAATACCTCTATCACATGCGCCTCTCCGATGAAGTGCTCCAAGATATCTCGGATCGGTTTCGCAAAGAGATGGAAAAGGGACTGGGTGCAGGGACGAATCCGACTTGTTCTGTGAAAATGCTTCCAACATTTGTTCGATCTACTCCAGATGGCACAGGTAAATTTACAAACCGTAGATTTGTGTACACAGTAACTATGTTGTTTTCTAAATTAATATGAACGCTTCATGTCCAATCCTAACACCATCAAACATGCCTGGCCCTTGGTAAATATGATCATGGCTGGGTCTTCCTTACTTGGTTATGTAATGTTCACATATTCAGTCTGTCTTTATTGCTATTTTAGAGAACAAGCCACTTATGTGTATGATTTTATTTTCCTTAATGCAGCAAATGGTATTAAGGTCTAGGGAGATTATTTTGCACCTCGTCCATATATCCCATTTTTTCATTCATTGGCAAATCATTTATTGATTGAGTTTTTGGATTGTATAAACTTGTGGTCAGTTTCGACACTCCTCTGTTCTGCAGAAATGTGTGGTACAAGATTTGAAGAAGAGCCATGCAGCAGTATTCTGGCCACTGGGTACCCTCATACAATAGAGGTGGAATCTACCCTTGAATGTGGGCCACAGCTAGCTTGGACATTCATGAAGATGGCACCTTGACAGTATACATTTGGTTGTAGTCCATAACTGTGAGTGGAAATCGTTCAACAAAGTTTAAGGCTTGTGCACAAAGAAGAGTAGTCCCATTCCATAGCCTGGTTTATTCACTGGTTGTTTTTTAGGTACATTATGTGGGTCAAACTGGTTCAAGAACAAACAAATGAAACATGTTTCACATACATGTGCAGATAATAAATTCAATCTTAAATCTAAATTACGAAATCTGTACATTGTAGTATTACATCGTAGCTAGACAACATTATTCGACAGTAATCTATAAGTTACTTTATTATCAACAAATAACTGTAAAGGTGGTAGAATGTAGGTGAGCATACAAGGAAAATGGGAAGGGGAATAGAAGAATACAAAAGGGAAGTTTCTTGTGAAGCACAAACCATCAATTTGAGACTATAGAAGTGACCCAAGCTTCCTAACCTAAGGATTCTTGACAAGTATTTCTAAGCTTTACTTGAGAACATTTCGCAGAAAGAGGAACCTGCTCTATATTTCAGAATATGTGAAACGCTACATATATTGAATTTCACATTAGACCACGATTGCCACAGTTTGCTTTGCCTAGTTCAAGAAAGTATGACCTGTTTAATTTGCATTTATTGGCTACAACAACCACTTATTGCCCTCTGGCAACACATAAGATGTATTCTAAAACCTCCTTTTCCTTCTTCACCAATTTCACCCGCAATTCAACCCCTTCACAAGTATACTGTGAAATAGGCAATCAATTTAATGGTGTACATGCTTCAGCATACAGAAGAACGTCATTTGTTCATTTCATAAGGTTTCCATTTACTTCTTTTTTTTATTTGCTGCTAATGTTGAGCTTTGCATTGCTTGTCATTGAGCCAGGATCTGGGGAGTGTTTTATCACAACAAAGGTTTTAGGCCTTCAAGCCTGACTGGGCATGTGTGTCCAGTGTTATGTCATGAAGCTCCGGTTTGGGGACCTTATACGCCTAATCTCCCGCTTGTTGGTGGTAAGACGTTTAAAGACCAAGATATGCCAGACTTTATACCAATGTGGAATCGTCGTGACCTCCTTACCCACCTAGACTGCAGCAATAGACCAATTAGCCAACAACGGCAATGCCATTATAATTCAGTTCCACCATGCCCTTTGAAGAAGGGTATTGTGACATGAACTGAAATGGTGTTTTACAATTCCTAGGTCCCCAGTAGTCCCCATTTAAGTGTTCTCATTTATTGCTTCTAAGATGCTCTTCCAAATAGTGCAATGAATGCAGCCTTAAGGTATAAATAATTGAGTATTAAAGCACAGCAATACACTCCCTTTTTTCTTCATTTGGAGGAAAATGAATGTTCCTCAAAATCCCTGGTGCAGAGTTATGCCATCATACCTTATTATGGTCTGGCGTTAACCAAGAACTTTTGATTTTACTCAAATTATATGTATGATTTACTTTTTTTTAGAGGGGCTTTCGGGCAGCCTTCTACGTCCATGGGTCTGTTACGGAGTCATTCACCATTTTTCTTCAGCTCACTATAGCATAAGGCATGGGACAATGGGTTAGTCATTTTAGCCACTGACTAGCTTCACTGTGAGTGACAGCATTCTGCCTTTGCACACGGTGCACATCAACACACAAAGTAGTTATCATCAGTGGCAACAACTACAACAGCCATGTATGCTTTTTGAGACCAAAAACTAATTTTTGTGTGTGTGTGTCTTCGTTTGTTTTTTAGATTTACATGGTCTCTGCAGCGCACCTGACATATTTGCAAAATCCATGACAAAACTGGCATTGACCAAGCTAAAAGGCTGGCAGTGAGCGTGTCAGACTGAAAAAATCCTCTGGATTGGTTTGATGCTTAAAATTATCCACCTCTTGACAGTCCCAAGTCTGAATTGCTGTTAATAGCACAGATCATTGAGACTATCAAGTGAGGAAAGGATAGGAAGGGAACTGCGGAGAGGGAGACCTGAAATGGCACAAAGAAATTATAAACACGGGTAACCCTTATTCTATAACCTATAAGTAGTATACAGATGTGCACTGATGGAACAGAGCATGAAACAACTTATACCTGTTAAGAAACCAATGTGAAGCCACAGATAGTCCACATTTAGTCTGTGGTTCCAGTGTTGCCCACACCAGTAATTCCTTAATATTCTACTGTGGTATGAACAGACAAAAGAACAACCAGGTACAAACTAAATCAACTCTCCGTTCAGTCAGAGGCATGAGAATAGTACTCTTCCCCTTATTAAACCTACCCTTGATTGTGTCCACTACACATCACAGGGGTATAGTGTAATTCTATACAGCTTTTACAATCACCCCTGTTAAGAGACAAAGAAAACAGAACAGGATAAATACGTTCATGGATGCTTATGAGTAGTATTTCCTGAAGACAGTGGGCACTGAACGATTTTGCTAATTAAAGGGGGAAAAAATAAACTTGTATTGCAACCCTATACATATGTCTTCCAAGTGTCTTGTACTGAGAAGAGCAATTCTATTCCAACTACTGTGTCAATTGGAGGGATGTAATGGGAGTCTTCCATTCACTCGAACAGCTAGGCATAGAGGTTTTCCTCTGCAAGAGCCTTCATGAAGGAAGCTTGCCAATGGAGAAAAGACTGGATTCTGCAATTAGCAAGGGTCAAAGCGGGAACAAGGAGTTTGTCTTTCCCTCCGCATGAGCTTTCTTGAAGCTCGCCAACGGTGGAAAGGCTGGATTCTGCAATTTAACAAAGGTCGAAGCTGGAACAAGGAGTTTCTTTCCCTCTGCATGAGCTTTCTTGATGCTCGCCAATGGAGGAAAGACCGGTCTCCCACTTCGCTGAGCAAGGCAGAGAAATAAGTGATGCGAACTCACCCTTACCCGACCGAAGGAGTCTTACTGCCTTGGACAACTAGTTCTCCCGTATCTGTCCTGAATTTCCGAAAGCATTGCGTAGACCGTCTTCCGTTATATAGACGGCTCCGCCCCCACGCTGCACGTCTGCTAAACAAAGGTTCTTGGGACGTGTAGTCTCTCTTCCATACCGTATCTGCTTCTGGGTTCAAGTCCTTCGCCGCCGCGACGCAGGATCGTGACCCCGCACATGATGGTAGGAGAAACAATTCTTTAAAAGTATGTATGTTTCAGGAATCGCGCACTCGAGAGTTACGCGCTCATGACAGAGCGCTAGACTGATTGAATTTTCAAATGCTTCTTCAACTTTTGCAGTTCCACACTAACTATTCATCCCAGCTGTCCTCCTCCCCCTTGGCAAATGTAATTACAAAACCACTGTGGTATTACAGTCAGTTTGAGAATGATCGAGCTGTTAAAGTAGAAAGATAAGACCATCTGACCAGATTTGCTCTTGTTATGAAATCTCCATTCACTAAGTGAGTTTCTCATAGAGTATCACCACCATGCATTAATTTGCTAATTTGAAGGACATCCTGTCTTTCAAGGTGGCTCCATCTTAAAATGAGGTTTTAAAGCTGGGAATTTCGTTTTTTGGAAAAATTCACTTTGAACGCAGAGACCTCCGAATGCAGTAGTTCAGGCAAGGAAGGACGCTGGTATACCATGCCAGTATCTTGCCTACTGTTGGGGTTAATTTGATTTATATTGTTTTTGTCCTGTGGCAGTGAGGAGACCAATTGCTTTTTATATTTAGGCCAGAACTCTCAAAGTCAGCATCAAAGCAGACATCCTTCATTGACCTTGATGGGGGCAAGTCAGTCATACGAAGCAGTGAATACGAACCCCTTTACCTTTTTGCTGTCATCAGAGCAATCCTGTCCTGATGAACCATTGACTCATTTTGAGTTTCCAGCTCTATTAGGAGGGGATCTTGTTTTGAGACCTAGTGATAACAAGCCTTATGCAACGGCTGTAATTGAGAGTAGTTCGAAGACGGACCCTCTTGTAATTTTATGTTGCCCATAAGAGCTCCACAATTGACTCAAGCTCGTTTTCTTTGTGACTGTGCAGACTACTTTTTACTAGAGGAAACTGAACCAACTGTACCTCATGATTGCCACTTTACTGTAAGCTATCAGGACCCAGCAGCTACGTGCACCTTAGACTAGCGCTCTTCATCCCAAAATATTGATGTTTATGCTTCCTCCTGTCAGCTCAAGGGCACAACCTCACCTCAGAATTTACCCAGCCCTATATATGAGCCGGCTCTTACTTCTTCTGGCTCCAAGTGATGATTATTGTTGTTTACGTCACATTCTGATTAAATGGCTCCACACAATCATTCTCAACTAGCTTTGATGTGGACTACGTCCAACTGACTTGCAATCTACTAGACTGATAGTTCAAGTGAGTATCCTGCGAGCTTCGGCAGGGTCAGTCTCTGAAATGTACCCTAAGACTCATCTCTCGACTAGCTTCACGTCTGCCATTCTGTCTTAATGCTTTATTTCGCCACACACTTGTGCACCGACTATAGATAAATGTATTTCCCTTTCAGTTATCTTACGGATGTATTTGCTGACGTTAGATCTGAGCCTGTGCTATTAAGTACTGTTACAGATCAAAATGTGTGTCCCACCACCACCACCATCCATCAGAACCAACCCTCGCCCCACTGAGTCCATACTTGGTAAATCCGACAAGGAGAGAGGAGGCATGTAACTTTATGAATATTTTTTGGGAGCCCAAGACCTTTTTGTTCCCACTGTTTTTCGACCTTACCTTTTGCGAACTTCTGAGTTGCTCTTGGTTATCTGAATTAGCCTGTAACCTACCTGTCCCCAAGCCCCTCAAATGTGTCCCAGATGGTATTTTCTTGTGTTACCTACCTTACTCATTTTTTGCTAATCTTGTCAGTTTCTTTCTAACATAGTTATCTGATTATGCAGGAGGTCTTTGGGTAGTCACCACACCCTTAGTCTGAGACACTAGGATGAGCAGGTCAGCTGTGTTATAAACCTTTGCATTTCCTTGCGCTGTAGCAACATCATGCCAAGACGGTGAGAACAGGTGAAATGTGAAATCATTTGTGATCTGCATGGTGCTGCTTGTAATTGTGCCACCCTTGTGGTCTTTGCCCCTATCGTCTCTATTTGACACATCCAGAGTACCGGCCCATTCTCCTGGAATAGTCAGTGGTGCAACGAACTGGTCACAGCAAACATAGTGCCTTTTTTTCAACTGCTATAAGTCTGGAGTTTGGCGGCCCAAATAACAAGCATTGGCATAGCCAATAGGTCTCGCTTTTGGGACCTTCTAAGTATTTAGTTATGCAGCACAATATCCTTGGTGCAACCGCATCAACTGTTGCGTGGCTAAACACTTATAAGGTCCCAAAGGCGAGACCAATTGGTTATGCCAATGCTTGGTGTGGTTGTGTGTGTGTGGTTGGGGGTGGGTGGGTGGGTGTGTGTGTGTGTGTGGGGGGGGGTGTGCGTGTGTGGTTGTGCGTGTGTGGTTGTGCGTGTGACAGTAATACTAAAAGCATCTCAAAATAAAGGAACACAAACATCGAGTTTGTGGAAGGAGAAAGCACGCAAGTCAAACGGACGCGCAGCAAAGCATTAACACAACAACAAAACAAACAAGATCACTTAGCGAAGACTGAGTGCTGATAATGGATACACACAGCCCATCATCTAAGAGTTCGATTGCAGCCAATGTGCACTCAAACCTGCCCCCTCCTTGTGAGTTCCACCCCATATTTCATGAGTTGTAACTGCTGCAATCACCATAGCGCTTTGAGATCTAAAGCGCTACATAGGTGTAATCGATTAACCAGTCGCCAACATGCTGTGCTTTTAAAGAGAATGTGCCAAAAGTTTCCAGCATCCTCATCATGTCCTCATGAAAGCGCCAACGAAAGGACTCCCTGAATGGTGCAACGGACATGAAGCAGCTGCTGCGTTCAGAAATAAACACTGTGAACGTTGTCCATTTTCACAGTAACACTTCCTTAATGTTCAAGTCACAAAACAGTAATACTAAAAGCATCTCAAAATAAAGGAACACAAACATCGAGTTTGTGGAAAGAGAGCACATTGTAAGTCAAACGGCGCAGCAAAGCATTAACACAACCACATGTTCTTTGATGTTCTTTGAACGAGAATATCAAAGCGGCGCCACGAAAGTGATCGCGAATGAAAGTGATCGTGGGCGCTTAATGAGCATGACGAGGTTTGTCAGCCTCTGCTCCTAAGCGCGCGCCCGCGCACATGCACTGTAGCTCTAGGCTGGCCATGGTAGCATTTTTTTTTAAACCCTCACAAAGTCTCGCCAGACCAGTGCATGCACTGGGTCAGGCGAGACCTAAAAATGGCACCTAATGCTGTGAACAAATTGCTCCTGTGTGTGTTGACTTTCAGGGACAGGGTCCTCAGCCAGCTCTTGTACTGTCTGACCCTGGACAACTGTGCTGTGCTTCTGTCGGGAACTACACTTCGAGGAGTCCCCATGGGGACTGGCACAACTACAGCTGTAGATAGTCTTGGAAAGAGTCCTTTGGTGGATCTGGTATCCCAACTCGAGGGTTGAGGTGACTCCTCCCCTGAAAATGTACTATTCTTAATTGTGCGCAAGCTTCTTCTAGAGCGGCAGGAGCACAAACCAGTACCATTCAATGTGTCAATCGGGGAAATCCTTCAGAGCATTGTGTAATCCTGGGAAGGGAGCAGAGCTCGGGGTTAAGGCCAATAAACGAAGGGAATGACCAGTCTGGGATGGCGTCGAGCATGCTGGGCTCCAGGAACTTAGTAAGCTGGAAAGTAAAGCAAGCAGGCTTGCGTCACTTGGAAATCTATCCAATTTTATAGCAGCTAAGATGATGCGTGGTGTGAAATCCTTTTCTGATGCTTTCCCGTACACACGAGATGGCCTGATCCCTTCGTGGTCCAGACCTGAAGAAAAGACAAAACATTCTCGCTCGTTGTGTGAAACCTGGGTACTCTGCTTACGCTGCCTTGCTGTGCCCTTCCACATTCATTAGAACTTTCCGATGGGCATCACAAACACATTCAACATTGATTGATTTGCAAGACTGAACCTTTCCGGCAGTACTGACCTCTAAAAGGACCTCCGTGACTGGCACAAATGGAGACTTCCTTGTATGCATAAGCAACCCCGGGACTTACCGGTGGCACCGCCTGCTGGAACGTTGGTCTGGGGAGGGAGAGTTCAACACCAGTGTTGCGCCATGGGTGGCATAAAAAAGGTATTTGATGAACAATCGAATGCACTTCACCCAAGATGCCAGCGTACCTTTACAAAGCTTGGCCCGTGACATGCTCCCTTTTGTGTCCTTTGCTAAAGCAGCATGATTTGTATGAAATAAGTAGGCCGTGCATTGTTAAAATATAATAAGTGAATGAATATTTCCTGCTCCGCCCTCCGCTTCGAACGTGATACCTGCTATCGACGGGCAGGGCTCCGAGCCTGCTCCGGATTTAGCGTAGCTAGGTTACCGGTGGTTATAATGAGGCTTCTGCCACAAGGGTGTATCGTATTCAAGAGTGTGCTTGCCTTCCTTGAGCAAACACGTTTTGTAATCTCGCGATGTTATCTTCTCTGTAGGTGTTCGCCACATGAGCACTGCGTAGTGTTACAGCTGACACTGTGGGTGACGCAGGCATCAGGCCGTTATTGAGTCAGATGGCGAGCCGTTTACATTCCTCTGAGTAACAGAAATAACCTAGCCTTGAAAAGAGAAAACGCCCTTTCAGCTTTCACTTGCAAAACATAATTTCATATCCAGCACTCACAATTCAAATAATTGGTGTCTTATTCCGGCTTCCACAGATCCTTTTTTGGGTATTGTGGTTTTAATTTTTTTTTTTTTAATGTTTTAATCCTCCCGCCATCAACTTAACTGATATCTGCTATCACTTGTTGCCGTGTAGCTAGCCTCACCCTTCCTTGCGTGAGCATTGGTTCTCCTCTCGCATTTCGTCATAGCCTTTCCTTTCTTAAGACACTGGCGGTCTGTACATACACAACAAGGGTGTGATGACTGCAGGGGGCTAACGCCTCATCTTTCAGTGCTGTTGGTTTGCACTGCTCAATTTGTAAAAATAAATAGATAAGTAAATATATCCGAAGTTTTTCTCAAGAGTCTGCCCTGTTTTGCTGAGCGTCGATACTGCCCAGTTTTTATTCGGCCTCTTGTCTCTGCTAACGGACAATTCCTGTCTCTCTATCTCACTCTTGCAAGTTTTACATCACAACTTTTTCCCTTTGTCACTGTTGTTCTGTCTTTTTCTTCGTCCTTCTTTCTCTCTTCTCTGCCTTTCTCTGTTTTGCTCTTGGCCAGGGGTGGCGGCTGGTCAAGAGCAAAAGAAGTGGGGAGTAATTCTTGGCTTGAAATTCAGTGAGCGAGAAAAACGTATTCACTTAAAGGGTTTGCTTACACTCGCTTATATTCATTCTCTCATTTATTCTCACTCTGTCTGTCATTTACTCTCATTCGCACTTGCAGTCACTTTTAATTACTTTGACTCTGTCTCACTGACTCCTGCAGTCTCACTCATTCTCAGTTACTCTCACTCAATCCCACTCATTCTAAGAAGTCATTCTGATTGACTCAGTCTTATTCTGACTCACTAAGTCTCACTCACTCCCAATCACCCTGTCTCCCCATGATTCACCCGTTTTCCCTGATTCACTCAGTCCCACTCATTCCAATGCACTCAATTTCATTGTCTCAGTCGCACTCAGCCTGACTGAGACTCACTCAGTTTCATTCTGCACTCTGACTCGCTAATTCCAGCTCAGTTGTACACCATCTCACCTAGTTTTCCTGAGTCTTCCCATAGCTCACTCGTCCTCCCTGATTCACTACATCCAATTCATTCTGATTCAATCTGACTGTGACTCACTCATACACAATCACTCACTCATTCACACTAAGTCCAACTCAGCCTCACTCACCCCAGTCTCGCTGTGACTCGGTCTTACTCATTCACATCCGGCCTCAACCATTCTCTCTCATCCACAATGATTCGTACACTCTGACATACATACATACACACACTCACTCACACACTAAGACTCCGTCAGACCTGACTCCCTAAGACTCCGTCAGACCGGACTCCCTAAGACTCCGTCAGACCGGACTCCCTAAGACTCCGTCAGACCGGACTCCCTAAGACTCCGTCAGACCGGACTCCCTAAGACTCCGTCAGACCGGACTCCCTAAGACTCCGTCAGACCGGACTCCCTAAGACTCCGTCAGACCGGACTCCCTAAGACTCCGTCAGACCGGACTCCCTAAGACTCCGTCAGACCGGACTCCCTAAGACTCCGTCAGACCGGACTCCCTAAGACTCCGTCAGACCGGACTCCCTAAGACTCCGTCAGACCGGACTCCCTAAGACTCCGTCAGACCGGACTCCCTAAGACTCCGTCAGACCGGACTCCCTAAGACTCCGTCAGACCGGACTCCCTAAGACTCCGTCAGACCGGACTCCCTAAGACTCCGTCAGACCGGACTCCCTAAGACTCCGTCAGACCGGACTCCCTAAGACTCCGTCAGACCGGACTCCCTAAGACTCCGTCAGACCGGACTCCCTAAGACTCCGTCAGACCGGACTCCCTAAGACTCCGTCAGACCGGACTCCCTAAGACTCCGTCAGACCGGACTCCCTAAGACTCCGTCAGACCGGACTCCCTAAGACTCCGTCAGACCGGACTCCCTAAGACTCCGTCAGACCGGACTCCCTAAGACTCCGTCAGACCGGACTCCCTAAGACTCCGTCAGACCGGACTCCCTAAGACTCCGTCAGACCGGACTCCCTAAGACTCCGTCAGACCGGACTCCCTAAGACTCCGTCAGACCGGACTCCCTAAGACTCCGTCAGACCGGACTCCCTAAGACTCCGTCAGACCGGACTCCCTAAGACTCCGTCAGACCGGACTCCCTAAGACTCCGTCAGACCGGACTCCCTAAGACTCCGTCAGACCGGACTCCCTAAGACTCCGTCAGACCGGACTCCCTAAGACTCCGTCAGACCGGACTCCCTAAGACTCCGTCAGACCTGACTCCCTAAGACTCCGTCAGACCTGACTCCCTAAGACTCCGTCAGACCTGACTCCCTAAGACTCCGTCAGACCTGACTCCCTAAGACTCCGTCAGACCTGACTCCCTAAGACTCCGTCAGACCTGACTCCCTAAGACTCCGTCAGACCTGACTCCCTAAGACTCCGTCAGACCTGACTCCCTAAGACTCCGTCAGACCTGACTCCCTAAGACTCCGTCAGACCTGACTCCCTAAGACTCCGTCAGACCTGACTCCCTAAGACTCCGTCAGACCTGACTCCCTAAGACTCCGTCAGACCTGACTCCCTAAGACTCCGTCAGACCTGACTCCCTAAGACTCCGTCAGACCTGACTCCCTAAGACTCCGTCAGACCTGACTCCCTAAGACTCCGTCAGACCTGACTCCCTAAGACTCCGTCAGACCTGACTCACTAAGACTCCGTCAGACCTGACTCACTAAGACTCCGTCAGACCTGACTCACTAAGACTCACACAGTAACATTCAGTTACACTCCCGGTCATTCCCCATTACTCATTTAATCTCACTTGTACTCCCTCTTCTTGGCACTCATTGACCTCACTTTGACTCACTCCTTCACTGACCCGCTCATACACTCGCGCATACACTCGCACATACACTCGCACATACACTCGCGCATACACTCGCACATACACTCACACATACACTCACACATACACAATATTTAAAAGCATTTTTTACTTACTTTGTCTGTGCGGGCCACGTTTGCTGCTGCATCTATGAGCTTCTGACACTGGAAACGGAAACTTCAAGCTTGTGCAGTTGCAGGTTGGAGTTTTCAGTCTCTGCTCATTCACCCCACCCTTTCCGAGTTCTGGTACGAGTTGGAAAGGGTGGGGTGACTTACTGAATGCCATATAGCCATGGGCACTGCAAGGCCCGTGTCTGACTTTATCCGTGACTCTTTACCACGTCACAGATTGGGAGGCACTGAGGCGTGCCAGGGGCCTGAGGCCAGGGCGGGGGTTTCACCCGCCCTGTTTAATCTGATGGCTGGTGCAGGCGCAGCAGACATTCTCTCAAGCAGAGCTGCCTCAGGCTGCTGCTGGGTGGCATTTTCTTTTCCTACCCAGAGTGAATACAGATTATTATTCACTTTTTGTATAACAGGGAGGTGTAACCCCGGAGCCCTAATGGGAAACCAGCCACTGCTGTTGACCAAATTAGAGAATGAGAAATAAGCCCCAATCCCCACAATGAGTGACCGTGCACACTACCTGCACAAATTAAGCATTACTCTTTCCTAAGACTTAGTTGGATGCCATTACCGCCCTGACTCAAAAATTTTAATTTCCTGGCAAATCAGAACTGCCATGCTCAACGTATGTGGGATCGTGCACCTGCTCTTAACGGGCAGGTGCTGAATTTCCCCCAACATTTGTACTCCCTATTGTTTCTTGTGTGTCCCAGGTCTCATGGACCTATATTTGTCTGTCGCTGACCACCACCAAGGGACAGAGCAGCAACATAGTGTAAGTGTCATAGCGTGTACTAGGTCATTATTCATCAGATCCGAGGTATATCTTTTGATATAACACGATTTTGAATTAATGTGTATGGTTAGTCAATTTCCAAAACACAAATTCAGCAACCTCAGAATCCGCATACATAATATCAAACTAACAATTGACCAAGGTTGGTTTCTAAACACTTCTTTAGGGTATCTTTGGTCTGTCACAATATCTCTCTTCCTGCAGGCTATAACATTCCTTGTCCATTCCAACATCCCTCTTACTTGCCCCATGGCGATGTCACACTTTGTAGCTGATAAATGGTCAGCCGACCTGTCGGCCGCAACCCTTACTGCTTTGAAACTTACACTGTCCCTTCCCAGAGAACCTGTTCTGCTTGTCTCACTTCTTCCTTTACATTCCCCAGCTGCTTCACTTCACAGGACATTAGGTTATGTGGCTACTCTATCAGTTATCCTTGTTCACCTACATCTCCAAAATGACGTGCGAATGTCACAAAAACCTTTTTAGTAATGAGCTTTACCCTTTGTACTGAATTTAAACATCATTGGGAATTGAGGCAACCTATCACTTTAAATCACCACCTCCAAGAAGAGCAGGACTGACTCTGACCATCTTCCGAAATGTCCCACGGAACCTTCAATGACGACCTTTTAATTCTGTAGCAATCACAAGACTAGCCAAAGCTGAAGACTCAAAGTTTGGCGGCTCCCATGTTCTGCCGTTCGGCTCTTCCTTTTCTTTACGTTTCCTGCCTCCATCTTGTCTGTTGCCGCCTCGACTTGCCAGTCAGCCACCCCTGTCCCTAACAGACGGGCATAGTGCTGGAATGTCTATGTTGATCGACTTGATGGAGAAGAAAATGAATAATGTAGGGCTACTAAAACTGTTATCAAAAACTGAATATCCTTTCCATTGTTTACAAAAATCGAATTAGATGTCATGAAGACTGATATTGCTGGCACTTTGTCCTTCTTTGTATTTGAAAAGCATCCTTCCAATTCTAAAATCTGCAATGCGGCAACATGGGCATCTCTTCCTGACTTCGGTGGATATTTCTATTAAGAGACTAGTTTCAGAGCAGATCTTTCTCTATTTATTTAAAACTTGCTTGACCCCATGTTGCAGTTACATTACACATGAGCCCCTTCTTACTAATGTTCTGCAGTAGTTTAAGAATTCATGTAGAGCAGAGACTGTTGGGCCTACAAATATTTTTAGTAGTAGGTCATTTTTAACTGTACGGTTCTTCTAAGTACCTACATCTCACCATCATGAGGGTGGGCATTGGTATTCCTCCATGAGCATCGCACAAGTAAGTGTTGAGTAAGAGGCGCTCCTACTTGGTTGCTTTTTACTGCAGTGGCGAGGATGCACGGCCAACAATCCGGGCCGGATTTTTGCATGGGCCTACTGGGCCCAGGCCCAGGGAGACAGTCTTTAGAGGGGCGCACGGAGCGGTCTGTATTAAAGTCCCTCTTGACACCAATGATGCAGACTAAACTGCGTTTAATAATTTTTACTTGCCTCTGGTGCCGTTCTACAACCAGTCAACCCCCTTCCTACCCCTCCTTTCTCCCGCTCACCCTCCTCACCACACAAAACCAACAGCACCATTTGGCCCACCACAGCAAATTGGCACTAGCGTGATCTAGCTACCACTGTGTGTGAATCGGAATATTTGGGGATGTGCCGAGAAGTTTGTGCTTAGAGGGTCGTTACTGCTTTGATGTGTGACTGAACTGTAAACACAAAATGGACCCAATGCTGCTTCATTTTATTCACCTTCTGCAGCCAGGCCGTCGAATCTCTTTCCGCCCAGGGCGCTTTCTGAGCAACGGACGTCTCTGCCAACAATTGCATTCACAATGCACTTTTTTCATATCTTTTAATTAATTTTTCTGACCTGCATAAAGAAAGTTGATTTCTGAAAGGGGACTATTGATAAAAAAAAATGTGATTTAGATGGGTATCTGATAAATGTATTCTCAGGTAGGGGTTATTCTAAGTCTCAAAATAAGTGTTTCACATAGTTTAATATTGTGTTTATGGGGAGATGCTTGTTGCATGGTAGATCAGCAGTTTTTGATTTTTCCAGTATTAAATGAGAACTCTACTATTTTTACTGCTCTTTTACAACAGAAAATGGTGAGTTCTTGGCATTGGATCTTGGAGGAACTAATTTTCGAGTATTGAGAGTGAACGTTTCTAACAATGGCCTCAAAAAAGTAGAAATGGAGAATGAGATCTTTGCCATTCCAGATGACCTCATGCGTGGCAGTGGCTGCCAGGTATGTATCTTTTATCATGAAAAAATCACCAAGCAAAAATCTGTCAGTTAACATCTTAAGCTCCATTGGGTATTGCTACATCACCAAAGATGTTAAACACCACAGTGACTAATACATTTTGTAATTTTATTGGATATTCACTATTTTAACAATGTATATCAAATAATTAGTAGTTTTACAGACCTTTGGAGATTGGTAGCTGAGAATCTGGAGAGCAAGGTGTGATATTGAGGTATAAAAAGAAGTTTAGCTCTCAATCGCTTCTCTAAAAGTGGACATTTTGATTCATTTTTTGAAGCTAGCTTGGTAAGAGATACTTCTGAAGTCAGGGTTTGTGCTGCATAGCCTTGTAGCGTTGTTAACTAAAGGTTTCGTTCGTGGGCTTATGGGCTCTTCCTGATAGCTGGTAGGCCCACGTGGTGGAGAGCACTCCAGTTTTACTCGCATCCAAGAGCTGTACACTTGGGGAGATGCTTTATATAGTTGCATTATTATTTTAAAAAACATTTCCTGACCGAACGGTGGCTCTGTAAATGTGATGGTGAATTGAAATGCTCCGATGTAGAAAGATTTTTGAAAATCATACCACCAAATATTTACATCTTACTTTAGCTGTGAACTGGCACTAGCAATCCACAAAAGATGGCTGTATTGGGTGCATAAACATACACGGTGGCCATCTTGTAATGGTTTAAAAAAAAAAATCCATTACAGGGTAGCTACCATGTAGGCACTCGCGTGCACAGTGGCCATCTTTTAATGGATTTTCTGAAAACATAAAAAAAATCAATTACAAAATGGCTACTGTGCATGAGCAGGCGTGCTTCGCAGCCATTGGTAGGGTGGGTGAATTGACCAATCGAATAAGTCTCTGCCCGGTAGCAAAGGAGTGATTTATTGACTTTGCCAATGCTTGTTGCAAACTTTTATGTATTGCTTGTTGTGATGCTTTGTCAGTGTTTTCACACACTTCAAAAGCTAGAATAATATGCTAGCTAATGACAGTCACGTCAGAATACCGAACTCTGAAAGTATATTTAATCAAATGTTTTTTTGTTCCTAGCTCTTTGACCACATTACTGATTGCTTGGGGAACTTCATGGACAGATTGCACATTAAAGAAAAAACCCTTCCCCTTGGATTCACCTTCTCGTTTCCATGTCATCAGACCAAACTGGACGAGGTAAGGAATGAGTGCCTTTATTGTTAAGCACTGCCATTTAGTGGAAACTGTGCTAATAGAAGTCGCTCCCCCTTCCCCCACTCGGCTTACATAGCAACTTTTTTTCTAGTTGAAATCTTTTATCTAGTGTTGCTGCTATCTGCAGTTGTGTTTGTGAAGATGTTTTTCTGGTTTAACGTGTGATGGATCTTGTGCAGGAAAGCTGGGCAAAAGGCTACTAGCCCTGCCTCGGGCATCGAGGGCGGAGTGGTGGGGTGGGGGGTTGCATGGCACGTGTGCTATTTTCACATGTTGGCCAGCCGTTGTTTGATTGCACTGCCAATGATGACTTTCAGTTTTTGCACTCCACCCGTATTTCATTGATCCAGCACTGATATTGGACTCCATAGTGAGAGGTGCACCTTTTTCATGTTATGCATGTTTCAGCACCACATATAGGATGAGAGGGAAAATAATCACCCTCATGTGACAGTACTGCATAATTATTAATTTATTTGTTCTCTATGCAGCTCACGCACTCGCTAGGAGTGCCCCAAAAGCTCCCAGGGCACTGCCAAACAGTCATTCAATTGCGATACCTAAGACCCGACAGACACCACACCACTGCAGTGTACCGCATATGTATTAGTGTGCCTGTCAGACCCTCCGCCATACCAGCACGCTTGCATTTTTTGTGTGACCTGCAAGATTGGATTTTTCAGAGTGGGTGAAATACTCAATCTCTCCTTATTACCTGAATAATAAAATAGATATCCGAGATGGCTACTGTAAGAAATGTAATTCCTGGTTAGCTGAGGTATACACCGAGGCCATGCATGAACCACTCCTCTAGTCTGGGGACGCTGGATATACACTAAAAGATAACCTGTGCTCACCCTCTGGTAACGTTTGCTCGGAGCAGTCAGGCTTATCTAAAGAGGCAATGTGTAAAGTATTTGTGCAACATACACAATGAATACACCACAAAGACTCCATACAGGTTTATAAAAGTAGACTATTATATTACAAACAATACAAGATTAAAACTGCTAAATAAAATCCAATGTATAGAAGTTGAGCTATTGAATTTTAAAGGAATAAATGCAATAAAACACTTAGAAGCAAGTAGCGCTAAAAGTTACTTTAGGTTGCGCTGTACCAAGGCAGTGTCAAAGTTCGGGCCAACAGAGATGGAGCACTGGCCGGCTATAGGATCCACGCAGGCCCTGATGAACAAAGTACCTTTCCTGGTCGCAAACAGCAAAATATATCGATGCCAAGTCCCGCAGGATGCGTCTAGTTCCGAAGATGGGTGCCAGAGTTGAGAGGCGTCGAGGGATGAGACACTGTTGAGGTGATGCGTTGATCTCGCCAAGCTGCAGTGGTGGTAATACTTTCCGATGCGCCAATCTCTGGAGGTAAAGCGTAGGTTCGGAGGCGATTTTACTCCCTAAATTGGGATGATGCGCCGGTACTATAAAATGCAGACAAGAAATGCATCTAGATCTGTATTGCAAGTATCTGAGCCACTTTAAGTGATCCAGGCATAGGAGCAGAGGTAGAGAATTTAATATCCTTGAGTCTCAAGCAAGAGGAGGCAAGCCAACAAGCCCTTGAAGGTCACTTGGAGTGAAGCCAGAATCCCGCTCTCCTTCAGCAGAATCGGAGAGCAGCAGGTGGCAGAGCAACAAACAGAAAAGCAGGCCTTTCATATCAGTAGTCTAGTTTAGTCCTTTAAGCCGAACAAAAGTTCTTCTGGCAGAGCTTAGTTACAAGTCCAGCAGTGTCTGTTTTAGGGGGTCGGAGACCTAGTATTTATACCCAAAAGTGCCTTTGATGTGGGGATGACTTCAAATTAGCTATCTGAAGTGCACAATGATCCCTTTCAATCTAGTCCTGTCTGTCAGGCTATCTGTGGGGGTAATCAGTCCTTTGTGTGAGGACAGGACATAGCCTATTCAGGTGAAGCATTGGCCCCTTCATACCATCCTGCCGAAGCAAGGCCATCAGAATGCAGATGTATGTAAATGTGCACTCAGACACACCTATCCTTCCTGTGTTGTGGCGGTCTAGAGGGAATACACAAAGTGTAGTTGTCACCTACCCCAGATCTTTATTGGAGACAGGCTGCCAGGCACACACAGCAGTAAGTGCAGAGCAATGTCCACTTTCTAAAAGTGGCCTTTCTAAAACAATGTTACATACAACTCGCCAGTAAGGAGGATTTATCATTACAATTCCAAAGATATGAAACATGAAAAAGCTACTCCTCTCTGATCATGAATTGCAGCCTAAAAGTGTATTAAGAATTTCCCAATGCTAGCCTATGAGAGGGGTAGGCCTCCCAGTAGTGGAAAGCAAATGTGCGTGTTTGTCACTACCAGGAGATGTGAAGATTAAACACACATGACCTACCTTTCACTCTCACAGCACCCTGCCCTTAGGGTTTCTTAGGGCCTACTTTAGGGGTGTTATATGTAAGAAAAGGGGAGTTTAAGGCTTGGCAAGTAGTTTTAAATGCCAAGCTGAAGTGGCAGTAAACTGCACAGAGAAACTGCAGTGGGAGGTCTGAGACTGGTTTGAAAGGCTACTTATGCGGGTGGCACAATTAGTGCTGCAGGACCACTGGTATAAGTAACAAGGGAACCCGATATAAGTAACTAAGGACCGCCGTATTTATAAATTGCGCCGCTTCGATCTGCCAGATCACGCGGTTCAAATCCAACGCGCACCATAATCAGCTGATTTTCGGCTTCCAGACCGTGACACGCCTCCTGATTCCACAGCGTGCCTTCCAATTATTTCTCCCCTTGTGTCATTGCGGCACTTTCACCACAGACAGCACAACCAGCTGTCACCCTACATCGAGACTTAGACGCGCTTCCCTGACTCCATAGCGGGCAATCCCATTCTAACGATATTGCAACTTGACTGCCCAGACCAAGCCGCATTCACCTGGAGCAGGAAGGACATCACTTCCTCGAGATCTGATTCACCAGCCCCTCATTTTCCTTCCCCTCCCCTTTCCCACCGAGGCGTTTTAATTCTACCAGGCATTACTCTGTTGACATATCCTTTAGTCCTGATGATGATCCCTGTATAATAGGAGCTTGGGATCGAAACGTTACGTCGACTTGTTTTAATAGTTCCACATTATGGCAATTGTTTAAATGTACTGTGGATACTATTGGTTAGAGCTTATCTGAAGTCACTCATTGTATTGTAAGCCCCCATGACCGCTCCAAAATGTGTTTGCCTGTTATCAATTTTTAATTGCCTCTAACTTCTTGGCCTTTCTCTTTCTTCTCTTGTTTGGAAACTCGGTACAGGACTGTGCCCTTGTTTCATCAGCTCTTTCAATTTTTGCTTATATTTTCTTAAATATTCAAGATTAAAAGCTCCTCTGTCCGGCTGGACACAGGAGGAAATCACATAGGTCTCATTGAAGTCTATGTAGAATTTTTACTTCCTAACTCAAAATAAGCTAGGGACTATTGTTAACAAAATAAGCAGGACCACTAGTAGCATTTGAAGTGCAGGCCCTGGGTATGTGGTATACTATTTTAGAAGGGACTTACCAGTACAACAAATATGCCAATCAGGTATACACCAATGTCATCATGTTTAGGGGAGAAGCACATACACATTAGCACTGGTTTGCAGTGGTAAAGTGCTCACAGTCCTGATGCCAACAAAAATAATTTGCGAAAACAGGAGGTTAAAGGCAAAAAGTCTGAGGAAAGACCACCCTAAGGATGCTAGCTCCAACAGCTACCATGTGACTGCTAATCTATATTAAAATTTAGACTTTTGACAGTTCTCAGATGGCTCCCAGGCTTAGGTGTTTAAAACAAAGTATATTTGTAACTGCCTATCCTGCCCTGATAGGTAGCAGGAGCAAGTGTGTGCTGCGGCCTCAAGACACTGCTCCTAGTTGAGCTTGAGTGAGCATTCAACTCTGTACACTGGCCTTCCCTTCGAGCTGTGCTCGAGCAGATGTAATTTGGCTCGCGTTAGAGGCTGGGTTTCCCTCCTCCACCCTGACCAAAGCCCACAGCTCAGCGTAAAGGGAGCCCTATAACATGGGACGAGCCTCCTGACCAGAGGGCCTGCATTGTCGATACTCTCTTTCTCCCCCCCCCCAGTTCCCTATACCACCTATTGTGGGATTGCCAAGTGGCGAGGAAATACTTGGAGGGGATCAATGACAGGATGAGGTAGGTGCTGGGACTCCAACTGGAGCCAACCCCAAAGTGATATTTTTGGGGATCATGGACGAACTGGGGGGCTTTGTGTCACGCGTATTATCCTGCCTGTGGCATACCTGGTAGTCAAAAAGGACCTGACCCGCTATTTGAGAGACCAATCTGCCCCTCCCTTTCATGAGTGGGAGAGGGGAATGGCCTATTGTACTTCCATGGAAAAGTTGGTATACAAGGCACGTGGGGTCACCCATAAGTATGAACTTATATGGGCACCTTCGAGGGGTAATGATTTTGGGTCTGACAATGTTCCCCTGGTGAGTCGAAGGGATCACCCTGTCTGATGGGTCAATAAAGATCACTGATTCCCATTTCCCTACCTGTTTTTACATGCCCCCTTACAGAGCTCGAAGGGTACTCATGAGACTGTGTATTGATTGTTGTTACTAACCTGGAACACTTATAAAGTACTGCTGTATATCTTTTCTATCTGTGCCGCCGCTATGCCGCTGAGGCTGTAAACGTGACTGCGTCATTGGTCTGTTTTGTTTTCTATTATTATGGTGAAAATCAATAAAGTGTGTTAGTAGGAAAAAAAGATTGAGAGGCAAAATGGCTCGTGCCACTGTAAACTCCAGACCGAATTACAAAAACGCCTTCTTCCAGGAAGCCAAACAATTGGAATTCAGCCTTTTTAGATATTTTAAAATTCTGATGTTGGACTTATTACAGGATACAGGTGGCACAAGTGTAAAGAAAATGCATGAAGAAACTGGTATTGGCTGAAAGTACAAAATCTGATTCAGTTTGTGTGCTCGTGCCTGGTGCACAGGTTTGCATATGCCTGACCACCACTTTGAAAGATAAAATCCTTCTGCCACGAATTACCAGAAGCCAGCGGTCTGCTAACAAAGGCTCCATATGCCCTCTCCAGTTCTGCTGTGCCATTGTAGGCAGTGCTAACTTCTGCAGCTCAAGTGCTCACTTGTGTAATTTCTTTGTGGGCACAGTCCAACTCAAACTAACCTTTTGAAAGCTTGGTTCACATTAAAGCCCCCCCCTCTTGCTTCGTGATCTGGAGAAGGTGGTTATGGACCGGGATTCAGGAAAGAGCTTTAAACAACCAGACCTGTAGTAATTTAAAGTGATTTTATAAGTTCCATCAACCTTATTCTCATCATCCAATGGCGGAAGAATTATTTTCTGAAAGTGGGCACAAATAGTAAATCTCTGCCTGGTTAAATTCATTCTAGCCAGTTCAGCTAAGCATATATTCGCATCTAGAGTCTCCTTTTAGGTGTAGTGTGCTTAATAAGTTTACTGGACTATCCTGCCAAGCTCCCACAAAAGACTCCTGTAGACCAAGTGACGACATCGCTGGTTTTTAGGTCTCGGCTGCGAAGGCTGCGCTTGCGCAGTCTAGCTCCGAGATTTAATGACTTGGAGAAGAGGGGCTTGAACCCGCCCCTCTTCTCCCCTGTTCTCCATTGGCTGGCCTCTAGAATGCTGGCCAGCCATTGGAGAAGAGGTCAGTCATTCCGATTAGGCCCCGTCCTTTTCGGATCAGGGGGCGTGTTTTTTGCAAGAAGTCTCATTCTCTCCTCCAGCCAATGGCTGGAGGAGAGAAAAGACAAACACGCCCCCGAATCCGAAAATGCCGCTGCCTTTCTCCGAGGCATTTCTGCTCTGCCTCGGAGAAAGGCGGTGGTGTCTTCCGGTGCCCTCTTTACTTGTTGGCTTACAAATGGGGTCTGTTGGCGACGCACACACACACAGACAGTCCAGGACACGTTCAAGACGATTCAAGACGATTTCCTGTTAGGAATAAGTCTCCCACGGGCAAATTAAATTCTTTCCATAGTGCGTCATCAGTCTAAAAGGGGGAGGCTGTCACTGGCAAGCAGTGGGCTAACCAGAATTATTGCAATTTTAGAGTGAAGTGAGGGGTGGGTGGGGGAGATGGGACCCACCCCCTCCCCCCCCCCCCGCCCACAAATACCTTTTCCACAAACCATGACCCAATGAAAGTTTAAGTGTGAGGCAGAAAAGCTCCCCAAGGGTTACAAATTGGTCAGGCTTGTCTCGGCCAGGGAGGGAAGGGCGGGCTTTGGAACTTTGCTCCCGCCCGCTGCTAATGCCTCTTGAATCCAACATCCTGTTATTCCAGTAATGCGATATCTGTGCGCCTGGCTGGGGTGAGGTGCGGGGCGGAGAGGGGGCGCCCGGAGAAAGAATAGTGGGAAAACTTCATTTGAGGGAAAACATATTTTGCTAGAAATACGTGTATCTCACGAGAACAAAGAAATGCATTGGACCTTAGAATTGACATGAAGTCCAATGTTTATGGTGTAAATGTCATATTTATTATACAATATACTGTGAAATAACTTTATTAAAGCAAAGTTATGGTTCCTATCTGACATGCAAAATAATATGAAATAAGAAACTGTAAAAAATCCAATACACAACGTCCGCCGAAGAAGTGTCATGGTAACCTTACAAAACTTTAAAAACACCTCAGATCCCCCAGTTACAGGTCGTTACGCCGCCATGACTCTCCATATGCTCTGCTCACAACTTCATACGTCACAGATTACATTATTGAGTGCAGAGCCCTGCTAAACGCGGGAGCGCACCCACTGCTTCGCTTGGACATGGTGGAAAGAAAGGTACGATAAACCACCTCATCCCGCACCCTCCCCCTTTGCAAAGAGAAAGGAGGATACATCGCTGCCAAGTTTCACAAGTCTATGCGTGAGGGGCTGCTCTACTCCGGATTTTGTCCTATATTATAATGAAAACAAGCATTGGAATTGCAATAGTCTCACATTTGTTTGAGTTAGAGCTATTGGCATTTTAAGTGGCAATGTCGTTTACTTGTGTGTTAGGTAGTTTATATATGTGGTGTGTAGTGTGGTTATGTTGGTTGGATTGAATTAGTTGTGGAATTGTGGGGCGTAGAATTGTATGTGGTGTGGATTTGAATTCTGTTGTGGAATTATGTGATTTGGTGTGGAATTATGTGGTTTGGAATGGATTTGTGTGGCGTTGAATAGTGTGGCATTGAGTGAAATTATGTTGAGTGTATTTATGTGGATTGGTTTATGGCGTTGAATGCATTCATGTGGGGTGTGCATGTGGTATTGAGTAGCGTGTAATTCGGTGGAGTTGAATTATGTGGTGTTGAGTGGTATTATGTGGAGTGTAGGTGTAGCATGAGTATTGTGCCTGTGTTGGTGCAGTGGGAGCATTGTACCTGTGTGCATATCTGGTGGGCATTGTGCCTGGTTGGGTGCAGAGTCAGAGATGTGCCTATGTGATTGTGGGGAGAGAGGTATACCTATGTTAGTGTAGTGTGAGAGGTGTGACTGTGAGTGCAGTAAGAGGTGTGCTTGGCTGAGTGCAAATTGAATGTCAGAGTAGAAACTTTGCTGTGACTTTCGTGAGTTTGTAGTGAGTATGGTGCTTGCAGTATGAATGTCTGCTGTACTCGTCAATGTAGGGTAATAAAAAAAACAAGGCATTTTTACAAGATTTAAAACAGCTGCACACTTGATTGCACAGAGATCTGCCATGAAAACACAAATACTATTTCATCACTCAGCCTCTTTTCTGCTCTACCAAAGTGAAACAAGCATTTACAATGCAACGGTCTCGGCATTGTTATAGTTAGAGCTATTGGCATTGCTCATGACAATGCCGTTTCTTTAAATGTTTTAAAAACAAAAAACATAAGCAAAAATAATGTCATGAGCAATGCCAATAGCTCTAACTTTACCAATGCCGAGACCATTGCATTGTAAATGCTTGTTAGATTAGATAATGGCCCGCAAGATTAACCAACTTGTTCCCACACAATTTAGTGGTTTCTTTTATACATCGCAATGTGAAACCTGTAAGACCTGTTTGACTGCCTCTTGCATCACCTAAAATACTTCAGATTAGGCTTACTAACCAAGCAGCTAGACGACTGTTATGACGAGTAGAAACCAGCACTGACAAAGCCAATAGGTCCCGCTTTTGGGACCCTATAAGTGTTTAGTCAGAGCTATTGGCTTTACCATTGTCTTTAGGCTGTGTTGTAGAGAAACATGGGTGCTGGGCAGCATGTTGATAAAAGGTAGATAAATAGATAGTGGCATAAAAGATGTCTCGATAGATAAAAGATACCTACATTCATAGGTAGGAGATAGATATATAAAAAAGAGATGGATAGATAACAGATAGTTAAGAGATGGATACTAAAAGATAGATAGCTAGACAGATAGGTAAAAGATAGATAAGAGAAAATATAAATAAAAGATATATAAAAGATTGGTATTTTTATGCAGCGCTATATGTATACACAGCTGGGATTGTCCAATTCAATGTAAAATATGCTTCCACAACACGTTCCTCCAGAATAAAGGCTGAGAACGTATGTCTAGCATTACCTGACATGAAACTGCTGTTTGCAGAAACGGGGCTCCTGCTTACTTGAATTCCCAACAATGCGCTTATTTTATATATGGAACGAATAATAAATAATCAACCAAGAGGCCCCAATCAACACGTATAGGTATGTATGGAACCGAGATGTACACAGATAAAATGTGATCCTGGGGGTTGCTCAGTCTTTTCCTAGGTGCTATGCCCACGGGTGCAAAGGATCCATGCAGCCCAGTTCTGGCGAGAGGGAGTGCCGTCCGTCTTTCAAAATATTTATTTCAGTGTTGTACATGGGATCTTATAGAAAACAATGCACTTGCCTTGTCCAGTATGTTCAATTTTCACATAGCAAAGGGAAATAACCCGAGCTTGAAAATGTGTTGATTGATAGATTGATATACAGTGATCAAAGCTGAAATGCTCAAAAACAATGACATGAACTGACCAATGTGTTTTTTTTTCCTTTGACATTCGAGAACAAAGAGTTTACCTATGGCTAAAAGGAGCAATTGGTGTTGTAAATGACAATGTCCTTTACCCATCTGTTTTGGTTTGGTTTGGAGTGGAGTGGATGTTTGTGGTTAAGGGTAGAATTATGTGGATTGGATTGCAATGGTTCAGTGTGGAATTGTGTGGGGTGGATATGTGTAGTGGAATTATGTGGCATGGTGGATAGATATGTTTTGCAAAGTCAATGGGTTTTGCCTTTAAAAACGCACGCTATGGCTTTACCAATCTTTGTTTGCATTGGCCTGCTCAAACTCCAAAATTGCCAATTTTGTGTGAGGGAACTTGCGCTATTTGTCCGCATGGCTGCGACTGGATATTAACTGAAGGAAATCATGTGGATAACGCCCGCAAGGGGTGTATATAATTTCAGCGGCTTGGAGATTGAGCTGCTCACTGTGGGAAAGCGGAACCAGTTCGACAAAAGCTAATGGGGCACATCTCTACAAAGCCATGCCCGAGACTTGTGCATACAGCAGGGAGACCCTGCACAGATTTAGCTGTATTATTGGGGTTTGGTCTAGGTGTAGTGAGACAAATAACCTGAATGGAGTTCTGGGAGTGTGCAGTAGTAAAGCTGGTAAGTAGGGTTGCGTCTTTCTGAGAAAAAAATACCGGCCATTTGTTTACTTTTTCCTATATTGGAAGGGTCAATGCCTGGTAGGTGAAAAATAAATTTGTGTAAAATTCACAGTATTCTTTTGTACCATGGCAGTTGTTCCTCGGTTTTAATACTGATTTAGACAGTTGAGTGATTTCTTCATGATTACTTTTTTTTTCGTTAAAAAGTCCCTATAAAAAAAAAAAAAAAAAATGTTTTTACTTACTTGGACATAAAAGTACATGACAAGCTGGTAATGCACGGGTAAAGAAAGGCAGTAATTCGAATAATCATGGATGTAAAATTGTTCCATGTGTGGCGTTACATATATTTTGGAGAAACTGGAAGATAGTGAAAAAAATGTGCCAGGGGCGTGGCCAAGCAAGATGGCTGTACGAAGGTGATTCGTGCGGGCTCCGCTGTCAGTTCGGCTGTTTCGGGCGGTTACAGAAGCCCAACGTAGTGAATAAACACCGGAACATGTACCAGAATGTGATGAGTCGTGGGTGACTGGCGAAAATTACTGGCAGACAAGGGAACAGAAGAGTTCAGGACGGAGTGGAGTAGAGGTGCCAATTAAAATGGCGCCGTCCTGTCGCGTCTGGCAAATCTAACGCATGAAGGAGAAGACAGGCGGAGCGGTATCTGGGACGGAGACACAAGCATCTGTCCAAAGTCGGAAGTTATGGAACAGGACCCGAGTGCCCCGGAGAAGTCAACGGCCGCTAATAGCGGGAAACTGGAGTGCGGCAGAGGGGGTGAGTAGGATGGAGAGGTTCCCACAAGGGTGCAACAGCCTATAATCGCCAAATAAAGTGAGGTGCTACAAGAGAAGCAAGGTTGCACCGAAGGTGGTCAGCTTCCACCCTCCCCGTCCCGCCTGAGCCCAAAATGGCGGACGAAGTGCTCCACCAAGGAGTTTCCACTTGAGGTGCCTGAGAAAGTGGTGGGAGCACGCTTGGACTCCCTGAGAACACATAGGGGAAAGGACATGTGGTCCAGGCGCATGGTAAACCCGTGGCAAAATGTCATGCCTGACCCCAAGAGTCATTTACCACAAGGAGCTACAACTCTCACACTGGTGAGCAGTCCCAAAGGCTTACACAGGAAGTTAACAAGGAAGCAGGTCAAGGCATGGAAACTTGGTCTGGGCAACCCAATGAGCAGAGGTGTCAGGGAATCCCTTGTAGACGGTGGAGACCGCATCTATACCACCCAAAAAGTCCACAGCCAAGGTATCAAACTACTTCACACCCACAGAGAAGAAACAAGCTCCAGAGCAAGGGAGGGCCGAATCCAGCAGGTTGCTGACTAAGGAAGATCTGTTGGCGTCCTTGAAGGACTTCAGGACAGAGCTACACACAGAATTAAAAGGTGATCTCCAGGCCTCCATGGATCAACTGAAGGCAGAACTTGTCGGAGAGGATGACCTCACTTCAACAAGATGTGGACTCCATAGGGTTATGACTGGTTGAGACAGAGGCCCAAACTCAATAACTCGACCAAAGAGTGATGGACACTCACAACAAAGTGCAGATCCTACATACTCTGCTTCAGGTGACCCTGTTAAAGAACGAGGACTTGAAAACAGATCCAGGAGAGACAATATTCGCATCAGAGACCTGGAGGAGAGAGCAAAAGGGCCAGACCTTGAGGCTTTTGTATAGGAGCTATTTGTAGAGATCCTCTGGCCAAAACAAATGAAGATAAAAATAGAAAGAGCTCACAGGGTTGGGCCGGCGGCATCTGAAGAGAGAAGACTTACTCGGGTCATACTAGTTAAGCTCCATTTCATTTAAGGTTAAGGAAGCGATACTACAGGAGTCAAGGCAAAAAGATTCAATCTCCTTTCAGGGTTTCGCATGCTCATTGTTCCAGGACCTGGCACAGGCGACCCTACAACGCAGGCACTCATTTCGGGATCTCGCAGAAAAACTGAGGGCTTAACGTGTGAGATACCGTTGGACTTATCCATTTGGATTAGATAATTCTAATGGGGGCTTTTAATCTGAACTGGCACTCGTCGGATAGTACCCACCCTCACAGATCCACAGGAGGGAGTTTCCCTAAAACACTGAAACATACATTCCACGATCTGGGTCTTTTGGATGCCTGGGGATCTCTCCACCCAGAAAGATTTTACTTATTTTTCACATGTTCTCCAGACTTATTCTAGACTGGACTATGTTTTTGTTTCACAGGGGATGCAGGGTATACTCCAGGATGCTAAGATTCTCCCTATATCACCGTCAGACCATAGCCCGGTCACTGTAAGTCTGTAATGGGGGGGAAGGTGCAGGGCCCAACTAGAAGGTATTTTCCAGTTTCTTTGACCCGGGCGGGGTGTTAGGGGATGAGCTGACGGTTGCAATCAATAATTTTTTTCAGTTGAACAACCAGACTGTCACGACATACTTTAACAACTGGGACGGCTTCAAAGCTTTGGTGCGAGGCAAGTGTATCTCATTGGTCTCTGCGCTATATAAACTGAAGCAAAGGATGGAGCTCGAGGCCGCGTTGAGTAGCACGGAATGCGACTTTAAAAAGAATCCCACGCGGAGTTTGAAGCGCCTGATAAGTGCCCTAAAAGGGAAGCTCAGCACCATCTATACCAATAGAACGGAATTCACTTTGAGAATGCGCCATAGCGCATATGCATAGGGAAATAAGGTGGGCTCATACCTGGCGTGACAGTTGCGAGGAAAAAAGGGAACAGGAGTACGTCGGGGGTATAAGTAAGGAGGGAGGGGAGATAGAACATGACGATACGAGCAAGGCCGACATTTTTGGTGACTTTTACCAAGAGCTTTACAGAGCAACTCCCCCCCCGATCTCACAGCTCAGATGAATTACCTGGACATGCTTACGCTCCCAGCGTGGACGGATCAGCTAGACCCTCCGATTTCCGAGGAGGAAGTGGGACAAGCAATTTCAGCACTAAAGCCCCAGAAATCACCTGGGACGGATGGCCTAATGGCGCATTTTTATAAGACCTACGCGCCGGAACCGATCTTCCACCTGCCTGAGCTTTTCAATGAAATAGCGACAGGGCAAAAGGTGTCTCCCTCTATGGCAGAGGCTCTGATTACAGTAATACCTAAGCCAGGGAAAGATTCTCAGCAGTGTGCCTCGTATAGGCCGATTTGCCCTCTTGAACTTGGATGCTAAACTTTATTCGGCTGTATTGGCATCCCGATTAGAGCACCTTATGCCAGATATTATCCACTCTGATGAATCGGGGTTCATAAAAGGGAGACAAACGCATGATGATATTTGCAGGACACTGCACCTTATGGAAAAGGTGTCCAAGGTCAGGGTCCCAGCATTACTGGTGGGATTGGACGCAGAAAAATGCCTTCAACAGGGTGGATTGGCAATTTCTCTTCCTCACTCTGAAGAGCTTTGGCGACGCATTTATTAAAATGATCAGAGCTAATTATGCTTGCCCACGCTCGAAAGTACAGGTTAACGGAGCGAGCTCAAGTCCCTTCAAGTTAGCTGGCATCCCTGTCGGGTACCACGACCTATCCCCCTTATTGTTTGCAATAAGTATCAGCTTCGGACATCCCCAGACATCCAGGGTATTAGATTTGGGGGGGGATGAACACAAGGTTTTGCTTTTTGGGGACGCTGTCCTGCTGACTCACTATCCCCAGAACCTCATTATGAGCACTACAGGAGGAGCTGAAGAGCTTTGAAGTCTTTGCGGGCTTTCGAGTTAACTTGGCAAAGTCATCCATCTTAGACTTCACGCTATAGGACAGAGAAAAGTTACTGGTGCAGGGGGAGACTCCGTTCACATGGGCCAAACAGAAGCTGTTCTATCTAGGGATCCAGATCACTCCCAGACTAGAGGTTTTTTTTTTAAGGCGAACTTCCCACCCCTATTCACACAAGTGCAACAGGATCTTAAACGCTGGAAGCCACTGTTCATTTCCTGGTTGGGTCGAATACACTCAATAAAAATGACCGTCCCCACCAAGCTATTATACCTATTCCAAGCGCGGCTGATCAACCTAGACAGAATTTTTACCTGGGGTCCGCTCCATGATCCTACGCTATATTTGTCAAAACGGAAGAGCCTGATTGCCCTTCCACGTATTAAGGCGTCCAAGGGCCGAAGGGGGAGCAGCACTCCCAGATTTTGGGCTATACTACAGGGCGGCCCAGTATAAATAGGGTCCCTTAGTGTCCTACCTCAGAAAAGATCTGCCACTGGCGGTTTGCCCTCCCACAGTGAGGACTCTCCACTTGTTCCAGTTTTAGGTGCACAGAGGGAGGAATCTTCAACAACACCTACTAGTGGGGAGGAGGGGGTGCCCCCAAAGGTCAAGAATGATGAGACGACTCCACGTTACGGATATCCGCATAAGATCGATGAGAGGACAGTTGGGGCTTTTCCACCACAAAGGAGGGGAGATGTTAAAGTTGTATGTAAGTTCTAGAGATGCAAAATTGGCTTAGGACAAGCGATTTTATTATTGTGACTCCTGCTTTGTTAGACACTGTGTTTTCTTTAGCTTGGGGGAGCTGCAGGAGATTCTTGGAGGCTAAAAGCCTGGCTGTATGAAGACAACCAGTTTGTTTCTTCTTTTTTTGCTTTTCAATAAACAGAAGTTTGACAGAAAAAATATGTGCTGTTGCTCCATTAACACAAATCGGCTACCGTGTATGTACTCACACCCCTGTGAACCATGCCCCTCACTAATGCAATCACCAGCATGCTCATTTGTTCATGCAACTGTTTCACTAGTCACCCGTTCGCAGCAGCTTACCCAAGACCCTCCAGGCATACACTCATTTACATTTTCAATAAGGGAGGGAGTGAGTGGTCAAGTATAGGACAGGAAAAAAGAATGAAAACTAGAAAGTGAACAGTAGCTGCGTGTGCAGTGGTGATGTCAAGAATTCCTGTCATGCGAGGGGAGGAAAACGGTAACCAGCGAAAACGGACTACATCTCCCAGGATGCTTAGCGGTTGAGAGGTTCTGTAAACAGGAGAGCTGTTACATAACTCAAGGAAAACACGCCCTTATGTAAAACAGGAGAGCTGTTACATAACTCAAGGAAAACAACGCCCTATAGGAGGAACCGGGAGGTACAACGCTGTCGGATATTGTGTTTACAACCGACGTACCTGCTTAGTGAAGAACAGTGTTCCGGAGTGGTGCTCCAGTAAGGCAAGAACGGAGGTAGGTCGAGTCGTTACTCCCTGGGCCGTGTCTTGCCCCATCGTCACCTGTGAAGGACCCGGAAGCTCTACCGGATAACCATTGAGCTTCGCTTTTTGACTCGGCTGAGTCAAAGCGCAGTGGCGCTTTTGCTGGTTGGAGTCGTAACTCCCAGCCCGACCAGAGAGACAGGGACTGCCAGCTGTAACTCACACCAGGAGGTGTTTGCCGCGTTACAGACTCGGAAGTCCACAGGATCGATCGAGCGGCTGCTCTCGGTTCAGTCTTCTTTGCTTGTGATTGGGGTATCGGTGACGCATCACCAGGAGGTGACTCCGCGTCCCGGTGCAGTCTGAGGAAGAGGTTGAGCGGCTGCTCCCTTCAGGTAGAGACCCCGGCTGGGTGTTTCCCTGACTCCTCGATTCTCCCCAACACTCTTCGTGCCCCTCACAGCCTACCGATTGGCATTGTCGGCCATTTCATTTCTGCCCTCTGTTGGCATACGCCGGGATCGGCGTATATGCAGAGGACGGTTAGGACCATCCGTGCTGTGGGCTGGTAACGTACTTAGCCTGGAGGATTCCAGTGACTATAACCTTTGTTTATTCCTTGTATTATTTTTGCCTTCATTAAAATAACTAAACCTTCACAAGTGGTTGCGTTCTCATTATCGTGTCTGTTAAACGATCCTGAGACGTTCAGGGCGTTACAGGTGACCAGCACCCCTTCAAGAGACCAATAATACCGTGCAGAACACTGTGCAGAACACTGTGCTGCAAGGTCAAGGGCCTTTGAAATGCTTAAAGTTGTCACAGACTGAGGCAGACTCTGGTCCCCACTGCAAATAAATGTTCAATCGTGCACTGGCTTAGAGAAGCAAATATACCCCCTAGAGCAGTGGTCTTCAAATGTTTTAATTCCGCGCCCTCCCAGTGTAGAAAAAAAAATCACCGGGCCCCCCCTCAACATTTTTCACAATTATTCTATTTTGCTGGCAATGTTGAACTATTTCTAGACTTATTTAAACATTGCAGCTAAATTCTGTCACTGTTTTAGAAATGCAAACAAATACAGGATTTCCAAACATGCGATTCTGGTGAGGGAGCCAGGGAGGCCTTACTAATGTGTAATAGTATCCACAGTGTGATTATTCGAAATGGTAGTGGGGGTTTCGGAGAAAATTTGGAGTCCCTTCCCTCTTGACGCCTTCTCCCAGCCAGGATTTAAATGACAAAGGATGTTAATGATGGCCCATTACACACGAGCTTACTGCACCTCATTTTGTTGGGCTAAAACAAAGCATTATGTTTCTTTTGCCCCCCCCCCCCATCACTTGAGGCCCCCCAGTTTGAAGACCTCTGCCCTAGAGCCTCTCAAAGTTGAGAGGCAACAAGTAAACATGGGCTATGCACAGGAGGTACAGACAGCAGTAACGGATACCCCGCTTGAGCTACTCTGAAAGCCCCCTTCCCAAATGGTATCAATTATCGGGTTTGTATAATTCTACATTAAATAAACACCCCGCAAACGTGTAACATGTTACTGCTTTCAATGTAGTGTATGCACAATATTATCATACCTTTATAACTATTGTATATTGAAGTACGCGGAATGAGTGCTGGAAATAACGTGAAAGTACATCTCTAGAAAAGTAATGCTTGCAAACAATACTATTTAAAAGAGGGTGTCGAACAGCGATCGACTTTAGCTTGTGCAAGCCTGGACTTTGAAAGAAAATGCTAAAGTGCTTTAAATCCTAATGCGCCCTAAATAAAAAAATGAACTTTGTTTCCCGGCATTCTTTTATACCCAGAAACTCTTCACAGAAAGCCAGCACTGGCATTTTTACACTCCACTGAACTGCACTGTCCAGTCGGCTGCCTGTATTCGACCAATAAAAGGATGCACCCTGTAGGTGCGGATCCCGGTGTGTTGTAGCAGCAGTGGTGACATCTGCGGCAGATCCAGGCTCCCGAGGGCCCCATTCCTCAGGCCGGCTCTGCTTCCAAACCTGAGATTCATGGCTTTAAAACGCCGTAAGGAATATTAGCCTGTTTGTGCCGTGGAGCAGCAGCGCGGAGGGCAAATAGCAAGATGTAAATGCAGACCGAACTAATTCGAAGGAATATCAGATTAACCCCTATGTTTCTGCAGTTTTCATGAGTTAGGACTCCTCTGTGTTCTTTTAAAATGTCACGCTTTGCTCCTTCTCTGGCACTCGGGTGACTGTTGGATGATGTGTGTAAATGAAAGTGGCCACTAAGTACTGCATGTCCCTAAACCAAGTTTGCACGCAGCTCCTGTACATCTCCTAGCAAATAACTGGAAACAAACACACAATTACAGAAACATTTTTTGAAGAAAGGCAAGGGTCAGGACTGAGTGACTGCTCAGAATCATAATTTATCCATAAGAAAACCAGACGCTGCCAACATAAAAGCCATCCTGTTCTGTGCATGAGGCCGTGGGCAGTCGAGGGAAGAGGGGTGGCGGGAGTGCGAGTCGAGGAAGACCGTCACCCACGCACTCATCACCAGCAGACTGGAATATGGCAATGCACTCTACGCTGACATCAACAAGTCCTTACTGCGGAATCTCCAAACTATACAGAACACCGCGCCCAGACTCTTCCTCGGCATTCCCCCAGCACAAACACACCAGCCAACAGCTGCGGAGACTTCACTGGCTCCCCGTGGAGAAGTCACCTACAAAATCCTCACCCACGCCTACAAATGCCTACACAATTTCGGACCCAAATACCTCAACGACAGAATAAACTTCCTCATACCCAAAAGAAACCTGCAATCATCCAACCTCGCACTGGCTGAAATGCCGCGCATCCATAGAGCCAGAGCAGGCAGAAGATAGGTCTCTCACATTGCAGCCAAGACCTGGAACGAGCTACCGGCAGACTTCAGACATGCCCCCTCCCTCAAGACCTGGCTTTTCGGTTTAACTGAGCGGCGTACACCCCCCCCCCCTCCCCCCCCAGTGTCTTGAGACCCTAACGGGTGAGTAGTGTGCTTATAATTACCTGATTGATTGATTGCTTGAGTGAGGCTTAGGACATGAACCAAGGGGGATACGATGCAAAGAAGAAACTCTGCTGCCTGTGTTTGGAACAAAGGCAATCTCGGACAGCCCTAGAACTCCAGCTGCCTTGGTGCTCTTCCTTGTCTGCCACATTATACACAATGCGCAACCTTGGTTATTGTCGTGCCCACCTTAATAGCGCCAACAGCAGGCATTGCTCAACACTACATGTATCACAGCAGTCGAGGCGAGTATCTTGCATGATCTTTCAAGTTTGAATGGGCTTTTAGTTTCACATCCGAGGAGATCCACATCCATGATGACAATTTAAGCACCTACACCTGCGGCCTAAGCTTAAGAGACTAAACAGCAGTCCCCTGTTCCAACCTCACTCACAGCTGCCATCTTGAGCCTGAAGAGGTCCTTGGTCTGGCCCCCTTTCAAGAAAAGAGCTTCTTGGCCATACATGTGGATGTGCACTTCAGAGACAGCATTGTGAGCTATCGACATAGAGAAGGAACTTGTAACAGGAGCGCCTGATCGACATCTTGGCCAAGAGCATGTCAGTAAGCTACCTTGAACAAAATAATCTTGACACAGACACTGTATAGTCAGACCATCAAGAAAAACCTACCGACTTCCATATTGTACAACTAAGATTGAAATAATAGCACATTACTGAAGCTTCCTTCAAAGTTTGTGTCTCTCATGGAGGATTTTGTTTGGAAGAGCGAGATGCAGGGATGCCGATGGGCCCATGAAAGTCGGGTTGTTTATTGCCCTGGTGCGGGTGCGGCATGCAGTATTGTTATAGGGTGCTGCACCTAGGAGCGTTGACATGTACAACCCATTCCAGAGTTCACTGGGGTGGGATCTTTGTATGTAATATGTCTTGAGGGTAACCTCATGCATCGCCATGTATAGCAGTTTGAGAGGGTGTGCCGTAACATACAGGGCTGTCTACTTTGGGACTGGGGAACTGGGTTTGAGTCTGTGTTGGCTCTCCCTGTCACAAATAAAATTAAGAATTTGGCAAATCTAAACCAAAATACGGAAGGAAAATAAAATTAAAGATGCCAATCAGTGCTACAGCAATGGTTGAATTCCCTTGTTGAACGCTTACAGGATCGGGTGTCTTGGGACTAATTCAAAGACAAGCTAAAGGCACGCAAGTAACCGCTCAAAACACTATGGAACTAGCGGTGCAGAATTTACCTCGGATGGGTGGTGGGGGTTGGGCAAGCAGTGTTGTGGGAGGGGTGATGGCGTGGAGGGTGACGGCACAGGGATATTAAGTAACGAACAAAGCTGAAACAAATGAAGGGGCTTCAAACACGAAGTAAACTTAGAACACATAACACAACCAGAAGAAGGCTGACAAATAGTAGTGCTCTCAAAGTATCCAAAATAACCTAAAGAGCAAGAGCACATTTAATAGGAACTGTCCTCATGGGAGGATACTAAAGTCCAAAAGGGTGAACTCCTAAGTGTATTCACCAAAACAAAAGCTGGCATTTACAAAGGACAGTAAGAGGAACCAATGAAAAAGATGGGCAGTGCTTGAAGCCCATCTTTTGTAGATGCAGCATGTCTCGAAGAGACCGCGTGCATGTGCTGCCTAGCCAAAACCAAAAAAGAGTAGAGGGCAGCTACGGCAGGCGCCATTTTCACCAGGCCTGAAGAAACTGTTAATTTGCCGTTCACATTTGCTTAAATTCCAAATTTTACGTTACATGAAATCCACAAGATTTTCAATTACACAATCTTGCATAACTTTTTGCATCCAGGATGTTCATTCATGCAGAAAACGTCTTATTGAGAGAATTCTTCTGCTCAAACTAGTCTCCTGCCTATATATCACAAGACTGCTTGATGTGATGTACACACTCTCATGGAGAGTCATGCAGACTACTGCAAACCACATGTAACTCAAAACAAATGCCCTACAGCCATGGCTATTGTTATGCAATTTTCGCTGTGGAACATTTAAGCTTCAATGAGATGCCTTTTAATGGAACGTGTATTTTGTTTGTATTCTGAATGACTGGGATCAGTGTTCCCTGTAAGGTGTTCGCCCGTGCACTTTTGGGCCCCGAGCGCACAGTCTCCTGTTTCGATCGCGCACACTTTTGCGCTGCCGCTTTTAAAACGCGAGCGGTGGAAAAACTGCAACTTCCTGGTTGCATGAAGCCTGGGCACGCGTTCACTCGCAAGTTGCTCCTGCAGTTGCTGCATTTTTAATGGACCCCGGCTGCGGGCTGGTTTTTGTGGACCTTTGTGACAGGGTTCCTGTTAATTAAAGTACCGTCGTGCTGCACTTAACTTAAATATTTTCACAATGGGCCACAATCATCCCGCAGTCGCGCTCTATTAAGAAAAGAAATGCAGCAAGTCCCAAAGCACGACGTGTAAAGCACACGTTGTGTTTTTTAACTTGATGCATTTCTTTTCTAAATCGAGCGCGGCTGAGGGCTGATTGTGGCCCATTGTGAAAATATTTAAGTTAAGTGTAGCGGATGATGGTGCTTCAATTAACAGGAATCCTTTCACTAAGTCCAACAATCAGCCTGCAGCCGTGCTCTGTTAAGAAAAGAAATGCAGCCAGTCCCAAAGCACGACGTGTAAAGCACACATAGTGCTTTTGGACTTGATGCATGTCTTCGCTCAATAGAGAGGCTGCGGGCTGATTATGGGCATATGTGAAAATATTTGTTAATTGCCGTGCATAACGGGTGCTGTGATTAACAGGAATACTTTTATAAATTTGTGCCTAATAATAAATGAATATGTCCGTCTGTAACGCAACTGGTGCTCAGCTCTGATACCTTCGGGTCAAGTTCCCACTAAATAAAACCCAGTGTAAATAAAAATGCCATTGCTGCATGAGTATGTGCCTCTGAGTTATGCATATTTGGGTCGTGACTATTTTTCAAGATATATTGGAAGAGGAACAGGAAACCACCTGATACACTTAAATCCACTGTGGGGCGCCTTTATAATCCAAATGAACCCATAAGAAATTACCATGTACTTGAATCAATGTTCATATTCAGTGCATACTGTGGCCTTTTGGTGTTCTTTTGATGCATATTGCAGCTGAAATGGGCCAATCTTATCATGAACAGTGGTGGCAATTCTTGGAATATGGTCAATATTATTGAAACGGGTACAAACTGCTGCCCAAATGTATAATGTCTGCACTAGACTAGTGGTATTTATTAGCATTTTATGTGATTGTCATTACTACTGTTAGAGGCCTCAACCTTAAAATGTCTAACTACTACATCCGTCCATGCACTCAATTACCATTTGATCAATTCTTGAGGGAGGTAGGGGTAGGAACATCACCTGTAGCTCCCATGGCCGCTTTCCTGGTTTGCTTCACAGTGTCATGGCATCAAAAGGCTCTGAAAGTGTCAGTTATGTTATGTGTATTTGTATAGCACACAGCTCACCTGGGAGGGTGCCTTGGCACTGAAGCAGGAGCTGTATGAGCTGAGCCATGGTTGGGGTTAGGTCAAGAGTCAGAGCTTTAGTTTCTTGCAGAGTTCTAGAAGTGAGGAGGAGGCTCTGAAATGCAGAGGCAGGTAATCCAGGCTTTACGAGGGAGGTAGGAGAATGCACGACCACTAAATCTGGTTCTGCATATATGAGTGGTGTTTACAAGCAGATGTTCAGCTGAGCTGAGGTTTCTGGTCAGTTTATGCAGTTGTGAGGTACCTGGGGCCAATGTTTTGTAAGACTTTGTATGTGTGCGTGAGTATTTTGAAGAGTGCTTGTTTGGAAATTGGGTGCCAGTGGAGCTCGTTGAGGTGTGTGATGACGTGTGTCCGGGGTGGAAGGTTAAGAGCGATTCTGGCCACTGAGTTAGGTATGGTCTGGAGTCTTCTGGTCATTTGAGGGTTGATTCCACTGTAGAGTACATGGCTGTAGTTGAGCTTGTTGGTGATGAGAACTTGGGTTATGGTTCTGCTGGTGCTGATGGGGAGCTATTTGAAGATAATTTTGAGCATCTCGAGTATGTGGAAGCAGGAAGTAGGAGGCAGATATTGTATTCACTTGGTTAGATATGGTGAGTTGGTTGTCGAGTGGTATTCAGAGGTTCTTTGTGTGAACTGCTTGGAAGGGTGTTGATTCGAGTTTAGCAGGACAGAAGTTGGAATCTCAGATCGAGGTGTCTTTGCCAAAGATTACTACTCCTGTCTGTTGAGCTTGAGGCAGTGGGTTTTCATTCATCTGGTGACTTGAGTTATAGAGGCAGAGAAATTTGTCTGGGTGTTTGTCTTCTTATCAGAAGAGTAAAGGAGAATATGAAATGAGTCCCATCAACAAAGGATATGCTGTTGACTCAATGGGATTAGATGATGCAGGTGAGTTGGTCATGTAGTTGTTAAGCAGAGTGAGGATACTGTGGATGGGATTGACAGCGTCCAAGATGAAGGGGGGCCAGGCTGACCGAGTGGGTGCGGCCTATCAGGAATAAGCAAATACAGTGAAGTGCAAGACCTTGGATGCCAGCTTTGTGCAGTCATTGGAAAAGTTTGGGAGAAGGTGTCAAAGGCTGCAGAATGATCTAGTAGAACAAGGGCTGCAGTGTTACATCAGTCCATGAACATCCAGATGTTATCCATGGGGATGATGATGAAGGTGGTCTCTGTACTTTGGTTGGGCCTGGATCCGGTTTTAGCGGTGTCGAGGAGGTGCTTGTCAATTAGGTGGGTGGCTAGGCATTTGTTTATCATCTTTTCCATGATATGATTTTTGCTGCGTTGGGTAGCAGAAATATAGGCTGGTTGTTAGCTAGCATCTTCAAGTCTGCTGAGTTTCTTGAGGAGGGGAAGTACTGTGTTATGTTTGAGTTGTTCAGGATCGGGGTGAGGGCTGCATTGATGGGATCCAGTTCTTTGATAAAGACGTGGTGAAATCAGGGGCCCACGGGTGCTCCAGAATGTATGAACTTCACAGCTGTTTTGTTTTCTTGAGTGTCCATTGTAAGTCAGGTGGTCAGGGTGTTCCTTTTGGTGGTAGTAGAGATGGGCAGGAGGGCTGCAAGAGTGGAAGGATCCAGTTGGGGCACAGAGTTCTTGCAAATGCTGGTGATTTTGTTGCTGTGTATGGAGGTCCTGAGTTGGGGCTACGCTAGTGGAACTTGCTAACGGATATGTGAAGATTTTCACTATGGCAAATATTTCCTTGGTGCTGTTGGTGCTGTTTTCGAAGCAGTCAGTGAAGACGGACTATTTTGTGGCTCTAATTTGTCAGAGTGTGGATTTTTAGGTACTCTTGTCAGTGTTGATCTGACTTTGTCTCCATCTCCATTGAAGTTGCGTTTGGTGATCCTGAACTCTTATGTGTATCAGTTTGCTTGCAGTCTGGTTCTCATGGCTTTGTTGGCTTTGAGAGGAGCCAGTGTATCTACACTATCATTGATTCAGGCTTTGAAGTTGGAGATAGATTTGGGGAGATTGTTGCTGTGTTGAGTCCAGTGGTGTAGTAGTTTAGAAGATCAGGCGGGTTCTGAGATATTGTTCCAGTCCCTTCATGGAGATTTGGTGATGGGTTTTCTGAGGTGGTGTAGGATGGGCATGCTGAATTTGAGGTAAGTGTGGTTGGACGAGGTAATCAATGTGGACTTGTCTACTATGATTTTGCTGAAGCTGGTAAAGATGGCGTGGAGTAGCTGTTGGGCAGCATATGTGTGACCTTCCACTTGCTGGGTGATTCTGAAGTTGGAGAGGTCCTTGAGGAGGCTGGTCATGCTGGGATCTTTGTGGTCCTCCAGGTGGAAGTTGAGGCCACTAAGGAAGATGAAGGTGCTGGAACGTAGGATCGGGGGGCAAAGAAATCTGCAATGGTGCTACCGAAGGTGGCACGTGGTCCTGAAGGGAGGTAGATGAGTGCTGTTATTACGGGTGTAGTTGGCTGTGATGAGGAGTTTGTGCAAAGTCAGTTTGAGCCTGCTGAGGCATGCAGCAGAGCATGCTTGTACATACTGTTCATATATAATAAGAATCACTCCAATCTCCTTTTGTTACAGAAGGTTAAGTAAGGTTCACCCTTGAATGTTATGTGTCCGATGATGGAGCTTAAATTTGGTGATTGATACATTGTGTTTAGATTTGGCCGGCCAGGGCTGCTTCGAAATAATTCTCCGACGTGGCCAATAATTTAGCTCCTGTGCCCCTTGACAGAGCGGGCCATGTGGACAGGTCATTCTTTTGGACTTGCTGCATTTCTTTTAGGTAACACATACGTTTGAAATCTTTGCTTGGTTAGTGTGCTGCCCGGCTGGTGTTTTGCTGCTTCTTTCTGTCTCTGCATCCAGATATATAATACCACAAGTAACATTACACCTACAGCAGTAAAATCTTATAATGGTACCACTGTTGGAGTCTTGTGCCTTTCTAAACCCAAAGTGAACTTGCCTGTGTAACCAATTCATGTCATGGCGTGTGTATCCAAATAGCAAACCTGCCTTCAGGCCCTTAACGTGGCGCTGAATGTGTGGAAATGCGCAGTTTTTTCACGTTTTTAAGCAAAGGTTTGGAGTGATATTTGGTGCTGCACCCGCACGTGCGGTCTGGTTCCTGGCGCACATAGCCATGGCTGCAATGCACAGAGACCTTACACTGCTGCCCACAGAGGAAAACAATTAGAGGGAATATTGACTGGGATTCATTTCCTCTTGTATCCAGGATACTCAATGATAGAGTTAGATGCTTGTGAACACTGCGGGAATGCTTTACTGCGACATAAAAGCAATATTTTTTAATTCTTTGAGGTTCTCTAGTCCTTCCCTCGAAAGCTCCTTTAATGCAGAGGCTCCTTGGAAAACCTTCCCACCAGGCCTATGACATCTTGTGTTTTAATGTATCACCTCCTCAAAGACTTCCACATTTGCTATTGTGTCTGGAATTGATGTTAGTAAGATGAAGACCCTGGCAGCGTCTATTATAGTACAAGCTCTAGCTAGTATTATGATATCATGAGTGCAAATGCATTTATTTTTTGGGGCCTTGTTGCACTGAGATGGAAGCGAAGCCCCGAGTCCATTCTGAAAATTTAATATTTATTTTGATGTCCTGCTTTTGAATTATTCCTTATTTGTCACCTTTTGACATGCCTAGTCCTGGATTGGGAAGACTTAAAAGAAAGACTCTGAGATCTAGTAGTCTTGTATAGTATTTAGTTCAACATGCTCAGCAGTGTGGTAAGAATTAATGTATGCCACATAAGACTGTAAGAGGAAGCAGGAAGAATAGCAAGTTAAGAAGAGCAATAATAAACAACAGAAAAGACAAGTTAGAATTTGAGTTAGTACTGTTAAAAGTAATGAATGGGCATGTCTTCTGAGTATACCAAAACTGAAAACGACCCAGTAGAGGTGAAAACTCAGAAAATACACCAAGGTTCTTAGAACATAAGAGTGAGGTGAGCAGGAGAGGACATGATCAGCAGGTGAGATGGAGCAGAATGGGAAGGGTGAGCTGAAAACCATAGTTTTCTCATGAGGAGCTAGTGCTTAATTTGAGCTTCTGGTTGCATGTGAGATCCACTGGGATTCATTTGTGGGGACCGGCACTTATGTCCCTTTCACCCAGTGCAAGAGAGAGAAACACAAAAAGGGGTTCGAAAGAGGAAGAGCGATAGGAAAACCGAGACAAAGGGGGAAAAAGGAGAAATTCAAAATAACCTGCAAGAGTGCGATAAGCGGCAGGAGTGTCTGGTGGTGGGTCAGAGACATAAGGTGGAATCAAGACTTTCAAGCGTTGTTGTTAAGTATCCCCAATTTATTCGTAGCACCGGGCGCGGGCTTTGTAGCAAAACATTTGCGTCCAGCACTCATTGTTTTACCAATTAGGCAATGGGAGGATTGAGGTATAAAGAGTGGGGAAAGATTTGTGCATTAACAGCAGGAATCCACTTGAAGTAGTATCATTAAGTGCAGGAGGATTGTAGAAAAGGAAAGAAAGGGCAAAATTGGCAGTGGAGTGACAGATTAAATTTAGAAATGAAAGCTGCAAACAAGAGATGTCAAAAGAGGAAAGTAAGGACTTGGGAGGGAGTTTATGAACACTCTGATTTATAGAAAAGAAAAGGAAGTGCCCAAGTGATAAATAAAGAACGAGTTGATGAGTATAGCCATGTAAAATGTCATGATGGTAGGAAGTCACCTTGCACCATCTGATATCTGACATGGCTTGGTTTACTGTCCTCTGTCGGTATACATGGGGCTGGGATTTTTGCCTGCTTGTGAGAGAGAGCTGCTTCATATGACTGGACCATACAGTGAAGCATGACAAAGTTCACACCAATGTGTTGCTGCTGGTGAGATCACCGCTCTTTGTTTTTATTGCAGTGATTGGTCACTTGAATGGGCATGTCAGTCTGCAACGCACCCCTCTGGGTACCCGTTTCTGTTCAACAGCTTTGTGTATGGCTCAGGTTTCCACACTTCATGTGATTTGAAACTCTTTTCTTCTATTCTCCTTTTCTGCCTTTAGTTTGTACCAGTCCGTTCTGGTTGTAACACGTTGTTATGCAGTAGCTTTGAAGTCTGTCCATACAAATTATAAATAAATATCTACGTTTTGTGTACGTGTTCAGACTTGTACAACTGCATTGTTTGTAAAAGTGAAAGAACAGACCGTACCTGGAAGCTCCCTGAAGCCGGAGTCTGAGGTTGTCGTTTGATTTCTACAATAATAAAGTAATTTCTGTCATTTGTAAATGCAATATCAAAGTACCATATTTAATGCAATGTTACTGGAAGGAGCAGGTATTTCATAATTTTGTGAAAGTCCGGATGTGGCTGAAAGGTTGGTTGTTCTTTGCAACAACTGAGCTAGTTTGATGTTGCTTTTTATTTGTTGATTTGCATATCCTGAGGTTGTTTTTCTTTCCAGAGCATCCTGGTCAACTGGACGAAAGGGTTCAAGTCCAGTGGAGTGGAAGGAAAAGATGTGGTGTCATTGCTCCGTAAGGCCATTAAAAAACGTGGGGTAAGTTGTTGTTTACTTGACGCTCCTTTGTTACTTCGACTGCTAGAACTGTAAGTAATTTGGGATCTGTACACGCAGCCATTTCCGGGAAAGTTTAAAGGTTCAGCGGATAATATACAGGTTATTTGAGCAAGATTGGGTGGTTAAGGTAACCACCATTTACAGGATGTTGTTTTTGATCAAAACGGAGTAAATCTGTGGTGTGCAGATGTCTGCTGAATTAGGTTTCTTATATACACCTTGTAACATCATTAAAGGCTTCTAGGCACTATGGGAAAATAAAACCTAACATTAGGTCCTTATAATGTTTATTAAAAAGGAAAGTTTTCAAATGCGATAAAACAGAACATGGGAGGATAAGAGCTTTAAGCACCGAGTGAGGGAGTTTCACAAAGTTGGAGCTAGAAAATAAGTCTGCCTCCTCTGCGGGCTTTCCTAAAATGAGGTGCTTCTGGAAGGAGAGCATCTCTGGATCCTAGAGCGTTGTAGAGTATAGCGCTTACAAAGGGATCTAGAAAGTGGGGTTGTTATCATGGAAAGCTTTGTGAGAAATGCAAAGCACGTTTTAAATCGATCCAGCCTTGGATAAGGAGCCATTGTAAAGTTTTGAGAAGAGGTTTTATATAAGAGAACCGTAGAGCAACCACAACTTTCCAAACTCCAAGAATTTGTACCACTTGAAACTCATGACTACATTATCTAGTACACAATACCTGGGCGGCCCAGGCACAGTGTACTAGAATAATTTAGTCTAGATCTGCTTGTCCAGCTATTGCTCCGCATCTCCCACTGGAGTTGGAAAAATACAAGTAAAAATGATTGACAAAGCCTAAGGAGCAAGGCTCAAGTCTGCGCTCAAAGATTTGTCCCTTTGTATACAGAGATCAGACAAATGTTAATTTACTCCGGCCAGATAGAGGTGATAATACTAAACGCCATACTAAGGCCCTTGGATCTTGCTATCATCATCTCCGTGCTAGTGGCATTTAGTTTAAGCCGATGGTCGTCCATCCATTCCTTGACCCGGGCAAGGTAAGATTTAAAAATGGTAGCAGGGAAACCCCCACCAGACAATGCGAGTGCCTCCATTCATTCGTATCAAACCTAAAGTCAAAGGAATGAATGAGAATGGCCAGCAGTTCCACTTGTGTGTGAAACAGACCGAGTGAAAGGGCTGCAAGCAACTGACGGAATAAGACACGGAAGAGAAGGAGGAGAGAATCACAGATGGCAAGTGTCCTGATTGAGTATGGGTGGACTCGTGCTAAGGCAGGTATATTGATATCTCTAGAATCTAAGGTTGAAAAGAAAGGAGGTGGTTGATCCTGTTGATATTTCTAGAAGAATCGCTGTCCGCATTCACCATGGGTAACCCATAGGTGGTGTCGGTACTGCCTTAGTTCTGGGTCCAGCCTGCTTGTTGGAAGTTGTAGATTTGTTTTACAAGTTAACAAAAATTCCTTTGCTGTTCGCTACATAGTTCTCTAAGATTTCTAAACCAGCTAGGATGCGCGAAGTAGAACAGAAGCCTGGATTCGCATTGGGTATTTTTTTTAAATAGGAATTTCCTGAGCCTGCTTGAATTGGTCCAGGATGACGTCGGAGCTCAAAAAAAGATTCCAAATCCGCTTTAGGGGGCGGAGAGTGGCAGGAGTAAGTTGCTTAAAAATAGATATAGGGCCAACGTCAAAAGTCCCGCTTAATTTCAAGTGCTGCCAGAGCAGGGGGCAAAGATTGATCATCACAAGCAGTGAAGGTGGAAAGTACTTTTAGAGACATGTTCTCATTTGTTTCCATGAACTATAGTGTGCTTTACCTAAGATTCTAGAGGATGATAGCTAGGCACAAACAGACTTAGTGAATGGAATTGAATTAGATTTATAGAGCACAACTGCAACCTAAAAGAAATCATGGCGTTGGTTAGCAAATCTCTGATGATACAAGCTCAAACAAAAAAAGGACCTACACTGCGAATAGCCATGCCTTCAAGGCTTTCCTAAAAGCAAGTCGATCAGAGATGGACCTTAGGGAGTGAGGTGGTAGTTCCACTGCCGAACAGCCAGGACTGAAAGTGCAGCCTCCTACTCCGGATTTATTAAACTTAGGAACACTTAAAGATTGGCCGAGACTGAGTGCAGGACTCTCTGGTACAAACAGCGATGGATTTTACGATGAAGAAAATGAGGGCCCAACCTGGGCACTGCCCTGTGGGTGATATGGAGAGATTGAAAAAGAACTCTTTTTGGCACAGAGGAGACAGTTTATTTTATACTGCGTCACAGAAGTAGACGAAGACCTGTATAGAGATGGAGTCCGCTTTGCTGCTTCAATCTGTATCCAGTAGAGGTATTAAGTAGATATTTTGGTGCCCCAGAAATAAAGCGTTAAAATAGTCAAGTTGACTCATTTCGTACCAAGTCTTATCAGCAAAAACATTGCTAATGCTATTACAAAGCAGTTTCAGAGGGGAGGAAGAAGGATGTAGAGCCAGATGGTGTATTGGCTGGTAACCACTGTTTTGTTTTTTTAAATCAAAAATCAGTTTTTGTGTCTTTACAAATTTCGGATACAGCACACGCTGATTTACTTGGCCAGCTAACCAATTGCCTCGGATAAAGGCATTTGGGAGCTTATAATACTTGCCGACACTTATTTCAGTTGCCAATGAAGGTGTCTAAGTCTGAGGATGGAGTGAGAGGAAACGCTCTGAGTTGTCTGCCACAGCCACTCGCCTTAAAATAGTGTTGAAGAAACTCCCTTGCAGAAGAAATAAATAGATTGTTTTCTGAGCAGGGCCTTGGCAGTTTTGCAACTGTTTTGGATGGAGATTCTCCAGAGCTCTCGAGTTGTCCAGGTATTTGCATGAGTAGGTAGTTTAGGTCTGGCATTAGCCAAGACCATTTGATGTTAATACATTTATATAACAAATCTGCTTGTAGGGGCTTACAGAGAGCCATTTTGATCAGTTGGTCAATTTGTATCATTCACATTTTTCTTCCGCCCACTACAACACACCACACGGTGCGAAGATCAGCCATTGGCTAACTTCATGCTGCTCTTTCCCAAGGAGCACTCATGTACACAAAGTTGTTGTCTTGGTTCTCGATTATAAAAGCAGGACTAAAAGTCCCAGAATGCAATAACTGAATGAGCTGCGCGTGCATAGACTGGGAAACTTGAGGGTCTTGATTCAGGGGCCTTTGGATTCTTTTCATAGACGGTTCCATCTGTAGGGAGTCGGTGGACATTACTTTGGATGCATGGAGGAAGACTTTGTATTGAGGAAGGGTTGGTTCAGGTGTGTCTTTGTGAACAAAGTTGTGTCTACGGTGTGCAACTCTTCACCATTGCTGCATAAAAAGGAAAGATGTCCAATGTAATAGTTATTGGATGCAAAGTGCATGCCATATTATCAGGATATCCACCAACTATGTAAACGAGTTCCATTTAGAGGGATTGTAAGGAAATGAGACCTGCCCAATCATAGGTTGTCCCAGTGAAGTGCTGATATTGCACTTTGAGCACCGGGTGAGCTGGAACCCCTGCACACAGGTTTTGGTTTCCAGGTCACCTGTGGAGGCTAAGCAGACTTGATCTTGAAGGACTGGGTTTTGAAACCTCTCTAAACATAAGAGCAATTTTACAGGGTAGACGCCTCCCATCCTGTTGAAAAGGACAGAGCACAATTATTTGTTTGCCCAATCCAGCATTTATATTCCCCATATAGCCTGTCCACTACGCCACGCGCGCTCCCCCCCCCCCCCCCCTCTTTTCCTGCGGAGGAGTTGCTTTGCCCGCCCACAGCAGCGTCATAGAGCTGTCAGTCTTGCCCTTTGAATTAGCCTCTGGAGATCCCCCCCCCCCCTCTCCCCGGTGACCTTGAAGCCTGCCTCCCAGGGAATGCCGTGAGCCTTTGACCAATCAGTGGTCATGGCACGCGTCACTGGGAGGACATTTGTTCACCTCTGCAGTCCCGTCCTTCTGCTTGTTTGCCCTTTGTTTTTCAGGCTTGCCCTGTCCTTCTCTGAGCCGGATATCTTAGTGCCACCCACCCGAGACGCCACGTTTGTTGCTCGTCACTTGCCTAGCCTGCCTGGCCTACTCGTTCCCACTCGCCTGGCACAATTTCGAGGGCTGATGACGAAGGATTGGACGCAGTCAGCTGTGCTGACCCAGCCCCATCCCCTTCTATCCTCTGTCAGGCTTCAGGTGTCTCGAGCATACCATTCACTCCACGTCCTGGCCGTCCTTTCTTTCACTTACTCTACTCTTTCCCTCATCCCTGTTTCCGTTCCTCTTTCTCCCTCCATGCACTCGCCTACCTCCGTCATTCACTCTTCCTCCTCTTTTAGGTGCCCTCTTAGAAGCAAGTTACTCCCTTCACCCTTTTCACTTGGCCTCTTCTCTCTTTCCATCACTCTCCTTGCTCCATTCGCTCCACGGTATCCTCTATGCGCCCTCCTTTCTCTTCCAGTTTCCCTCCCTCTTTCTTCACAGCAAGGCGAGCTTTCAGGTGGCTTCTGCCTGCCCCTCACGCTGGTGCGTGCGCCAATAATTAAATGAAAGCAGTGACCTCTAATTTATAACAGGCCTGAGCGGCAGATACCCAGCTAATGCCTGGGTTGCACATGTAAAACCAGAATACCTGGGATCCGTCCCAGCTTCCCCATAACTAAACTGTGTGATCCTAGGCCAATATTCTGTTCCATCAGGCTGCCTTTATCTTTCACTATCGCATATCAGAGCACCTTCAAATACCACGAGTTTAGGATGTCACTCCACAAAATCCTCTATTTTGTTTGGTTTAATTGACTTTAGCCTTAATCCATGTATCCAACGAATCCAGGCAACATGTAGGGTACGCGTGACCATGTACTGTCCACCACTGGAATTATGCGTCATGGGAGGACCAAATTATGCGGCAAGAAAATGCAATATTTTATGCACTTCATTATTTAGTTATGTTTACACTGTCTGGACAAAGGTTTCATATTCTTAGTAGTAGTTGAACACCCAAAGACCGCAATATACAACTGAAAGGTGACCAGTCAACCTTTGCGAAGTGCCTTTTGCTGCACAACAACACAGGTCACCGAATTTTTAATAACTTCTGACCTATTGGAGTTAGACTTTTTTTTTGCTAGGATTGGCTAATTATGCAGCAGATGCATTATGTGGTAAATGCGGCAAATCCATAACTATGCAAAAAAAGGCTGTGGCTGCAGAATCGCATAATTCCAGGGATCCCTGTTATTAGTTCACTAGTAGCATTGTCGTCAGGGCAAGGGAGTAGAAATCTTTCTAAATTCGCGCCTAAAAATTAACACTTTTTAATACCTTTCAATGCAGTGGTATTATCTGATGTATGAGTGTAAAACGATTAGACACCTTACCGAAATACTTTTTTTTTCATATTCAAGAGGCATCATATTTTTACATGATGTGTTACATAATTTAAACGCCAAATATTTTCATGGCTCTCCTTGTGCTTAGCATTTTAGAGCCAAGCCAGACTCCTGGTTGGGTCTGGTTTTGCTCTCATTTTTAATTGGTTGGCTTGCAACCTATATTTATGCCTATTCATTGGTAGCAGTATAAAGATTCTGTCTAGTAACTCAGGGCTTGGAATGAAGTGCATTCCACCCCCTTAGCAGGGACATGTGGCATTCCTTATAGGCCTCTTCTGTCTGCAACATGGCAGATAAAAGCTCATAATTAAAGCTGTATGGGAGAGGAGTTAGCCTAACGGCTAGGGCGCTCGACCTCGGACCTGGGGGAACTGGGTTCGAGTCTCTGTAACGACGCTAAACATCCTGTGATTCTGGGCAAATTACTTAATCTCCCCGTGCCTAACAAAAAAAATGAATGTGTGTCGTCATGTGATGTAACTGGTGCTATGTAAAGCGCTCTGATACCTGATTGGATTCGGGTCAAGTTCGCGCTATATAAAACTCTGCAAAAAAAAAAAAAAAAGGGGGGAGAAAGAATGATGGGTTCATAGAAAAGGAAACGATGGAGGGATGGATGGATGAGTAGGTGAAAGGGTGAAAGGATAGGAGGGTGAAAGAATGATGAATGCATGAGTGGATGGGTGGAGAGAGGTTTGCTGAGTAAATGGAAATCTGAGATGGATGGCAGAGTAAGTGGAAATTGGAGAGGATCGGTGGATGGACAAAAGGATCAATTGATGGATGAAAGGCCTTTATTATTTGAAGGGTAGGCCAAATGATGGATATATGGGTGGATGGATGCAATGAAATGGTGAAAGACTGAAGGATGAATGAATACATGACCAAATGTAAAGGTGAAATGATGGATATGAGTGGGTGGATGGAAAGATGGAATGAAGGAGCTCTTCTGAGGTGGGTCGGCTCGCTTGCTTGGTGTCACCATTTCTTTCATTCCGTTGAAAGTGAGGTGCATATTCATTTTCTGGCAACTTCCTTGATTCCACCACTCCCCCCTGCTCCGAGAATAAGCAGTGTGTTAAGTACACAGATCTTGATATAACTTTCAATAACCTCTTTCTTGATGGTGGTACTGTTGGACCTCCGTTCCCACCCCTGCACATACACAGCAGTGCTAATGATCGGGTCGCACGGGGTCAGTTAGAAACTAAGGTGCAAGACTGCAGCGCCACCAATCCGGGCAAGAAGATCATTCATGGTGAGGTCTTAGGCGAGCTGACCAATAAGGTGCTCAGATCATAAATGGGCGTAGCACTGTGGCCATTTTATTCTTTACTACCAGGCCTTGGTTGATGCTGGTCTGTGCAGTAGCTTATTCTCATTGCATACAAAACTGTCTCAGTACTGCAGTCTTTCTTTGCTGATGTTCATAAATCTCATGGCCCTTCTCTGTCATTTTGGAATCCAGTGTCATATGTGTATTAATACACGTGCAAAATACTGTCCATCATGCTCAGAAGATCAACTACAGTTTGCAACTTGATTTTCTTTTTTATAATATGGTCAAAGTATTTCTACCTGTCGGTGTGTTTAATAGTAATATGTTAGGTAGGTTAGTAACATTTGCAGTTTGGATATTCACAATTGAAGTTTCTAGCTTTTTAAAATGTATTTCAATGCATGAATTGTGCTTTCTTCTTGAGGAAAAGTTTAGTCTGTAGACCTTAGTAGCTTGTCTTCTGTAGTCAGACACCAACTTTTATCTGCATTTGGCCTGTTAATCCCTTCAAACAGCAAACTCTAGTAAAAGATTTAAGTACTGATCGGTTTTCACTTGCTAAATCTCATGCTGTGCTGGAGTATACTCATGATAGACCTGCTGCACATGTGTGAGGAGGTCTTAAGATCTGATGCAACTTCCTGTGATGTCATGTGCCATGAGGTTATGCACCATGTCACTTGCATAATGCCTAAATTGTTGAGTTCCCCCCACTTTTTTTGAGGACTTGTGCTCTGAGAAGATCTTTTCCCTTTACCATCTACTTAGGACACACCCACTTGTTTCCCTGCCCACGCTATCACTCTCTTTCCCTACCATCCCCCGCCTGCCCTCCAAAGTAAGGCACAGTCCGACGCCATGTTTGTTCAAATCTTCTCTGAGAGCTTGCTTTAAAAAAAAAAAACCATTTATGATTAATGAGAAGATTAATGTCTTTGCAAACAAAGTAGGAGACTGATATTTCAATCTATGCCCCGAACACGTACGTGTAAATCGATAGTTACGTTTCGTGCAGTTCATTTCCTTGCATATCTACCAGCTTTGGGGAGAGGATGTGGTCCGTCGGCTAGACTGCCGACTTTTGTGCTGGAAACCAAGGTTCGAGCCTCGGGGTCGCGTCCACATTCTGTGATTCTGGGCAAATACCTTAATCTCCCCGTACCTGCCAAAAACAAAAGGAATGTGTCCTTGTGTAACGTAACCGGTGCTCACTGCTCATGTAAAGCGCTCCAATACATTCGGGTCGAGTTCGCGTTATATAAACTGGAAGGAAAAAAAAACTCTTCGCCTTCTGTGCTACGTGTTACGTATTCTATGGGTATAGAGCGCCATCTGTTGGTCGTACATAGCAGCTACATTCCCTGATTTCACCTCTCATGCGCTAATGAAGCATGTCGGATTGGGACCAAAAATAAACCTAGGCGGTCAGAAAAGAAGTGGCCCAAGTTCGAAGATTGCGACCTTTCGTAGAACATTGCTTTCTTAGTGTCATCAAGCACGTTTTGGTGGCAGGAACATTAGTTCAGTTTGAACTAATGCTCAACGTTAGGTCTATTACTGTTCTCACCTTAGGTCTCGGGATCCACCTCTAACCCTTAGGTCTCTGAGCCCTTGACACAGACTCCTACTAGCAATTTCCAGAGGCTTCTATTCACACTCATTAACTTTGACCTTCCTATGCCCCTCAGTTCTGTGCGACTTCTGCCCCCCCTCAGTTCTGTGCGACTTCTGCCCCCCCCTCAGTTCTGTGCGACTTCTGCCCCCCCTCAGTTCTGTGCGACTTCTGCCCCCCCTCAGTTCTGTGCGACTTCTGCCCCCCCCCCTCAGTGACTTCTGCCCCCTCCCGTCAGTTCCGTGCGACTTCTGCCCCCTCCCGTCAGTTCCGTGCGACTTCTGCCCCCTCCCGTCAGTTCCGTGAGACTTCTGCCCCCTCCCGTCATTTCCGTGAGACTTCTGCCCCCCCCCCCCCATCAGTTTCTGGAGACTTCTGCCCCCCCCCCATCAGTTTCTGGAGACTTCTGCCCACCCCCATCAGTTTCTGGAGACTTCTGCCCCCCGTCTGTTCTGGGAGACTTCTGCCCCCCCCGTCTTCTGCCCCCCGTCTGTTCTGGGAGTCTTCTGCCTCCCCCCGTCTGTTCTGGGAGTCTTCTGCCCCCCGTCTGTTCTGGGAGTCTTCTGCCCCCCATCTGTTCTGGGAGTCTTCTGCCCCCCCCCATCTGTTCTGGGAGTCGTCTGCCTCCCCCCGTCTGTTCTGGGAGTCTTCTGCCCCCCCGTCTGTTCTGGGAGTCTTCTGCCCCCCCCATCTGTTCTGGGAGTCTTCTGCCCCCCCCATCTGTTCTGGGAGTCTTCTGCCCCCCCCATCTGTTCTGGGAGTCTTCTGCCCCCCCATCTGTTCTGGGAGTCTTCTGCCCCCCCCATCTGTTCTGGGAGTCTTCTGCCCCCCCCCCATCTGTTCTGGGAGTCTTCTGCCCCCCCCCATCTGTTCTGGGAGTCTTCTGCCCCCCCCCATCTGTTCTGGGAGTCTTCTGCCCCCCCCATCTGTTCTGGGAGTCTTCTGCCCCCCCCATCTGTTCTGGGAGTCTTCTGCCCCCCCCCATCTGTTCTGGGAGTCTTCTGCCCCCCCCATCTGTTCTGGGAGTCTTCTGCCCCCCCCATCTGTTCTGGGAGTCTTCTGCCCCCCCCATCTGTTCTGGGAGTCTTCTGCCCCCCCCATCTGTTCTGGGAGTCTTCTGCCCCCCCCATCTGTTCTGGGAGTCTTCTGCCCCCCCCATCTGTTCTGGGAGTCTTCTGCCCCCCCCCCATCTGTTCTGGGAGTCTTCTGCCCCCCCCATCTGTTCTGGGAGTCTTCTGCCCCCCCATCTGTTCTGGGAGTCTTCTGCCCCCCCATCTGTTCTGGGAGTCTTCTGCCCCCCCATCTGTTCTGGGAGTCTTCTGCCCCCCCATCTGTTCCGGGATACTTATGCCCCCCCCCTCCCCCCTTGTCCGTTCCGGGAGACTTTTGCCCGCTCCCAGTTCCTTGCGACTCATACCCACTCCCCAGACCCGGAAGCAGCATGCAGTAGTTTGGTTGTGTTTTTTAGGTCTCGCGCCTAGCGTTGCAGTGCGTAGCATTGCTCGTGCAGCGAGAGACCTCTTGTACAGGGTTTCAAAATCGCCCTAGGAATCGCACACGCTTGTGCGTGTGCTTTTCCTTTTGGGCCACGCTATTGGCCTTTGCGTGCGGCTTGTTATTAAACACAGCACACAATTGGCCAAAGGCGGGCGCATTGCTCCGCCCATGGCCTTTTGGTTTCTATTACGCGCCTCACCAGCCATGTGGTTTCAATTAACGTGCCCAGACATGGGCGCGATAATAGAAACCACATGTTTCACTGTGGCGCGCGCGCACCACTCGCAGGCATGTTTGTTTTACAATAGCGATCACTTTCACTGCCACTTGTTTTAAATATAAATGTCCCTTCTGTTTATGGGCCCAGCATTCTTTCCTTACCACTGAGGAACCATCAAAGTCTATAGGTTCTCTCGGACTGCACCTTAGTGACAGCAAACTGACTAGATGCAAACTGACTTACTTGAATACTATTATTACATCAATAAAGACAAGAGTACAATGTGGGGAACTATGACAAACTAAAACACCTTTGTTTTGTAATTCGCTGTCAGTGGCAGGCGTGCTGTTGGATGGACAACAATAGAACGCACACTCAATTATGCATACCAATGGTATACAAAACCTAACGAAGCTCATGCAACGGGGAGCAAAAGGCAGTAGCAACACTAATATAGACGAGAACAACTTGAAACAAAAAATACGTTTTGCACTTTGTCGGAACCAAATACGTGTAATCCTGCAACGTGACGCCTGTGGGCAAAATAGCCAAGGACAGTAAATAGAAGATTTATTTCCTTGAAAGACGGCGAAGATAACCTACGTGTGATTCATTCTGTAGCTCTGCACCAAAACCGGCAAATAGTGAAACAGCAGAATGCCAACACCCATAAGTCACAAATGAAGGACTGTTTTCTCTCCCATCCTTCCTGCACAGAAATGAAACGGTAGTCTGTTCCATACATGTTATTCATATGCCTTTGTTGCATTTGGATAAACGTGTTTAACCCCTTGTGTGCCACGCCCTTTCCCCGCCCTGTGCCGGGCGTTGCATTAGCGGGCGGGATTCATGACGAGCTGGACTCGTCATGGGCACAGCGCAACCGCGGCCCATGACGAGTCCAGCTCGTCATGGGCACAGAAGGGGTTAAGCGGGGAGAGCTAACGTAGCTCAAAGAAAAGGAAGTATTTAAAGAATATGGCGAATTTGGGAACGGAGGAAAATAAATACATTAGTGCGATTCAAAATAAGAGAAGGGCTGTTTTCGAAACAATTGTCCCAGATACGTAACATACACTTAAACGTGCCCTGTGCAAACGCAAAACAATAACCAAAAAAACACCCAGAAAGCCTGCATTATTTGGCAGAGCGTGCAAGTGTGTGGAATTGTGCAGCTGCTCTTTAGCAGCGCGCGGAGGTTTCACCACTTTATGCAACATGCGCTCATTATTTTACACACTGGGAAAAGGCCCACCGGGTTCCTACCTCTTAGGAAATAATTCCTGTGAGACCATCAGCAACACATTCAAAAACATTAATCTAAAATAAATTTAAAATCCACCTAAACCCCCATGCGAGGCCGTCTGCGCGGAGAGCGCCATGGTAAGCCGCTCTTAAAACCCACAGCTTTGTGACTCCAGGGAGCGGGAGAGGTGGGTGATGGGACAGTCCTCGGAAATACAGAGCGATAACAAAGGCCCGCATTCACATCCTCGAACACTCTCACGGTTTGTAAGGTTCACGCAGGTTGGCTGGTCTCCCTCGTCGCTAACCAGCTCCCAAGGTCAAGAAGCATTTCGGGAACAACGTCTAGAAGAAGAAAAAGGCAAGCATTGGCATAACCAAGAGGTCCGTGTTAACTGCCCACCTGCCCCTCTGTATTGTCCCCACCCTAGATTAACAAGCATTTGAAATGCAATGGGTCTCGCATTAGCGAGAGTTTGAGCTATTGGCTTTGCAAATGACAATGCCTTTTATTTTCATGTTTTAATAAACCTGCAAGCGGTGCGTCAACATACACTTTGTACTTCTATTGCTTTCTTACGATAAGCAAGGCTGGAAGTAAAAGAGGCACGGTTATTGCCAACCTTGCTTCTTGTAAGCAAGGACTAAAAGTACAAAGTGCGTGTTTATGCACCACTTGCAGGTTTTTATAACTCATAAATAAAAGGCATTGTGATTTACAATGTCAATAGCTCACACTCTCTCAAATGCGAGACCTATTGCATTGCAAATGCTTGTTGGCTTAGTTAACTCAGTTTGGACCTCCCTTCTTAAATTGCTTTTCTGTTTCATTCTTCCAGTAAGAGAATTTGCCACACAGACAGAAAATGGTGTGGAGCTTATACATGACTTACCGTAAATGTGAAAGTTTTATTTCATCGGTGACTCAAGTGCCTGGCCCATGTGCCTGGCAGTATATAACTGCGGCTCGTCCATTATGATGGAGGAGCGTCGCCCCACCTGCTGCAAGCGCAGCAGGTTCACACATTAATAAAATGACAATAAATACCATTTAATTATAATGTGTTGCAGGCTTGCGCGGTTAGCGTGAGGGCAGGGGATGGGGCTGATTTGTGCAATTGCACTGTTACTGCAGCCCCTGCCAGTGCGCATGTCAGATTGGCCGGCTGTCTAGAGCCGGCCAATCTGACATGCACACTTCAGAGCTAGCAATCTCAGGGCTGAGAAACAGCCAGAGGATAGCAAGCACAGGCCCCCAACCTCAAAATGATCGCTGGGTTAGCCTGGTCCAACCGATTGGTTGGATTCGTGTTGCAAAAGGGAGGAAGTCCTTACCTTTCTTGCTGGAGTCACCAAAGCGGAGAGCACCAGGATGAAGTGAGCGCGCAACCAGAGCCTGCATGCCAGCAAGTGCAACATATACGGTGAGTTTTTTAGGCATTGCGCCCTGCCATATTTTAATGTTGCCGTCCGCCACTGGCAGTACATCGGGCCTGTGTTAACTGTTAATGTCCAGAGCGAACCGCGGAGCAGGCATGTCATAGGTGGCCAATTCTATATAGGTGCCATGATGGAACAAACTACTTTTTCATTTTTCACTGACCCTCCTTATCCCACTGGTGACTCTTGGGGTAAATGGAAAGAGGCTGGACTACATGGATCTAAATGCTTAACATCTTTCACAGATTCACAGTTACAACTAATGTGATTATGAGCTTCTGAGACCCCACCCCTGCGTGATATCCACAGACCTTGAAATAGAGTACAAATTTAGGTGGAAGTTAATACATTTTTTTACATTTTTCTTCTAATTATACAGCTGAACCCCGCGCCTGAATGAAGGGCGTTGTGAAAGCCTTGGCTGTGCATGGCACAGTCTCCACCTGACCAAACTGGGTTTGAAAGCAAGTGTTCTCTGTTCCTTGTCTCCTCACAGGACTATGACATTGATATCGTTGCCGTGGTGAATGACACTGTGGGGACAATGATGACTTGCGGGTACGATGACCACAACTGTGAAATCGGACTCATTGTGGGTAAGCTGCAGTTGACTTTGTTTTGAGTTTCTGTGCTTGGACATGTAATTGGAAGAAACTCCAGAAGGAACTTTAATTACATATCTGGATGCAATCACTAAATTCACCCAACACACTAAATTTGAAAAGGAAACTGGGGCAGTTGATGGCTTGACTTGATCAGTTTGGTTTCCCACATTTCTTTGGGGTCAAATGAAGCACCGTGTAAAAAGGCACACATGATGAGCTCGGTTAAGGAAAATGCTTTGGTTGCTGTTGGCGAATCATTGTGCTGTGTCCTATATTGTGTTAGTGCCCGAAGGATCCTGAGAACCTGGTCTTTGGGTCTGATCTGCATGAAGGGTGTCATTCCGCCCCCAGCGGTTTGTGACTTGTTCCTTTCACCAGGGACAATTCATGTTAAGTCTGCCTCTTCCCATGGAAGCATTTGTTTAAGAGCTGCTCAACTACCTTTGGTCGTATTTCGTTTTACACCTTTTAATCATGGATGCTGCTAACCCTTGACAAGAACTCTCGAAAACCTCATAATTACAACGAAGCTGAGAAAGGGTCAAAGGTTGGCGTTAGACAGGATGAATTCTTAAATGTGAGTACGATTTTAAACTGCTCCCATGGGGAGAGATTACACATTTACTCAGTATTTATTCCTCACTTCTTCATAAACAGGTAGCCTGTCTCCTTCTTCCCTCATTGAGCCATCCTTAATTTTCTCTATTTCAGTGTAGCTTCATTTTGACGTGAAAGTAATATTGCTTTAATGAACAAATACCTCTTTATTAAAAAAAAAAAAAAAACATTTTTAAGGTCCATGCCTATTTTAAACAGCTATGCACTCTCATGCTACTTGCACACTGGCCCTGTCTTATATGCAACAAATGGGACCTCTCCTATGCAGCTGGCATCCGTTGTGATACATATTTATTATATGTAGCAAAATGGAAACTGTGTAATATGGCTCATTGTTGCCTTGAAGGTCTGGTGACATTCCAAACTATGAGACCAGTGTCTTGTGGGCAGGACGAAGTTGGTCTGAAAGGGTTGTTTGCTTCAGCTAACAATTGGAATTAGAATGTTTTTGTTTGAATTTCATGGACAAATTGCTGATAACAGTGGTCAGTAGTAAGGGCAAGGAGATTCATGCGATTCGAGGGCTGCAGTGTTTACCACAATATGACGTGTTTTCCTCGTATGCCACATAATTTGTAGTTTTCACAAAAATGTTTCGCGCTCAAATGAATGAATATAATCTTGCCGGAAATGTCCCACATAATTAGCTTTTTCCCCCATAGTATAGATCATTTTGTTGAAAAGTTTGGTATGCTTTATAATCCTAGTCCTGCAGAGTAAATATTTGTGAGACCCATATTTCAGAAAGAACCAGTAAATATTTTTCACAGTTTCTTCTGGAGCATAGGTTTTTATACCCCTACATTTTGTGCAATAAGAGGATTCAAATATGTAATGTCTGAGAGCTGTAGTAATAGATTTGGTAAAAGTAGAGTAGTACAGGAAATTGACATATCATGCCAGTGGTAGCTAAAGAGTGATGTATTTACACCCCCATGCCCCATCCCTGGTGACGAGAAGAAGTAAACAGGCCAAGCCCCCTTGCTGGACGAATCACTAAGGCAAAGCTGGTGGAAGACAGGCCCGAAATAATCATGTGAGCTTGTTCTTATCTGACAGTTAGCAAACAGTTTGTTTGGTACATTTAACTGGGAAACAGCCTTTACAACAAGATTTTTACCTCGTCGTACCTTTACCACGCATTTTTGACCACACGTTTTTAGAATGCATATGCTTTTACAATGTATGCCTTTACCATGCATTTTTGAGCACACGTTTTTAGAATGCATATGCTTTTACAACGTATTCCTTTACCACGCATTTAAGGTAAGTTTGGGGTGTGAGGATCTCCACCCACACATACATTGTGTGTATGTGTATATATGAATGTGTATATATGTGTGTATGGGTGTGTGTGTGTATATATATATATATATATATATAATACAATGTGTGGTAAAGGCATACGTTGTAAAAGCATACGCAATCTAAAAAAAAAAATGCAGGGTGAAAAATGCGTGGTAAAGGCATAAAGAGTATTTCCCTGCGTTCCGTCATACAACCCATTTAAGTTAGAGGTGAAATGATGGAGAAAATGAAAACTATTGCCATGTTGTCTTACAGGTACTGGGAGCAATGCTTGCTACATGGAAGAGATGCGCCACATTGACCTGGTGGAAGGAGACGAGGGACGGATGTGCATCAACATGGAATGGGGAGCATTTGGAGACGATGGCGCTCTTGAAGACATCAGAACAAATTTTGACCGGGAAATTGACATGGGGTCTCTCAATCCAGGCCAACAAATGTAAGCAAAAGGGTTTTCTATAGAATAATAGAATTGGTAGCTCATGTATATACTACAGATATGGGTGTATGTACATAGAATATGAAAATGTGTGTTTTTGCATGTTTCTATTGCATGTTTTTACTGTAAAACATGAATTGTCTGAGCTTGTGCCATGACTCTTGAAGCCTAGTCAAAGTTTTGTCTCTAGTCTGGCTCTGAATTTATTTAGAGGAGAGATCCTTTAATGTGGTGAGTCAATAGGCTCCTGTGCACTTTTTTACTCTCCAGTACAGGGTAACGTAAAAATTGTTCCAAGAGCACAGTGGTCATGATAGCCCCAATGTGCAATCTAAATTTGAGGAAATGGGGGGGGGGGGGGGGGGGGAGTAGGAAGTGAGGAAGAGGGATTTTTTCGCTCCCAGAAAAGAACCTAATTTGAAAAGAAAGGGAGGGTTACAGTTAAAATATCCAAAAAACACTGAAATTCCTTAGTTCTGGTTAGGTTCTCAAGCATGCCCCCCCCCCCCTCAGCTGCATCTGTTTTCATGAGCAGCAGAACAGGGTCCAATCCCCTGTCTCCGTACATCCTTAACTCTCTGGATGTTCAGATGCCATATGGTTTCCTCACACTCAACTTGGCAGCAAGATCTTTGCCGCTCACTTCCTTGAGGCTTCCTCAACACATGTTTTTAGACCTTTTTGGGAGGGGGGTGGGTTTGGGTTGAAATAATGCTATACAGTGTGCCCTGGTCTTGCTAAATTTGCCAATAAACTTTCTTAAAGAATTTTGCTCCGTTCCTTTGTCCGATTATTTTGATTACTTGGCTAACTTTTTTTTTTAGCTGCCTTGTACTGTAGTTAAATCCGGTCCTATTAGTCAATGGTGGAGAGGAATGTCTCAGGAAAGATACCGTTCTTAAAGGTTTTGTGGTTCAAAAACTGGTGGACCAAAGTGTCAAAGAATTCTTACTGAAAAGACAGCGGTACAAAACACAACAAAATACAGAATTATGTAGTGTTCTCAATATTTGGACATGAGCTGTACTTGCCTTCTGATTACATTAAGGGCCAGGTGCACATTTGGAAGACACTTGAGAGGTAGATATGTCCAAAGAATTGCACACCGCGTACACCATTAGGCTGGGAAAGCCGAAGTCGAGAATTCTGGCATGCCTCCGGACTTTAATAGGGAGGTAGAGGACAGCTGTAGTCAATGGATCCCCGTTGTTCCAATATTTCACTAATCTGCGTAAATTGAATTTTCTAAAGATGGTCACAACTCTTATTTTGTTGTTGTACTTACTTGTGTTTTGAGTGGCAGAATAAATATCTTGCTCTGTTTCACAGGTTTGAGAAGATGATTAGTGGAATGTACATGGGTGAGTTGGTCAGGCTCATTCTGGTAAAAATGGCGAAGGAAGACTTGCTCTTTGGTGGCAGAATCACGGCGGATCTTCTCACGACGGGGCATTTCGAAACCGAATTTGTGTCTGCTATTGAAAAGTAAGTGGAAAATGAAAGAGCCCAAAATTTTGTGTGTGTTGCCTCCCTACTCAGTGAGTACATAGATGACTGCTTTGACTAGGCCATTTAGAAAGATGAGTGCTCTAGGTGTGCGCTCCTGTTGGTACCTTTAGGTGTCAGTGCAACATTCTGCTTTATGGCGGCGTGATAATGGTGTTCTCTAGCGACAGGAGGGTAGTGCAATAAACTGTGAGCAGGACATGGCCTCTAGGGTGCAAAATGAGTGTGAATAGCCATGCGAATGGATGGGTGTCTACCAGAGACATTAGTTACTTTGGATAAAGATGGAAGGGAAAGATAGACTTAGCCATTATTGGACAGGATGGTAGGTCATCGCTGAGAGGCTTTTTCTTCGAGTCCCAATCAAAGGTTTGCCTTTGGTGTTTGCAACCCTAAGAACAGTGCACCTACAAGAAATCCTAGGAGTTCAGTGTCAGACCACGAGCCATCTGGCTCCTTTCAAACAAGCTCACGCAAGGAACTGCGCTTAATTATCCAGAGGTTCGGAATGGTTTGTGTACTGCATACTTATTGCATGTACTCTACCTGAATTTATTGTTCTCTCATTTGTTGTCACTAAATGTGTAACTTGTCGTACCAATAGATGGTTTTCTGCTCTTAGTACTGAGTACTTATGACTCCTTGTAGGTTGCATACGACAAGGATTTGTTGAGTGAAAGCGCCGCCATTAGCAGATGGATTTTCTCTCTCGACGCGGGACCCGGTAACTTTCGAGGTGTTTGATCATAGAGGCTGCAAAGAAACATAATTTGAAACCTTGGATATCACAAAAATGTATTTTGGCTGAGACTGAAGACCTTAAGGTATGACCATCGGCTGCCAAGGATGGTAACGTACCCCTGGCGTGCCCGTTGTTACCTCTGACGCTGCTCTTGCTGCCCCTGGTCTTGGGGTCATAATGCAGCAGCAGAAACAAACCAGGCTCCTTGAGCCCTCTTTACTTTTTGTATTTTCTGCGCCTTGTTCCTTCCATTGCCTTACAGTAGCACATAGGAGGGGGTTGAAGAGCTGACATTGAACAAAAGGCAACTCTGTGATGTTATCAAGGGACCAAAAGGAGCATCATGTACCATCTACCACTCCTAACATTTTGCGACCCTGCGTCCATTGGTATGGCAGGCGGGCACAGCTCAGACAGACGGCTGCGCTCAGCTTCAGGATTAGCCTCAAAACCTGGCTCTTCTGAAGAGCTAACAAATACAACACTTCTTACAACGTCTGACCCGCGGTTCAGCACATCAATCCCTGCTTGTATAAATTTAGAGTTCTGTGCATCTACTTCCAGCACTTGCAGCCATTAAGTGCCGCTGGAATCCAGAGAGGGCAAAGTCTTTAAAGAAATGGAAGGTGCACCAGAAAGGAAGTCCGAGTTATACTTTAGTCAATTTAGTTAGTTTTATTGGTGACTAAAGTAAAAGTGGCCATCAGCCAATGCATTTTGTTCCTCAACCAAAGGAACTTCATCAGGACTTAGACAATCATGTAGAGTGTTCTATAATGTCATCCGTGATTTTGTAACAATCAAGAGATCACCCCATAATACGGGTTATGCAAATCAGGTCCTGAACTGTAATCGGGGTCTTCTGTGTCCCGAAGCACAGCAAATAAGCTGGTTGAAAAGCAAACTTCTGAAGAGCTGCCTTTCCTTTAGGTCTTTGCCTAGCGCCGAGCTACTTCTTCGGGAGAGAGTCGTTTTGCATTATATAAGTGCGGGTCCGGGGGCTCAGTGGACTAATGCGTCCATTGCAGGAGCCTGTGATCGACCTCATGGTCCCAGGTTCAAATCCCGGCGGGTCCACTCAGCCTCTCATCCATCTGAGGTCGATAAAATGAGTACCATTGAGTTGGGTAACAATGAACATCTATTATTCAGCGCCAAGAGACCTCTGGGCGAACGTGCGCTTTACAAATACACATTGTCAACATAGCATAAAATAGTGCTGCCTACCACAATGTACAGAGCAGCCTGCCACACGCGTAGCAGCCCAAGGGATCCACATTATTTGCAATAACCTTCCTCCTGACTGTATATCCCACAGCACTGTGCCTTCTGAGCCTTGTAGCTTCACTGCACCCGAATCTACCTAGAAGGTTCATCTTGACTATGCGAATGGGCTCCACATTGGATTCCCTAAGCTCCAAATTAGCAGACTTCAAATCACCCAGACTGTCTCATTTGCATATGTGCTAAACCTCAGATGATGCAAGCACGTTGCTCCTGCCCACACATTCCTGCACTGGCTGCTCATCTCTAGAAGAGTCTTTTTCCGAGCTCTCTGCATTGGCGAAAGAGCGATCCTGGGACCGGATGCAGCCTTCACTCTCAAAACTCGGATTCTGCACTTCAGCCCTGCCATGGTCCTCTCCTGCTTGTTCCTATTCGAAAGGTTGCTCAGAGGCTGTTTTGTGTACACACGTGTATGCTCCGCTCTGGAGCACCGCATCGCACGAAGAAAGTGAGGGTAATCTGCAATCACATCTAATTCGCAAAGACCTCGCTGTTTCCAACACCAGACGTCAACTGGCCCCAAACTACAACAGGTACATTGTCATCTTGTTCCCATCCTTTGCCTCTCACCTCCTTCAATAAGGACCTGCTTGCTACATTACCTGGGCTCACCAGTGAAGCTCGTGCACGCTTGTTTGTTCTCTGTTCCGCGTGTCTTCGATGAACCTGGTAAGTGGACTTGTACTGCTTTAGCTTGCTGGGTGGCCTCTGAACTGTGTGCGTTGATCGCCCTCTAGTGTCTTTAGTTAGGAAATGCAGTTAAGCACATTTTAAACTGCATTGTTTCCGTTGAAAATAAAGTAGTCTTCTTGAATGGCGGGCCAGTTCGCTCTAGCCCAAGCCTGCATTAACGGAAATGGAGGGTCACCGCAACCCATAGCAGGGTCCTGCGACTGGTGGCAATGTGATGTGTTGCTTGTTTAGGCAAAGTTGCAGCAGAACCCTTTAAGCGCTACTGTATTCTCTTTCTTATACTTGACGCGAAATGTCTGCGAACGGGCATCGCAGTCCACTCTTCTTTAAGGGAAAAGCGGCCATTCTGAGTCCGAGCCGGACATTTATTCCGCCGGTCAATTCCCCGGTGGGCTGAGCCCCTAGCAGACAGGTTTTGAACGTTCCGGGCCGTTCCTGGTGCTTTCTCCAGCTCCCAGACACCAATTTCAACAGGCACGAGAAGGATTCAATAGGGAGCTAAAGAGAGGGAGTGATAGTGAATGAAGGTAGAGTTTAGACAGAAAGCGACCAAAAAGGAAGAAGCGATATAATGAATGAATGAAAACGAGATTGCGTGCGATGATGATGATAGTAGCGGTCTGGTTTGAGTATTTTTGCCAGGGCTGCTGGCCTAATCCGAGTATCTCCCCCATAACATGTACGAACACAATACTTGCAAGAAGACTCTGATGTAGTAGTATTGAAATGTTGGCATCGGAAGTGACTCGCAGATTAGATTTTGTCACAGAGCTTACTTTTCATAAGGCATTTCTACTGATTCCTTGCATGTATTCATTCGTTTTTCTGTTTGCCGTTGCTTTGTATGTTAGTTAATACATTAGATTTGTATTTAACATTTGCTTTTGATTTGCCTTTCTAAGCAATTTTATTTAACATGCATTTTTTGGAGTCTGGGTTATTAATATGTCATTGAAATAACCTTTATTACAATACAGATTTGCTTGAAATGATGTTTCTAGTAACGGTACTGTATTTATAGGGACAAAGAAGGCATACTAAAGGCGCATGAGATTTTAACAAAGCTAGGCCTGGAGCCATCCAAAGAAGACTGTGTGGCCGCCCACCGTGTTTGCCAGATTGTGTCCACTCGTTCGTCTAACCTCTGCGCCGCTGCACTGGCTGCTGTGCTGCGGCGCATCAAAGAAAACAAAGGCGTGGAGAGGCTGCGTTCCAGCATTGGAGTGGATGGGTCTGTGTACAAGAAACACCCTCAGTAAGTCCAGCTGCAATAAAGAAACAACATGCAATTTTTTTTTCAGAAGTCCTTTAAAAAAAAATGCACCATTCTGCTCTAGTTTTGCAATATTGTGTGGAGACCTTATTAATTGCGCTTGTTCCCCTCCACCTTACAAATAAACATACCATCTTATTATATTGCTTTGCTTCCATTGCCCACTAAAAAGTAGGCCAAGTACATTAAGTTATCCAACTTTTTATTATAAACTTTTTTTCAGTTTACATGTTATAAAAACAAAAATCACACAAACTGGCATCGGATCATTGTATAAAGGCAAATCTATGACATCATTAATGGCACATAGGACTACAGGCAGCATCAGGGAGGGAACGGAACCATGGGGAAAGAAAAAATAATGTGCAAACAGAGCACCGTGATGAAGGAACCAGGCACAGCACTTTGTCGCACTGCGGACTTTACTGGGGCTGACCCTCTCGCTCCCCGTCGGGCCCAGACCCAATGGGTAGATCCAACCCACTTCCCTCACTGTCAGTCGTATCCTGTGGGGAGGGCTCCCCTTCTGCTAACCCAGAAGTACACATAACCCGCCAAGCCATTAGGTCATCCTGCAGCATCTCATCCCTTCGAGTGAGTTGCATGTGAGCTTCCTCGGCTAGGGGCCACTCACGGACATCTAAGTTATCCAACTTGGCATGAAATCATACATGGGCCACTGGTTACGAACTGTCTTGTTTATTTTAAACCTACTTTTAATAACAATCAAATGTGTATTGCTGCTTCTTTAAACAGTTGAAAAAATCTTAATGCATGTGCATTTTTATGAATTATAATGTAACTGACTCACGTTCAGGTCAACAGATGACTGTTCCGTTTACAAACAAAATGTATTAAGCTCTACAAAGTGATCAAATCTGTTTGCAGCATTTTTATGGGAGGGTATTATAATGTAATCAAACTGTCAATTACATACTTTAGGTGTAAGATTATAAAAAAAAGACTTGTGCTTCTGCCGCAAAAAAACGTTTTTTATAATTGTTTTTTGTTGTGTTTTTTTTAAAATTCAGCTTTGCCAGACGCCTGCAGAAGACGTTACGAAGACTGGTACCCGACTGCGATGTGCGGTTTATCAGATCCGAAGATGGGAGCGGAAAGGGTGCCGCCATGGTTACTGCTGTCGCCTATAGGTTGGCGGCCCAGCAGAAAGAGAGGCAGAAGACGCTGGACGCTCTGCGGCTGAGCAACGCCCAATTACATGAAGTGAAGAACATTCTGAGAAAAGAGATGGAGCGAGGACTCAAAAAGGAATCTCATGCCGAAGCGTCAGTAAAAATGTTGCCAACCTACGTGCGCTCAACTCCAGATGGCACAGGTAAGATGAACAAGCATTGGTAAATGCATTAGGTTTCGCCTATGTGATTAATAATAAGTAGTTTTTTCTTGTAAGTTGTAGTTTGCTGAGTAGTTGTAAAATAATTCCCAGAAAGTATGTTATAGTTTTATGACTTGTTTATGTAGAAAAAGGCAATATATTATGCTGTTACTACTGGTATAGTGCGAGTAAGTAATGGCAACCTTTTGAAAAATGAAAGAAGGAAATGATATAAATCATTGATGTAATAGCAATATTATGTGTTTCGAGGAGTTCTGACAACTTTTGGGCCTGCTGCCACTGCAGTGGCGTAGAGTGCAGAGGCGTAGAATTCAGCAGTGCACAATGAAGCGTCATAGTGTGCAGTGGCGTAATTGGAGTGCTGCATAGAAGAGCGCAGATGTGAGGAGTGCAGTGGCGCAGAGTAGAGTGACATAGAGTGCAGTGGGGTAGAATGGAGTGCTGTAGAGTGGAGTGATGCAGAGTAGAGTGGCATAGAATGCATTGGCATTGAATGCAGTAGAGTGGCATAGAATGCAGTGGTGCGTAGTGGTGCAGAGCACAGTAGCATAGAGTGCAGTGGTGTAAGGGCGCTTCTTTAAGGACTAGAACCCTCACTCACCCGAAGGTGACATGCTTCATCATTGGGTTCCCTCCTCACACCAGGACTGCAAGGTACCTGGTGCGGGCTACAGCTCCCCTATAGGGTGGTGCAGAGGTGTTTTTCATAGGATGAGCAGATGTCAATTAGGAGTGAGGGGCAGAGTGCAAGGAGAAATAGAGATGAAACTGCAGAAGAGCAGAATCAACTTTATTCTGGTGCTCTCCTTGATGGGGTTAAAAACAAGCGAGAATGGGGGATTTGGAAAGAGTATTCCCCCCCCCCGATCTGTGGTCAACATGTTTCTATCATTGACCCACACGGGGTTCCAAGGCATTCATGAGGCCCAACAGAAAAAGTCACGCTGCATCAAAAACTAAAAACAATATTACCGGCTTCTCAAAAGGTGAGTACAAATGGGAACGGGATGACCCAACGAATCACAGGATCAACAAACGTTCTACAAAATACAGCACAAAATACAGATAAGAAGCATACAATTAACATCACGCTAAGACAGTAGGGCACAATTGTGATACCAAGTGTATTGGTACAGTGCGTCTAGTGCCCATCACCAAAAAAGCGAACTCCTATCCTAGATACAATGGACTCTTGAGCCAAGGAAGGCCGCCTTTGCCGCAGAGCTGTGTTATTTAATACAAGAAAGAAAAACAAAAAGAGGAGAAAGAACAATGCAATTATTCAAAGGAGGACTTGGTACACTATCTCCAACTTGTAAGCCCCAAGAGTGGAGCATCAGCACACGGGGTAAAATCTAAACGTATACTATATCAATCCACTAATGTGTATGTTTGAAAACCGAAAATGTGAACTGAAAACAGTCATTCCAACTCCGTCAACTGTGGCATTCCTTGCCTAGTCCTCCTAACCAATTGACTAAGTACTTGTATTGGATAAATGGGTCTATGAGCCCATTGGTGTGTGGCTGTTAAAGCAAGTACTGTAGGAACTATCGCCTAAAAACACAGCCATGTGTACTTGAGGAAGTATACAGCAACGAAGAGTTGCCAGGTAGTACCAACCAGACTGGCAATGTATTACAGATACGACCAGCAAATGTGATACCTGAAAAGCCAAGTGTGAACGCCGATAAATATGTCCACTCACCTTTGTCTGTAATGGGTGCTGTAAAAGTTGATCTACTACAGCATGCAAGGGAAACAGGCAAAGAACCAGTCCACGACCGCAAAAAATTGTTTTTGGTACTCTATCTCAAGGTAAAAGGAAAAAAAGAGATTATACGGCGCCTGCTGTTAAAAGCAGCAGTCTGAAATTAAGTGGTACTACAAGGCACACTAAAATCACAGGAGTGGGGCGTAAAGCCAGTCTGCAATCTCCAGCAATTAAGTCCACACTCAGACTCTTCAAAGGGTTACTACCCGCCTACGGTTAATAAGCATCAGTCTACTATAAACATTGGCATTCTAGAGCACATTAGAATTTTAAAAATGTATATCGCCCACTCCACGTACCTTCAAATTCACTGCAGGTAACCACTATGGCGCGCCTGGCAAGAGTACGGAAGTAAAGCTGGTGACGTGATTTATACATTGCCGCCAATCAGTGTAAAGTGAAGGAGGCAGAAGGAGAGGAGGAGCTTGGGATATGTAGTCCCAGGACGTGTTTGACCCAGGAATAGGTTGATTAAAACAAAGACCTAACCCCACTGTTATCATATACTGAGCAGTGTGAACCGATCTCCACCTGTTAGTGGGTAACTAATGGCAGTGTACCCACAACAAATGAAAGGGTAATGCCGGCAGCGTAATTTACGGGAACGAGAACATCATGTCGTGCGTGTTATTGCAGTGACCGGCTTAGAGTAGGAATGGCAATGGAGGGATTAGGTAAACAAGAAAAATGAACTGGTAGTGCCGGGCGTATCATTGCGGTTTTGCCAAGCATAGCAATGGCAATGGGGGTTAGGTAAACCAGCACAGCTCAAGCAATGTGCAGGGAAAACCTTTTTAAAAATGCACCAAAAGAGGATGGAAACAGGTTGTCAGCACTGGGAAACTGATAAGAGAACTACACGGAGGAGCAACACAAGGAAACATTGTGCTACAGTCCATAGAAATGGAGGAAAAGTAAGTGGCAAGCACAGGAACCAATGAAAGGCACTGAACGCAAACAGGTGGCATGCAAGCCCCTTTTAAGATGTATCTAATCCAAAAGATTTCACAAGCACAGCTCAAGCGCTGTGCAGGCAAAACCTAAAAAAGGATCACTTGTTTGCCTTTTCTTTGCTGTGGACCTTATTTTATTATTTTTATGTGAAGTATAATTTGGATTGGTCCAGTATTTTGCTTTCACTTTTAATTTTTTTTGCTTTCTGCTGTTTAATGTAACCAAGCACATATAACAGCAGAACATAGGGAATAGGACAGCCAACTAAAAGGTTTGCAAAAACCATGATAAAGCATACAAAGAACCTGTATTAAATGCAAAATGTGGGCATAAATGAAGAAATCACAGCAGTTTATTTAAAGTAGAAGACAATGTTATATTGAAAAATAGCCAGGACATAACTTCGGCATAGAACTCCAGTAGTGTGATAACCACCAGATCAATAGTGACTTAACGAACATGGGATCCCCTGCAGATTGTGGAGAAGGGCCTCCGAGTCTCCCATATCTCACAGATATTCATAGGCCCAGGGCTAAATTGGGGCACCCTGAAGGACGGTGGGCCGTTTATGCCACAAGGCCTTTTGTTACGTCTCTGGATCTATTGTATAAAATGCTTTTTGTATGTTGTGGTTTTAGAATTCGGAGTTAAGAGGGGTGACATGAGTGTGTATTTGTGTGGTGAGAAAAGCTTAGCGACCGCCTCTTGACTGAGCTGGTTGATGCTCTCGAAATCACTCTATAGTCCATCATACAGATTAGCATACCTCAGGAAGTCGAGGGAGATAATGGGAGACCCGAGGACCATGGGTAAGACATAAGGAGACATACATAGTGTGATATACTGAGGTACCAGGTGATATTGGTAGATATGTTGTTGTGCAGGTGGAATGTTTATGGAGATCTAGGAGTACCTTTTAAACCGGTGCGGCTCCTCCACTATGGCGGAGGAGCATCGATCCACTGCTTTTGAGCAGTGAAGTGAAGGAAATCTAAAATGATAATAACTAAGTTATTACCATTGTATGTTTCCTTTGCGGGTGGGCTGGCGGGCGGGGCTACTTTGCTCTTGCAGCAGGGCAGGGAAGGAGTTGTTTGCCCACTTCTAAGTGCACAATGACTGTTTGGTCGGCCCTCTTGGGCCGCCCATACCAGTCATGCACACTTTCCCGTTTTCCATGAAGGCTGCATTACAGCCTGCGTGGAGAACCAGGCCTGGACATCATTCCCTGGTTGAGCGTTGAACCAAGACGCTCAAAACCAATCACAGCGCTGCATTGCAGCGTTGTGATTGGTCAGGGGAGCCTTTTCTGTGCTTCCTGTTTCTCAGTCTGACGAGGAGAGCAGGAGCAGAGAAGCGAGACCGACTGGGCAAGGTAAGTGTTGCTTTTATTTTTCTACTTTTTTTTTTTTTTTTTTTTTTTTACTGCTCCCTCAGCACGCACTTGCACCCGATAATAAAGCAGACCGCCATAGCTTTTAAATATGACTAAATTTGGCAGCGTGTAGTATCTTGTTCATGTTAATATCCTTTTATTATGTCTCAGCCCCATGTGAATGGGCTGTGTGCTGCGTGGAATGTTAGTGTGAAGATGCTGAATGGAATGTTTGGGGGTCTGTGAGGTGAAGTATGACAGTTGAAGCATGGGCTGAGCAGCAGGCAGGCTGCTTCTGGTGGGTCTGCTTCACAGGAACATAACCTGACCGCATGTAACTAAGTCTTAATAAATTGCGAGTCACAATTAAGGAATGGCTTCCCATTCATTGCTATGGGCCAAGAGGCCCATAGGAATGAATGGGAATTGCATGCGCAATTTGCAAGTACCCAATTTCAAGGATGCAAGGGTTCCAAAAGGACACCCTGTTGCACCACTGAAATGTGCATGTGTGCACATGTGGCACACATACATGCCCCCATGTATGTGTGCCACATAGCACTTTAAAAAAAAAAAAGTGCTTTTTACTAGGAAATCGCAATTTACCACCAACTTTAAGTTGGTGGTAATTTGCGATTCCTTACAGCAATATCGCAATTTGCGATGGCTTTAAGAATAGCATTTAGGGAATCGCAAATTGCGAATCCCTAACTGCATTCGCAATTTAGGTAATCAGACGTTATACAGTCTATTGATTCACTTCTGCTTCTGATAAGGCTTATTCAAACTGTAGTTTGCGTAATCTGGTCCTCCGCTCACCAACCCACCCTTCACTGTGCCACTGTCCTCAAGCTAAACACATTTCCTCTACTTTTTTGACACACTTCAAATTGTGCTGTAGCATTAAGAATCAATTCATGTGAGGACCTACTAAACTGCTACAAACATCTGAAGGGTGTCGGAGAAAATCTGAGCACTGTGCCACAGAATATGACGTCCTAACTGTGCGTCACGTACTCATGGAGGCCTAGGAGACGGACATGGCCTGAAGGAGACTGCCAGATTAATTTGGAGCCAGGCAGGCACTTCTGGGTGGGGTGGGGTGGGGAAGTGGGTTGGAGGGGGCGGAGAAGCGCTAAACTTGCTTGGACTAGGAGATAAGCCCCAGGTCCGACAAATGACAAGTTTCACCAGGGAGGCTATGACTCGTGATCAGTGCTTTAAATGGAAATATAGAAGTGCAGGTACTCTCTCTTTAGAGTACCCGTTTGCTCCTGAGAAGTGCCTAATGTTCTCTTAAATGTAACGCAAGAGTGCAGGTACTTTCCATGTCAAATTAAAGAAGTGCAGGTACTCAGTACCGGAGAGTACTGACCCATTTAAATCGCTGCCTGTGATCCGTGGCTTGATTATGTGTGTGCATAGGGGGCCAAGCCTCACAGGAAGTATGGCAGTGCCAGCAAAAGCTAAATACCATAGCATTCTTGCAAAGCTGGCGTGCACTGCACAGAAAGGACTTGAGGCATAGCATTTCCCATGAGAGCTCCGTGACGCCAACACAAGAAAATGCAACTACTTGTAAGAATCCACCAATGAAGAAAGGGGGCTATGACCATCCAGAACCTTCAATCGTAGTAATGTATAGAGGACTTTGGTCTTTCCTAGCTGAATGCTGAGACTGATGCAAAGTTTTTTTTATTCCTAGTTGTCCTGAACAATCGGCCAGATTTCCATGGGTTTTCCAAGTCTGATGTATGTAGCGTGTGTCAATTTGGGGAAACTAAAATATCATTACACCTTGTATAAATATTGTGCATGATGACTTCTATGGAAAAGATAACCTATTCTCAAGTGATTTCTCGATTTGAAAAATATTTTTCCACAATTTTATCAGGGCTGGAATTAATAAGTCTAGTGTGGCTTCTCAGTAAACATTAGGTGTGTGAGAGAACAGATTCAAGCACATTGTTTCCTGAGGCCTGACATAACACCATGAAACTCACTGATGAGGCCCCCTGAGACTTACTGTTTTTGTAGCACTCTACTAATGAAACTAGGCATGCATCTTTAAATTGTACTCTCTTCGTTTCAGAAAAAGGCGACTTTTTGGCATTGGATCTTGGGGGCACTAACTTCCGCGTGCTGCTTGTGCGTGTACGAAATGGAATGAGACGTGGTGTTGAGATGCACAACAAGATTTACACAATTCCCAAAGATGTCATGCAAGGAACAGGAGAAGAGGTGAGCACTAACAGCCTGAAAGTAAAACATGGCTGTAATAATGGGTAGTCCCAAATCTAAACACTTGTATGTTCTTGTCGCACTGTATCTGCATATATATTACATAGTCCATATACAAAATAACTAAATGGTACATTTTCTATGCATTGTGAAAACTAGGAGCCCGCTGAGAATTTATTTTGTGACTGCAAAATTAGAATTTGCAATGTCCTAAAAGTACTTTGAAAGTCGGATATGTCTTTATGACTAGAAAGTGCCTTTTGAGACCCTTTTATACATTTCAAAGAGAAGAGGGCATGAAAGGATCCCCCCGCCACCTTTGTGATTTCATATGCAATTAATCAATAGTTTAGTTTGTGACTGCAGTTGTGGTTGAAATCATACCAGCACCCAAATTGGGGTTGGGGTCTGATTTTCGAAACAAAGATGATATCCTTTAGAGGCAGGTTGAGCTGGGGAAGCATCCAGTAGTCCACAGACCAGTATGCACATTCCCACCCCGGGATGTAATTACCCTAACGTGAACACATTTAAAACATTTTTAAGTAGTCCCTGTCCCATTAAAGAACACAGGACTTTTTTTAAAGTTCACATGCACGGGACGTAATACCAGTGACTTTTTGTGATATCCTGAAAATGGGAAATTTTCAATGTGGCAAGGTCGTAATTCCATTGCGTCGCAAAATGAAGCCCAGATCGCAACACAGGCAGTGTGCAAAAACAGACTCGCTTATGACCTGGGCTTAGTATATTGGGCCCTAAGCCGTTTTACTGAAGTTGCATTCCAAAAGCTGCAAAAAAGAGGAAATATGCTAAAAGGTGACCACGATTTGCAGTTAATATATTTGGCTGTTATACTGCCTTACAGAATCGAAACATGCTTCCATATGTCGGGCTGTGCACTTTTGAAGCGCCCTTCACAACGGGGTGCTAGAAAAGTTAAACTCTGCCCTAGAGCTTAATACAAAAATACAATTTCAAGTTTTGCATTAATCCTGATGGGCCACAAACTTATCTTACCAGCCTTTTCAGATTGACAAGGTACATTTCACACACTGATTTCGGGTCCTCTCATGGTCCACCTTTTAAGTACTGTTTACTGTTGCCATGGCATCCATCACCAAAGGTGTCACAGGCATACTTAAAATGGTAGAAATATCTCACCTTGTGCTGTAAGTGGTCTGGGCAGATAAAAAAACGTATAAGACCCATCAACATGCACATCTGCATGGGGTCTGGGTTAATGGAGAGGAGATTTAAGTGGTCCTTTGTGGATTGTAAGTAGTCAATGTGACTAATGACTTTCAAGTCACTGGCAACTCTGCATATGGTAGACCGTTGCATTCAACATTATATAAGAGGCCAGTGAGGTGCTGCATTTTAATGAAGTCTTATTCTGAACTGATTTACAGCCCCTATTAGTTGATTGAAAATATCTGCCTGAAATTTCTATAAAGAGGATTGACCTGTCATTTGGATTATGGCAGTTAATAATTGAATGCATCAGAATGTGTTATAAATCTGTTACCAGATACTAATCCTGACTTTTGTCCACAGCTTTTTGATCACATTGTCCATTGCATTGAGGACTTCTTGGAGTACATGGGAATGAAAGGGGTGATGCTTCCTCTCGGCTTTACGTTCTCTTTTCCTTGCCATCAAAACAGTCTCAACGAGGTAATGTTGTTTTTTTCTATAGTTTCCATTAGATTGTGCCTGCTGCAGTTATCACTGGCTTGGAAAAATGTTGCCTGATTGTTATATAGTGCACAATTGTTTAAAGCGTTGGAAATTAAATGGTACTGGCAGTAGTCACTTGTAGCCCCTAGGCCTCTTGGCACTAGCATCAACTGTGCTGGGTGGACTGATGAAAATGATGTTAAAATGTCCCTTTGCATGTTGGTTTACCAGCACAGAAGCACAAGCCTGGCTGCCATACTTTCCAAATACTTCTCCCCCTTAGTCAATTTGATACTGTTGGTTGGTTTCCAGTAGGGGGGTTGGGCACGGGGTGGTTGGTGACCCTCCAGTGATACGTTAAAGCTTTCCTCTATTTGGCCATCAGTGGATGTCACTCCACCATGCATGCGGCAACGCCTAGTGAAGGATCCAACTATTTACATTCCTCATGAACATAAATGTAAGTCTGTTGCAGGATAAAAGATAGTTATGTAGGTGGAATAAGGTGATAAGGGTGTGAAGGATTCTGTGATCTAGTAGGAGGAGTTAATAAACCAAGTAATTTTGACTACCAGGCTTAGGACTGTGAAGAGAAAGCAAGCAAAATGCACGGGCTGTCAGTGAGATGGGAAAGAGCAACTTTACCATCTGAATCTTCACTAGAACTGGGATCCAGAGAGGACGGCAGGGTGTGCAGGCTTACCCAGCTCTGCACACCTCCTAGAGGGGGAGGGGGGGTGGGGGGAGGACTGTGCAAATCTGTTTGCATGGTTGGTCACCAGATTTCTCTGTGGTAAGCTGAGCTGAACTGTTCAGCCCTTAAACCTTTGCTGCTGAGACGGCAGAAACCAAGGTAATTTCATTTAATGGAAAGTTGATGGAGCCCAAAAGATTGATGTGCTGGCAAACGCTTTTAAACGGAAGACTGCTTTTTAGAGATCAACTAGAGGAGATCATTCGCAAGGTGATTTTAAAAACAGAAGTCATCTCATAATTCGATGGCTAAGCCAGCTGAAAAATGCAATTGATTTTTACACAGGCATTACTGTTAGCGATTCTCTCCTACTCCCATCAGACTACACTTTCAGTCCAGTTCCACAACGTTTTAGGGAGGGTGATAAGTGAAAAAGAGGGTTAACTACACAGCTCGATCTGTGAAGCACCACCAGCACGTCTGACCTAGCTGCCTCTCACTCCTCTAGGCTGGCCATTGGGGTCAGCACTGATATGTACCACATCTGAAAGTATTAATTTCTGCATTCCTAGATCATGTTCTATTGATTAATATGCACCCCCACCTTCAATTACAATGGATCCAGTGGCGGCTGCCTCCGAATGGGGGTGGTGGAGCGGGGGGTGGTTTATAGGATAGGATATATGCTTCTAGAGCACTCGAATGCCGTGGCGTCTTGGCGCTAAGGTGAGTACCAGTATTACGGACTGCATCATTCGCCTATGGTGTAGCAAACAGCCAGGTCTTCAAATCTCTCCTAAATACTAATCTGTTTGGTTGAAAACGCATGGTTGTAGGCAATGAGTTCCAAAGCTTCGCTGCGCAGTGGGAGAAAGCTCTCCCACCCTATCTCGCCTTCCTAATCCTGTCAATATGGATAAGACCCAGTGTACTGCATCTTAATGAGCGGGCAGGGGTATAGGGTTTAAACATTCTTTGAATGGCCTTCGCTCCTCCACCATAAAAAGCCTTGTGGACCAGACATAAGGCTTTAAATTCAACTCGACGCTGCATAGGAAGCCAATGTAAGGCTCGGATTCCAGCGGAGGTAGATTTACCTCTTGGTATGTTTAGGAGTAATCTAACGGCAGCATTTTGTAATGATTGTAGCCTGCTCATTTGGGACTTATTAATTCCCAATAGCAGGCCATTACAATAGTCTAACTTGGATAGCAAGAGAGCTACTACCACTGACTTCTGCAATTCCTTCCCAATAAAGGGAAAGATCTTCTTCAAAGTTTTAATTAGCAAGAAGCAGGAGGAGGTAAGGCTATTTACCTGGGCAGAAAAAGTTAATTGACGGTCAAAGATGACTCCCAGATTTCTAACCTTAGGTGCCGGACTGGGACATTCACCAGCTGTCTTTGGCCACCAAGAGGCGTCCCACCGGGGTTGCCCCTGGCCAAATTCAATAACATCTGTCTTACCTGTATTGATTTTTAGGAAGCTGTGGTTCATCCAGATCATAATCTCCTCTAAACAGGTATGAAACCTGACAGCTGTATTCTCCGGATGTTTAGCCATGGAGATTATGAGCTGGGAATCATCTGCATATGATACGAAAGCGAAACCATGCTTCCTGATAAGACTGGCCAGGGGTAGCATATAGATAGTAAAGATTGTAGGTGATAATGCTGAGCCCTGGGGGACCCCACAGGGCTGCCGACAGATCAAGCAACACAAGGACTGCATTACCCCCATGATCAATTGTTCTCCGAATCACCTCAGCAGCTACGATCAAGGCTGATTCGGTCAAATGGTTAGGTCGAAAACCATGCTGAGTTGGATCCAGTACATCATTAGTGTCCAGATAGTCCATCAATGTCCTATTCATTGACTTTTCCAGAATCTTGGCCATTATAGGCAAACCGGCGATCGGCCGGTAGTTCTTAGGCTCCATAGGATCTAAAGTGTTTTTTTTTAAGATAGGTCTGATCATGGCGTTTTTCCAGCATGCTGGATAGCTACCAGACTCCAGGACTTGATTAATTAGCGGCGTCAATTCGTCGCCAATTCTACTAGCAACCAAGTGTAATACCGTAGCAGGACAGGGGTCTTTAGGTGATCCAGATTTTATAGAGTGGAGCAGTTTACAGACCTCGTCTTGACTAATCGCTGAGAATCTGGTTAGCTCCATCTCGGGTAGTTCTGCTGCCGACTGTGATAGAAGTTATAAATCTGTGACCATTCGAGCTTCAGAAAGGTTATCCTAGATAACTTGAACTTTATTTTGAAAGCATGTCGCTAGCCTATTACACATAATTTGATTAGGATGGAAGATACTGCCGAGCTGTGATTTAGAAAGCAAATTTATTGTTTTAAAAAGCTCCCTGAAAGAATTTCTAGCTTCCTCAATTTTGGTAGTGTAAAACAGCTTTTTTTGCCTCAATAATGGCCTCTTTGTATTGTTTATCGGAATGGAAAAAAAAAATGTACCTAATTTCCCGCCGCATCTGCCGCATGTCTCTCCTCATCTTCTTTTTTTATTCCTGGCTGCTGCCTGCATCCTGCACCGGAAGCACCCAGGCTTCTGACTCTGCCAGCCATTCACAACGCTGCAGGAGCAGCGTCGTGATTGGTCTGAGCGGCCTGTTTAGCCGCTCAAGCAGTACCTGGGGAGGCTGGGCATGTTCTCCATGGGGCTGTGCAACACAGCCCAATGGAGACCATGCCAATTACGCTTGACTGTTTGGCCGGCCCTAGAGGGCCTAGCATAGTGTCATGCACATGTAGGGAGGGAGTGTAAACCACCCCTGCTCCCTGTGCGTCAGCCAGCCCTGCCTGGAGTCGCAAAGGAAAATAAAATAAAAATAACTTCAGGTTATTTTCATTTTTATTTCCAGTTGGGCAACAATCGTCCGCCTTAGGGGAGGAGTCGCCACTGAATGAACCTCAAGCAAACCAAAGCGGGACATCCACAGAAAAAGGACATGTTCTTTAGTAAAACAAAATGCGTTGCATTACTTCTGAAGATGATTTAGGGGTTTGCATTGAAGGCATACATCCGTTATCTGGCCCCTTTATATAAGGCGGCAACAAACCTTTTAATGAGGTAATGCAAGTGTTTCTTAGGTGTGCAAATTTCCCTTCCTCATTCCCCTACTTACAACCCTCCATCTCTCTCCTGGATCTTCGATCTTGATTGTGCTATAGGGTAGAAGACCGGGAGCAACTCTAGATTGCATTCATGGTACCCTGGTAGGGAGGGTTAAACCTAAGGGGACGAACAAAGAAAGTGTTTCTTTTGCTGGATCTTAGGGTGCCTGTGAGAGGTCGACAAATCTCATTATGCAAGTACTAGGGCGAGGAAGGTAAAATTGTGTTCATGATGATAATTCATTATCCAATTTCCACCGAAGTTTTAAGTTCATGAGAAATGTGGGATTCTCAATATAGTGAATTTGATCCAGGAAGAACAACATAAAGGTAATTCAATTGCATATGTGGAAAAGTGCCCTAAAAGCATTGGGCTGAAATAAATACTTCTCTCACCAGTATTAGAATGGACGTTGAGTAAGGTTTGGCCACATCAGTAGATCATAAACCAATTTGATGAAAACAAAGTCAATTAAATCTCTCTTTCTACTTGGTGTGCCCGGCACGAGAGACTAATATTCAAACTTTACTAAATGTTGGGAGTGTTTTATAAAAAGATTGCAGACTAGTGACATGGTGTAGCCACCCCCTCGGATATAGAATATGCTTCTAAAATGGATGATGTTTGGCTTTAAAGTGGAGCCTTTCTGGATAAGAAAGAAAATAGATATGTTTTAAATATTGACTGATTTCTATTCTACCTTTTTCTTTTAGGGCATTCTGCTAAAATGGACTAAGGGATTTAACGCATCTGGTTGTGAAGGAGAGGATGTTGTTGGACTCCTTAAAGAGGCGATTCATAGAAGAGAGGTGAATATCAAATTGCTTACATTTTATGGTTGTTGAAACTGAATCTCTCTAGCATGGTAAATGGACATGCACTTCTGCCCGACGGTATGTAAAACTGACAGCCTGGCTATTTGTTTGGCGCTAGCGCCGCACCAATCTAGCGTGTCTGCAGAAGCCTAGACCTGATTCTGTTAAGGCGAGATTCAGTTAACTTTTCTGTGATCAGGAAGGGGACTCCACTTTAAAGTGGGCATAGAACTTCTGTTCTTGTCTGGGGTGACACACTTAGAGGGGTAGTGGCAGCATACTGTTTAGTGAAGTTGTAGCGTTACCAGACTTTTTTCCTTGTGTCGGAGAGAAAGTGCTCTACTGACAGGACTCCCTGTGGTATGAGTGAGTACAGGGATCGGTAGGATGCATTTTGGATGTCCCTGGTTCAGAATGACTTAAGAGGAAAAATAAGGACAGCTGCCCTAGACATTGGAAGTATATTGCCTGCATTCCTGTGGCTCGAGAGTGGAGACCCGTACAGTGAACTGAAGGACTATGGTGACATGGCTTTCCTCAGAAATGTAATGACAGCCTAGTTAGCTAAAGGCTGCTCTATAGTACTTCCGGAATACTGCATTTGGTAGATGATAGGGGTTAAAGATGGGACAGGAGTTTGTTATTGAAGCTGAGCGGGTTTGTAGGGCCTTCCCTTTTGTCTGCCCCTGATCACTGCTGATGACAACCAGGAGCAGAGATCTCACACTTCATTGCGTCCATGTTTTAGATACTCCTGCTTGAAGCCTGACTCATTGCTAAGTGCTCTGAGAGCCATCAACTTGCACAAAGCCTATGCTGGGGATCAGCCGTAAAATTACATTTGAAAGAACAAACCCAAACCAGTTGAATAAAAGTGGGATCAAAACCGCCCTACTTTATCCCGGTTCCTACTTCTTCTTGACCAAAGTTGGGAGTGCTCTGTGGAGTACTTAAAGAACTGCTATGTAAGCAGGGCAGGTGTCGGCTTGACAGACAGCGTAGCAGAATTGAGGCAACATCACTTGAAGTCGGCACATTCTCCTGAAGTAGATGAGGATCTGTTTAAAGTGCCTAGAGACTGTCTGGGAGAAGCAAAGTGTGCTTCCAATAAAGGTAAGCACCGACAGAAAACGAACTACCACATAGCGCAAAGCCAGGAGTGGAGTGACCTGTGCTGTGAGTGGGGTGTTCCACTGTCTCCAAGCAGTTTCTGTGTGAACTGCACTATGACTTCTGCAAGAAGCATCATTGTGCCAATCGACAGTCCCCTGTGAAGCTGAGAGACTGTTGATGTCAGAGAGATAAGTTGCGTCACCACTAAAGCAGAAAAATCCTGATCAGTCCAGAGGCCACAACTGCCTAAGTCACCTCAACCCTGATAATTCTGTTTGGAGGCTGAAACTGCTACACCTGAGCACCTGTCTGCATCCGACTGAGGAGGCCATCCCTACCAAAGACGAGTGCCGCTGTGAGGGTCTGCCACACAAACTTCATCCCCCATTCCCTGTACCCGCCGTGACCCCCGCAGAAATGAAGCAAGCCCTGCCAGTTCAGGTACCCTAACTGTACCCACCTCACTACTAAAGCTACAATGCCAACCAGCAGGTAAACATGGGTCTTAGCCTGCAACAGGAACAAAAAACTAGAACACAAAGATTTGCCAAATGAATGCAAGCAGCAAAAAGATATTGAACTACGGTACACATTTTATCCCCGGGGTGTTTGAAGGAATCTGTACCTGTGTCTCATCCATGCCTATGCCTACAGAATACTGGGAACTGTATTTAAGATATAGCCAAAAGTAGGGAAAAAGAATACCGGAATGGGGTATAGCACCTTACTGAAGATTGTAATTGAAATAACTCTGTATTTGCATTCCTTTTAATTTTTTTTTATAAATCTGTTTATTGAACTTAAGCAACATAATCATGCTTTACAGTTACATGTGTCGTACGTCATAGCAGTAAACATATTTTAAAGGCATATCTTTTAAACTGTATAGTCATTAATTTCTTTTGAGATTGAAGTACCTTTTTTTTTTTTTTAACTAATAGATAAGCATTGGACGGGACAACACATTGTGTCTGTTGCTTGATAGTTTAGTTCAGAGCTCTTGTCCTACAGACTACCCCCCTGAGAAGATTTGGTCTATTCGACTGTGCTACCCTCAGTATGGTTCAGAAAGGTTGCATTTCGGCTAGCTTGCAGCGCTGCAATAGGGTGGACACCAGGGCACGGGTAAAAACACAACCTCCACCAACACAGTTGGGGCCAAGTAGCCCCTGTCTGCCTTGTGGCCCCTACAAGTGGGCTCTAAAAATTGGGTAAGAATCAGAAATTTACATAAAACAGACTTCACAGTGCAGTTTCGAGTTTCACTTTGGGCATTCAGTCCCCAGACCATTACATAAATACAGCATGGTGAAGCCAATCTGCAGCCATATGAGTGCTTCAGAAAACAGTTCACATTATTCATACTGAATAATTGTTCTGTAGATCTTACTTTCTTCTGAAGTTGGTTGGGGTTCTGCTAGCTCAAGACCTAATGTGTGTGGAATCACAGGTGCAGCAATAGGAGGCATCTAGTGCTTGTGTACACAATATTCACTCCACTGCTGTTGATTAGGGTGCCAGGTTTCCATTGGACAACCCTGGATACTGGATGAAGCAGCTGAGGAAGATTGAGACCCGGGTGTTCTTTTGCCTCTGAACCTGGATGTGATCTTGGCATATAATGACAGTACGGATGTCTTGGGCTTTACCTTCCACATACAAGTGCTAATTCCTAGACCCCCCCACACACTAGCGAATAGATTGTGATGTTAAGGAAAGAGCGCATAGCATGGCTAGTCCAGGGAGCAGGTTCGATTTGTAGGAGAGCCTAGCAGGATGCAGAGCACAGCCAGGCTCTTGTAGTAGTGAAGTGGTTCCTTGAAAAACTCTTGGTAGCGTGGTTTCGGTAGGAGCTAAATGGAGTTCCTTACTGCACAGGGTTTTGTTTGAGTGGAATGTGGCCCCTTTAAATAGTGGGGAAATTCTTGCCTTGCATCAGTCCCCCGCCCCATGTCCCAGAGGACCAACTGAAAGGAAGAATATATGTGGGGACCATCTTATTACTACTAGCACACATCAGTCATGCAGGAACCATTCAATGAGAGCTTGGTGGCCTGAACAGCCGTTCTGCCATCAGATGAACCACTAGTCCATCAAAGGTACTAGTCCAACTAACAAGATGATTCAGTAGGTAGGTTCTAGAGTCCAAGCCCAGTGAGCCTGGTAATAATTATTAACCTCTGGGGAATGTAGGATCAATGAGAATAATTTATATACAAAACACCTTGATATGCACTTACTCTCGAAATCACAGTTATAAAGATATGCCCGGTTTTACTTGTTTGAAAACTAGCACTTCTTCCCACCAAGAAATACGGAGGGTCTACACACAATGAGGGCAAGGGATTACAGAATGTCACTTTGTAAATCCTGTTACCCATGTTCCGTCACTGAATAAAGCCCTCTAGGCACAGTCTACAAGTGCTAAGCCCCTGCTAGTGTGACACGTGGCTGCAGAGACACAATTTAGATGTTTGCTGTGGAGGACAGCACCGGCCTCCCAGTGGCTGCACACTTTACGCAATGTAATCTGTTTAAGACCTCAATCTACATTTTTTTCTCATTAGGAGTTTGACCTGGATATTGTAGCAGTGGTAAATGATACAGTTGGTACAATGATGACCTGTGCATACGAAGATCCATTGTGTGAAGTTGGACTCATAGTAGGTAAGAATCAGAATTTAATTCATCCACAAACAGTCAAAGTGAAGAATTGTATACATGTTTAAAATCATTTGCTGGTATAATTATTTGTAGCTGTACGATGGTTGTTAATTATAATATCGACGATGAAATGGATCATAGGTCCACCAGGATACCCTCCTGGACTCTTAGAGAGTACCTTGGAGATCTTCAAAATCTCAGCCTCACAAGAGACATATGGGGAAGAAAATGTGAAGCTTGTAGCACCAGAACACAATTTTTTGCCCCGCAGTAGGAGCAAGGGCAGCATTGAGCAACGCCAAAGTTGGAATAAAAGAATGCCATGCCTAACAGAGTCACAAAAAAGGGCTAATGGCTTTTCTGGAGCATCCCCATAGGATAGTGAACTGTAATGAAAATAGGATTTGTGTTCAAAAGCTAATTTGAAAACTTTGGCATCAGAATTGATTAACCTAATTTTAACGAAGCATGGGGAAAGCGGAAGCACTCTGCCACATGGAGGGAAATAGCACATTTCAGTAGGCTATGGTAAGCTCGATCTTAAAACTGTAATCTAATATGGAGAAGCTGAAAACAAAATGAATCTGGTACATCTGTGGATTAGTGAGCAGTGCACAATCCTGTACGGTAGTTTTGTTTTCAAAGGAACATCCCATTGGAAGTGGCATTGTTAAAAAAGAGATACAATTTTAGGTCAAAAGTACTTCTCTTTTTTCCTTGAAACTTAATTTTCCCGGGCAGATTTTTCATAAGGTCCATTAGCCTCTTCCATGCTCATGACGGCTCCCGGCCGTCATGAGTCACGGTGGGCGTGTGCGCACGACGGCCGGGAGCCGTCATAATCACGCCCGCGATTGGAATGTTCAGCACGCTGTGGCGGAATTTGCGCCGCAGCGAAGAGGTTAACTCTCGACATCATTAAGTATATCAACATTCAATGACTTTCCCTGCAGAAGGATAGTTCTACATGAGAAGAGGATGTATGTGTTTACCCAGAAAGATGCTGTTAACAAATTTACGGGAAATGTGAAAGTAGGCGAGGCGGAGGGCTGCCAATCTTCATTGTTGGTATAACTCCAATCAGTGGAGAACAGTTTGTTATGTCTTAATCCCACTCAAGAAAGTGGTACTCCACCTAATGGAGGGTCACCTGTATAGTTTTCAAAATGTGAGCCCACTAAAGGAGATCAGTTTGTCATATTTTAATTCAAACAGAAACAATGTAACAAGTATCCTAATAGAGCTCTGAGTCCATATTGATCTCCCTTTTTTGAAGTTTAATTTGGATTGCGAGAGAAGGTCTGTATTGCCGGAATTTTAATTTGCAAATTGCCTTGAGCCTGCAGACTTTCAGGATCTCTGCCCTCCCATGCTTTGAAAACTGTAAAGGGTAATTTGAATTTCTGTACCACAGGTACTCTGTGTAATACCTTTAGAGATGGAATGATGTGTTTAAAATAAAAAAAATTAACATAGCCTAACTACCTGATTTTGTAGTCTCTGTAGGTTTACAAACCTTTTGTTTGAGGCTCCCTCGTTGATAATGTCATAGTACCGAAGCCTTGATAGTACTAGTATAGGTTATTTTTTTTTGTTTGTTTTTTGATTTGATTGCCATGATAAAAAAAAAACTCCAAGCGCTATCAAGTTGTCAATCCTCTATCTGCATCCCGAATACATGATTTAAGTAGTTATTGCAGAAACCATTCCATTTCATTTCATGTAAAACAAATATTTGTAAGTATGTGTGTTGGAGGGATCATTTACATTCCAGAAAAAGTAGTTTAGTTTAACAGCAACATATGTAAGTTAGACCTGTAGTTATTTTAAGATACCTCATTGTTTGAATCATCATCTTTCATAAGCAATAAACTGGTCAACCAGTTGGAACACCCGTAGCCAGGAAAGCTATTGGGTATTTGTTTTAACTTTTTCAACTGCTTACATCAGAAAAGTTCCCAAGATTTTTATCTAACACCCAACCTCTAATGGTGCAGTTTAAAAAAAACAAAAAAACAATGTTGCTTGCAATAAGAGTTCCTGTATTCTTTTTACGTTTAAAACTGTTGTGTTCTCTATTCACAGGTACAGGAAGCAATGCTTGCTATATGGAGGAAATGAGAAATGTCGAGCTGGTAGAAGGAGAGGAAGGCAGGATGTGCATTAACATGGAATGGGGAGCCTTTGGTGATAATGACTCTTTAAATAGTTTTAGAACAGAGTTTGACAAATCTGTGGATGAACTTTCACTCAATCCTGGAAAACAAAGGTGCGTCACATGTTCAAAATATTTTATCACTTGATGAGAAAAGTATATTGCTACACATCAAGTATTCTACAGTAAATTTTTTGAATTATGTTAGTCTTAAAAATGACCATATCAAAATAGTTCTAACAAAAAGACTTTGGTTCTAACTTTAGAAAACAGTTGCAGTGTGCAATTCCACAGCAAGCGTTTTTGGTTCATGAACCTAACTAGAATTATCACAAGGTATTTAATGTTTCTTCCAGAATTATCTGATGATTAATTTAGACTAAATACAAGGAAGATTTCTGGATTAAGAGATGCTCCAGTACACAGGGATTTAGAAAATGTAATAAATTCTTAAGCAAGTGGTTTGTTAATGGTACATAAATTTGCCCTTGGTCTACTGCAGTTGTAGCCACCAACTTTTTCTATAATCTGGTTCAACCGTGTACATTGATGTACATATGAGCCTTCTGAGAGTAGAGTACCTTGTTGAAACGAGTCGGAGGTTTAAAGAATAAGTGCTGAGTTTACACCCCAACAAATTACTATTTCAGTTCTGTAGTACTGATTTACACTAGGATCTGGACATGTTTGGACATATAGAACACAAGACATTTTCACTTCGGTTTTCAACATTAGTTTGTTGCACTCAGAACTCCCATAACGTAAGTAGCAGTTTTGTTAATGGTATCTGGAATCCCTGTTCATACTTGTAAATGGTGACACTTCTTCAGTACACAAAGGTTTCTCAAAGCACACATCTCTTAACTTTACCGAAAAACTAAGATGCCTGAAGATCAGATGTTGCACAGAAAAAGCACACTGTTTTCACGTCTTCAAAATGACTCCTATACCGTAGAACAGCCAATATAGTAATAATGAGAATGTGCCACTTGTCCCACACACATTGCTTAATACCCTAGGAGAACTTTGCAGAGCTATATTGAAGCGCTTGTGAAGGTGAGAAAATGCATTTGGTTTTTGGTCGGAATCTTAAACTCAAGTGCATTCTTTTGCACATTACCTTACAAATATTGGCTGAAGACTAGCAGAGGGAAACCAAACCTGAAAAGCCAACAAAGGGATTTTGATTTTGTTTTTGCAAAGGTTTGATACACAACCCCCATACTTTAAAAAAAGAAAATCAGGCTTTCCTATGGATATTGAATACTTGGATTGGAGATTGCACCCAAACGAATAGGAAATGTGTTTTTTTTCATTTTCCCTTCAGTATATTGTTGCTAAATTGCAGAGTTCAGATATTCTCCAACAAAGAAGTAGAGTAACCGAAAGGTTCATTGTAACTTTAGAGACCATAAGGGACCCCGGAGGGATAGAAGTGGCTCTGCACCAATTAGTATTTTGATGCTGGTATCCGACTCGACTACACAAACTACTCCCACTTTGAGACAATAATTGTCTTAACTACTGGCTTTGTTTGTATTACCACTATAGCTCATGGTGGGTTGGCGATGGGGTGGGTGGAATTTGCCCTTTTGGGTAAAAGTATTTCATAATTTTCTTACCAGGCAATTGCTTAAAATCAGAAAACTGGGGGTGGGTGGGATCACGCCAAGTTGCTGCACTCTGATTTTCCATCCTGAGAGCAGGCTCTTCTACAACTCAGACTTACTGTGCCTAGGATAACCTCTCAATATAATTTCAGCTTTCTTTCCCCCAAGTCACATTAGTATGTCCTCGTCTGCAACCCAACTTAATAGCGTTTCAGTGTTGGAAGCCATTGAGCAGTAGATTTAGTTTGTTTTATTTTTAAGTGTGTTTTAGTTTTAAGTGTAGCAAGCATGTACACAGGCCCAGTGTAAAAACAGATGTTTGCTGCTCGTTCAGTATCTCCTACAAATCTCAGTACTTCAAACTTCTGAATGTCTCAATCAGCTTTCTTTATTTTTTTTAAGGAATAACAAATGAGATGGTGGTAACTAGCACACATCACCTCAATTAGATATGTTTTTGGGAGAAACAATAGCATATATATTTCTCAAAGTCTGTCACCAGAATTTTAACTGCGCAACTCTGTTACTAAACATATTCCTGCTTTAACAGTAGGGTTTCAGACATTTTATTACTAGCAATTCTGGTGACAGAATTGTCACATCACCTGATAAATTGAAGTATGAAGACTATCAGAATATTGCATCGTCTGATCTACATTCATACAATCCTGTTACCTAGAATTGGGTGTTGATGAATTCCATCTTTGGTTGTTTGAATGTTTACTGGATTGTGTGGCCTTCTTCCCTCTGAAGCTATATTCCTTAACTTCGAAAACTCACAAAGACTCGCATCTTCCAATAGGCCTTTGGCCTTCCTTCTACTGATATTATGAGTATCTATTAGTCTTTACAGATGGACTTGCTTCGCAACTTTTTTGCCTTCCTCTCACCTTTTTCACCCCAGCACTAAATCAGTTAAAGATACACGAAGGGCCCCTGAAAACCAGTACTACCAATACTACCCATCTGTACTTGCCCAGTAACCATGTCCAGTTATTATGGACATGGTGGGCATAATCATTGGACACCTGAGCAGATATATTCTTGGTAAAATAGTTCATGGTGCAAGAATTATTCTAGAGTGATACGTGTTAAGTCTTTGTTAACGTTTTATGTTGAATATTGTGTTTTTGGTCATGCAAAGTTGTTCGTGCCGGATGTGTTATCTAACCACGATTGCTCTTGTCCTGTGTCCATAAAGTAGTTACCCTCCAGACTGATTTATAGCCAGTGTGAGGCGTCATATATTCCAAAGTTGTTCCATTTGTAGGAACATTGTTAACCCATTGTTAGCATTATTTAAATGTAATTGTTTTTATTTTCTTTCAGGTTTGAGAAAATGATTAGTGGAATGTATTTGGGAGAGATTGTTCGCAATGTTCTCATAGACTTCACAAAAAGAGGCCTGTTATTTAGAGGCCGAATCTCCGAAAGGCTGAAGACTAGAGGAATATTTGAAACAAAATTCCTTTCTCAAATTGAGAGGTTAGTACAATTGGTTAAAATATATATTTTTTAAGTCTAGCGACCACCTCACTCCAGGTCATTATAAATGCTGTCTTTAGTCTTGCACTTTCAAATAAAGTCATTGATTTCAGATGTTTCAGGCTAATAACTGCAACAGGAGAGAAGCAAGACTAAAATACCTAGACTGAATTAGGTTGTCATACTGAAGTCCAGGGCTGTAAACAGTGTCCATAATCTACCGCGGGGTGCTCACCCTATTAATATAGCAAGCCTTATAAAGCTTACAATCCTTACACTAAATTTTATATCTATTTATTTATTTTTCACATTTATAGAGCGCACTGTTACCCTGAGGTGTCCTGGCGCTGATTGCCAAGGTGTGAGGGCAGAAAGATTACTCTGTGAAGAGCCACGTCTTGAGTGCTCTCCTGAAAGACAGGAGGTCGGGGAGTTGTCTGATGTTGAGTGGCAGTGCGTTCCATGCCTTTGCTGCGCCCAGAGAGAAACTCCTACCTCCCCACCGAGCCTTCCTAACTCTGGGGACAACTACCAGGCTCTGTTCAGCAGACCTCAGCAATCTAGTCGGTCTATGCCATTGGAAAAGTTGGGTCATGCAACGGGGCCCTAAGCCATGCAAAGCTTTAAATGTTACGCATAACGATTTAAAAGTAATTCTTTTGCGAACAGGTAGCCAGTGCAGCTTCGCCAAATCTCGCGATACCGAGGCAAATTTGGGTGTGTCTGTAATCAGACGAGCTGCTGCATTTTGCAGAATTTGGAGCCTGTTGAGGAGCCCCTTTTGGGCATTCAGCAGAAGGCTGTTGCAATAGTCCAGACGGGGCATCACTAGTCCTGTCACCACTGTCTTCTTGTACTCGTTGGCCAGAAACGGCAGCACTTTCCGGATGGTTTTTAGGACGAAATGGGTAGCTGAGGTGAGAGCATTGACATGAGGCCTAAAGGACAGTGAATCGTCCATTAGTACGCCCAGGTTTCTAACCTTCGAGACCGGAATTGGGGGGAGCCCATTTCCTCCGGCCACCAGCGTGGAGACCAGAAGTTGTCTCTGGATCCAAAGAGTAACACCTCTGTTTTAGCTGTATTTAATTTAAGACAGTTTTCCGCCATCCAGTTACTGACTTCCCGCATGCAGCCTCTGAACCTTTCTGCCGTGCTGTCTGTTTCCCCCGGCATCAGTGATACCACTATCTGAGTGTCATCTGCGTACGATGTTAAGTTGAAGCCAAAGGATCTAATAATAGGTGCCAGGGTAGAGACATATACGTTAAAAAGAGTAGGGCTCAGGGAAGACCCCTGAGGAACTCCACAGGGGAGCACGAATGGGTCTGATTCAAAACCACCTAGTGCCACCTTCTGCGTCCTGCCGGAAAGGAAGGCGTGAAGGATTTTAAGCGCCTTTCCTTGAATCCCACAGGCCCTTAGCCGGTCCACAAGTATCTTGTGGTGGACCGTATCAAAGGCCGCAGACAAATCCAGCAGGATCAAGGCGGCTCTGCCCCCTGTATCCATCACAGTTCTTACATCTTCTGTTGATCTAATCAAAGCCGATTCCGTGCTGTGCCCTGCTCTGAATCCATGTTGAGATGTGTCCAGGCTATGGCCTGCGCCCAAGAAGACACTCAGCTGTGTGTTCAGGATGCCTTCGAAAACTTTTGCCGGCAGGGGTAGCCTGGCGATTGGACGAAAATTGCACAGGTCCGTTACATCTAAATTTGGTTTCTTCAATAGTGGTAGAATGGAGGTTTGTTTCCAGCGCAGAGGAAACTCTCCGCAGTCCAGCATGGCGTTGAACAGCGGGGTGAGTCCTGCGGCCATGGCCGGTGCGGCTAGTTTGGCTACGCTAGCCAGACAAGGGTCATTAGGGGAGCCTGATTTTATCCGTCGTAATCTGATCTCGACCTCCTCCTCTCTAATGGGAGGGAAATTAAGTAGCTTCGCAAGGTTCCTGTCTGCCTCCAGATTAGATTCAGGAGCGGCAGCCTTGACTTGGGGGTCAAGTGCAAGAAAGATGTTTTCTACCTTTTCCTGGAAGAATTTCGCCAGATCTTCGCATAGTTTGCGACTTGGTGGTATCTCTGCAGGTTTAGGGGCAGCCAGGGATGATACTGTGCGAAATAATTCCTTGGAGGAATTACTGGCATCCTTGATGCGTTGCGTATAATGCTCCTGTTTGGCCTCTTGAATCGCGAGTTTATACCTTTTCAACTCTGCGTTGAGACGTTTTCTGTCCTCCTCTTTGTAGTTTTTTCGCCAGAGTCTTTCCAGCTTTTTGCAGAGCACTTTATGGTCCCTGATTTGTTCTGAGAACCAGGGAGCGGAGGGGCTAGAGCGTGTGGAATGATATGTTTTGGGGGGGGCTAGGTTGAAGCAAGCAGTTTCTAGCCAGTTCGTATACAAAGTGGCTGCGTCTTCCACATTAACTGGGCAAGGCTCCATGGAGGATCTAAGCAGGTTCTCTAGAGCCTCTCTTTAGATATTTTTCCACTTCCTGATCGTTCTGGGAGGATTCTTGACCTTATTTAGTCTAGAAGGCCGATCCAGCCTAATATCAAATAAAACTGCCGCGTGGTCGGACCAGGAGACCGGCCGAACTGCGGTAACTTCTAAATTAGGGAGGCTGGAAAAAATCCCATCAAGCGTGTGTCCTGCTCTGTGGGTCGGGCCGTTGACCCTTTGGTTTAACTCGACCCCGTGCATCAACTCTGTGAGATCCCGAGTGTCTGGGTCAGAGTCGTTCTCTAGATGAAAGTTAAAATCTCCCAGCAATGTAAACGTCTTTGCGCAAAGCGCTTCCTCTAGTAGGCAGCTGAGTTCTGGGAGAAAGGGTGCTTTGGGCCCAGGGGGCCTATAGATAAGGGCGCCCTTAAGGGTTTGATGATTAGATAGGGTGAAGTTGTAGATGAGCGCTTCGAAAAGGTCGGTGGTCCCCGACTGAAAGGAACCTCTAATCGAGTTGTGGTAGAAAATGGCCAGACCTCCTCCCCTCTTATTAGCTCTGTTCTGGACTGAACACTCGTACTCAGGAGGGGTGGCTTTGACGATATCAGGACCTGAGGCAGCATCTGTCCAGGATTCTGTTACGAATGTTATCAAAGCTTTGGTTTCTAAAATGAGGTCCGCTAACTCTGAACTATGTCTTACCAGAGATCTGGCATTAAGTAACGGGCATTTAGCTACTGTAGATTCCTTCCTCTCCTTAGACTTAAGTGGAGTCATAGGGGGATTGCTAGTTTGCCAGTATAGCTTGGGGGGGACCTGGTTGCAACTCGTGCAGGGCAAGGAGGAGGGCAGCATATCCTCCTGCATATCCCAGATGATGCAGCCCGGGCTCTTGGATTTGTACCTGAGGGCCAGGAGTGTATCACGACTGTAAGGGAGATGAGTCCGGTTTCTCCTTGATCCCGGACCAGGGGTCCTGGCTCTAGGCGTGGAACTGGCGCGGACGGGCGCAGACGGGCTTGCCTTTGGCGCGCCTTCGGCGCACCGCCGGCGCGCCCGCTGCGCTCGTCCGCTGCGCTTCCTGGGGAAGGAGGGCATATTAAGCTGATCGGCTCGTGAGGGGCGGAGCACTGGTCTGTTCGCCCAGCTCGTCACTAAAGGGGCGGGACAACGGTCAGCTAATCGCGGGTTCAAACCCGGGGTATGTGCAAATCAGTACAAGTATGTGCAAATCAGTGCAAGTATTAAAAAGAGTTAAAATAACAGGTTGAATAATTTTAAATCAACTGCGGTTTCGCTGGAGTAAATAAAACAGCATACCAAACAGTAGATGAAGCAGCATACATACAGTAGGCTCACGGAGCTTCAAGTCCCGGCTTCCGCCTCAGGACCTCACACAGACACACACTCGCAATCAGTGGTGATGTGTTTGGGCGGGAAGTTTTAAGCTGATCGGCTCGTGAGGGGCGGAGCACTGGTCTGTTCGCCCAGCTCGTCACTAAAGGGGCGGGACAACGGTCAGCTATTCGCGGGTTCAAACCCGGGGTATGTGCAATTCAGTACAAGTATGTGCAAATCAGTGCAAGTATTAAAAAGAGTTAAAATAACAGGTTGAATAATTTTAAATCAACTGCGGTTTCGCTGGAGTAAATAAAACAGCATACCAAACAGTAGATGAAGCAGCATACACACAGTAGGCTCACGGAGCTTCAAGTCCCGGCTTCCGCCTCAGGACCTCACACAGACACACACTACAACAGTGGTAGCAATGTATCTATCATGAGTGAATTATAATCCTGGATTTTTTTTGATAATTAGCTTTGTCATGTATACAATTGTCTGTTTCATAAACTGATTTTCAGAAAAACACTTCCTAAATGACGGGATTGAAAGTTGCACAAAACACCAAATACCGTATGGCAATATATTGAACACTGTAAAATTCATAATGCAGCAGTTTCCTTGAATACAGTATGTATTTCAGCAGCGCAGACAGGTTTTTAAAATAAATAAATTCAAGAATTAAACAACCCTAAGACTTTATAGCAATGCTGTACCAACTACAGAATAGGCCACAAACGTTTTTTTGACTTGCACATAACATTTCAGCTAACTCTGCTATTTAATGTTTCTGTTGGCCATCAGTATAATGTGAGGTTCCACTTGCTATAAAAAGTAATGATTATTTATTTATACTCCGAATGTAATGTGACCAACTTTTACATCTGGACCCATCCCCCTCAGATGTAGGGTCCCTTAGAGTTTGTCCCATAGCCCCACTGTCTTTAATATTTTTATGGCACCTAATCGAATCCTTTGGAACCACGGTTATATCCTATACAGATGATGCCAAGTAAATTCTCTCACTAGAGCGACAGATTCCCAGTTCTGATCTCCATTTCCAGAAGTGTCTCACAGAGCTTTTCAACTGTATGAATCACAAACACCTAAAATGCAATGCGGAAAAACGCTCAGATTATTCTATTTGATAAATCCAAAGCGTTCTCGCCAAAAAGCGGATGCCCTGTGGGTGTAACCCCACTCCTCCACCCACCACCACAGCAACAAACCTGGGGATACGGTCTGACTCTCCCCTATCATTCACGTTGCATCATAATGTTTCAGCAACTTGCTTTGCTCTGCTAAGAACCTTGAAAAAATGTCTTGCCTTCTTACCGGTAACTGCTTGTAAAATAGTGATACACACCCTAATCACTTTGCAACTGGATTATGGCAATTCCCTCTGCTTGGGTTTGCAAAAATGCCTTATCAAATGCCTTCTTGTTACTGAAAACCTTGCAGCAAGGACAGTACTAAAGCTTAATAGAAGGAGCTGAGTCACAAGCTCTTCGGACCTGTCCATGAGAGGATCTGATTTAAGTCTTTGACACTTATACAAAAAGCCTTCAGAGGCACTTAGCCGCTCTACCTCAGAAAATGATTCCCATACCTAAAATAAATTCTCCAATCTTATAATGCCCATTCACTGGAAGTCCCGAGTTATAGCATGACTACCAGATGTGGCAGGTCATTTTCTGTTCTAGCCACCCTCGGAAAAGACCATCGCCTATTTCTCTTTAATGATGGAAGAGAACTAATCCCGGTTCTCAAAGCAACTCAAGACCTGGCTCATCTCCCAGCAAGATTACTAGTCAGACCCCCTTTGCAATCACCTCAATCTACATATTAGAGGCAGTCTATTTCTGCAGCACCAGGACACACCTTGAGGCAACAGAGCACTTCACAAACACAAGAAATTTCAAATATGAAATAATGGAAGTGGCAAATGAGCTATTTAAATAACTTTTGATAATTTATATACATAAGTGCAGTCAGATGTTTTTGGGGAAAGATATCTTTGTAATCCGTAAAAGATAGATGATTATTAAAAGCCATCCAATAAAAGAGCTGGTGTAATCTTAGTCAGTGAACTAAAATCTTCAAACAATATTCTGAAGCAATTGGGAGAGTAGCGTAGGTTTTAGATCAGGGAGATTGGATGCCATAGAGGATTATCAGCCCCAAAAAACAGTCCTTTCTTAGTTCGCCTGTGACTACTCCCAGTAAATAGATCATCCAGTTTTTTTTTTTGGAGGCCACTTTGTGTGTAGGGAAGAGTAACAGTCTAGGTGTGGCTACCAAGATCTTGAACAGTCTAAAACAGAAATTCTAAGAAAAGAGTTGCAGTGACTAAAATCGGCAAATTATTCAGAAGATAAAAGCACTAGGTTGTACACCTCAGAAGATGCCAGAATATTTTACAGATGATCTAGAGCAACTTGGGATTCAACTTAAATTAGGTAATTTGTGTTCAACAGAAAATTCATAGAGAGCACAGTCCAAATACTGTACAATAAAAACATGTCTAAATTGTTTTATAAACCTGTAAAAATATTTAACTACATATTGGGCAGCCTAGAGATTAAAAAAACAAATGTATTTCATCACTGAAAGACCAGTGTAAGTTCATACTATCTCTCCAGTAGGTAACAGTAATATCGTATTCAAAAAATCCTTTTGCCCTGCGCACGGGGACAGTAACATGAAATTTACATTGATAACCAACATCTTAATGCTTTTTTTCCACGCTGAACACACACTCAAATGACATTACATCCAGTTGTAGGTCCTTATGCTGTCAAGTTAGTATGCTTTATCTGATTATGCGGAGATGTCAGCAGATCTATGTAGACTGCATTATTTCTGCCTTCTTTGCTTTGCTTTTACACATTGCCAATGTAACTCAAAGTAGACCTACTGGAGGAGCAGGCTCAAGAGTAGGAAGGTTAATGGTTAGTTATATATGAATGAGCCGCTTCCCAATGTGTTGCAAAATTGATCACAGAATTCAGAGACACTGAACACATGCACGTGAGAGGAGCAGTGGTATGGGAGACTGTAAACCGGTTGGGGTCTGACAGCTGGCAGTTAAATAGACACACTAGACATGTTTTGTTTTAGTCTTTATATATGTAGTTATGGGTTCTGATCCAGATAAGCTATTTTAATAATGTATGGAAGTTTCAGTAATACCTACATGACAGAGATAAAACTAAGTGTGGAAATAACAGAGGGTCCCAGCACACTTTGGCAACTTGATAGTACGGTGGGCTCAATGTCAGACCTAACAAACTGAGCTACAGCATATCTTTTTTCTTCTATCAGTAAATCTACTTTACAATAGTCTGCATTTCTCATGCATGTTCAAAAATTAACTATTAGCTTTGTGACCGTTAAAAACAGTTATAAAATGACCATGTAGCACAGTGGTATCAAGCTAAACATTTAATTTTAATTTGTATCTCTTTTCAGTGACTGCCTGGCATTGCTGCAGGTCCGCTCTATTCTGCAGCACCTTGGTCTGGAGAGCACCTGTGATGACAGTATCATTGTGAAGGAAGTGTGCACGGTGGTAGCTCGGCGTGCCGCGCAGCTTTGTGGTGCCGGCATGGCAGCGGTTGTGGACAAAATCCGAGAAAACAGAGGCCTGGATTTTCTTAAGATCACCATTGGTGTTGATGGAACACTTTACAAACTGCATCCTCAGTAAGTGATATTTAATGTGTGTTCTGAGGACTCTGCTAATAAAAGCCTACTGCAGTTGTGGTTCCTCCTTCCAGGGTTGTTTTGCATCCATTTAAACCATTCAAGTCCTTACTGAGGAGCTAGACTGTGATCGGTGTATGGCAAGTAATTTTACGATGGCTTGTTAAAGAAAACCCATAACAAAAATGGCATAGCAGCACATTTATCATTTACCAATCTAATGAGGTGTAAATTAAACGTAACGAAAAGATAAAAGTAAAAAAAATGCAAAATAAAGGCAAAACAAAAGGCAGTGCTGGGTGGAGGGAAGGGGAGCGCAGGGAAGTTAATACAGAAACAAGCAGTTGAGTGAGCAAGGAAACGCATGCTCTTCCAAGGAATAGTAAATGAGAAAAATCCTATTAAGTCAGCCGCGGAAGGATAAAACTCTTAAATGTTCTCATGAATCAGTTCGGTGCATGCGTCTGATTTCTTTTTGTGCGTTAGAGTGAGTTTTTTTTATCACAATCAGAGACATTAAATTTCTGATCTTTGCAGTTCACGCTTTCCAATCATATTTTTTGTTCAAGATGCTTCAAAGATGCTTTTGCATTGCTACCAACATCTGCTGTCTTTGTTGTTGGTCTAGTAAGTTTGCTGGGCATATGCAGGAAATGGGCGGCTATAAAACATTGTTTGATGGGCATATGTTAGACCTAGTTTGCTGTGATAATCTGCGACAACCTGCTTTGTCAGAGCGCTCCTCCGACTTTTTTAATGGCCTCTTAATACCCTTTTCCACCAGCTTGTTTTCTAAAATCTATTTAGAAGTTGCAAGGTATGTCCAAAGTATGTATGCTGTGAAGAGGAAGAGGCCCATTCTGTCTCAATCTGCTACTCTTGTATCTCACGTCCATTTCAAAGGAGTTCAGCCACCTAGGGCCTTGCACTTCCACAGATCTTCATATGATGGAGCAGCCTGGAGGGATTTCAGGTGCTGCCCTTGAGCTAGAAAGGCTCTTAGATGGAGCAAAAGACTTTGAAACGTGATACCTCTGTCCAGTGAAAGCCAATGAAGTGCTCAAGGTAGCGTCAGTGTGGTCATGTATCTGATTGATGGGGCTAGAGTTACTGGACATGTCACCATACTTATTGCCCTTGCATTGAGGTATTAATAGGGGTAGGGTTGCAGTTCCTATGCTCTGCTTTATTTAGCTAGGGCAGCTACACTTTGACAGACCCAACTAAGTTAATGATTGATTCCTTCAAAGCTCAGCAGGCATGTTCATTACCGTGGTTCATGATTGTACCTTTGGCTTAGATGTTGATTGTTAATTTTCCTTGGACGCTACAGGTGAGTGGAGCATTGATTTTAAAGGCCCTATTTTATACTCTGGCAGTTTATGGTGTGATTGTTCAAAATAGTTTGCTGCAGTGCCTCTGGATCTCTTGTGATCTCTTGTGAACAACTAATTACCCCCTCATAAAAAAGACCAAATGTAAATGGTCTCTCCAACTCTCCAAATCGCCCATCTCAAATCTATTAATCCGTGCAATAATACTAGAAAAGGAGGTGAAGAGAGGCCTGTAATTTCAGAAGGACGAACAATCACTCCAAATGTGTATGTAGTCCCAGCATGAAGCAAACAGTGGAAACTCATTGATATACAGAGGTACGTAGTGATACTAAGGGCTCTGGCCCCAATGCCATTTCAAGTTCCCTGTCCGTTACAGCATTCAGCAAGGCCACCACCTCTGCCCAATAATCAGCTAGTTGTGGGCAGCCCCAAAACATGTGGAAAAAAGTCTGCTTCCTCTCCCAGACTGCACGGGTAGGCATCTGATTCGGTGTCAAAGTAGGTTTTAATCTTGGCTGGGGGGAGATAGTCCCTGTGCAAGATGTAAAAATGCACCAGTTGAAAGCATGCGTTTCTAGTGCCCTTCCATGCTCTCTCCACTACCTCTGCCCATGCCTTATCCAGTATCTTCTTCCCCCACATCTGCCTCCCATTTGCGCCTGAGGTCATGCAGGGGTGTTAGTTTGTCTTGCATCATACGTCCATAAGTACGTAACCGCTTTAATCTTTCCCGCAACAACGACTAAATATTGGCAACCGAATGAGGTATTCGGTTCGGTGAGACCCCCCTTCCAATGGTTACGGATAGCTGTTGTAAGCGCCGCGTGAGGCAAAAAATCCCCCTCCTAAGCCAAAACGCTCCTGTAAATCAAGATATGGCAGTAGGTTACTGTCCTCGTACAGATCCCCCATGGTGTTCAGTCCCCTTTCACTCCAGGCCGCCAAAGCTCACCATGAGCCTCCATGGGGTAGCGCCTCGCACATGGACAGTGGTATGTCAGGGGTGTATGGCACTGCAGTGCCTGCCCGTTTTAGGCTCCATCTCCAGCACTGCCTCGCCGTTTTAAGATCTTGGAGAGCACTCGCGCGTACAGGAAGGTCCACTATTATTTGAGAAAGCAGTCCCAGCGCTGGGGCCCCCTCCCTCCTGTGCCCCACAGCCATGCTGCTACTTGCTGCGTTAGCCATTGCAGCTGAGCAGCTGTATAATAAATCTCAAAATCGGGGACGGCCCATCCCCCCCTCCGATCTCAGCCGTATGAAGACCTTCAGAGCCACCCTCCGTCAGCCTCCACCCCATAGGAAGCCCGTTACCATAGTTGTAATCTGTTTAAAAATCCGCGCCGGGATCCATACTGGCAGGGTCCCAAAATAATATAATAATCTAGGGAGGGCCACCATTTTGAGTAAGGCCAATCACCCCACCATAGACAAGGGGAGCGTGGCCCAGAATGTGAAACTACCCACCAAGCCCCTCACTGCCCTACCAATATTGCCTTCCAGCATATCTGTCGGCGTATGATAGATCTTGACCCCTAGGTACGGAAGACACCTATATTCCGACTGCACTCCCGCTATGTCCTGCGGGCCAGTCTTTCCTCTGAGGTTTGGGAACAACCACGACTTTACCCAGTTCACTTTAAGTCCCGAGACCTCCCCCAGTTCGTGTAATAATGCCTTTGCCCCGAGCAACGCCTGTTCTGTGTTCTCTAGCAACAGTAGCAGGTCGTCGGCATAAAGGGCTATGTGGTGCTGCTGCCCACACACCTGCATGCTGCTGTAGTATCGCCCCGTCCGGGCTTTGGCCGCCAGTGGTTCCACAGCCAGCGTAAATAGGAGTGGGGAGAGCGGGCAACCCTGCCTCATACCCCGGCCTACAGCGTATGCTTCAGAGATCATACCCTCTTAACTCGTGCCATGGAGCAGTTATATAGCAAGGCCGTCCACTCGATAAATGTGTCCCCCAGCCCGAATTTAGCCATAGCATGGAATAGATGAGGCCATTCTAGGCTGTCAAAAGCCATTTCTATATCGACACCAAACACTGCGGCTGCATCTTTCTGATAGGAGTCTGCTTCTAGAATCTGCAGTAACCTCCGAATATTCAGGGCCGTATTCCGGGCGGGTATAAATCCAGCCTGATCTTGGTGTATTATGGATGATATGAAAGGGAGTAAACGAGTGGCCAATATACGACTCAGGATTTTGTAATCCGTGTTGAGCATGGACAGCGGACGGTATGCCTTTCTGTCCCATGCTGGTTTACCAGGTTTAAGGAGAGGGATGATAACTGCCTCACTCGTTGATACTGGAAGCTGGCCTAATTCCTTCGCAGCATTGTAGAGCGCTACCAAACGCTGCGCCAGCTGCTCAGTGTAGGTGATATAGAATTCTATTGGTAGGCCGTCTGTCCATGGCATTTTATTCCGGGCCATATGTTTATTAGCCGACCTCACTTCCCCAATCTCCATATCTCTGACTAGTAATTCCGCCTGGTCTTTCCCCAGCCCTGGCAGTTGGAGCTCTTGTGTAAACCCATGTAGATCTCTCTCCGTCTGGAACGTCTTGCTCTTATACAGGTCCGCGTAGTAATTGTAAAACAATTTGTTTATACCATCTTGTGTGTAACAAGCACCCGCCCGAGGATCCCTAATTTCCAGTATCATCGATTCTCTGCGGGACGGGTTAGCCAGCCAGGCCAATAGGGCGCCGGATTTATCTCCCTCTACGTGTGTGTGTGTGTCATATAAGCTTTATGATCGAGGCATCGCAGTCGTTCCACCTGTGCCGCCACCACCTCCCGTGCCTCTTCTAGTACTCTGTGTATCTGGCCTTCCAGGGCGGTCTCTCTCCACATCCCGAAGGCGCTGTTCCGCCACTCCCACCTCCACTAGTATCACCCTACAGACACCCACCATCTTAGCAATACGACATCCCTGAATCACCGTTTTAAAGGCATCCCATTCCACCAAGGGTGTCTAAGCTGTACCTTCATTGTCCCCAAAGTATTGGGTTATGGAAGTGCCCACCGTGTTGCGAAACACCGGGTCCTCCAGCGCCTCCGGGCGCGGTCGCCATGTCGGAATCCAGCTCTCACACTCGTCTATTGCAGCCGGAGCAAAATGGGGTTGTGATCTGACAATGTCCTAGCGAGGTACTTGCTGCCTTGCACTCCTGCATGTACGTACGGAGAGCATAAACCCACCTAAGCGCACATGGAGGTCGTGCATCGCAGAGAAAAAGGAGTAGACCCGTTCTCCCGGATGTTGAGCCCTCCAGGTGTCCACTAATCCCCAACGGTCCAGACAATTTCTCCGCGGCTCCGCAATCTTATGAATAGGTGCGTTAGGAAGTGGGGGATATGAGCGATCCATGATCACAGCCGATATACAGTTAAAGTCCCCACCCAACAATACTGACCCAGTGATATAAGGCTCTAGCTTCCCAGACTGTTGCGACAGAAAGGTTGGTTGCTCCGTGTTGGGAGCATATATGCTCCCCAAGGTTATGTTACGCCTGTCTAGTTTCCAAAGTATTACAACATACCGCCCCTCTGGGTCTATGAGTTTTTCCCTACACTGAAAGGGCACCATGGCCCGCACCCAGATCAGTGTCCCCCTGGCAAATGCAGAATAGGTGGTATAGAACACCTGGCCTCACTAGCAACGCTGCCCCTTCCTGTGCCTGCAAATGAGTTTCCTGCAGCAGTGCCACGTGCACACCCCTGCGGGCTAAATATGCGTGTATTTTATGGCGACGATACACATAGAGTGCATACCCCGTACATTCCATGATATACACTTCAGGTCATTGGTGGTACCCGTCCCAGCAGTATCTGTAAATCTGTAATGTAAACTGCCCTAGTGACATGCCTGGCTCTAACCACCACCTTAACTAACATGTATCCCCAACTCCCCCTCCCCAGGACAGCTACTGTTAAACTAGTACCCATCCAAACTTGATTAACTAAACAAAAACCACACTGAGTCCTCTGTCAACTACAGAGGTGCTGGGGACCACAGCTGACGTGGGAACTTGTTGACTTTTGTCCATCAGCCCCACCATAGATAGGACAGTCCTGGGCATTCGCCTGGCTCGGAAGCACTATTGCTCATCCAGACCCCTTAATCACTCTAGTTAACCACCCATATTCAGATAATGCCATCTGCCGTCTGTGGAGTCACCACCGGCAGCTGGGAGAGCGTGGGTTTCTTCTGGGTCTGGTTACGGAGGCGACGGCCCGGTCATGCTGGCTGATTCGTGACTCGTTCCTGTACTTCCCTAGGGTTCCCTTCTCGCAGCTCTGTATGTCTCCAACCAGTCCCATGCATCCTTAGGAGAGTCAATGTAGTGCATGGCCCCGTCCAGGATAATACGCAATCGGGCCGGGAACATCAGGGAGTACTGAATACCCTCATCCAGCAGTGCTTTCTTGACTGCCACGTAGGAGGTCCACCTCTTCTGTACCTCGTCTGTTGGCTCTGCGCACCAGGACACCTACTCTGTCCGTCAGGGCCCTTATTTGCTGCATCACGTCTTTCTGTGCTGGCACCAGCTCTGCCAGACTAGCGTCATTTTTCTTAACTTTCTCAGAGAGCTTTTTGAGTTCATCCCCAAGTAGCCCAAGCGCTACAGCCACTGTGCTAATGTCCTGGTAGAAGGTCGACTTGGTGTCCGCTATGGCCTCCAGTATTTGCTGTAGCTGCTCCTGCATCGGGCTTTCTTGTGCAGTTCGCGGTTGGTCCTAGGCATCCTCCTCCTGGGGGCCACCTGCCTGGCGACCCCTGGGTTTGCCCATGTCGTCTTAGGCCCACTCCACTCACTGATACTCACCCCGTCAAGAGGTAGCAGGTGCACTGCAACGTGTGTCTAGGCCAATCAGCTGTGTGGAGGGGCCCCGGCTCCTGTAATATGCACCTCCGGGTCAGCAGCGCTCACTGTCTTACCAGGTCCGCCCGAGGTCTGGGCGCACTGCTCTAAGTCTTCTGTCATGTCCCTTTCCCCTAGCTTCAGGGCTGCAGGGAAATGCTAGCTGCCCTGTCCCAGGCCTGCTCACCGTCACCTCCCAGATGCTACTGTCACCACAGGCCTCAGTGCGCCTCAACCCCCCACTGAGTGTGGGCCCCTGTGCGTTGCATTATCAGCGGGCAATCGACTTTTACATACTCTAGTTCACAATAGGGTCAGTCTATGCTGCTGTACGCACCGCTGCCACCATCTTGTCCTCCGCCACTAGGCACTCCATCTCCTTCTGCTCTCGATGCCAAACCGAGTCCACAGCCCTCCCTGGGCTTCCTTCAAGAGGGGTCTGCTCGGTGGTTCAGTATTCACGCCTGATCTCCTCCACAGCAGAGTCTGTCGCGCCCACACGCTCCAGCTGCCCAAAGCCCGCTCTTGGGCAATAGTCTGATCCTTCCCCGATATATCCTGGATCGTTTTACCAGGCACAGTGCTTCCAGGTCCGCAGTATCTTCCCGGCTGCGCCGTTTGGGATCCCTCAGGGGCAGGTCTGGATGCCGTCCCATTCAGTGTGGGTGAAAGATCTCCGCCGCAGGCCGAGCAGAGACCAGGGGGCTGCTGCGCCACTCAGTAATCAGTCCCGCACCACCAGGCGCCCGCGTACCTCTTGTTCGTTCTCTCTCTCGGGGCCGGTCGGCTCGGATCACACGCAAGTCTGAGCCCTCTGGTCGGCCTCGTATATCCAGGGGTCTGCAGTGTTTCCATCAGCACTGCAGCTGCTGGGCGCCAGTCCAGTGCCTGCGGTCGCCCCTGAGTGCGTCCCGGGAGAACTTCACCGTCCGGAGTCTCCACCGCTTACAGCCCAGCGAGTCAGATTACAGCTGTACGAGCTGCCATAATGTCCCCTCCTGCTGCAGGTCCACTAATTATTCGTCCTGGCAGCTAGTTGCAGCAGGGGGCTGTTGTGTAGAGCAGGGCAATCGCAGCGCAGCAGCTCAAGGTCTTTCTCCGCTCAAGACCGGAGCTCAGCACACTGCGTGGGTATCGGCCGCCTCAGCCGCCATTTTGAGCCTCTGCGCTCTGACCGGGCAGTTTCTCTTTCACCTCCAATTTACGCTGTGGGCCCAAAGTTGCAGTGCTCCAGGTACTCTCTGCACATACACAACCCACAGGGGGTCAGCGATGGCTCGCTACTCAGCCCAGGACGTCCAGATGAACAGGAGAATTATGAGGCTGATGCGGAGCTCTCTGCTCACGCGTCCGCCACCATCCCCGGCCAATCCACGCCTCCATGGTACTGTTAATCATGACACCCTACTTCACTGCAGTAAGTAAGACTGGGCCAGTCTCATTCACTGCAAGGAATAGTGTGTGACTTCCCCCAAGGATCATCACATGCTCTTTGGCTTTTTAATGCACGCTTGGAGGCTGATGCTGAATATGTAGGCCATTACAAAATACCATATTACACCTATGCTGGTGATACAGATTATGATCTACCTTGTTGAAGACAGTAGTAGCAGCAATACTTTCTTACCTTACTCTTGTGTAGGAATGGATGAAAGAAAGCAATGTCTGCCTCAATGGCTCAAAAACTGAAATTGTATTCTTGTGCAGACTAAACCCAAGGTAGTTACATTTCCAGTGGCTCTCTGTGATCACCCATTTACTGCAGCTCTCAAAGTAAAATCCTTGGAGTCTTCTTTGAACCTATTCTCTTGTGCACTCCACATGTAATTGTGGAGAAGCAGAGTGCACACATCTACCTTCTTATGCTTCGCAAAGCTTGCATCATAAACTTGACCTCATCCACGAGCTGATGATAATGCACATACGTAGGTCTCCACAGTAAGACTTTACATTAACTTTAGCTGATGCAAAACCTAGCAAAAACACACTAGTTCTAAGCATAAAAAAAGATTGAACTCACCACTTCTGCCCATGCTTACATCTGCTCCCAATAACACAGCGCATAGAGAGCAAATTGGTCTTAGGCGGGATGGTTCCTTTTGCAACTGTGAACCATCCCACAATTTGAAATCTAATACCAGGATAAATGCTGCATCTTTCAATACAATGGGTGTTCTTGACGAAAGCAAACCCAAGGAGATGATGGATGGAGCGCCACTCATTCAGACACTCACCCCAGTCACAGATCTGGGTTGAATCCATCGTCCTTCTTTACCTCACTTCGCCACCCCAGTTCAGACCCAGCTATATGCAAATTAGTCTTGACCCTGTGTCTTATGGGAACAGTCTGGCCTGAACTGCCAAGCCAGGTCTTCCCTGGACCGGAAACCATCATCCTGGGACCAGTTTCAGGGTAACACCCCCATCAGCCAGGCTAGCTTGAATCCAGTGGCAAAGTGAGCAAAGGAATCACAACTGGGCATACCCTGCCAACTTAGGGCGAACAAAGCAAACCAAAGGAGATGATGGGTGGAGCGCTGAAACTTTTCAAACACACCCCCAGTCACAGATCTGGGTTAAATCCATCATCATTCTTTAGCTCACTTGAAGAAACCCTGCAGATACATGATACGAAAGCCTTAAACAACTAGAACCTAGCCCTTAGACAATAACAGTCATTTCAAATTCAGATGGGAACTGTAGACTTTCCTGTCCCTTCACATTTTCTCTAAACCTACATCCTGATTGGATGACTATGCAATTAGCAACGTGCAACCAAACCCTAGACAATGCATCATTCTGTGCTTCGCCGGCTGTGGTAAATTCAGGTTACTGCGCTGGCTATTAAGGTGGGAGTTCTCTGATTAATCTTTACTCTCCCTCTTCATAACCGGAAATGGATTTTACTTATCTGTGTACTGTGAATGTATCCTGTTCATAAATTTGCAATCTTCTATTTTCATTATCTTTCTCTTATACTTGCCTCCCTTCTCTCTGGGGCACTCCGCGCTGGCCTGCCAGTGGCACATGATGTCTAAAATAGCACCAATAAATTAATGTAATGTTGTATTTTTTTCAGCTGCTACTGTGGTTTTAATAAATTGTCCATTGTAAATAAAAGAAGCCTAAGATCCTTTATAACAAAAAATGGTGTAAAACACATTTGGTGCACTTTATGACTTGCCTTGCTTTGGGTTAGTTCTAGAAAACTAGAAAGAACATATTCTGTTCAGCTTCTGGTAATAATATATTATGAAATTAATTTCTGCTTTCAAGTTTATTACAAAGCAAATATATTCATTAGAGAATTCAGAGATTTAGAACTATTTCAGCAGCTGGTTAGCTCAACTGCCCAAGCCACACTCGATGTCAACTGGTATCTGCTTTGCCTAGATTCTTTGAACTTGACCCTTGTTATTCTGCCCTGCTTACTGCACAAGTTAATTCTTCAGTGAAGGTATTTTAATTTCTTCCACAAACTAGCATTCAAATTATTTCTTCTACTGAAGAGAAATCTATTTTCTGCATTGTGACCCCTTAGAAATCAACTAACATTATCTCTAGGTGGTAGCTAATCCATTGTCGCTTGTTTCGACATGGCTCTCTCACAGTTACCAAGTCTTCTCCAGCACTGATAGTTCAAAGTCCTTGCACACAATGCCTGTAAGGAATCTGAGGTCTTTCTGCAGGAGCGTCAGGAACCAGTAGAGTATGCCTCAATCTTCCCCTGTGGTTCTCCGACCCTATCAAACACTAGAGTGTCGGATGACTCAACAGGGGAAAACAGGGAAACAAAACAAGGGAAGAAGGGGGTCCGGTTTATGGATGGTTGAAGAGGACTTCGAGAGATGGCAACACTCCGTTGTAACATAAAGAGTGGGTTAACCATGAACAACATACAGCCCCCTCATATCTACAGGAAATACATTCTGTATTCTTGCCTACCAAAGCACAGGTACTTCTGATGTGGAACAGGATGGGGCAACACTCCGCAAAGTTTAGGCACTTCGAATGTCGACCAGGATTAATAGATGGCTTCACTCTGGAACATTCTATATCACAAGCAGCAGAGGATTATTACTAATTCTTCTTAAATGTATGTATTGTCCCTCTTCCCACTCCGCTAAACTCACATGTTCTTTGGAAAGGTTCTCCTAAGAAGGGTGGAGTTGTTGTGTGGCTAGTGTTGCATTACGACAGTGGTTTGTAATCCTAGGATAGAAACATCACAAATTACGTCCCCCTCTTTACCGTCCAAATGAGAACAAAATAAAGCAGCACACAGCGCTGTTACCGTTTTCTTCTGTCGCTGAAGAGTTTGTGGCACGGTGGTTCACGCTAGATATCCCTTTTGCCCAAGGGGCGACAGAACCATGCTAGCAGTAAACTACCAGGAGACAGCGCGGAAGAACGAGCTCCTCCAACTCTACTTCAACCCTCAACAAACTTGACCCGCAAGCCTAGGGAAGGATAAGGACTAACTAACATAAACCAGAATAAGGGGAAGATAGGGGTGCTGCCTAAGAGCAGACAAAGAACACAAGACAGGGAACCAACCAAGGAACTAGGTTAAAGTGGATTCTGCAACGACGGAATGGCGCAGATACACTCACTCAGGTGATGGGGATGTGAGTGGATCCACGGTGCAGCAGGAAATTCGTGGCAGCGGCGAAACACGGAGATGAGAATCTTGTGACACCGGGAAACCATGCAGCTCAAGGCACAAGTGAAACTAACTGCAACGGCGTCGCAAACGCCCACAACAATGCCGCTGAAACTTTTCTCTCTACTCGCTAGAAGAACGATACGGGACTACGACGCCTCCGGGACAGGAAACAGGAAGTCTCCGAACGGAAGTCAGGCAATGGGAGCCAAAGACGGAAACAGGGCTTGGAGCTAGAACGCTAAGCGCGTTCGACCGTGTTTCCAGTCCTTATATACTGGACCTGCGCACCCGTCCGTTCTCCAGGCATGACAATGCCTTTGTTTAAATTCAGGATCTATCACACTTCAGCCATGCAGCCTGGTCAATGTGGATGTAATTTAGGACCATGGAAATGCATTGTAAAACCAAAGCCTAGAGTGAGTCAATGAGAAATGCATATTTCATGTACTCATATTCAAGCATTGAATGTATCGAACAACAGACCAGAAATATTCTTATACTCCGCACAGCCAGAGTAGTCTAAAATACATATTATAAAAACCCATATTTGCAAAGCACGTATCCCTCTTTATGGTTTCAAGGGTATGGGGGCCATCGGGGAGATTACGTGAGCTATTGCCCAGAGTCTCATGACTCTGAGCTGAAATGACGCCAGCCTCGGGGATTCAACCATGAGCCCCGCGCTCGGAAACAGCCGCTCTGGCCGCTGCACCACACCTCTTACATTTTCAAACACATGCACTCACAATTACTGCAGTGAACAATTTAATTTTTTTAATTTTTTTTATTTTACGGAGTTTTATATAGCGCAAACTTGACCCGGTATCGGGTATCAGAGTGCTTTACATAGCACCAGTTGCGTTACATGAGGACACATTCATTTTTGTTAGGCATGGGGAGATTAAGTGATTTGCCCAGAATCCCTGTATGTTTAGCGCCATTGCCGAGACTCAAACCTGGTTCCCCAGATTCAAGGTTGACCGTCCTAGCCGTTAGTCCAACTCCTCTCCACATAACATGAACTACGCACCATAAAACAAAATGGCTGTTGTAAAGAATTAATCTGCTGTTATTTGGATGCCTTACCTTACGGATTCTACAAGTACTATTAAAAGGTCTCTGAGCTCCATTCTCCACTTGTCATTCCATGTCAACTGTGTTGCACACCGAACAGGCTATATATCTGTGAATTTACCCTTCTTGTTCTCTGGCACCCGTGTTGCCTTGGAGCGGCCATAAAGATCTATAAAAGCATACCTGCAGCCAGAAGCTGCCACACCATATTTTAGTCTTAAGATCAACTTGAGTACTGCATTTCCTATACTTGCAGCTTCATTACCCCTCACTAAGTTATACACGACAGACCACAGAAAGTCATACATCTGGATAGTGGGTACCTACACGTGTGCCGTAAGTGAAAGCTCCACACCACCATTTTGGCGCTGAGGGTTGCAATTCACAAACAAGTGGAAGACTAGGCCGCTGCACTTTATTCGCTGACAGAATAAGAAGGATATTGGCTGAACTAAGTCACTACTGGGCAAATCTGAACTGTTGCTGCTACTGTATAGATGTTCCATCTCTGTGCATACTGTATTCATGTCTTGTATTGTTAGTCATTCTTCTACTTTGTAAAAGTTAAGGATTATTTGAGGAGAAACTAGCCCAGAACAAGCAGCTCATTGAAGAGGGCCTTCTAGCTTGGGTACCATCCACATCTCACATCTTGTATGCGTTTTTTGTGTCGAAACATGTAAACCAAGTCCAGCATAAAATAGAGTTAGACTACAGTGCAGCATACCTTTCCAAAAAACACATTTAAAATTCTGGGATTCTGCATAGAAGAAAAGCTCAGGTTGCTGCAAGGAGCACACTTTATGAAAAATCCTATCCTATTATTTGAATGTTATAACTTGTTAGTGTGTTTATACAATAGAAGTAGATTACAACAACTGGGTAGTAGAGTGAAACTAACTAAAAGTTAGTGGTGATCACATTGCTTCTCTTCGTTGTCTGGTTATATGCTATATGGGCAAAATGTTGCTGTGTCCACAAAACTAACAATGTTGCTTTTTCTCAGCTTTTCCACAGTGATGGTCCAGACTGTGAAGGAGCTGTCTCCAAAGTGTGAAGTTTCATTTCTCCAGTCAGAGGATGGCAGCGGGAAAGGAGCAGCTCTAATCACAGCAGTGGCATGCAGGATCCGCGAAGCTGGGGAGCGATGAGAACATTCCTGCAGAATTCATGCCATGTTTTCATATTTGAAGACTTATGGAATGGTTTATATTACGGACTTGAAAATGCTTTCACTTGTTTCTTACTTATAGGAACGTACTGGATGATAAAGTACTATAATGTTTATAAAATAAATAAAGAAGGTAGGTGCTAGGAATTTGTCCCTGTGCCATAAACCACACGTCAACTTAAAGAGTTTTTCCTAAATATTTGTCCCCAAACCTACAATACGATGGATTTCAGTGCTCCACACATTTCAACTTTGCATCTCTTGTAGCTTTAGAATTGCTGTAAATAGACTGTCTAGGTCATATGTGCTGTTGCATTGTCACTTTACATTTAGTGGATTGGTCTTATTTTTTAGGTAAACTCAAATGCCTCATTACCTTGCTCGCTAGAGTTTAGCTATCCAAAGAACACCATCTTTGTTGGTTATAGAGAAAACTAACCAGTGAATTGGAAAACCCGATTGTTGAAGGCCTGCTAGGCAGGAATTGCCCAGTGGAGACAGAGTAGCTGAAATGCAATACATGTATTTTTGTGAAGAGGGAGAACCCTGTTATATGGAGTAGATAACTTGCTGGTTGAAACAAAAACAAAAAACATTTTGGGTGAGAAGTGTGCTAGTGTGGATGCGGGTGAGAGCCCTGCCTGTCCATGTGATCGCTATATTATATTTGCTACCAAATGTTGTAGAGATTTTAACATGCCCTTTCCACCACAGTTTAATGGACCCTCTTGTGTGTGGGAATTTCACATTGTTTTCGTTTGGATTGTTTGGGGTATTTATTGGTGGTTCAATCTATTTAAAAGACTGCTTCATGTATATATTTGAAAAAGAGGTTATTTATGACTAGTACAGATGTTCAAATAGAGCATATGTCTTTAAAAGTTTCTAGATGTTTTATGTAATGATCAAAAGGTATAAAATTGGGTTCAGGATTAAATTGTTACAAAGAACCATATGCAGCACTCGGAGACTGTTTTGCTTGAAAATATTCAAAGACAATAAAATCCACATTGTGGACTGTTTAATAACATGTTTGTTTGATCAATTATTTGGGAAGCACAATATCAAATCTATCTTTGACAAACTCTTAACCTGTGTAAATTACACAATTTGTTCTGTTAGGTCGCAAAAGTAGAACGAATCCCTTGAGTTTACGACTAGAGGTGAAAACCAAGATTAATGCACTAATAATATGGCAGAAGGGACAACCTCCATGATTTTGCAAGAGTATCCTATCCTCTAAGCAGTAAATAGGCCTGTCTGTCTTTGAGACCTATGCAAACTAAATCATTAAATTATTGGGTGCTTATTTAGTTAGATGCGCACCCCAAAAAGCTTAAATTATACTTTGGCAATCGCCAGTAACTTGAGTCTTCTGCATTACCGGGTGCACGCTAGAGCTGTGAAGCGGCGATCTTAGGAAAGGTGTGCACGCGGCACCCACAGCCGGCCTGGTGACAGTTGATTTGTTTTCAAATTTCAGCTGCACTGCCTGCCACAATTGGACATGATGATCCTCCTCTTCTGTATCGTGAACCTGGCTCAGCATGCACTGCTCTGTGCACCCAGAGCATCTTACTATTGCCTGCATAGTGCTACCTGCTGCTACAGCCTAATCATTATAAAAAGATACTCCTAACATTAGTCTGTGAACAGCCAATAAACAGGCCCACACACTGACCAATCAGCACTTCTGGTTCTGCCATTTTGGACCGGACTGTCCCCGTTTATGGGCACACCACTTGTATTAACTTCCAGCTCACCTCCAGCAGACGCAGGTGGGACTGATTGTGGGGAGGCTTTAATTTACAGCTCACCTCCAGCAGAAGCAGGTGGGACTGATTGTGGGGAGGCTTTAATTTACAGCTCACCTTCAGCAGAAGCAGGTGGAACTGATTGTGGGGCTGCTTTAATTAACAGCTCGCCTCCAGCAGGCGCAGGTGGGACTGATTGTGGGGCTGCTTTATTTCACAGCTCACCTCCAGCAGAAGCAGGTGGGACTGATTGTGGGGCTGCTTTAATTCACAGCTCACCTCCAGCAGAAGCAGGTGGGACCGATTGTGGGGCTGCTTTAATTCACAGCTCACCTCCAGCAGACGCAGGTGGGACTGATTGTGAGGCTTCTTTAATTAACAATTCACCTCCAGCAGAAGCAGGTGGGACTGATTGTGGGGCTGCTTTAATTCACATCTGTTGACAATGATACATTATGTTTTTAATTATGTGCTAACGCCCACCTGCTGGTCATAATTTGACAAAATTGAAATCCAAGTGGCTGTAAAGACAAGTGCTGCAGATCAGAGCTTATCAGTTGCGGCTGCTTAAAGTATGCACACGAGATCTGGACTAATTCCAGAGTCTTGACCTGGTTTTTCTGGGGCTCCTCAATAACATGCAGTTGTTACTTAGGTGCCCAATTGTGCCCCAACCATTGCTATAGACCACACTTACTTCCTGTTGCAATACACGGGTTGTGGAGTACCATAGGGCAGATATTGTTGTGGTCTCCTGGAACTTGTGCTTTTATAATGAGCTATGAAAAGAACATGAACACATTAAAGTTGGGTATTTTGCAAATACGAGAAAGGTCCACCAAATCCAGGCCCACAGCGCGCTTCATTTTATAGTAGAAATCAGCCCAGCTCCCAAACACCAGGTAGCACCCATTACCCCCAGGTCCCTTATGTCCTCGTCCCCTTCATAAACAGATTGGAGATTACTATCTCCTGACAGAAAAAAAGAGCAGAAGGCATGCTGGGACCCTAATACAGCCCCTCCCACCGGGAGTACATAAGCAGTACTTACCCAGCATCCCGTCTGTTCTTTTTTTCTGTCTGTCGACAGAATGGACGTGGTGTGCTGTTCTGCTACTCCTGCTGGGCTGGTGTGGCGTTCCTTTCTTCCTCCCCCCGCCCGTCTGCCTGGCTTTGCGGGCGGGGGGGCGTTCCTGGTCCGTCCCCTGGCCTGCTGGGCTTGCTGGGGGTCGTGACGGTGGTGGCTGGTGTGCTGCCTGGATCCTGCGGGTCCTTTGCGGCTGATGCACTCCCGGGTACTTCCGGGTCGCGTGCACGTCTTCCTGAAGCTGGGCGTTTGGGAGGCGTGCCGCGTTTCCTATGTGCCGTACCTTCCTGCTGTTGGGGTGGGGGCCTTGCTGCTGGTGGTGTCCGGCCCCTGCCCTGGGTGAGTCCCGCATTGCGGTGTTTTTTTGTTTACGCTGTGCTGTGGTGCTCTTTTCTTTATTTCAGGTCCGTGGTGGGCGACGGAGGCTCCTGGGGATGCCGGGGTTTGCTCCCAGGAACTCATGCTTGCGAAGCATGCGCTCTGCCGCTGTGCTCCTTCCCGACAGTCGCACCCATGGATTACCTTTCCTTTGGGGTGGGGGCCTTGCTGCTGGTGGTGTCCGGCCCCTGCCCTGGGTGAGTCCCGCATTGCGGTGTTTTTTGTTCGCGCTCTGCTGTGGTGCTCTTTTCTTTATCTCAGGTCCGTGATGGATGGCGGGGGCTCTTGGGGATGCCGGGGTTTGAACCCGGGACCTCATGCTTGCGAAGCATGCGCTCTGCCACTGAGCTACATCCCGACCGGCGCGCCCTTGGATTCCCTTTAAGCTGGCGCTGTCCTGGTTCTTTGCTGTCGCTGTCGCTTGACTGCTTGGGGGTGTTGGGGTGCGTGGCTCCTTGCTCCTCCTTCCTGCCCGTTTGCCCTGAGTCCGAGTGATTCTTCTACTGCCGGAGTTTGTGGCTGCGGCAGTGTGACGCTTCTTCTGGCTGCTGCCTCTGCGTGTGCTGGTTTCCTCCCAGTTGTGGATTCTGCCTTACCGCGTGGGCTGCCTCTTTTGTGGCTAGGGTCCCGGGTTGGAGCCTGACAGGGGCTCGGCATACTGTGTTTCTGCACTGTTCGCCTGGTCTCCCTGCGCCTTGCGCTCTTGTATGGATCCTTGGGTGCCGTCCCTAGTGTTCTTGTGGGGCGCTCCGGTGCCTTTGCGTCGGGTTCCCGTTCTGTGGCTGTGTGACTTGCGGTTTTCTGCTGCACTTCGGGTGTTTGCGTGGTGCGACATAGAGTTGGTGTGCTCCTTCTCTTTTCCCTGTGTCCGCCCCTCTCTGTCCTGTCCCCGGTGTGTGTTGGGGTTCCGTTCCCGTGGTGCTCTCGTGGGTTGTGCACTAGGGCTGCTGTGTGGCCCTTTCTTTGGGGGCTGTTGGCCGATGGACGCCTCTGTCTTTGGGCGCTTCCTGCTCTTCCCGCGCTGCTGGTGGCTCCTTTCCACAGAGTGGATTAGCATGGCCCCTGCGCAAGGATGACACGCGGATTCATGAAGCGTTCCATGTTTTGATAGTGGTGCCGGTCCTCCCGCTCCTGTTCAATTTTTGGCGGGTTGCCCTTGGCCTGTTTGGGTGGCGGTGGCTCCTGGTGTTGCTGGGGTTTGTACCTAGGGCCTCCTGCTTGTGCTGCTTGCTCTCTGCTGCTGCTCTGCGTCCCCACTTCGGCCCTCGTGTGTGGTCTACGGGGCTGGGGTTCTTGCCTGGTTGGGCTGTTCCTCGTCCTTGGCTTCCTGGATGTTCCGGGTGGCTGGGATGGTGTGTTGGGGTGTGCGGTGATGCCGGTGTTTTGGTTCACCGTGTAGGCTGTCTTTTATGGCCTTGTCTCTCTTGCGGGGGCCTGGTCGCCGGTTTGGCTCTCTGCCTCTGCGGCATCCTGCTCCCTGGCTGCTGGGCTGGCGCTGCGCGTCCGCTGTCGTTTGCAGCGGGTATGTGCCGCCTTGTCCCCTTGCCGCATTCCCTCCGGGGCTTCTGTGTTGCTCCACTTGGAGTTTGTGGGCTTTCTTGCTAGCTGCCGCTTAGCCTCTGTGGGACGTGGCCTCCCTGGGTTGTGTGTCTGGGGTCGTGGTCCTCTCTTGTCCGCTTGGGCTTGCCCTCTCTTGCTCTCTTGGTCACGCCGGGGTCTGCCTGTTTTTTGACTTTTCTGCACTGTCCTGATGCTGGGTGTTGTTGGGACCCGTGCTGTGGTCTGGCCTGGAGTGGGCTGGGTTCCTAGGTTGGATTCCCTCCTCGGGGGTCCTTGCCTGTGCGGCTGGCTCTGTTCCTCTGCTGCCGTCCGGTTCAGCTGGTTGTGGGCCGTGTTTGGCTGTGCCGTGGGTTATTTCTGCCCCTCTTCGGGGTTGCTCGCTCTGTCCGCTGGGGTACGATGTCCCTTTCCTTTCGGGGGTTTGACCTCCCTGGAGTTCGGTGTTGCCGTATGCTGGGGGGCTTCTTTTGCTGTTGCTGCCTCCTTTTTGCATCTGTTTCTGGCTTCTTCCGTGCTGGTTGCTATTGTTTTTTGGGTGCTCATGGCTCTGGCACTGCCGTTTCCTGGTTTCTGGGGTTCCTTGGTGTGGCCTTGTGTTCCTCTGCTGCTGCGGCGCTCCTGCTCGTTTCTGGGCTTGTATTTGGCTTCTTTCGGTGGGTCCTAGTCGCCCCTCCTATTGACTGTGGCGCTCCCTCTCTCGCCTGGTCTCTGTCGTACGGCTGGGTCGGTACAGGTTTTTTCCTGCTTGTGGCTCCCTGGGGGTGCCTGTGGCGTTCAGCTTCTCCGACGGTTTGGGTTGGGTCCTGCTCTCACTTTCCTTTTGCGTCCCCCCTGGGGTGTGTTTCCAGTGGCGGTTCGCGTTTTGGATCTCTGGTGTTCATGTCTGGTTTGTTTGGAGCCTGGCTCTCTTTCGCTGGTGCTGTGTCCTTGACTTGGCTCTAGTTTCTCCTCTTTTGTTCTGCAGGGGTTTCTGGTTTCTGCTGGTTTTGGGCGTCTGGTGGTCGCCCTTTTTCAGATGGGTATCCTTGTCTGTGCTCTCTCGGTGGATCCTGGCGGGGTGCTCTCTTGGTTTTGTGTCGTGTTCTGGTGGGTCCTTCTGGGCCTGCTCTTGCCGGTGCTTATTTCCTGGGTTTGGTTCACCTCTAGTGGAGTGTCCGTGTCTCTGCCTGGTTCCTGGGGTTCGGTTGGGTGCTGTTGGGCTTTGGTCCCTGTTGCTCCTGTCTGGATGACCGCCCTCTTCTTTTTTCGTGGACTGAGGGTCCCTTGTCCGGCCCTGTGTGGGTCCGGGTTTTCGGGGCTTCTGGGTTGGCTCCTCCGGGGTTGCCTCCTGTTGCTCCTGGTCTGCGGGCTTCCTTCTGGTTCTGAGTGTTCTCTGGCTGGGCCTTCTTGTCGTGCTCTCCCTCCTGACTCATGGGTGTCCGGGTTCTTCTGCTGCTTGGCCCTCTGCTTCTCTGCTTCCTCGGGTTTCCATTTTGGTGGTTTCCTGTGCTTGTTCTTTCTTCCGGCCTTCTGTTTGGTCCGGCGTTGGGTTGCTGGGAGTCTCGTTCGGCCTCCCTGCCTTTTCTTTGCCCTGGGCTCTACGTGGGCTTCTTCCTGGGTTGGTTGGGCCTGTGGGTCCTCCTGCCCTTGCGGGTTGCTGGATTTCGGTCCTGGCTTCCTGGTTCTTTGTCCCTTGTTGCCCTCATTTTTTGCTGTCTCTTGGCTCCTCTTCAGTGTTATGTGGGGTCGGACCTGGTGGTTTTCCGGTCTGGGTGCTATGCGCCCCAGGGCTTTTTGTTCCGTGGCTCTGGCCCTTGCTGTGTGCTTGGCCTGGGTGTTGGGCCTGTGCGGTCGTCCTCCTTCTTGGCTTCTGTTTTTTTCTGCCCTCCGTCTTGAGGTTCCGGTTCGGTTCCGGATTGCTTCTTCTGCTCCGCCTGTTCTGGGTTTTGGCCGCCCTGTTCGGTTGGTGGTTTTTCTTCCCTGTGGGGGCTTTGTCCTCCTGGGGTTTTTGGGTTTCTGTCTCCTTCGTGGTCCTTTTTGGTCTGATTGGGGTCTGGTTCCTGTTCTGCTCGCCGGCTCTTGCTGTGGTTCATCCCCGGCCCTGGCCTCCTCTGCGGGGTTCGTTGGCTTTCTTCTCTATGCTTTCGTCTGGCAGGGGCCTTCGGTTTGGTGTGGTGGGCCGGTTTCTGGCCTGGGTCTTCCTCCTTTTTAGTTGGTCTGGGTGCTTGGGGCTGCGCCTCTTGCCTGGGCTGGCCTTCTTTCTTTGGCCCGGTCTCCTGTTTCTCTGGTTGGTGGCCTCGTTTTTGTGGTACTGGCCTTGTGTTGTTTTATGGGTTGTCTCCGGTCCTGGTTTGGTGCTGACCGGTTGCTTCCTGCGGTCTCCCCTTGCCTCCTTCTCGGTGCTCCCTTGGGTTGCTGCGTTGGTGTGGTTTCCTGGGGGTGCTTTTGGTTTTGGAAGGCCGGTTTTTCTGCTTTGGTATTCTCCAATCTGTTTATGAAGGGGACGAGGACATAAGGGACCTGGGGGTAATGCTCTATTACTTACCGGTAATCTTCATTACTCCGGGTCCCGTTGTCCTCGTCCCCTTCATACGCCCCTCCCTCCCTCCCGGGCGACCGGCCTTCCTGTCTGGGCTTGGTTGTACAGACGGGATGCTGGCTAAGTACTGCTTATGTACTCCCGGTGGGAGGGGCAGTATTAGGGTCCCAGCATGCCTTCTGCTCTTTTTTTCTGTTTGGAGATAGTAATCTCCAATCTGTTTATGAAGGGGAATGAGGACAACGGGACCCGGAGTAATGAAGATTACCGGTAAGTAATAGAGCATTCTGCATCACTCCAGTTTTGCCAGACCGTTTTTTTCTGTGCTGCTCAGAGGCTAAACACAACTGTACACTTCTCCGGTCGAATTACATATATTTCTGCTCTGCTATTCTTAGATAAACAAACACACTTATAGTAATTATTTTGTTTACACTTTGCGGTTCGAATTATCCATTGATCATTTCATGGCAAGTTTTATAGCAATATTCTCACCATAAATGCTACACCCTGCCATCTTGTGATGAACAGTTTCAGTATTAGACTTCCAAACTCCGAAGCAAGTATCTGAGGATTACTGTTTTGTCACCACACTACTACTCTTTGTGTTCCATCGACATAAAAAACCATCCTCATTACATGTCAGTAGTACATGCAGAAGAGTGTTACAGATGTTAGTACATCCACGTTGAGCTTCCAATCCACCACATTTAGATCCTTAGAAAAGTTTCAGCATCACGGTTCACTTCTCTGCGCACACCAGTGTTTAAGATAGTAGTATCAAACACACAAAACGTGATGGGAGGATGCTTGCAATAAGTCTCTTCACTGGGGATCGCTCTGGGTAGCATTCCAACCCATTGTTCATTTGCCCACTGTGCCCCCTCAGATTAGACACAGCTATATGCCAATCAGTCCTGACCCTGCTCCAATAGTGTAGGAAGTTGGCTCTGTATATAGTACACCAAAGTAAGGTATAGTGTGCACAGTCCAGTGGATCACCAGAGGCTCACAGAGGCTCAAGTAGATAATGCTAAAAGCTATATTCGTGGTAGTGTGGTCGAGCAGTAAGGCTTATCAGATGGCTGTGTTATGCATTTATTGTACATCCTCGGGCAAGAAATGATTGCACACACTCAGACTGAATCCAGACTAATTGTTTTATATCAAAAATTATTACTGTGTTATTTTATTTTTTAGAATCGAGAAGAACTCCGTTATAGGTAACAGTTTAAAAGTAGAAATACGGGGAATGTCCAAGGTGGCATTTGTGTAGGAGTGGACCTACGGAGCTCCACCACGCCAATTCTCTAACTGGTGGATTCCTGGGGTCTAGCCTGCTCTGGGCTCCAGTGCGGTGCGGTGGGGTGGCGGCCGTGGGCGTCAGCCGGCAGCTGCTACAGCTAAGAAGCAATACGATGGCAGTGGAACAAGGCTCGACAGGCGCAAGGCTCCAACGCCAATTTGGCGTCCGGGGGGTTGGAGACAAGCGCATCGGTGGCTAAGGCGCCGGAGTCACCACAGTAAGTTGCCTGAATCCCCCATGAGCTAAATGGGCAAGTAACAGGGGTCAGCAGCCAGGAGGGGCATTTCTGTCCGGAGACGATGGCACAATGGAGAGCAGCAAGGAGTCCTGCCAGTGGACGCTCCTCCCCCTCCCCGTCTTGCGGAGCAGCGACGGCCTGTCTAGAAGGTACAACCTGCTCTCTTCGTTACCCCGGTGGGCCAAGTGGGTGAGCCAGAGGCCCCGTTGCTGGGACCTCATGGTAACAGAGTGGCCAAGACCTGGGAGCAGAATTCAGTATGACGGTGACTGCAAACGCAACAGGCTGGTGATATCCGCACCGAACAGGGGAACTTGAAGCCCTTCCACCAGAGCTGACTGAGTGAAGCTGAGTAGATGGCTCCATCCCGGTAGGGGACCACGACGGTGGGGCAGAAGGGTGGTGTTGCCCCTTATCACTGACATTTGGCATTGATTGGGGAGTGTGGAACCGTCCCCACTGCATGCCTGAGGCAAAAAAGGCCTGTGGGAGACGCAGAGAGACCCTTGGCAGCCATACTGTAGGAGGCCTGCTCTCTGAACGCATGGGCCCCTATGGCACTGTTGACACCTGCGGGCGACAATTCCCCCCCCCCCACCCCCCCCCACCCTCATCTCTCGCATTGGTAGCTGGAAGCCTCAAGATAGGCGCCTAGAGACTGGCGATAGGGGGTAGCATTTTGTTGATTGAAACTCTGAGGGACCCTTTGAGGCCGCAACAGCTCCCAATCCCCGACCTGACCTCTCTCAGCAACAGTGGGATGATTGACTATCCCACTGGCGGAGTGGGCACAGATGCCACGATCAGGAGTGTGCCCTACTGACACTGCTGGGGGAGGATAGAATGGAATCCACCAGGACCAAAAAAGACCCCACCATCAAAGACCTTCTTGCAAAAAACTCCTGCAAATGGGTGGGTCCAGCCCCAGATTCAGCCTCCCCAGACCGCTCGTAGATGGTGCCAAGATGTAGGAGAGGTATGACCACAGATGTGAAAGAAATGCACCGAAAAATGGGTGAGCTAGAACAACGTGTTAACACTGTAGAAAGTCTGGTGATGCCCGAGAAGAGGAGCTAGAGGTGTGCCGCAGCAAAATACTGGAACTTCAGAAATGCAATGCTGATCTCAACTACTACCTAGAAGATCTAGAGAACAGGTTCTGGAGATCCAATATCAGAATCAGGGCATTCCACTACAGGCCACTTGGAGGACTTTGTTCTACGTCTCTTCTGCCAGATTGTGCCAGAGCTGGAGGGAAAAAAACTCTCCTCGACCGCAGAGTGGGACACCCATCTCATACGCCCGGTACTCCATAAGATTTTCTCACATGCCTCCACAACTACCGCCAGAAGGAGTTCCTCTTGAAAGTAGTGCGCGACCAATCCACCGTCTCCTTTGAAGGGATTAAGGTGCGCCTGTTCCAGGACCTTTACTCCATAACCCTGCAATGCAACTGCAACATGAAATCAATAACTGACTTCCTGAGGGACAAAGAGGTGCGATACAAGTGGACACCCCTTCCGCTTTGTCTTTGCCTGGATCGTAGAAACGCATTCGATTCGCACACCCCCAGTGGCAGCATCGATCCTGGAATTGGATCTGAATCGGTGCAACCTAGAGCGGTCCCGGGGCTCCCTGACATCCTCTCTGGGCTCCCTGACATCCTCCCTGGGGTCTGGCCACCGAAGGCACTCTGGGGCCTGACCTCACAAGAATTTGGGCAAACCAACCACGGCAGACAGCCTCAGGGAGAGATCGGCTTTACTGCAACATTTCACTGGACGTGAACATTCCCCTGAACGAGCGGATGAATGACAGCCCTGGTGATGGGCGATTCATCGCGAGGTCCCGCACTCACTGACTTCGAACATCTCCTGTGCAGTGGTGCTGGGCCCTCAGCCGCTCCAGCTGCGCTGGGGCGGCAGGTGTGGCACCTGGGCCTGCATCATCTTTTGGTTGAACATTTGAAGGTAGCGGCGGAGGACTCAACTAATCTTCCTCCTCTCAGACGAACTGCACGGATGACCGACGACATGGACCCCTACCACGTAATTAATGGTTTCTCACTGGTTGGTGACTTTATCTATGTTTTACTGTTTTGTTCTTTTAACATTCTCCATGCGCCTCCCACATGAAAGACTGAAACACCCCACCACATTCACGGGGCAGGAGGGCACCTCCCGCTCCAGCCTGGACTCACCACAGCCACCGGCCCATATATCACTCTATGGTGCGGGTAGTTAGTCTTAATGTGAGAGGTCTAAACTCACCAGCAAACAAAATGGCACTGCTGTCCCAGTTGAATGCAACCCTGTCCGACATATACCTCCTATAGGAGACCCACCTCTTAAAAAAGGACCGGAACTGCTTGCGGTCTAAATGGTTTGACCGTCAGTTCTAGTCAGCTGGGCCTGGCCCTGGCCCGGCAAGAAAGCTGGGGTGGCAATCCTAGTATCTACACATTTCCCAAGGCCAGGTCCTTCAAATACATTCTGAAATCACGGGCCGCATTCTATCTGTGTGGATCACCCTTCACCAATGCACTTTCACAGATGTATGCCTCTACGCATCCAATGAACATCAGGAACCCTTCGTTTGCCTGGCGATTGGGACGGTTCTCACCACACCAGATATCACTGTCCTAATAGGGGGGTGGGGGAGTTCAACCTGGTACCAGATGCCTTCTTAGATTGGACCCATCAGATGGCCGGCCCTACAGCAGCACTCACCCCGCAGGGACTCCGTTAACTCACTGATGCAGGGTTGGTCGACGCCTGGAGGGCACTTCCCCCTTCCATACAGTCGTACCCCTTTTTCTCAGCCACACACCAGTCCTATGCCAGAATCGACTTCCTAGTCTGTCTCCTTACTCCCGGTGGTGACAGACATAGAGGTTACTTCCATCTCAGACCACTCTTCCTTCCTTCTTACACTGCAACTTCCCAATAATAGTCAGGGTTCCAGGATGTGGCACTAAAACCCTAAACTGCTTTCCTATAATCCCGCCATTAAAGAAGTTAATTGAGTAATCATGGACTACCTCGCAACCAATGATACACCACACATATCCGTATCAACACTGTGGGACGCTCTCAAAGCAGTAGTGAGGGGAACCTACATTGCTATAGCGGCGGGGCTCAATGGGGAGTGAAGGGTTGAATGCGCGGAGTTAGAGGCGCAAGTGAGGGACATGGAGGAAGCACATAGATGGACCGGCACCTACAAGGCACGACGACAACTAACCTTTGCTAGAAAACAGCCAAGGCCTTGGACATGGACGCAGCAGAGTACGCCCTTCCACGCACAAAGCAGAAATACTACGCCGGGGGCAACAAAGCTAGAAGGCTTCTTGCCCACAGACTACGCACTCTGACGCATGCGCACCGCATACACGCTTTAGTAGACCAAAAGCAGCATCCCTTGACATGAGATTCGGAGATTGTAGCGGAATTTGGTCAGTTATACGCCCAGTTATACAGTGCAGAACCCCGGCTTTCCACACACTGCACCCCTTTTATGGAACAGGTCCCCCCTAAAAAAATCGGAACCCACAGCAGTACCCCAGAAGCAGACATAACTACACAGGAAGTCCTTGAGGCAATAGGGAGGCTCCAGGTGGATAAGGCTCCTGGGCAGGGCAGGTTCATAGCCACCTTTTATAAAATGTTTACCAAAAACTGGGGAAGATCTCTCGGCAATGCCCCCCCTACTGCCCCATATCTTGCTCAATGTGGACGCAAAGATATTTATGGGGATTCTCGCCAGCAGACGTGGACGGTACATGCTCGGATTAGTAGATCGCCACCAGTCGGGCTTCATTCCTGGATGCACATGCAGGAACAACACAAAGTGCCCCTTTCACCTAATCGAGAAACCTAACCGCTCACAGACACCCTCACTGTTCTTATCAATTGACCGTGTGTATCGGCCCTTCCTGTGGTTGCTGCTGGAGGCTATCGGCCTGTGCCCCCATTTTCGCCAATGGATCTGGGCCAGCTATGCAGAACCGATAGCCCTAGTATGCATTAATAGCTCACTCTCCCTCACCAGCATTCCCAATTTCAAGGGGTATGCAACAGGGGTGCCCTCTTTCCCCACTCCTGTTCATGCTATATATGGAGCTGCTGGCGGAACGCATCCGGAGACACCCCTTCATCGAAGGGATGTGGATGGGTGGTCAAGCACACAAGATTGTATTATATGAGGATGACATGCTGCTAGCCATCACCAAACCACACCAGTCGCTGTCCCCCCATGCTGGAGGAATTTGCAGTATTCTGGAGGCATCCAGGTTCAAGACAAACACCACCAAATCCCAAGCCCTTAATCTCACTATCTTCCGAGAAGAGCAATCACACCTAGCAAAGATATTCCCCTTCACATGGGCCACCCAAGGAATCTTACTTGGGCGTTCAACTATTCTCCACTATTGACAAATCCCTGTCACATAACTATACTACACTGCTGGCCACGGTGCGCTCTCTTATCCAGTCCTGGCATGGGAGTCCCATCTCCTGGTTGGGAAGAATAGCAGCTGTAAAAATGTCCCTCCTGCTCAAGATTCTTTACCTCATGCAGGTAGTGCTGCTTCAACCACCCCCCTCCATGATGAAAAAACTCCAATCCTCCTTGGAGTCCTTTATCTGGGGCGGTAGGAGAGCCAGAATGGCTAGGGAGCGTACATATCTCCCGGTGGCTAAGGGTGGTTTGGGTATTCCGCATCTAGTGCGCTATCACCAGGTGGCTCAGCTGCGATTCCTAGTGGAATGGCAACATCCACTTATGGAGAAGCACTGGTGCTTTCTAGATCCGGCGGTAGCCGGAATCCATCTATGGAAGATAGCATGGCTCTCGCGCAAGAACTGCCCCCAGGAGTGTACATTTCCCCGGTGGTCAAGGCCATGGTCAGGGTCTGGGACAAACTGTGCATTTCTAAGCACCTCTCCCCTCCTGTCTCCCCCTTACCCCAATTATGGGAAATGCTGAGTTCCTGTCAGCAATGCATGGACCGACATATTCCCGGTGGCAAGAGGCCAATTGCAAACACATTGGAGATCTCTTTGACGAACAGGGCCTTTTAGACTTCCCAAGGATCCAGCAGGACTTTAAGCTACCAGACTCTGAACGATGGGTGTACGCAGCAGTTCATCATTGGGTGACCCAACTGTCTATGCGACCCTACGCAAGCAGGCCACTTACTCCTTTTGAACGCTGTCTCTTGTCAAGGGGAGATTACTGATGATTGCTGGCCAATATCTACACCTTTTTGAATACCTCTGCTCATCTCCTGCTCTCACCAGCCAGTACACCGAGTGTGAACGCAGATTCCCAGATAAGAGATGGACGGACATTCTGCATTGGACTCGCACGTCGGCCTTTTGCGCCTCTGGGAGGGAAACACTCATTAAACTAGTGCATTATTGGTACTACACACCCGCCCGTCGCGCTAAGTGGGAGAGGGGCAGCGACAATAGGTGCTGAAGTCATTGCGGTCACTCTGGTACACTCTCCCATTTGCTGTGGCACTGCCCCAAACTGCACCGCTACTGGTCAGAGGTGCTCGCAGACCTTGACCAAATGTTCGACACAGAGTTTCCCCATTTCCCTAGTTATATTTTATTGGGGCTACCTAACGCATTAACATATCCACTACCTTCCACTAGGGGAGGGCCATCACCCTGGCGCTGAGCGCAGCGAAGCAAGTCCTGCTATTCAGATGGGGGAACTAATACTACACCCACACACACAGAATGGATACACAAACTTTGGGCTTTACGTATGGAAAAACTGACTGCAGCTGTAATTCAATCCCTACCCAGGTTCGAAAAAACGTGTTTAAAATACTTATACAACACCTTTCGGGAACCCTCCTGTCCAATATACTTACGGGTCCTGTGCCTCACAGCTGGTATGCAGACTGACACCTAAATTGGTGTATGGTGGGGGCTGGGACAGAAACTGACTACGCAATTGCATGGCATGTTTTGTTTATTGAGTTCCTTTGATAACCTCTTGTTAATAAAATAGAACTATTATCTTTCTCCCTCCTACTCCTTCATTGCCCCCCTTCTTCGCCGGTCATTGGATTCAGGCAAATGATTTTGTACACTTCTCCTTTAAACAATAAAAATTGACACAACCCTTGAAGTAGAAATACTTTTCAAATGCAGTAAACAATGCTTTACAGTCATTTAAATACTTTAGGGATATCAGCTGAGAACATTCAAACTTTGCAATAGAAATAGATCGACTTTTGTATGCAATAGGATGTTAAATGCAATGCAGTCTTATGCATTAATACGTCATTACACGACTTACTCTTCCAGTCTTTGAGCGTTTAGACCAACACTGGGCCAGGGTCAATGTAAGGGAAGAACTTAACCAACAGCAGCACTGGGGGTGGCCGGGTGCAGTGGTCACTGAGCCCAATGTTAGTCAAAGGAGACTGGGGGCACCCAAAAAGATGTGGGATTCAGTATCAACACACCAGCAATGATATTTACGCTTCGGTCAGTGGAAATTAATGAAGATGGATGCAATTCAGTAGACCGGCAACACCATTCCTTTCGCAGTCGTCGTCAGCAAGTTACTGTAGATCGGAGGGAGACCCTACCCACTCAGCAGTCGTCGGGATGGAGATGCGCTGGGGATGGAGGAGTGTTGCCTTCACTGGACCTTCATGGAGAGGCAGCGGTTGTGCAGGCTGTGTAGGAGGAGGCCGACAGGGCCACTTGCAGGAGGCTATGGGTTCTTGGGAACGGAGCTGTGAACAGCTTGAGTTGTTGGGTTGAGAGGATCACTCTAGATCGTGGAAGCCGTCCAGCTGCGGTGTTTCTTCGGACAGGGCAGAGTCAAGTCGACACAAGTGCTGGTCCTCTACCACTGCGGTCTTCATTCTTTTTGCGGGAGTGAGTCGTGTCGACACAAGTGTCGGTCCTCAACTACTGCGGTTCCTGCACCGGAGGGTGCCGGGGACTAGAGCCTCCAGCCCAAAGGGAGGTTCTTGGTGATTGGGTAGCGGCTGAAAGGTCTCCGGGGTTTCTTGGAGGCCTTGCATGGTTTCTGGAGGGACTTCAGGTCCAGTTGTCAAACCAGTTGCAGGTGGTGGGGATCTTGCCGAGTTCTGTCTGCAGCGGTTCAGTTCCCAGTCAGGCAGCGTTCCTCCTCCGTCTTCTTCTTTTGTCGGTTGAATCTGAGGATCAAGGTTCAGGGGTGCTCCTAAATACTGAATTTAGGGGTGTTACAGGTACTGGCATATAGTAGCTAATGGGCTACTTTGCCTTTATGGTGACTACACCCTTTGTATATCTTTCCTGTTGAGGAGTGGGCATCCCCTAACCTGATTGGCCAAAATCTTTCCATTCAAGATGGAGGATTTCCTAAGGAGGAGGTCCCTTCAACTCAGTCCTGGCTGAGAGGGGACACACCTCCAGACTACTAATTTTCCTGCCGACCTTGCCAGCAAAAGTGGGTCTTGGTCGGGGGGGGCATCTCCACTGGTTGGAGAGGCCTTGGCTAGCATTACAAAGAGCAGGAAGCCTTTGAGGCCCACCGCCTTTAATGCTGTTCCTGAAAGGGGGTAGGCGTGAAGCCCCTCCACCCAAGCAGGTTTGGTTTCTTATCCACGAGAGCACAAAGGCTCTCACCTCAGGAGGTCAGAAACAGGTCTGTGGGGCAGGCTGGTGCAGACCAGTCCGCTGAACACTAGTGTGTTGGGCGTGTTTCAGGGACATCTCTAAGTTGCCCTCTGAGTGCATTTTACAACTAATCCAAAACTGGCATAAGTGTGGGTTTGAGAAGTTTGGTACCAAACTTCTTAGCTTTCAGTAAAGCAATCAAAAAGCTGTTGAGTTCGTAATGACAAACTACCAGCCCATGTACTCATTATGGCTTCACTGCACTTACAATGTCTAAGAATGAACTTGTACACTGTAGGGGCATAGTGCTCTTGCAGCTATGCCTGTACCTGTAGTATAGTAAACCCTGCCTTAGGGCTGTGGGGCCTGCTAGAAGGGTGAATTATATATGCCATAAGTAGTGTCTGTGGGCATAGCACACATGGATGTGTGCCATGTCAACTCTTCAGTTTTGTCTGCACCCAAACACACATTCTACAATGTCAGTGTGTATGAGTTAGGTGAGGGGCCTCTGGGGGTGGCACAGTACATGCTGCAGCCTTTTGAGACCCTCTCTGGTCACAAGGCTCTTGGTACGAGTGGTACCTTTTACAAGGGACTTGTATGTGGGGCAGAGGTGTTCCAATTGTGGAAACAAAGATACCGTTTTGGGAAAAAACACAGGCACTGGGAACCTGATTGGCAGGGACCCAGGGCACACTCAAAGTGCATCAGAAATTTGGCAAAAAGTGGTGAAGGGGGGGTTGCTCCAACAGAAACCCTCTTTCTTACAAATAGGAACACTCCAGCTGAAATACTCAAGCCCGATCCTTTCTGAACCGGAACACAAGCAACCCAAGAATGATTGTGCTCTGATTGGGGCTCTTCAGGTGGGTGTAGCTTAGTTTCAGTGGCACAGTGAGAAAGGGACCCACGTCTGGGCATACCCTTTGCCTCTTGGGGCATTACATCAAACTCACAAAAGGTGATGGGCGGATGCTTGTAATAAGTCTAAGCACTGGCAAATGAACTGTCAAGCCAGGTTCGCTCTGAACTGGAACACCAGCATCCCAAGACCAGTTTCACTCTAGTTGGCTTGGCAGTTTGTATTTGTATTTTGTAGTTTAATTTGTAGGGCGCACAGCTACCCACAAGGGGTCTCCCGGTGCCGATAGAGTTAGTGATTACCCATCGCAGTTGTTAATGAGAGAAAAGCCAGGTTTTGAGGTCTTTGCGGAATTTCAGTAGAGATTGTTCAAGTTTCAGTGTAGCCGGGAGAGAGTTCCACAGTCTAGGGGCAACGCAAGAGAAGGAGCAACCGCCCATTCTCGTCGGTTTGAAGCGGGGAATCAAAAAGTTGCCCTGAGCTGATGATCTGAGGGGGCGGGATGGAAAGTATGGTTGAACCAGGGCCTTAAGATAACCTGGAGCCGACCCTTGCTTGATTTTATGCAGAAAACAAAGGGCCTTGAATTTAACCCGGTTTCTAATACGGAGCCAATGAAGGTCTCTAAGAAAAGGAGAAATTGGAGATCTCCACGGGACCTTACAGAGGAGGCGCGCGGCTCAATTCTGTACAAGCTGAAGTCTCCTCTGAAGCTCCTGTGTAGCACCTAGGTAGAGCACATTGCCGTAGTCCAGGCGAGAGGTGACTAAAGCCTGGACCACCTGGCGTCTTGTCCATACCGGGAGCATCCACAACATTTTGCGGACCCACCCCAGGATGGAAGAACAAGTGGCTGCTACCTTAGCCACTTGATGTCGCATGGAGAGCGATTCATCCATGACAAAGCCAAGTTTGCGAACCTGGGTCACTGGAAGGGGTAGTGGGCCCATTTCTGCCGGCCAATGTGCAGGGCCCCAGAGGTGCTTTTGCTTGCCCAGAATGAGCACCTCTGTCTTATCTCCGTTCAGTTTCAGGAGGTTCACCTGCATCCACTCTGCGACTCTGCTAAGTCCAAGTTTAAGAGCGGATGGAGTATTAGCTGCGGCCGATGAAAGGGAGAAGAGAATCTGAGTGTCATCGGCGTATGAGTAGAGGGAAAGACCGGAGTCTTCCACGATGGTAGCTAGGGGTCTCACGTAGATATTAAAGAGCATAGGGCTCAGTGAAGACCCCTGCGGAACACCATACGCCGATGAGCGAACAGAAGAAGAAGAACCGGAAGAGACAACCTGAAAGGTGCGATGATCTAGAAAAGGGGCCAGCCAAGCAAGAGCAGGGCCAGTCACTCCAGCCATTCTCAAGGCTCTCAGAAGAATAGAGTGTGAGACCGTATCGAATGCGGCGCTTAAATCTAAAAGAATAAGCGCCGCTGTCTCGCCATGATCGAGACGGGTGCGTAGGTTCTTAGTGACCCCCAAAAGGGTTTTTTCAGTAGAGAAATGGGAGCGGAAACCCGATTGGGACGGATGTAGAAAACCTATGGTCTTCACATGAGATGTAAGATGTATGTTGATATGTCTCTCCAGGATTTTTGAGAACATAAGCAATTGAGAGATGGGCCGAAAGTTGGCAAGCGTCTTGGGGTCTGCACCGGGTTTTTTTTAAGAGTGGCACTACCAGAGCTCTTTTCCATTCATCCGGGACTGTAGATTCTCGCAATGAGGAATTGAGGAGCTCTTGGATGATTAGTAGAGCATTAGGGGAAAGTTGTCGAAGGATGTTGATGGGAATTGGGTCTAGAGGGGAGCCTGAATTGACCTTCGTTAAACAGGCAAGCAGCGAGTTGGAATCTAACAGGGGCCATTCAGAGATCAGTGTTTCCTGGGATTGCGGGCTCAGTAGGGCCCAAGTAGGGGGGTCAGGAGGGGGTAAAGAGGAGGCTCGGGAAAGGGCATTATGAATAGTTTCGACTTTGGAAATGAAAAAGTCAGCAATTTCATTGCATTCCACTTCCCCTAGCACAGGTGGAATGGGAACAGTCTTTGAGCCAGCTAACTTCTTAACCATGGAGAAGAGGGCTTTCGGCCGATTGATGGCCTTTTCGATAGACTGTGAGACAAACAGAGCTTTTGCCTTTCGGCAGGCTTGATGGTAATGCCCGAGTGCTGCACGATAGATTAATTTATCATTCGGGCGTAGGTTTTTCGCCAAGACCTCTCCAAGTGTTTGCATTTGGATTTAGATACTTTAAGATCATCCGTGAATCAAGGGGCGGGGGCGAGATACGGAGTTGGTGGCCTGAGACACGCTGGCAAATGGTGATTGATGTTAGAAGTTAGCCAGTGGGATACTTCTTGAGCCAAAGCAGTGCACCCAAGATTGATGTCGGGGCAACTGGCCACAAGAGAGTTGTTAAAGGCCGAGATATTCAGCTTAGACCAAGCTCTGTGGATATTCCTAGTGCCAGGAAGAGACATACACTTTGTGAGATCAGCAGGCAGAGTGAAATGAATAGCATAATGATCGGACCAATCAAGGGGGAGGGCAGGGGAAGTACAATCAAGCAAAATGTTGGAGATGACAGGGTCAAGTAAGTGACCTGCCTGATGGGTAGGGCCTTGGTTGCGAAGTATTAAGTTAATAGCCTCGCAATCTGATAGAAATGTTCTACTTAGTCCGTTCTGCGGGTCCTCTAAATGGAGATTTATGTCTCCCAGGATGGTGAAATTTGCTGCCTTCATAGCATGGGGGGCTACGCAGTCAGCAAATGAGGTTAGCCACTGTGTAGGTTTATCAGGGGGGCGGTAGATTAATAGGCCCGATAGCGTCAGTCGAGGGGAAACTGCTATCTTGAAAAGTGCGGCTTCACAGTTTGGGAGAGGAACAGCATCCAAAGAGCAGGAGTGGATGTCTTTAAAAATGATCGCTATACCCCCACCTTTCCCGGTGGCTCTGTCTTGCCTGACTATTACATAACCAGGTGGCAAGGCGCAAGCTACGTCTGGGCTGGAGCTAGCATGGAGCCAGGTTTTCGTTAGGAACAGGGCATCTGGCTGGGTGGAAGACAATAGATCGAAGATGTGGTCTCTATTTTTAGGCAAAGATCGACGGTTAATACTCCAGAACTTATAGGGAGGGATTAATGGCACTAAAGGTGCAGTGTAACCGGAAAAAGCAAAGTTACAGAGCGGGCATTTTGACGATGTTTTGAGCGAACAGTCAAGAGGTGTGCAAGAAGGAGGAGTATTATTAAGGCTATGAAGCTCCTCAGAGGAGTAGGCGACTAAGCTGCCAAATGGTAGCCCAAAATGGGCAGAGTGTCGGACCGCCGGGCGCCTCAGGGCGCAGACGGGCTTGCCTTTGGCGCGCCACCGGCGCGCCCGCTGCGCGGTTGAGAAGTAGCGTTTGTTATATAGGAGTAGGAGAGGGAGGGACTCATCCCAGCACAGGTGCGTTGAGACACTCCACCCCCCAGCGGCGGCAAGCCCTGCCTCCAACGCGTCAGATTCGAGTCGTCTACGCGAGGAGCGGGCAATGGATGCGGCGGTGCAGGGTGAGTGCAAAGTTTGGGCTGGACTGGTCCCATTAGAGCAGGACCAAGACTGACTTGCAAATAGCTGGGTCTAATCTGAGGTGGCATGGTGGGCAAAAGAACAATGGGTTGAAATACTACCCTGAGCAATATCCATTGGTTAGACATTGCAATCATCCTCCCATCCCTTTTTGTGTGTTTTATTAGTAGATTGATGCTAAGGGTCCAACAACGTAAAATGTGGCACATAGCTAATGTTCTAAGCAATATTATCACTGCAAGAATCATTTTAGGTGCTAGCACACTCACCAGAAGTCTCAGATCATTCTGTTAATCGGCCATGTAACTCACATTTCTCTCAAGCAATGAGCTGTTATTTACAGTGAGAGGGTTTCAATCATTGCTCCACATCGCAAAGCAGATGTAGGCAACTTAGATGTTATTTGCCAATGTCTCATGTAAAATTTTGATTTTGCCATGTTCTTGTGAGATCCCATGGGTGTACTGGATTCACAAAATTAGGCATAGATCTCACAGGGCTTACTGTGACTCCTAATTGCTGTTAAGTCTGATTCACTTGTTAATAGTGTGAATCCTCGCCCCAAAGGAGAATCTTGCAACAATGAATAAACTGCAACCAACAGATACTTGCCGTTAGAACTTGACACAAGATGTAACGATGATACCTTTTACTTAGATTGAGAGCACTGCATAGAATTAACATAATCCAAAAGAGTTTATTGGGACCATAACAAATGGGAATGCTCTATTTTTAGATTATCCTGCTATAAAGTTAGGAGTTAAAAAGTTTTTTAAAAAACATATTGGCCTGATGAAGTTCCAAGTGAGGAACTAAATACATAAACGCATTACTTGGCCTCTCCCAGCAATAGCTGTAGTAATGTTTATCTTCAATAAAATATTTTATTTTACGAAAGAAGAAAAAACTGGTCCAGTACTTGCACCCCGAAATTGAGGAATCCCGTAAGATGAATACTTCGGTGAACTTTGTTTGAATAACTATTCTTTCAGGTGTGTGTCTTCCAAATTTTGAATTTTACTTTGAACAACTTGGGTCATTGAGGTGACGGCTTGAAGCAGTTAAGCATCAAACATTAAATATATGTACCATTGCATGTGCCATGTTGCTGCGTACTGTTGCCTTTGTTTGTTTTTTATGTAAAGACGCTTGCGTAGCCTATCTGGGCCACTATCTGCTTCTGACACTTTGGTGACTCAAGATCATCATACAGGGGAGGATGAGGATGGAAAATGAGCATCACATTAGGAGCAAGTATATGGTTCATTTCTCAAGAGTTGTTTAACTAGGGTGTTGGGTTACCATATTTACATTTCCTAAGGCAAAGCCTGTCAGGATAATATGGTGTGCAATAATTACCTAGAAATGTCTTCAGATCTGATAATAGTGTTCTATACATACCAACATTTTGAAATTCGAAAAAGGGAAAAAAAAAAAGATGGGGGACTTAATTTAACCGACTGATGTAAATTGATGCTAAGCAAATGCTACTAGGTGAATGAATACGACAAAAGTGTGACACACCTGCCTAATGCGACAGTTATGTGTTCAAGAGTGATCCCATTCGTAATTGGAGAACAAAGATTTTTTTTTAGGGTAATATGGGTTTGGAAAGAGTTTCTCTGGTAAAGTCTACAAAGCCATTTTGTTTGTCATGGGTAAAAAGAGGGTCATCAGCCAAATAAGAGGGAGTTGAAGGATATCCGTTTCCATGGCAAATGGGGGGGCCCAGGGGAGCTTGGCTTTAGCCGGTCTCCCGCTGGGCATCTTCGCACAATGGAACAGCTACGGTGAAGGATAGGTAGGTTAGTGTGTTTAGGGGCGGGACATAGGCAGGCTATATAGGGAAGTCCTTTGGGTGGGAAGGCTCTCGTGAGGCAGTGCCAAAAACGGGTAGACTGGGTGGATTTTTTTTTTTTTGTCAACATTCTTTTTATTGGCATTTTTCACAAGCATAACATTACTTAGTGCCGTTCTGGCCCCTTCTCTCGCTTCCAACATTGTAAGGCTATAAGAGGATACAGTTGCTTCTTTTCGGAGAAGGAGATTGCACACAGTTTGAGAATGAACAGTGGAATAGCACCATCGGTCATCTTCATACATTGAACAACAAGAACCCAAATCCCTCTTTAACTCCCTCCCTCCCCTTCCCTCTAAACATTAAGGATGTACAGGGTTTCACTGAAGTGCGATTAAATGTTTTGATTGCCTGGTCTGTTCAAAAGACTCTTAGAGGTGTCTGTCCTACTACACCCACCTGTGTCCCTCTCCCGCCCCACAGTTTCCTAAAATTGGAAGAGATGAAGTGCCCGGGTACGTACAGGGCATGCAAACAAGGGGAGACCTGCAACAAATCTCTACCAGGGGTCCCCATGTGTATTCAAAGTTCTTAAAGGTGTCTGCAAGTACGCTCGCCATTCTCTCCATAGTGAGAGCCTGCCATAGGCGAGCATGCCATTGGGTCATCGAGGGTGCCTCCCTCCGCTTCCACGCAGCCACCACTGTCATTTTAGCTGCTCCCAGACAAAGCCAAAGAATGGATCTATCGCTAACCGTTTGGCGTTTAAGAGTCACAGATCTGAGTCCCAATAGGATTGACCTTAGGTCAGAGGGAATAGGGTAGCCCAGTATGTCCATAATCTGTGCCAGAATCTCTAACCAGAATGGACAAATTGTCAGGCAGTCCCACCAGATATGCCTAAAGTCCAATTGGAGGCCACAGCCTCTCCAGCTGAAGACCTAGAGTTTTGTAGGATACAGGTACCAGTTGTTAAGTACCTTATAGTGGGCCTCCCGCATCCCTATTGATTGATTGAATTTATGTACGTCCTTATATAATCTGTCCCATTGCGTGTCCGAGATGCTAACCCCCATAGTGTGCTCCCAGAGTAGCCTGTGCCTGGGTTGCTCAGTATGCAGTGTGGACTGTAATATTTTGTAGAGGTGCGAAATCGTGCCTTTTGTGCCCTGTTATAATTTCGCCAGTTTCTCTGTTGGCATGAGCACTCTCGTCGCTGCTTCTTCAACTCCCCTGGTAAGGACCAAATGTCTACGCTGAATGTAGTGGTAGTATTTGTTGGTTGTGATGTTAAACTCCCTCTGGCAGTGCTCAAATGTGAGGATGTCCCAATTGTGGAACAGGTTCCACGCGTCAAAGGGTCCCGGCGCGCATGCAGGATGGAACGCTGGAATATAATGTATGGGTGTGAAGAGTGATGGGAAAGTGGTCAGAGCAGACGTTCTGTGGATGTTGTCCCACACCTTGAGTCTGGTTTTAGAAGGTGTACTTGGGTAAACATTAGGAGGGCGATCCGCTTTGTATTTCAACAATAGGTGGAAATACACCAAACTGTCCATGTGTAGCCAGTGTTTGTCGGATTCCCAGGAGGACCATTCTGTGATCACGCGTAGTTATGCTGCTTTGTAATATAGGTTCATGTCTGATAGGGCCAGTCCCCCCTTATTTTTGGGGATCCCGGAGTTGTCAAAATTATAATCTTGCCCTTTTCCCACCTCAAAGCAGATAAGTGATCTTAATGTGGCAAAGGACCCCTGATCCACCTCAATCGGAAGGCTCTGGAAAAGGTACAAGAACTTAGGCAGTATCATCATCTTGATCGGCTGAATTGGACCTATACATGAGAGGTACATGAGGACCCATCTATGTAAGTCTGCTTTAACATGTTGAAGAATTGGGGGATAGTTTGCCTTATAGAGGTCCTGGAGACTAGGAGTTATTCTTATTCTCAGGTAAGTGATTTCATTTTTAGCCCACTGAAAGGGTGTGGAGTCCGCCAATGCTTCCATATCCCTCTGTGGCAGTGTGAGGTTCAACAGGTAAGACTTGGTAAGATTGACCCGTAAGCCAGCTACTCGCTCAAAGCGCCTCAACTCCTCTATCACCTTTACTAATGAAGATTCCGGGGCTGTGACAGATAAGAGCATATTGTCCGCAAATAGGAGGATCCTATGTTCATCTAGCCCGAATGGGATACCCTGTATCTCGGGCATCATTCTGATTTTAGCAGCCAAGGGTTCTATGCTCAGGGCAAAAAGAAGTGGGCAGAGGGAGCAGCCCTGTTGAGTCCCCCTCTCTAAGGGGAATACTGCTGAACTTGGCCGTTGATAAGGACCCTAGCACTTGAGCATGCATAGTTCACTCTTATCATGGCAATAAATCTGTCACAGAACCCATACTTCCTCAAGGCCTGAAAAAGGAAAGGCCAATTCACGCGATCAAAGGCCTTCTCAGCCTCTAGAGCCAGAAGAACCGCCGGTACTGATTTTTTGTTTGCCTTTTCCACAAGATGGAAAACTTTCCTTAGATTGTCATGGGTTCGCCTACCTGGGATGAACCCTGATTGATCCGTGTGAATCAATTCTGGTAGTAATGATTCTAGCCTACTGGCCAGTATTTTGGTGTAGATTTTTGCGTCCAGATTAAAGAGCGCTATTGGGCAGTAAGAACCGCATAATTGAAGGTCCTTCCCCGGCTTAGGCAGCACCGAGATAGTTGCCTCTCCCATAGATGTTGTCACCCTCCCTGAAGAAGTTATATAGGTTTACCAATTGTAGGTTTACCTCAGCCCCAAATGTTTTGTTAAACTGGGCCATCAAGTCGTCCGGGTCCAGTGATTTATGTGGTTTTAGATTAGCTATTGCCCTGCTCACTTCCTCTGATGTTATCGATGCTCCCAATGTAGCATTCTGCGTTGCCGACGCCTTCGGAAGTTACCACCCCTCCAGGTATTTGCGCTTGTTCAGTTGTTTCGCAGCTCTCTGATTGGTATACATTTTTATAGAATTGGCCAAAGGCGCACACCTTATCTGACTCCATGGTCACTCTATCCCCCTCCCCCCTGAATTCCATATGTCCCCTATATAGTCTCTTTCTCTCTTAAGCCTCAGCTGTCTGGCCAGGTGTGCTCCCACCTTCTTGCCTTTCTTGTAGGTGGAGCATCTGAGTCGCAAGAGGGTTAGTTCTGCTCTATTGCTATATATGGCGTTCAATTTGCCCCTGAGAGCCGTTACTTTCTTTTGCAGGCTCAGGATAGGCTGTCTCTTATGTTCCCTTTCCACCTCCTTCAGTTCTGGCTCCAATGCCGTTCGCGCTTGTGCCCTGCGCTTAGTCAACTTCGCATTAAGTGTGATACATTGTCCTCTAAGGACTGCCTTGAAGGCGTCCCAATTAGTGGCCTGAGAAGTATCCTTTGGGTCATTTATTTGAAAGTATTCCATAATGGACTTGCGTAGTTCATCACGCAATAAGTGGTCCCTTGTAAGAGCCACCGGGAAGAACCATCTCTTGTATCTAGAGGGGGGGTTATCCCAGGTCAGTGTACATGGGGCATGATCTGACACAGTAATAGGGTGTATGGCGGTGGCTTCAGAGCTGAGGTTGGGTTCTTACTGGCAAAGATGTAGTCAATCCTAGAATAGGACCTGTGTGAATGAGAAAAGAAAGTGTAGTCCCTATCCTTCGGATGCATCATGCGTCTATTAAGCTCAGCGCAGGGAACTCTTCTTTCAAGGCTTTCGTAAAAGTACTAGAAATTGCCCTTTGGGATTGTGTGCTATCCGGGCCAGCCTCCCATGTCAAGTTGAAATCCACTACTAGGAAAATATCTCCTTCAGCTAATCCCCCTAACCACGTTAGGACCTTGGAGATGAATGTGGATTGATTGGCGTCGGGCGCATAGACTGAGGCAAAAGTGCAGCGTATCGTCCCCTTAACCATGATTATCCTGCTCTCCTTGTCTATTTTGCTTCCTTCCGGCTGGAACCTCAAAGAGACATGAAAGAGCAGTGCAACCCCGAAATTGCTGGGTCATGGCAGAGGAACGATAAATAAAGGGATATGCCCTGTGTTTTAACCAATGTGCCTCTACACTCTTCATGTGAGTTTCCTGCACGTGACAACATCAAATCTCTGGTCTTGGAGATATTTCCATACTTTCTGGCATTTGCCTGGGGAGTTAAGCCCCTTCACATTCCATGTAAGCAGAGAAGCACCATTTGTAGTTAATGTGTGAAGTGTGGTGCCAACCTCCATTCTGCAAATTCTGCCCTTTGTTGGAACTCCCCCTACCCCTTGCCTGCCGCTGATCACCTCATCCGGCCCCCTGTCCCCACCACTTTGTATGAATTAAAAAAAAAAAAAAAAACCTGTGTGGCTAGGGCTTGCCCTATGCCAGGTAGAAACGACCACTCTAGTCAGGGCAAGGGAGTTACACACTGAAGATAACCCTTGCTCACCCCCTTGGTAGCTTGGCACAAGCAGTCTGGCTTATCCCAGAGGCAATGTGTAAAGCGTTTGAGACACACACGCACACACACCCCCCCCTTGTATTAGCCAAAACACATTAGAATCATAATCACACAATATACACTGTGAAAACTGGTACTAGGTATTACTTTACAGGGGATTATATTTATTACAGGGCCAATCAGGCCGCTGTCGTAATCATTAGAAAGCACAGTTAGAAAAGGAGCCAGTAACTACTGGTAAAACACTGTACTCCGCATACGTATCTTAGGCAAAACCTCCTAATTAGCAACAGTGCACCAAATCACTAGTACAACTCCGTCAATAGTGACAAAGACTGTTCCTAACAGAACCTTGTTATGCACAACATATTCAGCTTACTGTTCGTACATCGTGGCATTGGCATCAGCCTGTCACCGCCCCCCCTTCTAGATAGCAAACATTACATCATCACATCATGCCCACCTTAGGTATATGCAACACACCGCGACGACACATGGGGGGGCAACCTTATGCCCACAGTAACTGACTTCCCTCACGTAGGCTCCAGGGCGACCTGCCCACCTACTGCAGGAAATGCGGAGCAATACTAATGAGGGGCCTTCTTGAGGTCTCACCCCGAGCTGCCTAAACCAAATGCCCCCAAACAGTAAACAGGAGTGCAGCGACCATGCGGCGCCGCTGCAACACTGTCAGGAATGCAGCGATGCTGGGGGAGATCCTTTCTCCAGTGAGACCCGGGGGCCTCCGTCGAGGTCTCGCCCCGTCCCAGTACCACACTCCGATGTTCCCCAGTAGTGCAGAGTTATAGGGGGACACACACTGTCCACTTTGGCAGGGTGACCTCCCTCTGCCACCTCACTTACACACAAGTGGTAGGGAGACAGACCCAGGCCCCACTACTCACGGTGGGTTACAGGCGGCTGTGACGAGGCTGTCCCTTCCGTGACCACTGATTTCCTTCCATCCTTCCATCCGCTGCTTCGGCTTCCTCGGGGAGGGCGGAGTTTGCAGCGTAACGGAGGGCTGTGCGGGGATTGGCTCTTCCCCTCTGGCGCTTCTCGTCTCAGCCGGCCCGCCGCCTTCTCCTCTCGGCAGCTATCGACTCTCCCTTGCTGAGGCACGGGAATGGAGCCCGCCTCCAGCCAGTTGAGCAAACTTGCGGGGCTCTCCTCTTCCGTGTGGAAACCCCGGTCAAGATCGGGCATCCTGCCTCAACGTCCTGCCCCCATCCAGGCGTCCTCTTCAGTAACCGTGGAAAGCGGGGCACAGCGCTCTTTGTGCAGAATACAAAAGCGCTCTCCTGGCCCAAAATTGCAGACTGCCTCTGGCCACGCTCATCACGGAACGGAGCTCATCCGCGCCTCCCTTCGGTACACGGCCTGCAGCGTTGCTCGTGAGGCTCTCCTCTCGCCTCAATCAGTCTGGGCAGACAAGCGGGGCTCTCCTCGTTCTTCTGAGAGCCCCGCCCGCAACCAGGCAATCCTTGCCTGCCTTCTGGTGTTGGCACTAGGACCTGGTAGCCGCAGGAGCCCTGTCCTCTGGCTCCAGTGAGTTTACATCCTGGTGCTCACACCTTCTCTCCTGGTGAGCAGACAGCGCGGCAGGGCGTTGTGCCGCAGAAGTGCCCCACACATTCCCCTGAGGCACCAGCCCACTCCAGGGCCCAAGCACAAGAATCCCGTAGCGCCGCAAGCTCAGGGCTACAGGATAAAGTAAAGAAACCCCAGTGCCCAGGTTGTCTCCCCCTTTAAGGCACAACCAGGTGGCAGGCAGCGCTTTTCTCCAGTGCCCTGACAGGGGTAGGGCTGGAACAGGCAGGCCAGCAGACTGAGTCTCCTCCAAAGATCAGCAGTCCCTTCAGCTGCCCAGTAGGGCAGCAGGTCAGTCCTCCAGTGGCAGTTCCTCTTGCCAGTCCAGCAGCCTGCCGGCCGCAGGTTTCAAATAAGCACCAACAGCCCTCCCATGGGGCCACATACCCAATATTTATACTACCAATCCTTTGATCTCCCAGGCAGAGTGTCTGTGTCTGGCCAGAACCAGTTCTGCCTTCTCTGGTGTGACTTCCTGGCAGGAGGTGAAGACTGTAGGGTCAGCGGCAGACCAGGTCCTTTGAGATGCAAGGAAATCTCCTCCCCCTTCCTCAATTATAGCCCTGGCCTATTCAGCCCTTTCCTGGCCCCTCTAGAGTATCTGGAGCCACTTCTGCTCCCCAGCCTTCTGTCATCCAGGACCCAGACAGGTAATCCACATTCCAGCAGAGGCACACTGGATGACTGAGCAAAAAAATACCAACTTTCTAAAAGTGGTGTTTTCAAACACAGAATGTAAAAATCACCTTCACGAAAAGATGCATCTTTAGATTCGGAGTTCAGGCATACTAAACTTTACCACTCTGCTCCTCTTATATCAGGAATTACCACTGAAACACCTAGCGGGGAATCCCCAATGCATCCCTATGAGAGGGCAGCCTCACAGCAGTGAGAAACCAAAATGGATGTTTGTCATTACCAGGATATGTCACACACTTAAGGTGCATGTCCTACCTTTTACCTACAATGCACCCTGCCCATTTGGCTAGCTAGGGCCTACCTTAGGGGTCACTGACATGCAGTAAAAGGGGGTCACAGACATGGTGCATACTTGAGGTGCCACGTCATAGTGGCAGTAACACTGCACGCACAGGCCCTGCGATCGCAGAGGCCTGAGACGGGTTTGAAAGACTACTTTGGTGGGTGGCGCAATCAGCGCTGCAAGCCCACCAGTAGCATTTAATTTACCGGTCCTGGGTATCTGAGATACCACTTTACCAGGGACTGACGGGTAAATTAAAAATGCCAAATAGGTGTTGACCAATCTTACCATGTTTACCACAGAGAGCACACACACTTTACACTGAACAGCAGTGCTAAAGTGCCCAGAGTCCTAAATCTTCCAACACCAGGTCAGAAAAAAGACTAGGGGGAAGGCAAAAAGTTCAGGGATGACCCTGCAAAAAGGGCCAAGTCCAACATCACACAAATAAGATATCACTTCCCTCTCCACCCCTGACCGCCAACCACCTGCATGGTAAAAAACCTATGAGGCCAGCCCTGGCCTACATCCACAGATCAAGGCTTTGAGTTGTTGTAACCTTCCCCTCGTCCAGAGGATTATCTCATCTCTTACCCCCAATTGCCATGATCCTCGTTGAGTAATGTTTCTCTTGTCACCTCCAAACCTTGTTGGTCTTCCTGTATGACTGGCCCAGTCCCTTATTAGCAGAACTCGGCCCAGTAATCTGCGCTCACTCAATTCCCTCACTCTGCCTGTTTCCCCCAACCCCCTGAGGAGTATTTTTTTTTGTGGCTTCGGTCTTCTCTGCTGCTGCATTGTCCTTCTCCATTTATCTCCGCCGAGTTTCTCCTTGTGTCTCCGTTCACGGTTCCATTTCCTCCGGATGAGCGAGGCCCAGAAGATCTGCCGCTTCGGCAAAGGAGGTGCAGTGATGGTGCTCTTTCTTGAAGTCTGTCAGGGAGGCCAGAAGGTCTTCTTTAGTAATGGGAAGTGTAATGGATGTAATGAGCGGAACAGAGGGGAGCATTGTTCATACACGGCACTGAGAGAGACTTACTATAGTGGCGGCGGACCACTCTTGACGAAGTAAGGAGGAGGGGGGTACCAAGTTTGTTTGCGAGACAGTACCGTGCAAACATAGCATAACCTACTAGAACTATACGAGAAGCGCCACGGACCTTGTCTTGGGGGCGCTACATGCTGAGTAGTAGGTAATTGTATCTTTGATTTAGGGATCGCTATGAAGACGGATGTACATTTAGTAGTACCCAGATCTTGAGCACAGCGGTGTAATATTCTGATTTTTACTCTGTGATTGGAGGGGTGCGACTGTTAGAGAGACACTGTGGAACGAATTTCCAGTTTGATTATGCATGGATTGGTAGATCTTGGGATCGTCATACTGCCTTTAATCGTACGGAGCAGTAGATTATGTGATTTACGCATATTGATTTCCTCATCAGTGTGTGACTACAGAGGGTTGCCCTTTTCTCCAGTGCCATTTTTAGCGTTCTACCTAATAAACTCGGTAAGATGGAAGAGTGTTGAACCGAGTGAGATAAAGTTATATCGCACTTTAACGATATATCGAAATCTATGAGTACGATGGGGGGCATGGTGCCCCTATATCATTGTAACTTGATTGATTAAATGCGCAGAGATGTTCACTTTCATTAGCACGTTTAATTTTCTTTTCTGCACAGCATGCAATGAGCACCAAATATGTGATTCACAGAATGTGTGTGACACATATTTTTAGTAGAGCCACTGATGCTCGATATTAATTTCAAATGGGTTTATGATTTATGAAGCACCTGAGTCGCACCTAATGGGTTGTTTGCGAACGTGGTTGAGCACATGAGAGCACACTATTAGAACTCTTATTTTTATCTGTGTTGAGTTGGTACATCTTGGATAGTTTTCTCACTGTTTTTGTTTTTTACAGTTTCCAATGGAAGAGTAATGTTACCAACGACTCTAGACTCACAGGTGGAGTAAAGCCCAATAGAGTGGGTATACTAGAGGGGTTTAAATAGGAAAAACAGCATAGGGATCCAGTTTGTCCTGATGAAGGCCAGAAAAAGAACCTATAACCGGCTGAAACATGTCGTCCTCTATGCAGACGGAGGGGTGGTGAGCACTTAATCTACTCACACCACCATCATCCATAGGTATATTTATTATACCATTTTTAGCTCTGACTAGGGAATCAAGGAATACAAATATTATACTGATATCCCTAAGCCAGTTTTAAATCACCATTCTTCTGCACTCTGCTAGGATCCTGTCTTTTTCTTTTGTTTTTTTATCACTGTTGTATTTTCTACCCCTCCCTATTGCGCCGCCTCTAGCATTGGTCTGCGCAGATGCGTTAGTAGCAGCCCTATGATGAAGCATGCCACAACTTGTCGTGGGTGAGGGCAGTTTTTACAAAGTGGGTGTGCTCCCCTGGCTAACCACGTTCGGACCAACAGAATAAGGACGACTGTTATTTGCTCTACCTCTTTGTGTGTGTTTGCTTCTTTAGTGAGCGCCATTTCTCCCTCCTGCCTGCCTTCTATTGGCGACCCTCTCGTTTCCGTAGGAGTAAAGTAACTGGAGACTATCTTTGTCTGTGCCTTTTTGGGTGGCATAGAGCCCGTGATGGCCGCTGGGCATCCCCTCCGGGGATGGGTGGTATCTCGCTTTGCGCTGTATTCCCCTCGTGTGGGCAGTTTGTCCGGTGTTTCTCTATCAGTCAGGGGATTTCATCGATTCTTTGTCCTTTGCGTGTGGCAGTAGGCGCAATACCCCGTCTATCTCCTTGAATGATCTCAGTGGGAGTTCCACATCTAGCAGGTAATCCTTCTGCCATGATCAGCAGGGGAGAGGTGTGCTGGGTTTCACACCTTTTTACTGGTCAAAAGTCTTGGATGGCCACCAAAGTTTTTTCCCTTTGTCTAGAGCATCTTTCCCACAATGTGTATATCTCTGTGAGGGGGGCCAGCTCCCTCCGATGCCTCGCAGATGTGACTCACTATGGGGCCTCTGAGAGTGCTAGCAGATTCTTCCCAGGCTCCGGTGGCTGTGAGTGCTTCATATTATGGCTGGGGTTGTATTAACCCTCCTGAGTAGCCGCCATGTTGGGGTCAGGCACTCACACACTCCGATTCCCCCAGTGGTCATAATTGCGTGATGTGTGGTGCCTTCTAGTCTGACCCTTGCCCTTCAGGTAGATACTCTGGGCTCATCTGCACTCCCGGTACCTGAAGCTCTTCAGGGCTGTCCCCAACTCAAAGGGCCGCCATCTTGAAATCAGGCATCGACCACCATGCAGTCTCCCATTGGCTTGCTTGGGACTGTGGGGGGGTTTTCAGGATTCCCCTCTACAAATCTGCTGCTGCTCTGGCACTTTTCTGTCCAGGGAGCGGCTGTCTTGACGGTACCGATGGAATTCCCTGTGTGTACTCTCCGGTGGACTTCTTCCTCGGGCCTTCCAGCTGCCTCCCTGGCTGCTGCGTAGCGCCGCAGCTCCGGCGATCGTAGCTGCCAATTGGCAGGCCCCCAGTAAGTTCTTCACGCCTCTGTTCCTGCCTCTCTGCGTGTCTCGTGGGTCAGGAATTAACCGCCATTCTCGTATTTAGGGTGATTTTTTTCCCGTTTGTACGCCACGGAGCCTCGGTGGTTTAGATCCGCTCAGCCATCTTGGCTGGCCATGCCCCCTGGAATTGTTTGAGTGAAGGCTAGTTTCAGTCAGGTAAGGAGGGTGATAAGTTTTTTTTTTTTTTTTTACGCTGCCTGGCATATTAAGGCAATTGGGGACAATGAGGAGGAGCGCAAAGCGATAAAGGTTTTATGTGAAGCAGGGAGGGCAGACCTTTTGAAACTCGGTGTTCTGGCTGAGGCATGGGTTGGTTTGGTGCGGCCAAAGCGTAGGGAAGCTAGTGGCGTTGCGGTTGCTGAGGCAGCATGTTTACCCGGTTGTGTCAAGAAATAAGGTAAAAACAAACAGTTTTAACAGGAAGCATAAATCACCCCAGGAAGCATGAGGGGCAGGCGTTTCAGGCCCTCGTCACTAAGTTCTAGCAGTGTTGGCCGTTGAAGACCAGGAGAATGTGGCGGTGGGCGGTCAGCAGGAAATTCATGCACTTCCCTTGCGGTCAATCAGGCGCTTTGTGGGAAGAGTTTCCAGGGAAGGGAGGAGCTTGCAGGGTGGAGACGTTTATGCCGGCCGCTGATAGGCAGGCTGAGCAAGCTTTGGGTGTTGCGCTTGGTGGTGCTAGAACGCTGCATTTTGAGAAGGCTGCGTCTTTATGTGAAGGTGCAGTTGATGTTTTCTTGTCTGCGGAAGACGCATTTATTGAGGAAACGCCCGCTTATGCAAGCTGTGGCAGTGGTGAGCCTCTTAAAAAAAACTGTGCAGACACATGGCGCAGGACAACACAACCCCAGTGAATTGTGGGCTTTTAAGGTCTTTTGAGAAGAAGGGAGAGTTGTTACACAATGACACAACAGGTCAGGCGTATTCTACTAATAATGTTTCAATTAGCATGTCAACAAATAGAAGTGTTTTTTGCGCAGATGTCACTGAAAACATGTGTAATAGAATGAACAAAACACCCTCTAATTCTGTGAATGTTAACAGGAGAGAAGTGCCACAAGATATCAGCTTTACACATACTCAGACAGCAGCTTTAACTAAGTTGTATGACTTAGGCCAGCATTTTATGAATTTAGATGTGGCTAAACAAGCAGAGTGGGGAAGTGAAAATGGGAGTCATATATTAAGCATTGACTTGGACGTGGCAGATTATGTTTATGGTACAAAGCCAAAAGAGATCAACGGAGTTAGGTCAGGTCAGTGGGTATGGTTAGAGAGTACTGATTTAGGTAGGTTATCAAACAAGGAAATTGGCACTGCGGAATTTGTAGATCAGCTCGGTCAAATGAAGCAGCAGAGAACGCATCGGGTGGAAGAATAGAGCAGACCAATTCACATGCTAATGAACCATGAGGCAGCTCCTTCATGTTAGTCCGAAGGACAAGGAAGATCAGTGGCAGATTTTCCTTCCTCGAGGGCGGATCATAAACAATTGTCTGCATCTCAGTGGAGGTCGTATGATGGCGGGGTGGGGGATGGTGAGAAGCCGGGCCTAAGTGGTGGTGTTAGCTTGAGTAAGTGTGATGAGATGTTGGACTATGAGGAGGAGAGAGAAGAATTGGAAGAAGGCGAGTTGAGAGAACAAGAAGGTGTTGTGCGCTGGAGGATATGCCTGACAGCATGGAGAACAAGCATTGGCATAGCCAATAGGTCTCGCCTTTGGGACCTTATAAGTGTTTAGCCATGCAACAGTTGATGTTGTTGCATCAAGGATATTGTACTGCATAACTAAATACTTATAAGGTTCCAAAGGTGGGACCTATTGGCTATGCCGATGGTTGTTTGCCTTGGAAAGAGCATGGTATCTGGGCTTCTCGGGTGATCCTGATAATGGCAAATATTTCTTGGATCAGTGTAGGCGAGAGGTACTTTGGATCTGCTAAAACGAGCTGCTGAAGCAGTGGCATTTAAATCAAGGTGATTGCCGGTGAGGTTTGATTGAGCGTACCGAGCTTATACAGGCCCAGTGTTACTGACAGGTATAATTAACACAAGTGAAACACAAACACACACCTCTTTCCTGAAAACCTCTGTGTACATGTATGCTTTTTATCAGAATAGTTTTGCGATATTTTTAGCTACACAAAGTGTGCATCACATTATAGGTATGATGGCCTGGAAATTCCAAATATTTCTTCACATCCCTTCAACCTCGGAGACTCTAGTTCGCAAACATGTGGAGTCACGTTCTGTGACAATGTAGTTCAATTTCTTTCAGATTACAATGTATGACTGTCAGGTGACAGAAGGCAGCTGCGAACAGCGTGACAGGAAAAGCTCTTATTGTCAAGCACGAGGAAATAGTTGAATAACGGAAAAAAAAATGAAATATTACACACTTGATGCCATTTATATCTGCGTCTTTATTTTTTGCTTCTTTAGTTTATTGTTCTCCATTTCAGTACCTGTTGTGTTGAGATTCCCACTTAGGGATAGGGTGAGGATGTAAACAGAGCCGATGCGTCACGATCGTGCCTCTGTTGATAGTGACACAAATCTATGATCACAGTCTGTGGACTCAGAGGGGAAGCTATCACTGGTTAAAGGCGGAGCAGTGTCACCAGGCACAGGAGTCAGAGAAGTGCACCGTTTTGCTATTATGGCAACAGGCAGCAGGAGGTCGGGAGCGTTTCTTTACTGCATTAAAGTTTCTGGTCTGGAACCCTTTCTAGGCCACTGTGCAGTTAAAGTTGCTTGTGATGTAACATTACATTACAGGACAACACACATTTCGCACACCGCCTGCCTTCTCAATCAGCACAAAGCTTTCGCTAGTCAAGCAAAGGTATCAGGCACTCAATTTACGCAGCACTAAAATAGCCACCAAACATCCAATCAAGCAGCAAATTACGGCTAGGAAGTCAAGCAGGTGGAATGCCCGGTCTGGGTTTGATCATCTTGTCAGATCAACAGCAGCAGCCTCGTCACCAACAGGAAAGGAAGCTGGTGAAGGTACAGCAACTGCTCTACTGCATCCAACCACTCACTGACCAATGGGAGCTCCTGGCACCTCAACCAATCACCGCCCACGAACCAGCTCCCGCAAGGCAATCAAAAACTCGAGGTTTTCAGTATAAACTGACATTCTCAGGGTTAATGTTACTTTTTCCTTCACTGCAAGCAGTTGTCTTAACAAGAATCTCCCGTAAAGAATAAAAGTCAATTTATATGAAACATCAATTCAGCCTTTCTTCGAAATAATGTTTTTTTTTTACCAGACACTATTATGATTTCAAAATATAAGATGTGCACATTCGTTTTAACTGTTAAGCGATTTGATAAATTATTTGCTTGAAGCACGGTATGTGGCAATTAACAAATCTTCAAGCCTTCACAGAGCCTGAAACCTGCTTTTTCAGCCACCGAACCAAGCGCGGGCTCGCGCTGGGAGTAACACCTGATCATGCATCTGTGGATGCGTCTGACGTCAGCACTGCAGCGCTTCACTCGTACACGGATTGACTGTTCACAGGTAAACAGCCCAAATGATACAAGACTCGTGGGCTGTTGTCACGTTGGAAGATGACCTGTCGAAAAAGTAAAGCTACAAGTAAAGTCTTTCTTCTGTTCCATTTTAGGTTTGTCAACAATCTCTACATGATGGAAACAAATTACGAAGGAGGGTGAATAGTGAGAGGTGGGGTGTGCATTGGACAAAGGAGGACTGCAGAGGGCTAGGTTGCTCCGTTGGTACCTACAGCTAGCATCAATAAATAGAGCTGATGCACGGCATCGGTAACTTTCTCCTTTGATGATGGCTTTAGAATTAAACAAGCCTTGAAAGCGTGCGTCATCGCGATCGCTCTGAAAGTGATCGCGATGACGCACGAGTTTTCAAAGTGCTGCTAGCGGTTCGCACGGTCACGTGTACACAAGCGCTAGGCCAGTCAGCAGCACTTTGAAAACTCTACACACAAAATGTCTCTCCGAGCCAGCGTATGTGCTGGGCTCAGCGAGACCTAAAAAAGGGGATTTAATGGGCCAAAAGAATGTTCTTAGTATATTGCAGGAGTCTGATAACAGAAATAATCAGGTCGAAAATAAAAAGGATAGAGAGAAAGAAAGGAATGTACATGAAAGATTACATTATTTGGGTATTGCGATACCTTTTGTATCTCATTTATCAGAAACCACAAAGAATTTGGAATCATGAGTTTATAGACTTATTTAAACTGTTACATTGGGACATTCAAGCAAAAGAAGGTTCTAAAGAAGGGTGGAAGTTAGCTAGGAGACCAAGAGTTCCCAAGTCAATTGAAAATTGGACCGCTGCATTTTTAATCTATTCACGTATATATTGTGAGAATCATTGGGACCGGGCCGTGGCAATTTTTAAATATAGTGATATCATACGTAAAGCTCAAATGCATTTCGGTGGGTATGCGTGGCTGAACTAAGTTGAAGAGTTCAGGGCCAGGGTTAGTTTGAATGATGACAAACCATGGGGAGATATCGACTTAGAGTTATGGCTCCAATGGATGTCATCTACGCAACCTCCAGCCATTACACATACGGCAAGCGGTTTGCCTATTACCTATCTGTCTTTTCAATATCGTCCTGCCTAAGCTGGGGTGGGGTGTATGGGAAAATCCAAACCTCTGTATCAGTGGCATGTTGGAATTTTAACCAGTGTCTTTGTGTCAGACAATTTTTCCTATACAAGCATGAATGCTCCCATTGTGTGGGGAACATCCTTTCACACAATGTTTCTCAGCATCAAAATTTGGGGACCAGGGCAGGTTTCCAAGGGGAAGAGGTCAGCAATTACAACATAACCCACAAGGCTCATACTCCTATTAGATTTGAGATTTTGTCTCTGTGGCTACAGAATTATACAAATGGTGAAGCAGCTTCCAGTTTGTTCTGGGGTTTTAAATTGGTTTCAGGATTGGTTACCAAGGGCCAAGGTAAAAAAGGTGGGCAGATAATTTGAAATCAGCAAAGGAGCTGCCTAATATTGTTCAAGAGAAATTGAAAGCAAAGTTACGGACAGGCAGGATTGCAGGTCCTTTTATACAGTGTCCCTTTCCAAATGTGATTGTTTCACCTTTAGGGCTTGTACCTAATAAAACACCAGGTGATTATAGATTGATTCATCATCTATCTTGGCCAGATGGTCAATTTGTGAATGATTTTGTTTCTCACGCGGACTCTAGGGTGTCTTATGCATCAGTAGATGATGCTTTGAAACTGGTGCGAACTGCAGGTAGGGCAGCTAAACACGCGAAAAGCAACATACAATCAGCATTTTGTTTATTACCAATACATCCCGGGGATTTTGAACTTCTTGGCGTGCAATTTGGGGGTGCTTTTTATGACCATAAAGGATTTCCTACGGGCTGTTCTATTTCATGCGCATTATTTGAGATTTTCAGCACCTTTTTACAATGTTTTTTTATGGAAAGGAGTGGTCATAGACTTGTTTGCCATTATCTGGATGACTTTATGTTCATTGATGGAAAAAATGTGGGCAATTGTTTAAAAGCTTTGCAAGTTTTTTCGGAGTTTGGCAGAGGAGCTTGGTTTGCCTTTGGCACCAGACAAGACTGAAGGCCCAAGCGCAAGATTAACATTCCTAGCAATTGAAATTGACACAACAGAAATGATAGCTAGGCTCCTAGCCTCAAGGGTACAAGAGATACGGCTATTTTGTTTTGGATAAAGAGAAATTGGAACTTAAGAATGTACAAAAACTATCAGGCCACATACATTTTGCATGCAGAGTAGTCAGAGCTGGAAGGACATTTTGTAGATGTCCGGGCATGGCTATATCTGGGGCCTACTTACCTCACCATAGGATAAAAATCACCAGAGCTATTAGACAGGACTTGTTGATTTGGTTGAAGTTTTTGTATGATTTCAATGGTGTTTCATTGTATTTTGTAGATGAAGACACTATATGGCAGATTCAGATTTAATCAGATGCTTCAGGCACAAAAGGTTTTGGCATTTTTTGGGATGGGCGTTGGTGTGCTGAGAGTTGGCCACAAATGTGGCTGCAAAAAGGCTGCAGTATTGCCTTTTTAAAGCTATTCCCCTTAGTAGTGGCTCTGCACATTTGGTGTGATGAACTCCGGAACAGATCAGTTGTGTTCAACGTAGATAACATGACTGTTGTAGAATTAATTAACAAGCAGAAAGCAAAAGACTTAAAGGTGCTTAATTTGTTTTGAGCTTCTATGCTAAAATGTTTGCAACTTAACATAGTATTCAAAGCAAGGCATGTTCCAGGATCAAAAAATAACATTGCAGACGCTTTGTCTCGATTTCATTGGCAGAAGTTTCCCAGCCTAGCACCTGGTGCAGACAGCAACAAGACACAGATCCCGCAGGATGTCTGGGCCTGGAGGGATTGAGGATAGTGGAGCTTGTAGAAAAATCATTAGCTCTAGCCACTTGTCGAAGTTATCAGAACGCATGGACTGAATTCTTATGTTATGGTAACACTAAGTATGGGAAACAACATTCAGAGTCTAAAATGAAACAAGTTAGTTTAGGTTTTGTTTCATATTTAATACAAAAAGGTTTATCTCATACAACCATTTCAGGAAAGCTTGCAGGATTCTCATTTTATGGACACATATGGTGGGGTTATGATCTGGCTCAAGGCGTTTGTAGGAGAGTAGGGTTTGCTTTCTATGTTCACCCCCACTTTTTGCTTTTGCTTTACTGGTTTTCGACTTAGATGTGGCTGTGGGCCTGCTAATCAGACCCACAGCCCTGCTGTTCTCTCTCTAAATTAATACTATGTACTTTAGGTGCATAACCCATTTGGATAGGATCACCTTATTGGCCCCTGTACAGTGTACCCTAGGTACCCAGGGCATAGGTGTACCCTAGGCCTACCAGGGGCTGCAGCATGTATTATGCCACCCCTGGCCTGGCCTTCCATTTTGACACAACTGGCTGATCACTCAGCTGGGGCAAGGTCGTGTAATCACCCCTTGCTTAGGTGTAGTATTCCTATACCTAGCTTACATATAGACACATGTGTACCTATCAGTCACTCCTATGGCAGGCCTTAACAATCCTGGAGGCAGAGTGCTTGGTAACATGTGAGATGGTGCTCTAGCATGAGCTGAGCCTGTCTGCAGCTTTCGGAACCATGTCCTTATAGCTGTTCTATGATATAGCCTACCATATACTCTTAAAGTGCCTTATAATCTTAAACGGTTATGGTAACTATGGTTTGGCTTTATCGAAACATGTCGTGTACGGTGTCTAACACTGTGGAATAATACCCCCATACCATTTCTGGACATGAGGATATTATTCCCCCCTTCTAGAGGGAAAGACATGTTAAAATCATACTTCACTGTTAGCCTCTGACCAAAGCCTCAGCATCACAAAATGGATGCTGCTGCCACGTCACAAGTCTGACCTCCTGCTGCTGGGAGTGATCCCAGCCAGGGAGGCCTGGACAATAGGTTTCCTGCTTGGGGAGGTGCTAGCACCTCCCCAGACAGCCTTTAGTGTATTGGGGCAGGGTGGGCTGAAAGGAATGAGACATGCCTGGGGCACACACGGTGTTCCTTGCATAGTCCAGTTCAAACCGGCGCTGGGGCACTCCAGCCCCAGCTCTGGCGCGAAACTGGACAAAGGGAAGTGGGTGTAACCACCCCCTCCCAGGTCCCACCCATAAGGCGTGACCTAGCAGGTATCCCAGCCCCCCAGATTAGTATAAGAGTGGGAGTTGGGCCTCAAGACTTTAGATTATCCTGAACCTGCAAACTTGAACAGAAACTCTGGACCTTCGACATTCGACGAAAGAAGAAGACTGAAGAATCTCCCTTGTGGCCAAGGAGTGGCTACCCTGTGCAAACAGGCACCATCAAGAGACTACCCTTTGCTTTGCCCAAGTTCTACGAGGAACCGACTGCAGAGCCCGACCAGAGCCTTGACTTCCAGACTTCTCCGACCCTGATCCACATCCACAGCAGAGCTGAGATCCGTGGAGGCGACGAGAGACGTGGGACCGGCTACCTGGGAAAAGTGGCTAGTATCTTCAAGCGCAGCTTCTGAGGCACCCTCGAAGTTGTGCACCGGGGATTGAGAAGCCCCAACCCCAAGCACCATCTGCACCGAAGACCAGCCCCCCACACTCCACGAGTCCTGCGTGGGGCCCTTCTGCATTTTCCTGCTTGCCGCGTCTGTCCGGTTGCTTGCCCGCTGGCTAGTGGCCTTTGTGACGACGCACCCCGTAATCTTCAGCGCTGGTTTGGCTCCTCCAGACTGGCTCCTGCTCCTTTGAAAAAGAGAAGCATCCCGGACCTTCCTGGCCTGCACCAGAAGCAAGTCCTCCGTTCTGCGTGGGTTCCGCTTGCCAAGGCTTGGTGAGTCCTAGTCCAACTTCGACGCCGCCAACAGCAAGAGCCTTCGTGGGACAGCTCGCCTCCTGGTCCTGGTCGCCCTCGACGCTTCCTGGTCCTCGTGGCTGCAGCGACAAGCTTCACCTTCACCTGCAATCTTCACGACATCGCCTGGTTCCTTCCTGGTTCCACGTGGTCACTGGCTAGTGACCTTGACTCTGTCCCTTCTGCTTGCAGGTCTCCTCTCTTCTTGATCCCAGCCTTGGGATCCACCGGACACTCTTCACTGACTGCCTGTCAGCATCTTTCTTCAGGCATCCATAGGAGTCGACGACGAAACCCGACGCAACTTCACCCCTATGCACCCGCAGCCTGTGGGCTAGGTAACTTGGGTACTCCGGTGCTCATCAGGATAGTGACTATCCTAGTGTCTAGTTTTCCAGTCTCGACTTCCTAGCTACTCCGGAAGTGTCCTAAATCTATCTATTTCTAAACTGTACTATTGCTAGTGACTTTTACGCGTGAGTGTTTCCACTCTGCACCTGAATCCCGTGGGCCTCCCACTTCCTAACCTTTGGTAGTATAGTGTAGCCCCAGCGATTCCCTAGGCCTAGGCCTATCCTATTTCCGTGACAGTGGTCCTTATACCACTAATTTAGTATATGGTTTGCGTGGCCCCTAGGGCCTAACTGTATTACTTACCTGTGTGACTTAATGTATGCATAAATAAGACTGTGTTGTACTTACCTCTAATCTCATAAAGAGTGCTGAGGGTTTGACTAGAATAAATACACTTTATTTTATATATATATCTGTTGTGGTGTCCTTTCATTTGGTATTCAAGGGATTATATATGGTATCACAGCTGGCTTCACATGCCATTCAGAGTTTAGCCTAAGACTGCTCTTGTCCATGCTACCACTAGGATAGCTGGTCTATAAGGTTGACTTTACAACCAATCACCATAAGGGTATTTGGACTGATATAAGGTGTACACTAGAACTAGTGACATCATACATCAGGCCAACTTCTCACAGCGTTTTGGTCAGGAATGTTTTAAAAGGTTTGAGTAGGGAACAACTGAATAAGAGATTATTGAGAGAGCCTGTAACTTTTGAATTGTTGCAACAATTGTTAATACAGCTTCCTTTTTTGTTATAATAAGTCTGAAGAACTGTTGTTTCATTCTTTTCGTATTGGGGCTGCAACTGAAGCTACAAGATTGGGTTGGTCATGGTCTGAAATAAAGAGAATAGGGTGTTGTATGTCAAACTGTTGCGAGAAATATGTAAAAAAAAATAGACATTGATTGCGTCACAAAATTTGCTAATTTCTTTTTCTTTTAACCTTAGGTTGCGTTCATGGGCCGATGTCTTTTAAAATGATTACCTGGATAGAAGGACACTCCTTCATAAAATGGGCGGGATTGTTTGCTGAGCAACAAATATATGGCCGTTCTCTTGGACTCTCAAGTACCAGACATGGTATGGAGGGGTAAAAGTGGTATGCGTTGGGGGACTTTGTTGCCCGTCTTAACAGAACTGTTCTCGTCCAGAGGATGCCCTGACATTTTGTTAATCCATTTAGGTGAATATGATTTAGTCAGTTTATCTGGTTTAGCATTAATAAAACTAATAAAATTGGACCTGTCGGTTATGAAGCATAATTGTGGAAGCACATTGCTTTGGACTGAATTTTTGCCCAGGAAACAGTGAAGAGAGGCAAACAAACAAGCAGCAAAAGACAACGCTTGAAGAAAGTTAAACAGAGCAGTGAGAGTTTTTGTGAAAATGTTGGTGGTTCAGTTTTATCTCATAGGGTTTTGATGCAAGGCGATGTGACAAATGTTCGTTCTGATGGGGTACACTTATCTGGGCCAATCCTACTATTTGTTAGAATTTAGGAAATTGCTTGCAAAATTGTGCGATTAAACTCTTTTGGTGCTCTAGCAGAAGTTTATGAAATTTCAACTGAGAAACAATTTTTTGGTGGGGCAGGAAAACTCTTCAGTTTTCCCGGGTGGCGGTGCTTGAGGGATGGACAGTCTGGAGCGGGCTTATCCCTCCCTCGAGGGGAGGGGGGGGGGACAGAACACAGGGGGAGCTGAAGAGTAAGCGAGCTGGTTTTGAACAACACTAGAGCAGATCGCTTAGGAATGCTTGATGGAGGGAGATCGTACGATTGGGATATGAAAGGAAAAGGCGGTGAATGGAGGAAGAATGGCAAAGGTGGTAGCACATGGTGTTTTTATTTAAGGGTGACTTTTAGATTTCTGTGTATTAGTGATTTTGAATTACCTACAATGTTTTGTATTTATGAAATGTTTGCTACATACCTAATAAAGTGGCCTTTTTTGCTAATAAAGTCATAGTGGTATGCGATTTATTGTGCAATTAAAGGCTTGGTAAGATTTACAGCCCTGGAAGCAGATGTCCATGTGGCAGTCATCTAGCAGCTCTAGTCGAGTTATTTTTTCACTATAAATAACAACTTCAGACCTCCCTGGCTTTTCAGACAAGGGAAGATGAGTCACATGCCCCTTTTAATACCAGGATGACTGGTATTTTAATATCCTGCTAGTAAAAATAGGAAAATCACACAAAGCCGATATTTTTCCCCCAAATGTAAGAAGAAGACACTGCCAAGGCTGCCTGGGGGGCCCCGTAGGGGACCCTCAACAGGGCGGCCGCCTTAGTGCCTCAGGAAGGCACTGGAGTCTGCCGTCTAGGCTCCCTGGGCGTGGGACCAGGGGGACTTCCGGCCGGCCACTTCCGGTAGTGGGAGGGGGACAGGGGTACATATACTGTCCCCCGCCCACTGGGCAGTCTCTTTACCGCTGCCCGCCTCGCCTTTGGGAGGCGTGGCCAAGAGCGAGAGAAGGAATGACCCCTTTCCCACAACACTTATGGCTTCTGAAGTGGAGCAACGGATGAGGGGTTTGGGGGAGCGGTCCCTGGCACCAAGGACGGCGAAGCGATACAGGACTTGCGTGAAAAAAATGTGTGTAATCACGGGAGCATGGGAGGATGAAGGGTCTTCCCTGGAGCTCAGAGTACAAAAATTCATACTGTGGGCCAAGGATGGTGGGAAATCCCACCCGTGGATCTTGGGCCACTTGTCGGCCATCAGTCATCATGCCAGGTTGGGAGGACAGAGTGACCCTACCAAAGCCTTCGTTATCAGGGCTGCACTTAGATCCCCTGACAATAGGTCCCCCATCAGTTACACGATCTTACAAGGGATGCTGGACAGTATGCCCAGGGCCACCCGCTCGGGGTATGAGACAACCCTATTCTCTGCGGGTTTTGTGCTGGCCTTTTTGGGGCCTTTAGGATTGGGGAGCTGGTGGCGCGATCCAAGCAGGACACCTCCGGTGTAGCTTTGAATATCAAAGATGTTGACATTGACACGGCTTGTATCAGGATAGTGGTGAGGCAGTCTAAAACTGATCAAGCAGGGCAAGGGAGAGTGGTCCTGTTACAGGGGTTGGGAGATGCCAGATATTGTCCTTTGCTATGGGTCAAGGCTTATTTGGCCCTCCGCCCGGGGTTTGCGGGGTTCCTCCTTGTGCACGAGGACAGGTCTCCAGTTAATAAGTTCCAAGTAGACCACATTATGCAGGCATGCTTACGATTGTCTGTGCAGATAGAGGGGGGCAAGAGATTCAGTAGCCACTCCTTCAGGATCGGGGCAGCAACCACAGCCTTCCTTTCAGGGATGCCGCCAGAGAGAATTAAGCAAGTAGGGCGCTGGGAGTCTCAATGCTACAAGCGATACATAAGGCCTTAGGCGGGAGGGTGTGGCGAGCGGGCTCTCAGGCCCGCAGCCCCAACGTGCATTGATGTATATAAAGAGACACAGCTTTGGCCCAAGTCGCCACGTGATGTGGCAGTGTTATGTTGTGATGTGCAATTGTAGATTAGCAGTGTGTTTTTTGAATTACAATAAATGTTTTTTCAAACACAGCATTTCTTAATTTACCAGGAACCAAAGTGTGGGTAATTGGCCATTCAAGCATCACGAGAGTGGCACGGTGGGCTGAGTTCAGAAAGTGGCGGTATGGCTTCTCCGCCACTGAGATAACGTGGCTGGGTTACCCGGGGATGCGTTGGAGCGAACTGACCAGGAAGCTGCAGCAGAGACTTGGGGGTGGGGTTGCTCCACCTCACTTGCTGGTCATACATTTGGGAGGGAATGACCTGACTGCACTAGGTAGGAGAGTACTGCTCCAAGATATGAGAGACACCATGTGTCAATTGAGCAATCTACTGAGGCCATGTGAACTGTGGTGGTCAGAAATTACACCACAAGCAGTTTGGAGAGGAGCTCGATCTGGGGACGCCATTGAGATATCACGTAGGAAAGTAAACCGCGCCATGCATAAATTCACGGAGCAAAGGGGATTTGGCTTTCTCAGACATGGTTTACACCATGCCAAGTCCACGGGTTGGGCATGGACTTATTCTTACTAGACCTGGGGGAGGCCTTGGAAGCATCAGGATGTAAGTAGGAATATATGCCTTGGTGGGGGGGCCCTGGTTGTGACGGGGGCCACTCCCAGAGCTGTGAAGGAGTTACAGGGCGATCCAGAGTCTGCAAGATACCGATCGGTACTTTAAGCAGCAGCACAACAAGGGTGCTAAGCCAAGGATACCCAAGGATGTCTTAGCGTTGTCCCCTGGAAGAACTACGGTTGTGGGTCTGAGCAACCGGGGGCTGCCTGGAACGCTGCGCCCACCTTTTGGGGGGCATGAGTAAGGGAGTGGACTGGTGGTCCACTGATGGGAGGGGTGGCCCCTCCCAGTAATTGGTAAACACCGATTGGCGACGGCCACGGTGTAATTTGGCCCATCAGGCAGGCAGGCGGCATAAGGGTTGGCCTGCCCTGGGATCGCCCGTAAAATAACTCACCATGTTGGCATATTTGTTATGCAAATAAACCTGCAGCAATTTTCTCCACTAACAAGGTGTTGTGTGGTTTATTGAGGTATTTTGCTGCATGATAACTGATTACTGTTGCCGATATTGGCACTAATAAAATGTGTTAGATAATTGCTTAAATTACTTCAGACTAAGAATTAAACAATGACAGCACGGTCACGTTAAAATTAATACAGCCATAAATTCCATTTACGAATCGAGTCTGGGACCTTGCAGAAACGTAAAACGTTGACAAATGACCGGTATGTTTCCCTACGAAATGTCTCAAAATGTATTTTTCCCCTAGGAAAGGTGGAAACCCTAGGACCAAGAGGCACCCTACACGATTTCGCTGATAAGAAAAGGTTTAAGGAAGCCAACGTGTTATTGCTTCGAATGGCAGGACCGGCTTAGAGTGTACCTCAATACTCGGAGGTACTCAGTCTGAGATACGCTTAGTAAATCGTGGACTCGTCTGTTTCCTTTGATGGATTAGTTCGATCTCCTGCTGTCCGTAGTTTTGTTCAAGACTGCACCGTTCCAACATGGCCGTCACAAGGCCACAAAGGTAATCTTGCATTTAGCCCAATTCGGTAACCAGCTGGTCCTCGACTCGCGAAACAAAACAGTGACGCACAGACTAACCGTGAAGTGTCCAGTAAGATGTACGACATTGCCATCTGATTGGCGTAACCTTTCGTTAAAATCTGCACTTATGAGGCCTTGAGTGACGTACGGGGTTTTTCACAGGTCTTTACGTTCCACGTCGGGCGTTGGAAGGGAGTTACGCTGGGACGCCCTGCCTATCTTCCGCTGCATCCAACAATGAATGCATCTCGCAGTCGCACCGCCCAGGCGGAGACACACAGACGGTGTACAGTGTTTGTAACACATCTGTTGCTGATTAGCAGCGCCCTCGAGATTTGTAATGGTAAGAAATCCTCCGAAATCACATATAGATGTTAAACGTTTACTGCGCCAACCGTTCAGCCTGTCTTCTACGATAGATACCGTTCAAAGAACACGTCCTATAACAACACTGTCTTCTAGAACGCCATCCAACGAACCCCGCCTGTGCAGTAGCCAGAGACCAGTTACTTTAACAGCAAGTATGGGGCACCATGCAGATAGTCAAGTTGAGTCAGTTGACATATTTTAAGCAGCAACTCTCAAAACACGTTGGTTAGTTAACCGCTTGACTGCTAGAGCATTCCCTCACTGATATAAATCCTTTTTGGATGTTAGGGATTGTTTGTATGTAAGCCTTCATTTTTTTCCACATAATGATTCTTCCATGACATTTTTGCGTGCCTTTTATAGGTATCCACCGTTTGTAGATTTCAGTGGAGGGAATAACAAAGTTGGCCAAAATGTTTTAAAATTTAGTTTTTTTGTAGGAAAGTTGGGGTAAAAAGTATTATGCAAAACGGGTAAAAAAAAAAAAAAATCCTGTCCTAGGAGTACCATCTTTCCAGCTTTGAGGAACAAGCGGCGTTGTATAATTTGTTTCTGTTTGCCACCGTTTTTGCATTTTAAAAAAAAAAGAGGTAGTACATTTTTCCTAACTTTTGTAGTTTTAGCCTACTTGCAGTTTGTGGGGGAAACGTGTGAAATCCATGTGTTATCCCGGTAAGCTATAAGTTTTTGAAAAGTTGATAAAATTCAGAATTAAAAAAGGGGTCATTTGCGTAGCTCCTTCAATGTTTTCTCAAATAAATGAACTATTGAAATAAAGCGAAAATGAGTACAAAAAGCAGCAATATATGTCAACCGTTTCAACTGTAACTTGTGATGCTCCCCGATTACAAATGCAATATACTATTAAGTCCAACTGACCCTTCTGGTTGTGGTGATATATAGAGTTTGTAGGTTCTCAAAAAATACTCAATGCGCTGGGCCAGCAACAGAGCTACACCTTACAATGATGTTTCTTTGTTTATTAACTATATATCGATGCAGATAGTAAAGCGTGAAAGATGGATTTGAAGGTTGTGGGTTCCCTGTCCTCCTTGTTTTCCCCTTGCTCGGCGCTTCTTGCTGGATGGCGTCTGGGCGGGGGGTTGGGGGACGGTCTCTGTTTGGTGGTATTGGCCTGTCCCCCTGGTGGGTGCCGCATTTCTTTCTTCCCTGTGCTGCGCTCTTCTGCTGTACTGGCCTGCGGCCTTGGCTCCCTGTTTTCCGCTGCTGGGGGTGTGACGGGGCTGGCGGGTGCTGTGGCCGTCCGCCCGCTCCCCGGTGCACGCTTCTGCTCTCCTGGGCTTTTCGTTTTTGGGTGAGGTTCGGCCTGGTTTGTTCCTCTGGCCTGTGGGCTTCCGGCCTTCCTGCCCTGCGTGCTTCTGTTCCCCCTGGTTGGTGCCTGGTTGGATTTCCGCCTTGGTTGCCTGTTGCCCGGCTTCTTCCGCCTACTGCCTGTCCGCCCTGTTGGTTCCTGCCTGTTCTTGTGGATTCGGGCCTGGTGCGTGCCTCTCTGGGTGCCTGCCTGTGGCTCCTGCTGCTGGGCACTTCTTGCGTCCTTCCGGGGGTGTTGGTATGGCCCGTGCTCGGGGTGCCTTGTTTCTTTCTGCCCCCCTGTGCCTGGCCGGTGCTCTGGGCTTCGCTGTGTGGGGTTTCCTGGCCTGTGGCCTTTCCTCCCTGCTGGCGCCTGGTCATGTCTTGGTATTGCGGCTGGGCGCGCCGGTGCCCTTGCGTTCGCTCCTCTCCTGCCCTCCGGCGTGCCCTCCTGCCTGGGTTGGTGGGCTCCTTCCCCGGCGGGTTCCCTGTGGGTGAGGTTCGTGCTGGTTGTGGGTCGGGGAGATGGGCCTGCGGCCCCCCGGTATTCCCCCGACTGCGGCCCCTCTGCTCTTGCGCTTGGCCCCTGCTTGTGTTTGGCTGGGTTGCTTCTTGCATCCTGCGTCGGGGTCCTTGGTGCTTCCGGCCTCCCTGTTTCTTGGGTTTCCGGGGGGGGGGGAGGGGGGGGGTCTGTTGTGCCCTCCCTCTGTCGCGGTTGTTCTTGGCCTTGGTTGGCTGTGGGCTCCAGGGCTGTCCTGGTGTGGCCCCTGGTGGGCTTTCTGGCTGGTGTTGCCGCTTGCCTCTTACCTCTTGCCTTGTGCTGTGTTGGGTTGCGCTGGGTTGGCTGGTGGGTTTGGTTTCCTTTGTGGTTTCCTTTCCCCTTGTGTCTCTTCTTTGTGGCTTGGGGTCGTTTGCCTCTCGCTGCCGCTCCTTTTGCCTCCTGTGGTGGCTGGGTGTGGTGGGTCTTCCTTGGCTTCTGCCTGGGTGGATCCTTGGTTTATTGGGTGCGCTGCTTCTGCGCCACTCCCTGTTTGTGGGTTCGGGCTGCCCTGTGCCCTTCTTTCCGGCTTGTGGGTGCCACTCCCGGTGTCCTCCTCGCCGTGCCTTTTCTTGGGCTTGGCCGGTGGTTTTGTTGGTGAGGCTGCCGGTTGTGGTCTGGTGTCTGCCTCCCCTAATGTGTGGGCCGCGTTTCTGCGTCCCCGCTCCCCTTTTTCGGCCTTGTGCTGGTGGTTGGCTATGCCTGGGCCCTGCGGCTGTGGTTTTCCCCCTGTGGGCGTGTCATTGGGCTTGTGCGTTTCCCGCTCCCGTGCGGCCTGTGGTGTCTGTGGCCGTTGCTCTTGCTGGCTCTGCGTTGTTTGTTCTTCCCTTTTTGGGTAAGTTTCCCGCTCCCCCCCGAAGGTCGTGCGCCTTTAGTTTCTCCGGGCTCCTCTCCTTTGGTTTGGGGGTGCCTGGGGGGTTCCGGGGGGTGCTGCTGGGGCCTCCGCTCTGCCTCTGTGGCGTTTGCTACCTTCCGGTCTTTGTTTTTGGCCTTCCTTTGCGGGGTCCATGCCTGGGTTCTTCCCTGGCCGCTCGTTCCCTGGTGCTTTTGGGCCTCTTGCTGGCCGGTGGTTCTGGCCCTGTTGGTCTGGGTGCCGGGTTGGTCCGGTGTACTTTCCTGTGCTGCTCCTTTGCGCCTGGCTGGTGCTATGTGACCTTTTCTGTTGGTTGCCGGTTTTGGCTTGCCGGTCTCCCTCTCTGTCCCCCGGCTGCTTCTCCTCTCTTGGTGGCTTGGCTTGCTTCGGTGCCGGTCCCTGGGCCCCTTCTTGGTTGGGGTTTTTGGGGTTGGGTCGGTTGGCCCTTTGCCTCTCCTTTCGGGTTCTGTTGCTCCGTTTTGGGATCCTCCGGGCTGGCTGGCTTGTTTTTTTTCCAGATAGTTTTTTTTTTGGTCTTCTGGCCTGCATGCGTTGTTGGGCTGTTGGCCTCCTTGTTCTCTTCCTGTTTTGCCCTTCTTGGGGTTTGCCTTGGGTGGTTCCTTGGTGTCCTCCTGACCTGTGGGTCGGCACTTGGTTGGTGGGGGTTCCTTCTTCCCGGTTCTGGGGTTTGTTTCCCTGGTTCTGTGTTCGACCCTTGGTTGTTCTCTCCTGGCTGTTCGCTGGCCGTGTGTGGAGTCTGCTTTGGGTGGTGCTTGTTGCTCTCCCGGGCCTTGCTTGGGTGGGTTCCTGGGTTCGGGTCCCTGTGTATCCTGCTTGTGGTTGCCTCGGTCCTGGCCTCTGGCTGGTTCCTGTGCCCGGGTTTTCTTCTCCCGGTGTGGCGGCCTTGGCTGCGGCCGACCGGTGTCTCTGCTGGGGTTGGCGGCTTGTCTTTCCTGCCTTTTGGCCTGGGCCTTCTGTGGGTTTCTGTGCCTCCGGTTCCTTTTGCCGTGGTTGTCGGCTGTTGATCGATGTGTGGGGGGGGGGGCCTTGTCTGGATGCCTTGGCCCCTTTCTTCCTGGTTGTTGCTCTGGGTCGGTGCCTGTTTTCTTGTCGGGTTCCTTCCTCTTCGGTCTTTGTGGCTCTGCGGGTGGCTTCCCCTGGTGTGTTGGGGTTGGTCCTGTGGTTGGTCGCGTTCGGTGTTTCTCTGAGTTTGGCGTGCCTCTTCGTTCTCCTCTTCCTTCCCCTCGCCTCTTGGTGTGGTATTTTGTGGGTTGGTCCGGCTGTGGGTCGCCTTCTTCCCTGTTCTGGGGGGTTCGCTCTCTGTCTTACCCTGCTGTATTCCTTTCTGGGCCTTTGGCCTGTCTCCCTGTGCGGCCTGCTCTCGAGCGCTCTTGAGCGTTGGTCCGAGCTGTACTGTTTTGTCCCTGTTGAGGCGGCTGCTTGGTGGTGCCTGGGGCTGTGGGCTTCTCCCTTGGTGGTTTTTCTCCCGGGTTGTTTGCCCTCCTGGCTGGGTTGCTCCATTGGGGGCGCTTCAGCTTCTTCGGGGATCCCTTTCCCTGGTGGTTCGAGGGGTGGTTTCTCTTTCTGCCCCTCTGGGAGTTCCCTTGGGTCTTGCTTCTGGGTGCGGGGCTTGCCTGGGGGGTCCATTGGGGGCTTGGCTCTGGGTGTCCGCTTGGTTGGGGGCGTGCTTGGTTGGGTGCTCCTTCCTGCGTTCTTCTTGTGGGCTCCTTTTGCTCCTCTGGGGTGCCACTTTTCGGTCTGGTGCCCTTGGCGTTGGTGGTGTTCCGGAAGACCGGGTTCTCTGCTTTGGTATTCTCCAATTAGTGAGGAATGGGACGAGGACGGAGGAACCTGGGGGTAATGTCCTATTACTTACCGGTAATCTTCATTACTCCTGGTCCCGTAGTCCTCGTCCCATTCCTTACTTCCCTCCCTCCCTGGCGGCCGGCCTTCCGGTTGTTGGCTTGGTATTTTCAGGCTGCATGCTGGGCTGGTACCGCTTATATACTCCCGGCTTTTTTTTCTGGCGCGGAGATAGTAATCTCCAATTAGTGAGGAATGGGACGAGGACTACGGGACCAGGAGTAATGAAGATTACCGGTAAGTAATAGGACATTATTCGGCACATAGCATTATCATAGCTGTAAATAGGGTCCATAAGTATTATGCTGCACAGGGCATTGACACTGCTGTGGGTAAAATCAATAAATATTAGGCTGCTCAGGGCGTTGACACTGTTGTTGGCAAAATCAATAAATATTATGCTGCTCAGGGGTTTGACACTGTTGGCAAAATCAGTAAATATTATGCTGCTCAGGGGTTTGACACTGTTGTTGGCATACCCCTGACTCCCACCAGACCCTCGTCTCTTCAGTCCCAGCCCCGCAGGCTCGATGACGGGTGATTCCCCTGTCCCTAACCCAGGGGAGGGGCGGCTATGGGCCTCACTCGGGTCTCCCGCCCTCCCCTGGGGTTACCTTACTCTTCGGCCAGTCATAGGCCCTTGCGCGGGTTCCTTGGCCTCCCGGCGATGTCCGGGCCGAGGGCCTTTCTCCCGTGGCAGTTCAGCAGGAGGGTGGTTTGAAGGGCAGAGGTCTGCTCCTCACTCGTCCTGGCTCGCGCCCGCAGTCGCCTACGCAACGCGACCTGCGAGAGCACAGCCCAGTCAGCAACCCAGGCAGCGGCGGGGGTGGTGTCTCGCAGCCCGCCCCCCCGTCATGTGATCTGAGTAACAGGACTTCAGGCCTAGTGCGGCCCACAGGAAACCTCGGCGGTGCGCTCTCCTCACAGAGGACCGCGTTTCCAATCACAAAGGCAGCGACGGGGCCCCAGTCCCTCTCACGGCCCCAGGTGACAGGAGAAATGGTCCAGCGGACCCCAGGCCACAGCGGTAAGGGTCTCCTTATGGAATCTCCAGCAGGGGTGGCTCAACTTAAAGGGGGTGATCTACAGCTCTGGGCAATCATCCCGGACAGCCAGTTTCCCCAGATCTGTGGCGCCAGTCACGTTTCTACCCATTCCAGAACAGCTGTCAATTACAAGGTCTGGCATACTCCAGGGATATAAAGACTTTGGGCCAGTGATGGAACTTCCTGTCCCTAGTCCCTTTAGAAGTCCTAACTAGGCAAATAGCCCATAAAGTAGGCTTGTTCCCCACGGTCCGAGGCTAGTGGCAGGGTTGGGTCACAAGGTAGGGGGCAGTGTCGACTGGGGGGGAAAAGCAGGCCCTAGGTACGGTCAGTTCCCCCCTCTAGCACACCCACCTCCCTACTCAGGTGCCTGGCTCCTGACTACCTCACCTCACACCTACTGCACAAAATGGCCGCCGCCCCTCACCCCTATATATAGCCTGGGCCCTGACTAGCCAGAGTGACCCAGAAGGTTCTGGAACCCCTCATGACAGCCTATGGCCCAGGTTCTGAGGTGACAGTGTAGGCCACCATTTTGTAGAGGAGACCTCATCCACCCTCCATTTTGGAGAAGCACCTTGTGCCTCACCCTCAATTGGTGAGAATGGGCACCCAGTGCCTCTACGTCCACACCAAAAAGTGACTAGTAGACAGAAAAAATTGGAGGGTAAAAGAAAAAAAAATAAGGAGGGAACAGCCAAAGGACTGGCAGGTCTAACACGCGTCCCCCCCCCCCAGCTGAAAGTGGGGGAAGCTACCCAATCCCTTGGGAGTTCTCCTCACTAAGGCGGAAGTACCTTGTGAGACCGTCGGCATTGGCGTGGTCCACTCCTGGGCGATGTTCCACCCTAAAGTCCATTCCCTGTAGGGAGATGGACCACCTTAACAACTTAGGGTTCTCGCCCCTCATTTGCATCAGCCACCTGAGGGGCCGGTGGTCGGTCTGAACTAGGAAGTGCGAGCCAAACAGGTATGGCCGCAGCTTCTTCAGGGCCCACACCACCGCAAAAGCCTCCCTCTCAATCGCACTCCACCTCTGTTCCCGGGGGAGTAGTCTCCTGGATAGGAAAACCACAGGTTGGTCCAGACCCTCCTCATTGAGTTGCGACAGCACTGCCCCGATGCCATGCTCCGACGCATCCGTTTGGACGATGAATTCCTTGGAGAAGTGAGGCCCTGAGGACAGGTGCCGCACACATTGCCTTTTTCAAGGTGTCAAAGGCGTGTTGACACCCCTCGGTCCAGATTACCCTTCGAGGGTGCTTTTTAGAAGTGAGCTCAGTCAAGGGAGCCACGATTGTACCATACCCCTTGACGAAGCGTCGGTAATAGCCGGTGAGGCCCAGAAAGGCTCGGACCTCCGTCTGAGTCTTGGGGGTTCCCAGGCCATGATAGTTTCAATCTTGGCCTGGAGGGGTTGCACCTTGCCCCGACCCACCAAGTTGTGGTAAATAAAATAAATATTACCGGACTGAATTTCATGCGGAATCTTAAATTAAAGTAAATAGCTCAAAATAACAAGAGGCAGAATCTGTGGTATAAGAGGTTTTCTAATGGGCTTTATTCAAAATGGCCGACTCGAGTCGCGGCCCTCAGGTTCCGTCACCACGAAGGTTCAGGAAGTGAAGTACAATAATTTATTAACAGACATGTATTTTTATAATAAGTTCATTACAATGAAACGAATGTAGAAGGCGTAACATTTGATAAGAAAAGTGACAAAACAGTGACATAATCGAAACTAGGCGTAATAAGGAATAAAAGAAACATGATTGGTTAGAATTATCAGACATAGGTGGATCTATAAGATAATACTTGGCATAGATGCGCGCGCGGCAGCATGACGTGTAATTGACGTGCAACTAGGGGGTGAAGGGGACTTGACATTTAACTCTACATGTGGAGACGAGAAGTCTGGGGTCAAGTCAACCTAATCCCAAATCATATCTAACATCCTATGTTTAAAGAACTGTGTTATCCACAAGGGAAGAGACTCTCGGACAGAATCTATTCTATACTGACTGTGTACGTGTACAAGCGTCTAAGTGTCTATATGAGATGCGAGGGGCAGAAAACTTTCCATGGCAACAGGGCTATGAATCACTTGCAGGAGGACGGAAAGGCTGAGTCCTTTGCTTGTGAGCTAAAGGAAATGTTTACCTAAATCACTGGACAGGAATGCATCGGCTGGAGAGCAAAATAGATAATTCGAAGGTGAAATACAACTTCTTGGCAGACAGGCGAAAACTGGCCGAGGCAGGCACCGTTAGCTGCACAGGGAGTAGGACAAAGTTCATGGATACAGATGCGAGCTCAAGCTGAAGCTGTCAGAGACAGAGAGCAGGGAAAGGCTTTGAGGACAGAATCGGGCCTACTCGCCTGAACTGTAAAAATGAAGTAACTTAGCCATATAAAGTCGGTGGCCTTTCATACTTAGGAATCGAATATCCAGCCCATTGATGGCGGATCTGACAGAGAACATGTTTGACGGTAGACACACATATGTTTGCGTCTTAGAAACTGGAACTGGAGGGAACATACATGTACTTGTAACATGCATATAGAACCGTTGGGGTCCAAGATAGGGGACATAACTGATCAGGAAAATCCATATTTCCACATTCCCTCCTTGTCCCCTTCTTGCCCTTCACGAGACATCAATCTTCATCATTCCATTGATTTGCTCATGGAGCATCATTTCTTCTTCCTTCTTCTTCCGGTATTTTGAACGAGAATTGTGATATGGAATGCATGATGTGGCACACAGACCACAAATCGCTGGTCCACATTGCAGGCATAGACAACAACTGAAGAGCATAAGAAGGCCAATACCTAGGAAGGATAAAACTCTCCATCCCCAGGCTGATATCACACTCCAAAACCACCCGGACCACGTCCAAGTGCCTGGATTCTCGTGTATCTGGCTTACAATCTTATGAAGGCGTGTTATAGCTTTATATACAGATGGCGAATTCTCTGGTATGAATATACAGCAGCTGGATCCGATGACCCTACAAGCTCCGCCCCTATCGGCCAGGATGACGTCAAGGACAAGACGATTCTGGAGAACAACAATTCTCATCACTGATTGTTCCTCTGTCAGATTGCCTAGGGCGGCTATAGTCTCGTTTACTACAGCTTCAAGAGTCTTGGTGAGTCTGCGTATCAGCTTACTATTTGATATTGTACCTATATAGGGAAAGATACCTTTATTGAAATCTACATACTTGTCCCATGCTGTCTCAGTATAATCGACAACTGGGAGATCTCTTTGCTCTCTATTGTGTACTAAATGAACATCTCGATAATAATCAGGAGGAGCTAGGAAAACAGGTGGCAAAAGGAATGCTATGTAACAGGTACCATCCCAATCTAGAGGCAGACGCATATATGCCGTCTGACCACATATGAAGTAAGAATGGCGAGAAGCTCTAAATGAAGATTTGCCTTGATCACTATATTCTACTGTAGTAACGCATTGGCTATGGCCCATATGTATGGAACCAACTTTTCTTACACATAATTCACCCTTAACTGGAAATACTGACATAGTGGGCAGAATTAGTTCAACTTCGGATTTGACATTCAGAATCATAAGATTAGGCGTAAAATTACCTAATTTATACACTTCATTTTCTAAATCAGTTCCTGTTCTACTGGGGTGACCCTCCTTATTAGGGTGACAGACTTTGAATAAAACTAGATTCAGATTTCCCCATATCCAATGTTGTTGATAAACTGCTGTGTCTGGGTCTATGGAATTTAATAAACTAAACCATGCTCCACAGGAGCCATTGTGTGTGAATGGATGTGGAAAGAAAGGCAGAACTCCTTTGTTATTCTGATAGGGAGGAAGTCGGCCACACACCCAACAATTGGTCGCATTACTAGTCTGATGGGAATGATGTAACATACTAATGAATGTGTTATTGCGCAGCGCAAGTCTATAAGATAATTCATGTGGCGGTAGGTCACTAAAAGAATGTTCATCAGTTATATTGAAAACACGTTTAGAAACAGGATAATACATATGCAACAATATACTTGCAGTAACTATTAAAAAACTCAAGGAAGACAAAATTAATAAAGTCACAATACAGTGGTTACGCAGTAATTTACAATAAGCATGTCGTTTCATTATGATTCTGGACTCTACATGATTCAGACCTAAGGGGTACATGTCGGGACAGATTCAACCGCTTCACCTTGGAGAGGACTTAAACAATCAAATCGTCCGACAGTTTAGATCTGGACCTGAGTTTCTGTTTATAGCACTGAGAGTCATTCTGTTCAACAAAAGGAAGTTTTGAATCAGTCTGTGAGGGAGTGCAGGGCACAGTGTCTATATCTGAAGGTAGTCCATGAAATTTTTTGACGTGACTGGAATGAATCCACCCTTTTCGTCCCTCGATCTTCACGGCTGTTCTTGTGGTCAACAGGACCAACTTGGGTGCTTTCCACCTGGGCTCCAATTGACTTTTCCTGTCGAAGTTTCTCACAAAGACAAGATTACCCGGAACAACGTCATGGGGTTTCGCCTCAGTGTTGTCGGGAAAGGCTGCAGCTACCTGTGAACGAGAAGATTGTAGTGCAGACATCAAGGAAGCCAGGTAATCTGTCAGCATATTACAGTCAACATCAGTTATTTTACGTGGTATAGGCGTCCCCCACATATTCGGTGGTCTACCAAAGATCACCTCATACGGGGATAGCCCTGTTCTAGAGTGTGCTACCATTCTCATGTAAAAGAGTGCAACTGGTAATGCTACTATCCAGTCGACACCTTTCTCTCTACATATTTTGGACAGTCTGATTTTCAGTGTCTGGTTATGTCTTTCTACGAGACCTGCTGCCTCGGGGTGTCGGACACAGTGGAATTTCCACTGATATCCCAACAAGAGTGAGACATGTTTCATTAATTCGGATGAGAAAGGCTGACCGTTATCTGAATATACAACACGTGGTAAACCGTACCGTGGGAAGAATTCTCGAACTAGCTGCTTGGCAGTAGTCGGGGCAGTGTAATCTGATACGGGATACGCCTCTGTCCAACGGGAGAGAGCGCAGACAACTACGAGGACATATTTGAATCCTCGACAACGTTCCATCTGAATATAATCCATCTGGAGGACTTCAAAAGGATGGTCAGGAGGCTGAAATCCACCCTGCTCTACGGGAACACTCTTTCCTGGATTAAACTGACAACATATCATACAGGTACGAACTTTTTGTTTAGCTGCTGCTCGTAAATGTTTGTTGAACCAAATGTGCTGAATGCTGTCTAGCATAGCCTTCTCTCCTAAATGTGCTGGACTGTGAACTGTAGCTATAATGGCTTGAACCATGGAATCAGGGAGAAACCATACAGATTTCTCCTTCGTCATCCATCCTTGATCTGTCTGGATCCCTCCTAGTTCAGTCCATTTCTTTATTTCTTCTGCTGTGGCATGTGTCTGTATGTCAATTACGTCAAGTGTGGGATCCTTAATTGTCATACACTGTGTTGGTGTCTGAACTATTGGCTTTGTCATGTCTAATGTGCGATTCTGAGCAGTCTGTTTAGCTGTTCTGTCAGCTAAATCATTGCCTTGAGAAATGGTATCAGTAACCTTCGTGTGTGCTTTACATTTCATAATTGATATAGCAGTGGGTAGATGTATTGCGTCTAACAAGGCATGAATGAGGGGTCCGTGCTGAATGTGGGCACCATGGGACGTTAGATAACCTCTCTCTCGCCACAGCACGCCGAAGTCGTGTACAACTCCGAATGCATAACGTGAGTCAGTGTATACATTAACTTTTTTATTTGTGGCTTGAATACAGGCTTGCGTTAGAGCAATAAGTTCTGCTGCTTGGGCTGACAGAGTATCTATACAATGTGTCTCAATAACTTCAGTGTCTGTTGTGACTGCATACGCGGCCACTAAATCTCCTGTACTTGCTCTCATGCATGATCCGTCTACATACAACGTCAGGTCTGGATCTAACAATGGAACGTCTGTCAAGTCTTGTCTAGGTTTCGTCTTTATTTCAATGATTTCAACACAATCATGAGCTAGTGGGTCTGTTCCAATTACAGGTAATAGTGTAGCAGGATTCAATGTATTACACCGTCGGATCTCTATGTGTGGTTGAAACAATGTTAGTTCATAACCGGTAAGTCTTGCTATGGTCAAGTGTTGTGTTTGTGTTCGGTTCACAAGAACCTCTACTGCATGTGGTACTTGAACTGTCAATGGGTGTCCTAATACTATGGCATCGCTTTGTCTGATTGCTAAAGCTGTCGCTGCCACTGATTTCAGGCACGCAGGCAAAGCCTGAGCTACGGGATCTAATGTACTGGAAAAATAAGCACATGGCTTGCGTGATCCTGCTTGATCCTGAGTGAGTACTGACAAGGCAGTACCTTCGCGTTCTGTAATAAAGAGTGTAAAAGGTTTGCTATAACATGGTGTTGCTAAAACAGGTGCTTGACATAAAGCTTCCTTTAGGCTTTCAAAAGCTTGTGTATGTTCCTGAGTCCAAGGGAGAACAGTCGATGTGACTGCCTCCTGTGTGGTTAACTGAATGAGTGGTTTTGCTAGAAATGTGTACTGAGGGATCCACTGCCTACAATATGAAGTGAGGCCTATGAAAGCCCGCACTTCCTTTTGTGTCTGGGGTATTGACATGTTAGCAATTAACTGGATGCGATCGGGTGTAAGCTGCCTTCCCTCCTTGGACAGCGAGTGACCAAGATAAATAACTCGCTGAACACAGAATTGCAGCTTAGAAGGGGACACCTTGTGCCCCTTGTCGGCTAGGAAATGTAAAACTGTCAGAGAAGCTTTTTCACATTCTGGCTCGCTTCTCGCGGTGATCAGCAGATCATCGACATATTGAAGCAGTGCAGTATTGACTGGCATGTGTATACTGTCAAGTTCTCGTTTCAGTGCTTGGCTGTAGATGCTGGGGCTTTCTGTAAATCCTTGGGGAGCGCGTGAGAATTTAAAGCTGCGCCCATTTAAACTGAATCCGAACAAGTATTGGCTTTCCGGATCTATTGGGACGCTGAAAAAGGCATTCTTGAGATCAATTACAGTAAAGAATGTTGCTTCGGAATCAATTGCTGTCAACAATGATGATATATCAGGGACCACAGGGAATTGTGGTACAATACACTTGTTTAGTTCACGCAAATCAATAACCAATCGGTACACTGGTGGGGCAGTAGGATCAGTTCGTTTAAGAATCGGAATTATCGGTGAATTACATACATTGGAGTCTGTTTCTACAACTACTCCCTGGGCAATTAGCTCATCAATGATTTTCAACAAAGCCACTACAGCATCATGCGGTAACTTGTATTGTCGCATTCGTGGTAGTACCACTCCTGCTTTCAATGTAACTCGATAGGGTGTAATGTTCATGCAGCCAACATCCGTAGGGCCTTGTGCCCATAGATGTACTGGTAAAATCTGTAGTCGGGGATCCATGTCTCTAGACACATAGTGACCTTTAAAATCACGCAAAAACAACCTTACTCCTTCCGGAGAACAACATATTATGGCTCCTAGTGCTTTCAGAGTCTTAATTCCTAACAAATTTTCTGGGCATGATTTAGTAAGCAATAAATCTGTAGTTCGTGTCAAAGGTCCTATCGTAAGTGGTAGAGGCTGTGATACTTCATTAACAATAGGTTTTCCTGAAAAACCAAGGGAAACATTTTGAGAGCCTGAGAGGGGTGCCCCTGGAACTTCACTACGTTTTATGGTTGTTCGACTTGCCCCTGTATCGAGTAAGAATTTTCTATCTTGACCTAATAATTCACTATGTACATAAGGTCCTTCTTGATCTACCGGAATCTCGATAAGCGGTAAGTCAACTTCCCTCTCTAGGCTGGTTCATGCGTAACGCTGATACTCAGGGTATTCATACTGTGCAGTCTGATACATTTGTTGTGTTGTGGTTTGTGTGGCAGTAGCAGGCAACGGTGGTGCAGCTGGCACAAACTGTATGGGTTGCTGTGAGGCTGGCATAGACTGTTGCTGAACTGGCACGGACTGTCCATGCTGCATAGCTCCTTTTTCATTCTGATCTTGTCTAACTAATCGTGGTCTCTCTTTTGCAATACCTGTAGCTATATTTCGTTTCAGGACTTGACAATCATGTACATAATGGCCTAGTTGTTTACAGTAATTGCAGGTTCCTTTTACAGGAACTGCAGAATCACCAGAATGTGTCACACCCTTTTTGTGACCATCTGCTGGTACTGTCTGAGAAACTAGCATTTTCATTTTTGTATCCTTCATGCGTCTATGCTCGTGTTCTTGTTCATCCCTAATTCTATTGTGATGATACTGTAACATTTGTAGCATTTGCGACGGAGTGTTACTTTGCCAGGTACTCTCGAATTTCAATATTCTATTCTTCACTGGAGGCAATGCATTTTCCACTAATTTTGTCACAAATAAATGTGGATATGAGTCACTACTTGCTTTTATACCACTATTTATACCAAAACATTTTTCAAATCGAGCATAATAATCGCTTGTGTCTTCATCTTGCTTTTGTTTACAGGCTGTGATTGCACCCCAATCTTCCTTTTTTGTAGTTAATAAACGTGGCAGTACCTGTACTAGTAAACCTGGTAATAGTTTAACTTTATCCCCGAGCCCTGAACCTGCAGCTCGGCCCCTTTCTTCCTCTGCTAATGCTGTCCAGTCTATCTTTTGGTCTCCCACTTCCCACTCTTTTTCTTTCAGTTTTTCATATATGCCAGCAGGCAAAAGCACCTTTAATATCGTCATAATATCAGGAAAGGTGTACTCTCCCATCAGTAACATGTCTTTAATTTCTCGGTGGAAACCCGCTGGGTCTTTGTCATGACTAGGTACTACTTTCTTCATTTCTAATAATTCCATTTTTGATATGGGTGTGTAAACAAATACACGGTGAAACTCATTGTCTTCGCCTTTTATTGGGTGCACTTCCCGTAAAGGATTTTGTCTATCCATGTAGTACGGTGCTCTTTCTCTGGGGGGCAAGGAGAGAGAATCCGGACTTACAAAAAGGACATACTGCTTACGTGACACTAATATCTCTTTAATTAGCTTGTTACTAGAACCTCTCCATCTGTTCGTGAGTAGTTCCGTTAATATATCAGGTAAAGGACCAGGGTCAGCATGTTGGCTCTTATATAATATGAGGAGTTGCTGAATCATATAGATTCCAGCTAAACGTTGTTCATCTGTACTGAGGTTGAGAAACGTGTGTGCTACGGTCTCATCACCGTATTTTTCAGGACTAACAATCCAGTGAACGGCTGATCTGGCTAATTCTTGCTCATCTATGGAATCGAGGAGGTGGTAACCTCTTCGTTCTCGTAGTATTTTATCTGCGGCTTGAAACGAATGTTCAGGAGATTTCAGATTTATTACAGGCGTCGGATACGTTCTGCTATTATTTGGACATACAGAGTGTATTGGATCAGAAAAACATCTAGTATTTTCACAAGATCTTCCTCTGCCTACATAGGCTATGGTCTCTGACTGTCTTGCAGAATTCCCTGATTCGGACACTTCATCTTGCTCAAACTCGTCTGTTCCCAATCTCTCTTCATGAATACGCTCTATTTCTTTACGTATTTTTCGGCACATGGCTATTATACAATTTTGCTTATCGTGTCTCCCTTCTGATATATTCTGACTCCATCTTGTAAGAATAAGCATTGCATTCCGGTCTACCCCCGGACGATCTTGATTTCTGATCACACAGTTTATGAGGAAACGTAACAGTTCCCCCTGTATTTCTACTTTCTGGAATTCCATAGCTCTGTTAATACATCCTGGATCTCGTCCTGTTTGAACAAAATGATATATGTTATCCAGATGCGTAGTCATCCCTGGTAACCTTGCTAAATACTCTGCGGCTCGTCTGATACGTAATGATGCCAGGACCATTTCGTCCTCTTTACCGACCACGGGGTCATATCTACAATTTACAAGGAGTTCCTTAAGCGTACGTTCATTTACGAACTTAGGTGTACGTGAATGTGCTGACTCTTGAAAAACAAGTTTATTTATTCTAGGTGGTGTGAAAGTACTGCTAGCACCTCCCGTGGCCCCATCTGGGGCGTCGGGTGTGAATGGGTTCGCCGAACGTGACACAGCAACTATGGGTGTCGATACCCCTGTAGAGTCGACTGCGGAGACAGATGCGGAAACAGATGTGCTTGCCGATGCTTGTATCGGGACTTGCTGTTGCACGGGGACAGATACCTGATCCTGACGTTGAACCCCTCCGCCAGACGGTCTATGTGGTGCAGCGTTAGCATACTCGGGAGCTGCGTCATCTAGATATGAGGAAAGAAAAACATCTTCTGCGGTTCTGGGATGCCCCTTTGGATGTACCTTAATTGGAAATAACGGGGGTGGCAAGTCTTTTGGTATCTCTGGAGCAGCCTTAGGTAGTCCTTCGGCTAGAAGGGGATACATACCATTCATAAGAGCATTTCTTTGTCTATTCACTTGTTCTGATTTCACTCGGATACCTTCCTCAATTAATAGATTTTCTTGAACTTTATTTGAACTTTCTTTACTCCTCTCTTCTTGTCTACGTGCTTTTTCTGTTCGTCTATGAGATTCTTTACGCCATAACTCAACAGCGTCTTTCTGTGACTGTCTGACCTTTCTTTTCCATAACTCTTCCTCCACTTTCATGATGCACTCTGCATCCCAGGTTCCCGCTATGGGCCACCTTTGACTTTCCGGTAATCCTTTGGTATAATCTACCCATAGATCAAGAAACAATATGGCGTCTAAGCCATGTTTATGATACATGAAATGTCCTGGAGTGTCTCTAGGAGGAATAGGGACTGCTTCTTCAAGCACCCCTTTTCTGGTAGTAATCTGTCTTAACTTCGAAAAGAGCGGCATATTGACAACTGATCTGATACTTACTCTTGAACTTGCTTAATACGAGAAACACAATAATGAACAGTGAACAATGAACAGTCATTCATACCACAATATGCAAGACATTTTCTGAATACTTTAAACATTAAACATTAAACATTATAACAATGATCGACAATGATGACAGTCTGCTTAACTAATCACCACGCTGAATTCTTGACAATAACTGAATACTTCGGAATACTTGATATACTGCTAAACAGTACATATACACTGCTAAACAGTGCAGACCGGATTTGTGTACCCAAATCCGTCTTGACCGGCACAACCTATGTGCGCGTCAACACGCCTCCTCGGCGATGGTACTCACCGAGTAGCTCCTTGAAACGGAAGGCCTCAGAGAATGGACAGGACTCGATAACTGCGGACATCGGACCCTCTGCACGTCGGGATTTCGGAAAACCTGGTGGGCCTCTGTATACCTCGGATCTTGCTCTCTCAGCTAGGCTCTGGTCGGGATACTTCGCACTTCTCACCGCCTCGTCTGGGTTGATCGCAGCCTCAGTCGCCCCCGCTTGACCGGAGGGAGCTTACAGGAAATCCTGCTGGTACGCGTTTATGGTCCGTCCAGCTGTGGCAGGAGACCGGGCCTGCAACGCACCGCCGGCGCGTGAGATGAGAAAGTGTCCCTATTCGGGCGCCATTATGTGGTAAATAAAATAAATATTACCGGACTGAATTTCATGCGGAATCTTAAATTAAAGTAAATAGCTCAAAATAACAAGAGGCAGAATCTGTGGTATAAGAGGTTTTCTAATGGGCTTTATTCAAAATGGCCGACTCGAGTCGCGGCCCTCAGGTTCCGTCACCACGAAGGTTCAGGAAGTGAAGTACAATAATTTATTAACAGACATGTATTTTTATAATAAGTTCATTACAATGAAACGAATGTAGAAGGCGTAACATTTGATAAGAAAAGTGACAAAACAGTGACATAATCGAAACTAGGCGTAATAAGGAATAAAAGAAACATGATTGGTTAGAATTATCAGACATAGGTGGATCTATAAGATAATACTTGGCATAGATGCGCGCGCGGCAGCATGACGTGTAATTGACGTGCAACTAGGGGGTGAAGGGGACTTGACATTTAACTCTACATGTGGAGACGAGAAGTCTGGGGTCAAGTCAACCTAATCCCAAATCATATCTAACATCCTATGTTTAAAGAACTGTGTTATCCACAAGGGAAGAGACTCTCGGACAGAATCTATTCTATACTGACTGTGTACGTGTACAAGCGTCTAAGTGTCTATATGAGATGCGAGGGGCAGAAAACTTTCCATGGCAACAGGGCTATGAATCACTTGCAGGAGGACGGAAAGGCTGAGTCCTTTGCTTGTGAGCTAAAGGAAATGTTTACCTAAATCACTGGACAGGAATGCATCGGCTGGAGAGCAAAATAGATAATTCGAAGGTGAAATACAACTTCTTGGCAGACAGGCGAAAACTGGCCGAGGCAGGCACCGTTAGCTGCACAGGGAGTAGGACAAAGTTCATGGATACAGATGCGAGCTCAAGCTGAAGCTGTCAGAGACAGAGAGCAGGGAAAGGCTTTGAGGACAGAATCGGGCCTACTCGCCTGAACTGTAAAAATGAAGTAACTTAGCCATATAAAGTCGGTGGCCTTTCATACTTAGGAATCGAATATCCAGCCCATTGATGGCGGATCTGACAGAGAACATGTTTGACGGTAGACACACATATGTTTGCGTCTTAGAAACTGGAACTGGAGGGAACATACATGTACTTGTAACATGCATATAGAACCGTTGGGGTCCAAGATAGGGGACATAACTGATCAGGAAAATCCATATTTCCACAAAGTGACCTAGGTACACTACCGACCCCTGCCCGATCTGGCACTTACTGGTCTTGATCATCAGACCCGCCTGCTGCAAAGCCTGAAGGACAGCCTGAAGTTGACACAAATGGTCCTCCCAGCTGCTGCTGAAGACAGCGATGTCATCCAGGTAAGCAACCGAAAAGGCCTCCATCCCGGAGAGGACCTGGTTCACCAGCCGCTGAAAAGTGGCAGGGGCCTTCTTGAGCCCAAAGGGCATTACACAGAACTGGTAGGGACCCTCAGGTGTGGAGAAGGCTGACCTCTCCTTTGCTCCATCTGTCAGGGAGATCTGCCAGTACCCGGATGTAAGGTCAAAGGTACTCAGATATTGGGCAGCTCCCAACCGGTCAATGAGCTCATCCGCCCTCTGGATAGGATGAGCATTGGTCTTCGTCACAGAGTTCAGTCCCCTGTAATCCACACAGAACCGGAGTTCCAGGGTAGTGCCCGGCGGGGCAGCTTTGGGTACCAATACCACCGGACTGGACCAGGGACTGCTTGAAGGTTCAATCACTCCCAGCTCTAGCATCTTGGTGACTTCTCCATGGATGCTAGCCTTCACTTTATCCGATAAACGGTAGGACTTGGACTTCACAGGTGGGCTGTCCCCTGTGTCCACATCATGGGTACACAGATGAGTCCTTCCCGGGATAAGTGAGAACAAGGAAGCAAACTGCTCCAAAACCTGGCGGCAGTCTCTCCGCTGTTCAGGAGTTAGGGATGGTGCGAGGACCACTCCCTCCACCGACCCATCCTTCTCTTGGGACGCAAAAAGATCAGGAAGAGACTCACTTTCCTTTTCCTCTGACCGATCAGTCACCATCATCAAAGTGACCTCGGCTCTCTCTTGGTGGGGCTTGAGGCGGTTGACATGGAGCACCCGATGGGGCTGCCTGGGGGTCTTAAGATCCACCACATAGGTGACCTTGCCCTTCTTCTCAATCACCTCAAAGGGGCCTGACCAGCGATCCTGGAGGGCGCTAAGCTCTCCAGGTTCCATCACCCACACCTTCTGGCCAGGCTCCAGCTCCACCGGGTGAGCATTTCGGTCATACCATGCCTTCATGACCGTCTGGCTGGCTTCTAGGTTTTCAGAAGCTTGCTTCCACAACCTAGCCATTTGGCTCTGAAAGGCCAGCATGTAGCTCACTACATCTGGGGGAAGTTTTCTGGGAGTCTTTTCCCATCCATCCTTTACCAGGCTGAGGGGTCCACACACAGGGTGTCCGTACAACAGCTCGAAGGGGCTGAAGCCCATTCCCTTCTGTGGTACCTCCCTGTAGGAAAATAGCAAACAAGGTAGGAGGACGTCCCATTTCCTCCGCAGGCTCATGGGCAGACTCCTGATCATGCCCTTTAAGGTTTTGTTAAACCTTTCCACCAAACCATTGGTCTGGGGGTGATAAGGGGTGGAGAACTGCTAAGTGACTCCACACTCTTTCCACATAGCCCGCATGTATGCCGACATGAAGTTGGTACCTCTGTCCGACACAACTTCCTTGGGGAACCCCATCCGGGTGAAAATCCCCATCAGAGCCCGTGCCACCGCAGGTGCAGTAATGGTCCTCAGAGGGATAGCCTCCGGGTACCGTGTGGCATGATCCACCAGAACCAGGATGAACCTGTGACCGGCAGACGTTGGTGGATCTAATGGCCCAACAATGTCGATGCCCACCCTTTCAAAGGGGATGCCAACGACAGGTAGTGGTTCCAGGGGAGCCTTCAGCTTCACCCCTGTTTTCCCACTAGCTTTGGCAGGTTACACACGCCCTACAAAAAGTGTCAGACGTAATCCTCATCTGAGGCCAGTAGAAATGAGGGACAAGTCGAGCAAAGGTCTTGTCCTGTCCCAAGTGTCCTGCCAAGGGTATTTCGTGAGCCAATCCCAACAGGAAGGCTCGGTAACGCTGGGGAACCACCAAGGCCCAGGATGATCCATGCACCGGAGCCTTGGGTTCGCTATAAAGGAGGCCATCTTCCCAATATATGTGGAAGTTCCCCGAATCGTTACCCGCTGCCTGGGCTTCAGCCTGACGCCGTAAACCCTCAAGGGTAGGACACTCCTTCTGGGCCCGACAAAACTCCTCCCTAGGAGGTCCTCCCTCCACCTGCCAATCTGCAGGGGTAGGTAAGCCCTCCAGGGAAATCACATCCCCCTCTGTGGACTCCGGGACCACTTCAGTTGCCCCATCCACCTTCTGAGGTGCAGATGCCGGGGCAGGCTTCCCCTGTCCCCGTCTACCCTTTTTGGCAGCTGGTTGGGCCTTTGTCCCAGGCTCCAACCTCTGGGAACTCCCCTCTGGGCAGTCACGGACCGCGTGTTGGCACAAGTCTACCCGGGCGTCCCCAACATCTCCATATGAGCCTTGAACTCGACCTCCTTCCATGCCGTATGTTCAAGGTCATTTCCCAACAGACAGTCGACCGGCATGGCAGGGCTTACCGCAACTCGTAGAGGACCCGCAACCCCTCCCCACTCAAAGGGAATCTGGGCCACCGGATAGTGACCCTCTCGTTTGTCAGCCATCACAACCGGGTGGACTACGTTGGGAACCACCTGCTCCGGGGACACCAGCTGACTCCTTACCATAGTCATGCTGGCTCCTGTGTCCCTCAGAGCCTCCACCCTCTGGGCATTGATGGTGACCCATTGCCTGTACTTGGTAGTATTCGAGGGCACATGGGTCTTAGGAACCATCTCACAATCCCCTAGGGACACTAATGTTAGCCCTGCCCACTCACCTCCCTTATCTAGGGGCAACTCCTCCCCAAGCACTACGCTCACCACCCCAGGGGTCTTTCCTCCAATGGGAGGGTGTGGTCTCTTGGGACACTTGGCATCCCCCTTGTAGTGCCCAATCTCACCACACTCATAACATCGGACAACCCTAGGCTGCTGACCACGGTCAGGATAAGGGGGTTTGTGGGGGCCAAGCTTAGGAGGGAATCCTAATTCCTTTCCTTGTGAACTCTTTTGGGGGCCTTTTTGGAACTCCTTCTTTTTGTCTCCCCCCTCCTTCCTCTGGGGGGCGCCCTGACCAGTCCCTTGGAAATTCCCTCCAGTCCCTTTTGAAGATACCCGGGTACTTGTCCAGATATCCGCCTCCTCTGCAAGCTTCCTAGGATTAGTTAGCTTGCTGTCCACCAGGTGTTGACGCAGCCCCGGAAAACTTTTCTCGAGGAGGTGCTCCCTTAGAATCAGGTTATACAACCTCTCGTAGCCTTTCACCTCACTGCCCTGTACCCAGCCCTCCAAAGCCTTCTTGGCGTAGTCCAGGAAATCCACCCAATTTTGGGTGGCCAGCTTTTGACTACCCCGAAATCTCTGCCTGTATTTCTCAGGGGTCAGCCCAAACTTCCTAATTAAGGCGATCTTCATGGTGGGGTAATTGGTCTGCTCTTGCTGTTCCAGAGCTAAAAGGGCATCCCTCCCCACCGGAGGCATATACCTATATAGCCCACCCCCCCACTGAGCTTCGGGAATCCCATGGGCTCGTAAGGAGACCTCATAGGCAGCCAACCATTTAGCAATGTCATCCCCGACACCTTAGCTGGCGACTACGTCCTTTGGTAGATAGGGTCTGGGCTCCCTGGTGATCTCTCTGTACGCTGCCACCAACGGGACTGCTGGGGGTTCCAAACTGTAGGGCCTTGAGATCGAATTCCTTTAAATGGAGCTCATGGAGGAACCTCCGCTCCTCCCTCTCTTTCTCCAAGCGGGCTAAATCCATTTTGAATTGCCTCTCCTCCCTCCTGTCAACTAAATCAGCTGAAGACAGGCTTTCCCCCGAAGCGCTACTACCAGCTCTTGAAGGGGCACTAGGACACAAGCACAAGCTCAGGATCCCACCGCTGCCACCAACTTGTTGGACCTAACATCCGGGGGTAGCTTGGCTCGAGTGGGAAGGCCTATACTCGTTAACATGTTGTGCTTGCATCACACTCATTTCACGCTTCAGCGCACCACCACTAAAAAAATGACGCTACACCAAGAAGTTAAAGAAAAGGTGGAAAAGCTTTATCTTTCCCTAATTCCTGTTTCTTTTGAATTTTAGATTGAATCAATCGTTTGCTTATAACACAATAGGGCCTTAACATTCCATTGTTGCTAGATTGACAGTATATCCAGTTCACTAACGCCATGAATGAAGTCAGTAATCATAGCGGTACCTACAGCAATCGCCTAGCACTTTGTATAGAGTTTACAGATTAAGTGCTGCACATAACAATGGTTTTAACTTAAGTCACTCAATATTATTCGGCACATAGCATGGTCATAGCTGTAAATAGGGTCCATAAGTATTATGCTGCACAGGGCATTGACACTGCTGTGGGTAAAATCAATAAATACTATGCTGCACAGGGCGTCGATACTGCTGTTGGCAAAATCAATAAATATTATGCTGCTCAGGGCGTTGACACTGTTGTTGGTAAAATCAATAAATATTATGCTGCTCAGGGCGTTGACACTGTTGTTGGCAAAATCAATAAATATTATGCTGCTCAGGGGTTTGACACTGTTGTTGGCATGCCCCTGACTCCCACCAGACCCTCGTCTCTTCAGTCCCAGCCCCGCAGGCTCGATGACTGGTGATTCCCCTGTCCCTTCCCCAGGGGAGGGGCGGCTATGGGCCTCACTCGGGTCTCCCGCCCTCCCCTGGGGTTAACTTACTCTTCTGCCAGTCATAGGCCCTTGCGCGGGTTCCTTGGCCTCCTGGCGATGTCCGGGCCGAGGGCCTTTCTCCCGTGGCAGTTCAGCAGGAGGGTGGTTTGAAGGGCAGAGGTCCGCTCCTCACTCGTCCTGGGCTCGTGCCCGCAGTCGCCTACGCAACGCGACCTGCGAGAGCACAGCCCAGTCAGCAACCCGGGCAGCGATGGGGGCGGCGTCTCGCAGCCCGCCCCCCCGTCATGTGATCTGAGTAACAGGACTTCAGGCCTAGCGCGGCCCACAGGAAACCTCGGCGGTGCGCTCTCCTCACAGAGGACCGCGTTTCCAATCACAAAGGCAGCGACGGGGCCCCAGTCCCTCTCACGGCCCCAGGTGACAGGAGAAATGGTCCAGCGGACCCCAGGCCACAGCGGTAAGGGTCTCCTTATGGAATCTCCAGCAGGGGTGGCTCAACTTAAAGGGGGTGATCTACAGCTCTGGGCAATCATCCCGGACAGCCAGTTTCCCCAGATCTGTGGCGCCAGTCACGTTTCTACCCATTCCAGAGCAGCTGTCAATTACAAGGTCTGGGATACTCCAGGGATATAGAGACTTTGGGCCAGTGATGGAACTTCCTGTCCCTAGTCCCTTTAGAAGTCCTGACTAGGCAAATAGCCCATAAAGTAGGCTTGTTCCCCCACGGTCAGAGGCTAGAGGCAGGGTTAGGTCACAAGGTAGGGGGCAGTGTCGACTGGGGGGGGAAAAGCAGGCCCTAGGTACGGTCAGTTCCCCCCTCTAGCGCACCCACCTCCCTACTCGGGTGCCTGGCTCCTGACTACCTCACACCTACTGCACAAAATGGCCGCCGCCCCTCACCCCTATATATAGCCTGGGCCCTGACTAGCCAGAGTGACCCAGAAGGTTCTAGAACCCCTCATGACAGCCTATGGCCCAGGTTCTGAGGTGACAGTTTAGGCCACCATTTTGTAGAGGAGACCTCATCCACCCTCCATTTTGGAGAAGCACCTTGTGCCTCACCCTCAATTGGTGAGAATGGGCACCCAGGGCCTCTACGTCCACACCAAAAAGTGACTAGTAGGCAGAAAAAATTGGAGGGTAAAGGAAAAAAAAATAAGGAGGGAACAGCCAAAGGACTGGCAGGTCTAACAGTGATTCAGAGGCCCTTTGCACAATGTCTTCTTTCTTGCACATTGGTTTTCATTTGGAAGCCACAGCTGCAGTTTAATTCAATTGGTGATTTACAAATGTTCTACTATCCTGTGTTGCTACACGTCTCTTGATAATAATGGGACCCCACTTGTTTGGCTGGGCCTTGCACCTGCGACAAAGAATGCAACCAGGAAACAACACAATTCACTCAGCAAAATCAATGTTTTTTTAACAATGTGGGTAGGTGTGGATTTGAGTCATAGCTCAGCCACCCCGAGGAAAACCTACCATACCGAGACATTTCAGAAAATGTGACACCTGGAGGAGTCCAAGGTGGTGTGACTTTTGTGGTTCTCACAAGGCTTTCTTACCTAGAAGCCCTTGCAAACCTCATGTTTTGGCTGTAACCACACATTTTCTTCACATTTCTGTGAGTGAAGGTTCTAGAATCTGTGGGGATCTAGAAATTTCCTAATATCCAGCATTCGCACACACCTTCTGATCAAAATAATACTCTTATTATGTGGGTGGGTGTAGCGCCTACAACATGGAAGGCCTGCAAACGCAATGTGGAGCTATCCGCATTAGGAGTGTTTGTGGAAATTGGGATCTGGCTTGGTGCTGCCACCTAGGGAAGCCTGCCAAACCCAGATATTTCTGAAAAATAGATACCGTGGCTGTCCAGGGTGGTGTTCCTTTCGTCGATTGGACATTTTCCTAACCACAATTTCCTGTAGACCTCAAATTTTGTGTAAAATCACACATTTTGCTTTCCCTGTTGTGGAAGTCTCAGTGCCCCTGCTGTCTAGTTAGCTTTGTGCCCTCCAGACTGATGTTAGGGATGATTAGGGAGCACAGGCCCTTTCCCAATGGTGTCGCTCCCAGTGTAGGAATCCCTGGATTGTGCCTGATGATTACATCTTACTTTGATCGCCTGGCGGGCTGAAGTGAAAGGACGTGCTGTTTGAAAGCTGAGTTTCTAAACTTGCAAACATAATCCCTCTTTCAGCACAATTCCTTGGGAGGGCTGAGAACAAGAACAAGGCTGGTTTAAGCCCCCCTCCGCGTTCCTATGGAAACCAGGAAGTGGTTTCCTGAATGCTTTCCTGCCAATGGCATGATTGCATCAGTGACACAAGCACATGATCGTCATTGGCAGGAGAGTCACACCCCTCTGTGCATAAGCAAGAGAGTTTCCCACTTCGACCCAGGGGGATGTGACAAGGGAGATCTAGTGGCTTCTACCTTTCGCTCACAGTGGGCGATAAGGGCTTTTAGGAACCCTGGCACCAGAAGTCATTGCTCTCTTAATGGCTAGGCGTTTTAGAAATTTGTTTTTAAAGAGGCCAATTATTTACTGCCCTGTTCCTTCTTGTAATCTGCTTTTAGTCCCTAGATCAGAATAAGCCTTTTGAACCCTTCCTGCATGTGGATCTCATGTTCCTGTCTTATGAGGTTTTTTACCTGATAGACATTTCATCAGGTAGAGGTATTGGAGAGTCGGGGGCTCTGTTGTGTTCAGAGCCTTTCTTAAGGTTTTTTTCTGGATAGGGTTGCCCTTTGCCCTTGTCCTGATTTTTGTACCAGCGGTTCTCTCACTCCAGGAATGATGTAATACTTCCGGTTTATGAGCCCTCTACTGAGGAAGAGTGGTTACATACCCTGAACGTAAACAGGGCTCTAATATCTACTTAGAAAGGAGAGTACCCTTTAAGAATGTAGATTTTCTATATGTAACTTGGGTTTCAGGAAATTAACTTCAGCAATCGGTATCGACCATAAATCAATGGTTGCAACAGATCATTTGGACAGCATATGAGTTATGGTGAAGCCTTAACAGGTCAAGTTGAAGAGAGATCAACAAGAGGAACCTCGACTTGTTGAGTAGCATCAAAGAGAGTTTCAATGTTGGACATTTACAGTGTAGCAATGTAGGCAACCCCCCATTCATTTGACATAATATAGACTTCAGTTGGAGGGCAAACCATCTACTTCATTTGGTTCATGTGTTTTTAAATTCGGGTCAAAACCATTAATCGCACACTTTTTGCATAGCATTATTGTTTGTGGGTAATTTATGGGAACCAATACATATGCTTTGGCGTCTGCTCCAGAGGATAAGGACTGCAATGTGGAAGACTGACAAGGAGGTAATGACCTGGTTGCTTAATTTTCTTAACTCCGAGTTCAGATTTTCCTCGTCGCAGTCAAAGTTTGCCATTCTGTTACTTAGGATCGGCTTCAATGTAATCGGTATGGTTTAGGATTAGAGGGAGTGACTGTGTCTTACTTCCGCTTTATGTATTATCAGACAGGAAGCGTGGCTATACTGAAGGGATAGGAAGGTTTTTTTTCTCCTGTTTTACTTGATGAAAGTTCTGCCCATAAGAGATGTCGCTCGAAAGGTGAGGACCGTGATAAGGAATGTTTGCTATAAAGTGAGAAGGGAGGTCAACAGAAGCTCTCTAAGGGGATTGACACCCGTCCCCAAAATACTTACAGGGATACTATTAGGGCAACACATGTTTCACAACAACGTGTGCTTCATCAGGGCCATACGATGTATTGTATATACAAATGCTGTCAATAGTACACAGCACAAAACATCTGTTTTATTTTTACATGAAAAAGACAGCGATAAGGAAAAAAGAAAGGAAATTAATCCCAGAAGAGAATGGAAAATAAGTGAAAAAAGTACAAGAAAGTGGCTGGAAAATGGGAACAAAAGGGTGCAAAACATATATGTTTGAATAATTCACATAATACAATTCAAATCATTGACAATGATACCCTCATCAAACACACAGAGAAAAACACAAAATAGAATATTTCACATGACTTAATACCACACGTAATTCACCTGATATGGTCACAGACGAGGACTAAAATACTGACAAAAGTGTTTTTTTCTTAAGAAAACAACGAGAAACGAAGAAAAAAGATAGAGCTAAGTTCTTGAACATTTAACCGAACAGCAGCTCGGTGACAGTCTTCGTAAATAGAAGAAAAACTGAAGTAATCGAAAATCAATAGTGCTTATATACTGATGGATCACTAAGATGTAAAACACGTCATCTAAATGATGACTATTTAAGAACAATACATTTTGTGTGTCACAGTGAAAATCGAAAAAAGGTGAACAAACCATGTTCCTACCTGATTGGGACGATTTAGCACAATGTTAATGCAGTGTTAAGGTCAGTGATCTGTTCTTAAGTTTCATGAATCTGTCCGTGATGAAAAAAGATGGTATTTATTGAAAATCATTGTTTACTCGGTTTAGCTCATATTTAGCTCGTGGGCTGGTAACCTGTTCTAGTATTAATGGTATTTAATGTAACTGATACTCGTGCTGTAGATCCAGTGTGTGCTGTTGTATTCATTTTCTTCTATTCTTCTGAAACATTATATTTAAACCATTTTATGTAAAAAAAATGAAAGGGAAGCTATCTGGACTGGTTCCATATCAAATAAAGTTCAGACTGTGATCTTACATTATTCTTTCTTATAAGGCTTTACCAACAGTCCTCACGTTACAAAATAAAAGGTACATGATCATGAGCTTCATTTAGAAGGTGCCCATAATGACTAGTGCTCACAAGGTCCTTAAGCGCCAAGCACCACATTTGTCCGAGATTCTCTAGTTAATTTTTGCCTTTCCACTGATACCCGAGGATATAAACATACATTGGAAGATTTCGCTCGCTGTATGTACATAGTCCGTACTGACAATGGCAATAAACAACTACTGTTTCCAGTCAAACAAAATCCTGATATATACTGCAAAGAAATCGTGGTCACAGAGTCTAAGTCAATCAGAGAATTAAAAAAAAGTGTCCTTAATTTTTGGAACAAACGGCTAGTGATGGCTGTGGGTAATTAGAAGCAAATATACTAAAAGCGAGAAAGGAATAGTCATTCGAGCAATGGTGTTGCTCACAGCTAATCTTTACCCAGTGTCTATCGGTAGTTTATATGCTAATACAAGCTGTACAAGTAGTCCACACACAAGTGAAGATATGCCCACACTCTAAACCGCAGAAAAAACAAGTCCTTAAAAGAAAACTGATCTGTAATGATGCATCACGCTCCAGCGCGACTTACCGATACGATGGCTAATACCTGAAGTGAGTCGGGGGAGGAAGGATCTGTAAATGCACGGTCCTCGTGCGTCTCAATTATAAAAGGGTTAAAGTTCACACACCTGTGTTGTTGGCTCGCTACAGCCATTGATGTGAAAACTCTCTACTCTAGAATCACCTACGGATCCTACGTCTGCTACGTTTCTTGATACATTAAAGCAAAAGACATACAATACTGTAACATATCGGGTCCAGTAATAATTGTTGCAGACAACATAATGAAATAATTTCAACAAATTCATATAAAAAAACACTGTTCACCTGCTAGATATATTTCCAACTAATGCATATAAAAACATTATTTACCTGTAAGAGGTATTCCATATTTGTTACCTCAGTAGTGAGGCTGGCTGTGCTGCTCAAATAATTTTTCAGAGCTACTTTTCTCTTTAGTATTACTTAGGTCTTTCTTTCTTTTTGTTTGAAACTCCATCATATTTTTTCATATAATGTAAAATCACCATCTTTAAAAAAACAAAAAAAACACATTTCAGGCATATATTATCAGGAGTACCAGTAAATACATGAAACTGTAACGCCTGCAGAACCCCTAGGCAAAACAACAAAATCATGGCACAGATAGTCCCAGACCCCATGAAGCTCAGCAAATCTGAATGTGGGTAAGTTCGGACGGTAGCGTTACATAGTCTAGGCTGCTCAAAAGTAATTGTATGTAGGATGGCAGTTTTAGGAGGGGTCTATGGAAGGTAGGGGCGGTAGATCTATGCCCTGGTAAGTAGCCCAGCAGGAACATATTTTCCTATGCTTCTGGGGACAGCCCGGGCCTGAAAGACCGCAATCTCCGCGCCCATGCTTCTGTTTAGGTCCTTCTTCCACCCACCTATTGTCGGAAAGATCACCATCTTTGAACTTTATTTAATATGAAACCTGTCCAGATTGCTTCTCGGTCATCCATTTTTTTTTTTTTTTTTTTTGTAGATAAAATGGTTTGGATATGTTTTAGAAGACATTTTTTGTTTTTTAAAATAACTGCACACCCCGGATTCTCAGTGTGAGTATCAGTTAAATGAAATATGATTAATATTAGAAAAGGTTACCAACCCACAAGCTAAATATGAGGTAAACTGTAAATAATTTTTAATAAATACTGCCTTTTTATGACTGACAGATTCATGAAACTTAAGAAGAATCTATCACTGAGCATAACACCACATTAACATTGTGCTAAAAGGTCCCAATTGGGTATGAACATGGTTTGTTAACCTTTTTTTCGACTTTCATGGTGATGCACAGGGTATTTTGTTCTTAAATATTCATCATTTAGATGAAGTGTTTTATATCTTAGCGATCCATCAATATATAAGCACTATTGATTTTCGATTTCTTCACCTTTTCTTTTGTTTACGAAGACTGTGTCACCAGACTGCTGTTCTGTTTAATGTTCCAGGACTTGGCTCTATACTTTTTCTTTGTTTCTCCTCATTGTTTTAAAAAGTTTTCTTCAGTATTTTAGTCCTTGTCTGTGACCGTATCAGGTGAATTACGTGTGGTATTAAGTCATATGAAACATTCTATTTTGTGTTTTTCTCTGTCTTCGAACAAGATATCGTTGTCATTGATTGAATCATATTATGTGAATTATTCTAACATGTTTTGTACCTTTTTTGTTCTATTTTTTCTGCTATTTTCTTGTACTTTTTTCACTCTTCTGTGTTTAATTTCCTTTCTCTTTTAATTATCACTGTAATTTTTTGATGTAAAAGAAAAGTTTTTTTGTGCTGTGTACCATTAACAGCATTTGTATATACAATATATCTTATGGTCCTGATGAAGCGACACGTTGTCGTGAAACACGTGCTGGCCTTAACAAATAATATCCTGTGATTTAAAAATAAATATACATTGGACAAATACTAATTTATTGAGTTTGTACTTATTAAATTTCAAGATCTCAAAAACAGTCAGTATTTACTGTCAAGGAAGACCAGATCTTTGAGTAATAAAGAATGTAATTAACCGCGTCATCAGGGTTGTTCCCTCTCTTTAATGGTATAGTGAGGATAAAGTACAGAAGAAGGCCACCCAGAATAGTAAGCAGTGGCTGAGTATAGTAAAAACATTTCACCCATTATCTTTTTTGTGTCTTTCAGTCATTTGATAACCGTACTGTACCTGTAATAGCAACCAATGAAAAGCAGTGTTTTACCCTGCTTATTTAGTTTCTGTAGGAAGCTGGCTTTTTATGTGGCAGTGCCAATGTAAGGCACATCATTAAAACAGATGACCCTTATTGCTTTACAGAGCTTAAATTAATAATCCCAAGTGCTCTATTTATGGTAGTGTGGTCGAGCAGTTTAGGCTCATCAGAGGGTAGTGGTAAGCATTTGTTATACACACAGAATCTATAAATGAGATTCACATTTAATAAGGAAATCCGAGAACAATTTAGAAAAAGAACGCAGCTTTTGATATAATTTTAGACCACAAGATCGGAATCGGGCAAGCACTTTTGGAATTATAGATTTTTGTAGAAATAGAAAATACAGTTGAATAACGGTTTTGACGTATGAGCCTTGAACGCAGCAATGTTATCCTATATGAGAAACCTACACCTCATAGATATACTTGCAAATGTTTTTGGAGGGTGCCTCCTAGGACCTAAGGTTCTTTGGGGCCAAGTTCCAAGAAACCACCAGCAGTTTGGTTTTATCTGCTTTGGTATGTCTGCGTGCAGAAGTGTTGGTCGTCATGGGCACTACACATTAAAGTCTATAGAAAAGAAATTCTGCAAGTGGGGACTTGGGGACGAGTCCGGAAGAACCCAAAGTGGGGCTCGGCTCATGAGTCTCTGGTGCACAGAGACGCAGTTGGTTTACATGAACCCGGGATCGGGTGCAGAGGTGTCTTGTCCAGCAGGTCACTGTAGTTAGAGGCTGTCATTTGGGTTTGATGACCTGGGGAGGTAGAGAAAACAAGGCAGCAGGGCCTCTCTTGATGGATGCCTTTGAATCCTGAAGTTCCTTGACGGCAGGTCGGTGTTAACATTGGTGGTTTCTGGACTGGACACGCAACAAGCCTTGGTAGTTACAAGGGCTCCAGAACCCAGGATATTGGTGCTGAGAGGCTCCTGAAGGTGCCAGCGTCTCGTGAGTCGGTGAAAGCAACGAGGCTGACTTCCTAGACTCACAACAACCTCTTCCTGGTGAGTTGCTCCTTCGGTCAAATTGTGATTTGTTCCTGCAAACAGGCGGTGCTGGCTTGCCTCAAATCTGTTTCCGCACAACTAGTAGAGAGGAGACTGCAGACAGGACCATGTCAACTTCGTACATCACACTAATCTCACAATAAAAGGGCGGAAAAGCAAACCTGAAGCCAAATAAAAACAAGGACTGTGGGTAAACAACTTTCTTGGGGGAAGCCTGGACCTATGTGTTTTTAAAAAGACTATTATGCACTGTGGCATTTTGCACAAGATATAACAACATTAATCTTAGGAAAAAAAGGCGGAACAGCTAACCTCAAGCCAAAAGATCAAGGATTGTGGGCTCAAGACCGACATGTTTCACTTAATCATGCATAATAAAAAGTACCTTACCCTCAGTGGGCCAGAAGGCCAGCAAGACGAAGTACTGGGTCGATGCGGTCTGTGCCGGCAGATGCAGGAAGATGGCTTCTACACCCCAAGGGACATGCTGCTTGGTTGTTAAAGGGGGTACAAGTCCCCAATGGTTTGGGGAGGCTTTTCAGTTTCTGGACGAATATATTTTTGTGATTGTCGTAGGGCAAGCAGCCAGGCAGGGTTTGGTGCCAATTTCGGTGCAGGGCGTCTGTTCTCACAACGTCTTCTCTTCTTTGTCCTTCCTTTGGTTCCCAATAGAATACTCTGAGTTCCTGGTGTAAGGGGGACTCCTAAATACTGAATTTATGGGTGTTAGGAGAGTCTTGTGTAGTAGCCGACGGGCTACTTACCCTTGGGTGAGTACACCCTCTCTATGACCACTTCCTGGGGAGAGAGGGCATAAACCTGACCCAGAGTTCTTAGTCTCACCAAAAACAAAATGGTCAAACCCTTTCTCGACTGTCTACTTCAGGTGGCCTGTCTTAGGGGTATGCCTAGCCTAAAAGTGTGACACGCTTTCTGACAATCTAATTTTCCCACCTGCTCTAGTGCCAAATGGGCCTCAGGGCAGGGGGTGAAGTTCCCCAGGTCTGGTGGAAGCCAGGGTCTTGTATCAAAGGAGGCAGATACTTAGAAACCTCAGACCTTGATATGCCAAATCATTAGCCATCCTGCTAGAGGAGGTCTTGACATCAAATTATGGAGAGCCCACTTCCCAACAGATTCTGGTTGTGTAAGAAAGACAGGTAGGTTGATTGATTGAGATGGAAATGAGAGACTGCCTTTAGAAGGATTTTAGGGTTGGTGCGGAGGACAAACCTGTCTCTATGGCTTTTGAAGAAGGGTGCTTTCAAGGTTAATGCCGAAGCTCACTAACATGCCTAAGTGAGGTATTGGCTATTAAAAATTCCACCTACCAAGAGAGAAATTTAAGGGGGCAAGTGTGAAGGGACTCAGATGGAGGGCCCATTAGTCGTGTTGCGCTCACTCTTTTGAGACTTTCCATAAAGGCCTTAATTGCTAGTATTCTTAAGAGAGAAATGTGTTGCCTAAGTGAAGGCTAGGCCAGAGATCTGTAAATGGAGCAAGTAACAGACAATGTTTTGTATTGTAGCCCTCATTTGTTTGGAGTGACAAGAGCAGAAGTACCTCTAGATTAACCAGTGATCACCCTCTGGTAGCTTTTTCAAAGAGTTATGTTACGTTATTTAGGAACTTATGTAAGCGCACATTCACCAACAGGTCTCTTGGCACTAGTGGGTTTAAGCAAAAAAAAAAAGAATGAGAGCATAGGGAGGAACAACTAATTATAAGCTAAAGAGAACAGCCAGGTTTTCAAAGCCTTCCTCAACTGCATGTAGTCAGTGTCCAGTCTGATAAGATTAGGCAGTGAGTTCCAAAGCTTCGAACCCAGATAAGAGAACCGGATCCCACCTATTCATTTCCGTTTGATTCTAGGCACCTCCAAGAGGTTCAAGTGCATCGATCTCAAATTGCGCTCAGGCCAGTGCTTTCTAATGCATGAAATAATAAAACTAGGGCCAGTTTCTTGAGTGGCTTTGAAAAGTATGCAGCCAGTTTTGAACAACACCCGCTGCTCGACTGGAAGCCAGTGGAGATCTTTAAGTAGCGGGGTGATGTGACATCTCCTATCCTTAGGCTTTCCTGTTTTCAGTTTGTATATTTGATAAATTCTGGTGGGGTTTTTTCAGTGGTTTCCAGTGATTTCAATACCTTAAACAGTGGTTACACATTTTCCTATCAGTGAAAGACTCAAACATAGCCAAAAAATCAAATATGGTTTTGATATTTCCTGATTCTCTACAGTTTATAAAATAACTAAACAACACCTAAAACAAATGCTTCTAACCCCTGTTTCTTTAGACCAAAGATCACAAAACTGAAAAAAAGGAGAAACAATATTTTAGTGACATCCCTAAACAACAAAACCCAAGCAGAATAATGTTAGCCCAGTCTTTCTTACTACTACCTTATATAACAAAGTTAAATTTTATTGGCCCCTTCAGGAAGAAATAAAAATGACTTGTTCACTCTCCTTTTCCTTTCTTTGAATGGCATATAGTTTTTGGTTGTGCAGGGTTTTTTCAGTGTTTATATGTTTACACTGGTGGTGGCTATTTCCCTTCCTGTGGGGTTTTATCAGTTATTATAGGTTTAAACCTAAAACCGGACAGCCTACCTATCCTTAAGATAGATGATTCTAGCTGCCTGGTTTTGAATCATCTCAAGCCGATGTCTCAGATATAGTGGTATGCCAAGATAAAGGGCATTTCCATAATCTTGCGTAGAAAGGATAAGGGCAATCACAATTTGAATGCTGGCTTCTCTGCTAAAAAAAAAAGTCTGATCTTGCGCAATTTACGAAGTTGAACAAAGCAAGCAGAAGTTACTGCATTGATTTGGGCGCTTATAGATAGGTCGGAGTCTATATAGAGACCCAAACACTTAACCGAAGGTTTATGGATAGGGGCCGCACCTAGCTCGGACATCTAATATGGTGGTGTCCAATGAGTGATTTTATTGCTCGGGATGATTATTTCAGTTTTTTCTCTATTCAATTTAAGTTGGTTTTTATCCATCCAAGTTTTTACATACATAATAGAATTCCTGATAAAATCTTTGCATTCGGAAGAGTTCTCCAGAGTAAAAATCAGCTGCATGTCGTCCGCATAGTTGAAGATTTTTACCCCCCTCTGCCGAGGACGTATGTAAATGTTAAAAAGGATCGGTGACAGGGAAGAGCCCTGTGGACCGCCACAACTCATTTCAATAGTATTGGATTTGTAGGGCGACAGCCACACCGATTGTTTGCGGTTTTCTAGAAAGGACCCAAACCAGTCCAGTGCCGACCCTCCAAGACCTGCTGTGGCAATACAGTCCAACAAAATGTTGTGGTTCATGGTTTCCAATGCCGCATACATGTGAGGCTTAACTTAAGAGGCAATTTGTAAAGAATCTGTACAACACTTCAAACAGTAGAAGTGTGAAAACACCACACAAAGATTCCACACCAGGTTAGAAAAATAAAACCTAATTTAAGAAATACCAAAAGGACAAATCCAATAAGTAGAACTTGAGATTGCAATTTTAAAGAATAAACTGTAAAATGGTACTTAGAAACAATAAGCACTTACTATCTGGTCACACCGGACCAAGACAAAGTCAAATGTTTAGGTCGACTGCGATGGAGCACGGGCCGGAAACAAGGACCTAGTGAGGCCTGCTGACAAAAGCACTTAGATCCTGCTGATGTAGAGGGTTCAGGCTGCAACCGAAGCAATGTGTTGGTGTCAGAGATGCAGGCTGCAGCAGTCCGTTGGTTTAATGCAGGCCGAAGCTAAAGGGATGTGTTGGAGTTGTTCCACGCAGTGAGAGCAATGCGCTGGTCATGGTGGTCTGCGCAGCAGCAGCAATGCATCTGCTCAGATGAGCAAAGAGATGCAATGCGGAAATTCGTCGTAACGGATGCTGTCACCCTTTGTAGAGGTGCTTCTGAAAGCAATGTGTTGTGGTCGATCCACGCTGTGAGGGCGCTGCTCTTGTTCTAGTCACGCAACAGGATCTAAGCACCAGTTCGATGGAGGATGCGTGGGTTTTGCTGAAGCAAGCACCTTAGGCCTCACTTCCAAGGGTCCAAGACTGGGGTGGCACACTTCGCAGGGCAGAGTCACAGATGGCAGAGTGCAGGTGCAGAAGCAGGTGAAATCCAAGTCTTTTATGTCCCTGAGACTTCAAATCACGAGGCCAGCCAGCTGTCACTGGGTTCAAGAGTTGCAGGTCCAATCTTTCTCACTCAGGCAGGGGAACAGCAAGGCAGGAGTGCAGCAAATCAACAGTCCAGCAGAGTGGCAGACCTTTATTAGCAGCACAGCAGGCCTTCTTCCTGGCAGAGTCTTCACAGGTCCAGAAGTGTACTGAAGTGGTGGTGTCTGAGGACTAGTACTTGTATCCAGTTGTGCCTTTGAAGTGGGGGAGACTTCAAAGACACGTCTTTGAAGTGCACCGAGGTCCTCCCTTTGTGTCCTGACTCCATACTCCCTACAGGGGGTATACATCCCTTTGTGTGGGGCAGGACACAGCCTATTCAGGTGTAAGTGAGGCTGGGTCCAGCTCCTCGCCTCCCATCCTGCCAGGATGGCCTATCAAGTCCCACCTAAGCTGCCATTGTGTGGGGAATACACAGAGCCCAGATGTCACCCTTCCCAGACGTGTATCAGAGACGGGTAGCAGTCACCAAATAGCTAAAGTAAGAAAATGCACATTTTCTAATAGTGCCTTTTTCAGAATTGCAATTTACAATCCAACTTCACCATAAGTCTGGATTTTAAATTAGGATTCCAGCGACACCACACCTGAATTGGGTAGATATTCCCGTTTGGGATTTACACTTAAATGTTATAAATTAATCCCAGTGTTCTTTTTTTTTTTTAATTTCAATACTTTTTATTGAGATTTTGTCATAAAAACAAAAACAATACCAGCACATACAGAGCTAAACATTTAGTCATACAAAAACATAGAACATGCACAGAATCCGTGACACTATATTCTACGGTACCCCCTGTTTCCTTCTCTTTCTTTTATAGTCTGCCCTTCCCCTCTGTTCTAGTAAAGAGTCTAGTTTGTGTAGAGAATAGATAGGGGCCTGAGCTGCGTTAAGTTTATAGGAGCATAGATGCAGAGAGAGAGCTTGGTAGTTTGTTCTGACAGCTATTAGGCTGGGTAGCACACACTTTTTTCATGGGGGTTCGTATGGGCCTATGTATTTGTCCATAGATGTCCACATCCCTCTGTTGGGTTGTCTCCACGGTGAGTCTTGTAGGGACAACGTATCCGCACCTCTAAGATATGTTACCCAGTTGAGCCACCCTTTGAACGATGCCCTGGATGTGTTCTTCCACTTATTTAGAATCATTTTAATCCCTGCAGTAAGCAAAAGATCGAGTAGATCGCTGTCTCTTTGTGATAGTGGTTCTGTCGTGATAGGGGTAGTTGCCAGAGTTGCGAATTCTGGCTTAAGGGAACACCCTAGCATGTCAGTTAGGAAGGTAAAGATTTTCTCCCAGTAGGTTTTAACTTTAGGGCAGTAGAAGATGAGGTGAGCTAGATCTCCCTTCTCGCCATTACAGTTCCAGCATAGGCCATGTGTGTTTATTCCTAGTTTCGCTAGGCGAGCAGGGGTCCAGTGTAGTTTGTGTAAGATCCAGAATTTTGTCTGAGCCAGTACCGGAGTTACTTTGCTGGTTGTGGGGGAAGACCATAACGTTTGGCTTTCTTTCTCGTTTAGGGTGTTACCTCGCTGTGACTCCCAGTAAGTTTGTGTTTTGGTGTTGAGTCTTGAAGTGTTTGGGCGCAGGAGTCTATAGAATATGTGACACTTGGTGGCCCGTTTTGTTAATGCTGGATATAAATTGGAAGACTGAGGGTATGGCATTGGACAGTCTCGCTCTGGACACTGCTGCCTTGATTTTTAGGGAGTTGTATAGTTTGATATCCGGTAGGTTGCGTTTGTCCTTAAGCGAGCTGAAAGTGATGTGCCTTCCTTCCTCCTCTAGCTGAATAGGGAGGGATATTCCTGCATTCACCCATGTTTCCATATAGAGTGTTTTGCATTTGTATTTTATTTTGTTATTTGACCATATTGATTCCCACCTCGAGTTTGTTAATCTGTGTTCTAACTTCTGATCAACCTTTAATAGGGCATTTCTGGTGTTTCTAAGTATAGTGTTCGATAGTGTTGTGTCTGTTGGTTGTTAGAAGTTCTATTGGTTCTAGATTGTTTAGGATGGCTCTTTCTACTTTCAGCCACGCCGGAGTATACTCTTGGTCTGGTAAAATCCAGTAGCTGCCCTGTTTTGCTAGGAAAGCCGTTTGGAAAGTCCTGAAGTCCGCCAGATTTAAACCCCCCAGAATTTTCGTCAGTCTTAATTTCTTAAGACTCATTCTTGTTTTTTTGTCTCGCTAGATAAATGTATTTAATATCTTGTCTATTTTGCGATGGAAATCTACAGTGAGGATCAAAGGGAGCATGTTAATGAGGTAATTGATCATGGGTGTAACAATCATTTTGATTGTTTCAATCCTCCCCCACCATGTGATAAATTTTGGTGACCATCCCTCAAGTAGTATTTTTATCCTGTTCAGAAGCATCTTCTCATTGTGTTCTAGCGTGTTTTTAAGATCTTTGTCAAAATAGATGCCGAGGTATTTGATGAACCCATTTTGCCAAGTGAAGCCCGAGTCTCCCAATATGTCTCTAGTTGTATGTATGTTGAGGGGTTTACATTCCAACTTATCTCTGAGTTTATAGCCGGAGTGGGCCGAATATCTGTTTATGGAGTCCATAAGGGCCATAATGGAGGTTTCAGGGCTTTTTAGTAACAACAAGAATATCATCCGCATATGCCGCTAGTTTCGTTGTAGTGTCCTTGATGGCAAAACCCTTCACCCTCTTGTTGGACTCCATGTCCCTGATCAGTGGTTCAAGTGCAAGTAGGAATAGTGAGGGGGATAGAGGGCATCCTTGTCTTGTGCCTCTGTGGAGACTAAAAGGTTCGGAGATGGCCCCATTTACCACTATGCGGGCAGATGGTTTATCAGATGGTGCCATAATTTTCTTTATGAACTCACTTCCTAGATTGAAACTCCGCATGCAGCATACTAGGAAATGCCATGATACCCTGTCGAAAACCTTCTCTGCGTCGAGTGCTATAGCCACTGCTGGATTGACTTGCTTGGCTGCTCTGTCGATAATGTGACAAAGGAGTCTGGTATTGTCATGTGACATGCGTGATTTGAGGAAGCCCACTTGTGTGTTCTTTATAAGGTTTGGGAGTAACCCATTAAGTCTCACTGCTAGGATTTTTGCGTATATCTTGCAATCCACCTTAATCAGGGATATCGGCCTGTAATTTTGTGGGAAATGAGTGTTTTTGCCCTCTTTGGGTCTGACTATGATGTTTGCCTCAGCCATTGTTTGAGAGATCGACATCGTCCCTTCGCGGTGGTTGAAAACTTTTTAAAATATTTGCTGTAGTGATGCGATAAATGTTTTATAGAAGATGGCTGTATAGCTATCTGGTCCGGGAGCCTTATTAGTTTTAAGAGACTTCACTGCCATTTCTATTTCGGTTATGCTGATCTCTTTCTCCAAACTGAGTGCGTCCTCCGGTGTTATTTTTGGGAGATTTAAGCTGTTAAGGTATTCTAAACTGCCCTTTTCGTCTAATGTTTGGTCCTTATTATAGCGCTCCTGGTAAGAGTCGCTAAATGTGCGAAGAATTTCTTTATGTTGTGTGTGTGTGACGTTATGGGGGTCTGTGATCGCGGAGATGGTGTGTTGCCTCTGTTTGTGTTTTAAATAGGATGCTTGAATTTTCCCTGCTTTGTTGGTTTCGCACAGGTTAATCGCCTTGTATTTGTTTACCCACAGGCCTGCTCTCTCGCTTAGAATTCTATTGCATTCGTATTTCTTTCTTGCAAGATCCGTAAGGACCCCCACATTCTTTGTGTTTGAAATGTGTGAAGATTCTAGTTGTTGAATGTCGAGTTCTAATTGGTTTAACTGGGCCTTGGTGCTTTTGTTCCTCCTGCCTTTGATGTCCATGATCGTACCTCTAATTGTGGTTTATAGTGCGTCCCAAATGGTTTTGGGGTCCGCCTCGGCTGTGTCGTTAAATTAATGTATTCCTTTATGGCTTGTTCTATTCTGGTTCTATTACTTTGTTCTTTTAAGACATCGCTGTTAAATCTCCATCTACGGGGGTGGTCCTCATTGTGGCTGCCGTTTAGAAGTAGGCTGATACAGGAATGGTCTGAAATTGTTCTCGTGGCTATGTCCGTATGCTCTATTAGGTGGGTGTGTGAGCCAGATCTCAGTATGTAGTCAATTCTGCTTTGAGTTGTGTAGGTTTGAATAGAAGGTATAATCTCTCGTGTAGGGATGTTGAAGTCACCAGGTGTCTATCAGGTTGTACTTGGTACATACATTTCTAAGTATTTTATGCCCCCCCTGGAGGTAGTGTGTGGCAATCGATTGTCTGGTTAAGGTGTAGTCCAATGCCATATTAAAATCGCCTGCTAGCGCTGTTAGCTCATTTTGTGGGAGTGCTTCCATCCTCTCTGACCCGTTATCCCAGAAGATGGCCTCGTCCGCGTTTGGGCCATATATATTAAGTACATGACATTTTTCGTTTACCCTTTTGAGGTGTGTCAATATGATTCTTCCCTCTAGATCGGATTTATGGTCCTCTATGCTTATTTTGGAGTTTCTATTTATTAGTGTGATCACTCCACGTTTTTTCCCTACTACCTGGGAGCACGCCATTTGCCCTGTCTATCCTGCACTAAAGCGTTCTGCATCATCTCGTGATAGCCTGGTTTCTTGGAGGAGAAATACATCCGCTTATGTTTTTGCTAAATAGTCAAGAACGTTCTTCCTTTTTACTGGGTTGTTAAGGCCTTTGACATTCAGGGACACAATCTTCAGATTGGATATGAGAGATGGTGTCTTATTTTGTGTAGGGGTCATTATGTGAGGCTAAGCTGTGGTTGTAGTTTTCGGACTCTGCCCCCTTTCGATATGGTAGTACTCACGTTGTTTCTTAGTGTTTCGTGGGTATTGTCCCTGACTCGGGTCTCTCTCTGCGAGTATGTTCGATTTTGCCCCTGCTCCTTTCGATTCAACAATGTGCATGAATTTGTGGGTGGGGAGATTTGGAGACAAGAGGGTACATGATGTAGAAGTTACATTCGAGTGCTTGACAAACAGTGCTAGAACTAACATGACATACAGACAAACCAACCCCCCCCCCGCCAGAGCCCTCCCTCCCGCCCCCCGCATCTTGTTTCTTGAATTTCGGACGTGTGACAGCAACGTTCCTTCTCCCCTTCCCTGGGCTATTATTTTCACAGTGCATCTCTTCTTTTCCTCCCAAGTTACTTGCATCTTATTTGCTCTGATTGCATCTTATTTAGACTGGAGGTCACATAACATTGATTTTAAGAAAAGGATATTTTTGATCTAGTGTTCGCCTAATTCGCTTCGATTCCGCATGTCTTCGATGCTGGATTCGGTGATTGTTCTTTCCAGGTGTCCCGCCGTTCTCAGTACGCAGTCTTTTCTGAAGGTCGGTCCCAGGACTTAGTTCTTGAGGTAGTCGAGTGGCTAGGATTAATGGTTTTAATGAGGTAGATTTTGGGGGTGAGGTAGATGGTTGTACGTGTGATAGTGTCTGGGGTCGTGAGGTGAAAAATAGCTTCACACGCTGTTCCCCTAGTTCTGGTGAGGCTCTTCTCTTGTTCTCGTTAGCTTGCGATAGCTCCATGTCTTGTGTTGATGGTCCTCGTAGATAGTTGGATAGGTCGTTGGGAGCTTCGAAGATGTGCACTCTGCCCCTGTCTGTAATTCTGAATTTCGTAGGGCCTATGAAAGAGAAGAGGATGTTTTCCTTCCTCAGTTTTTCCCTTATGTCTACTGTATGTTTCGAATAGTCCTGGGTTACGATTATTTTTTGACCGTTCCACATAAAATTCTGCTTTTTCCTGGCCAATGCAAAAATGGCTTCTGTGTGTTTGAGTCTCAGTGGTTTGCATATTATGGGGCGCGGTCCAGCCATATTTGTCGGTCTATATGCCGGAACTCTGTAGGCTTTGTCTAGTTCAAGAGGCATATCGAACTTCAGGTTGGTGAGTTTAGGGATCAAATCTTGCAGGAAGGCCATGCATGATCCGTTTTTCTCTTCTTCTCCTTCGGCGATTCCTAGAATCCTGATGTTGCCTCTTCTATTTCGATCGTCCCTCTCAGCTGTTTGTTTTAGAAGTATTGCTGTTGTTTTTGAGAGTTCCTGCAGAGCCTTGTTCGATTTTTGTTCTTTGTCTGCCACATCACTTACCCTCTGTTCTACCTCCGCTAGTCTGTTATTTGCTGCATGTATGCCTGCTCTAACTGCTGCCAATTCTAGCTGTATGGCATCTGTGGTTTGCTTGGTCGATTTCGCTAGATCGTGTACATCTGCCAGTTTTTTTAGGATCATGTCCAGCGTACTGTTAATGTCTGGTCTTTGTTTGATAGGGGATTCCAGATTCTCACTCTTATTTTTTTTTTTTTGCTTGTTGTGTGAGCTTCCCCTCATTACCAGCCATTGCAGCTCTTCCCCTCTTCTCCTGTGGTAGGGTGAGCCTGCTTCTAGCTTTCCGCTCAATGATTGAGTTGATTAAGTGTCTTCTTTGTTGATAATTGACTTTATATTCGTCGGCTCTCTGTCTTAGGGTCGTAAGTTGTTGTTGTTCTATGAGTGGCGAATATGGCCAGTTGGACTATGTATGTAGGCAGAATGTCAAGTATGGACCTTACTTCGCTGGTCTGGATTTAACAGCGTATTTTGGTTTTACTATTGAGCTAGTTATTCCTCGTTGTGCACCCCACTGAGTTTTGTCTTCTTTCAATTATTCCTTTGTGTACGTTCCTATTTAATTGGCACTCTATTGTCTAACTGGTGCAAGTGGCAGTTTGCGGAGCGGATCGGGTTATTCGGCCATGTGGCTATGGTCCCCAGAGAGACGAAGCTGCGCCAGGCTTGGGAGCATTAGTTTGAGCTTTCCGAATTAGGATTTCGCCGTTCCCCGTGCGTTATGCTGGTTGAGCGCGTTGTCCCCAGTTTGGTTTTGTTGCCGTTTACAGTGCGGCCCTAAGATGGCGGCGCCCTGCCGATAGTTTCGGTTTCCCTCCGGGAGCGCTGGAGTATTAGGCGTGCCCCTTGCTCTTCCACTGGAGTATGGAAAGCAATATTGTTCCGGTTTGCAGTATCCGACCCGCTTATCCTCTTCTCATACCCCCCGTTTGAGCAAGATTTTCGTTGTTTTCCGAACCTATTGATCTTAGTTGTTTTTGTTCTCCCCAAAATGGCGGGCCCCCGCAGCCAAGTCGGTTTCGGTTTCTTGCCAGATATTTTAACGGAGACTTTGTTTGTTTCTAAATCAGTGCTGACACTACTGCGGTATCAAGTGAAGTATTCCTCCGCACTGACCTTACTTGAGCGGATATGTTTCGGAGCTCACCATGTGCACGGTTTAGTGTGGGTCTTCCTCATCGGGGTTTGATCAGCTTGTGATCACCGTCTTTGCTCCTTTTTATCCTCTCCAACCAGGGTCTCTCCCTGGGATTTTTTTCCCCTTTGTTGTTTGCTCGGTTGAGTCCAGCGGCGCTGTCGTCACGCTGCTAGTTCCGTGGTCTTATTGTGCCCCTGTTTTCTTACTCTTACAGCACAGTTAAGCCCATTGGACTATGTTTTGGTTTACATTACTCGTTGTTTTCCCAACCTATCGCATCGTGGTTGTTATTGCTCTCCCCAAAATGGCGGCCTCCAGCAGTTAAGCTAGTTTCGGTTGCTCGCCCGTTATTTTAACGGAGACTTCGTTGTCTCTATATCAGTGCTGTAGCTTCTGCGATATCACATGTAGTTTCCCTCCATGCTGGCCTTACTTGAATGGGTATGCTGCAGGGCTCACCGTGTGCGTGGCTGAGTGTGGGTCTTTTTCCTCGGGGGTAGTTCAGCTTACGACCAGCATCTTTGATCCTTTTCTCTTCTCCGACCAGGGTCTTTTCTTTCTGGGATTTTCTCCTCCCTCCTTGCTTGTTCGGCTGGGCCAAGCGATGCTGCCGCCTCTCTGCTAGCTCCGGCGTTTCCTGGTGCCCCCGTTTTTTCTGTCTCTCACAGCGCATTAAATTCCACTGGTCTATGTGAGGCTTGATTGTTTTGATTTGCGGTATCAGGCCCCCTTATACTTGAGGCGTCCTCTTCAACCATCCGCCGTCTGAAAACAAGGCTTTTCGTTGTTTACCGAACTTATCGCATCATACTTGTTTTTGTTCTCCCCAAAATGGCGGCCCCCAGCAGTCAAGTTAGTTTCGGTTTCTCGCCAGATATTTTAACGGAATCTTCGTTGTCTCTATATCAGTGTTATAGCTTCTGCAATATCACATGAAGTTTCTTCTACTCTGATCTTACTTGAGAGGGTATGCTGCTGGGTTCACCATGTGCGTGGCTGAGTGTGGGTCTTTCTCCTGGGGGTAGTTCAGCTTGCGACCACCATCTTGATCTTTCTCTCTTCTCCAACCAGGGTGTTTCCTTTCTGGGGTTTTCCTCACTTTCCTTGCCTGTTCGGTTGAGCCAAGCGGCGCTGCCGACTCTCTGCTTGTTCCGATGTCTTCTGGTGTTCCCATTTATCTTTTTCTCTCAGCACACTTAAGTTCTTTTGTAATGCTCGCTCCCTGGGAAGACGGAGTCAGGCGTCTTTGCCCATTGCTGTCCAAGCCACAATCCCAGTGTTATTCTATGGGAGAAACAGGCCTTGCATTAGCGAAAAACTAATTTGAGAGTTTGTTTTCTACCAGGACATGTAAAACTTAAAAGGACATGTCCTGCCTTTTTTTTTTTTTTGGGAAAACCTTTATTGTACATAAAAATCAATACAAACATGGGCCTACAACCACCAGGGCCGGCCGCTAATATGTACATGATCAACAACATCAGGGCAACAACAGGCCCCCTGGGGCCCAGCCGAATTAACGAGTTACTGAGTACACCTCAGAGATTATCAGGATACATAGATTTTAGAAATACAAACAAAGAAAAAGAAAATAACACCAAAAAGCAAGGCGGAAACCATCGAAAAAGGGGGCGTCTAACCACATCCGGGGAACTGCACAATACAAACTCCACCCTCAGGTGGACAATGAGGATGAGCAAGAGGGAGGTGGGGGCGACGGGAGAACCACAACCGATGTCCTGCCTTTTAAATACATTGTACCCTGCCCTCTAGGTTGTCGAGGGCCAACTTTAGGGGTAACCAATATGTACAAAAGGGAAGGTTTGGGCCTGGCAAGATGTTCATCTTCCAAGGTCAAAAGGGCAGTGTAAACTGCGTGCACAGGCTCTTACAGTGGTAGGCCAGAGCCGTAGTTGGAGGGCTACTTAGGTTGGTGGCGCAATAAGTGCTGCAGGTCCGCTAGTAGCATTTAATTTACAGGCCCTGGGCACATGTAGTGTAATTACTAGGGACTTATAAGTAAATGAAATATGCCAATTGGGGATGCACTAACATTACCATGTTTAAGGGGAGAGCACAAACACGTTAGCACTGATTAGCAGCAATAAGTGCACAGAGTTGTAAAGCCAGCAAAAACTAGGTCAGAAAAGTGGAGGAGATAGGCAAAAAGTTGGAGAGAAGACCAACCTAAGGCTGTCAGGTCTAACAAAGATGAAAAGTCCTTTGAAGATCAAACGACCTTTGCAAAACTCAAATAGTTCATCCTCTATATACAATGCCTTCTCAAACAGTAATCTTTTGTCATACAAGGCATATGCAACTGTCTGTCAAACAGCTCAGGGAGTATCTGTGGTGTGTTCAAATATTCTGACAACGCTTTATGCTACTCTTAAATCTTTAAGCTTTTAATCCAATAACTTGGAACTGCAGATTGATCTTTTGCATAATATCGCTACATATAGTCGTTATCAATACAAAACTAGATCACTTAAGCTAATCCACTGGACAAAACCTCTGGGCCTGATTCACAAAGGTAAACTTAGACCAAAAGTCTAAGTTTAAACCTAAAATCTAACTTTAGTAGTAGTAAAGTTAGACTTTTGGTCTAAATTTAAACTTCCGGTCTAAACTTAGACTTTTGGTGTAAGCTACCTTTGTGAATCAGGGCCAGAGACTTCAAACCTACCCATATGTGTTTTTGTTCTCCTATTGTAACTAAGCTGGAGTCAATAAGAACCAAAGAGGAACTTCATTGTTCTTTATACGCAGGCAAGGAATTGGGTGAGCATGATTCTCAACACCTAGAAGTAAATTTGAAGCCTAATACAAACCCAGACGGTCAAAAACAAGGGTATTACAGGCCCAAACTGTAATACCCAATTTGGAGCTTAAAATTCATATTACCCTTGTCACAACTCATCAAAAAATGACAAAATTCCCGTAAAAGGAAGCTCAGGCTCACTAAAAGTTAAGAAAACCACATAAAATAATCAAAACAGTGGTCATAAACCGTTATCATAATGGGAATGAAAAATAATGAGAGAGGCCAGAATTCAACAGTTTGTGCATCTCAACATCAAATAAAGTCCATAGATACAGTGAAATTGTTCCCTATTTTTGAACAGGTAGGAAAAGATGGTGCCTCCAATATTGGTCAGTTGCTTTTAGGAAAACATTCAATTTAATTTGCAAATTCCAACTGTTGCAGAAGTGTTAAATAAGGATTTTGATCATTCTTCTGTCACCTCAGAGCAAGAATCTGCTAAAATAAATATGTAGTAAAAAGCAGTATGTTAACTTGCAGTCTCTTGTAACAGGACAAAGGCACACAGTAAATTCAAAATTAAACCACTCTACAATTTCATGATCCACCCATATTATAGAAATGAAAGCCAACATGCCACCCTACACAATAAGTCTCAGAAGATCTTGTCAAACCCAGACACCACAGTTTCATAGATGCTACACTAGTAGCAGCCAAGTGGAACCACAGAAGTATTATCAACTAGTAATCTAGAATCTATTCACTTTAGAAAATTACACAATTAAGGTAAAATCAAATAAACTAAGTTTTTATCCCCTGTATAAATCTAAAGGGACATTTGATATCTTGAACAGAGATAACATCATCAAGCTACTATGGGCCATGGAAAAACTAGCTCATCTCAAAACTGCTACATCGGAGCAATCTAATTTAATCAATGTGACCAGAATCATGAAAACCAAACTACATTAGTAACATGGGATTCTAATGCGACTGCGCAGATGGTCAAGAGTGGAAAGAAGTGCTTTGCCAAATAGGAAATAAAAGTGCCTAGACTTGTTACTACCAGAATGTTCCAAAATTTAAATGGATGTTATCCAAAATCTAATTTGCAAAGGACAATAACTCGGTCTTCAGCAATTGAGGTTGTACTGAAAAGTGCTATTGGTGCGAGTGATTTTTTTCACTCCAAGAAATTAAAAACATGATTTTAAATATCTTACTCTGGTGATTCAGACAGAAGATGTAGAGTAGTTTATAACATAATCTAGGAAGAGGATTGGTCCTGGATTGCATCAGCGCTTGCAAACTCTAGGGTAACATTGGTTAATAAACAAATCGGCCTACCTCTCTTGAGATATGTTCTTAGAATGTAATCGGCATAACAAATAGTCACAAGATGAGGGAGCTGTAAATATCTGGCAGTCATTTCATTTCCTAGCCTTTTAAGAAATATGGTGTGACGAGGAATTCCCACTCATTGGCTTTGTTGAATTTCATCTTGTTGTTCCAGCGCAGAGGCCCCTTTTTTATGTCAGTTTGAAGACGTGTTATGAACATGTTACAAGTGATGAATTGCAATTTTATCAAATTCATTTTTCTGGAATGTGCTTTTATTTTGTAAATGTATAATAAGCAAGATGAATCAACAATACATTCCGTGATAATTTAGTGACTAGTTTAGAAAGTATTCCAAGAATGTCATCAATTTTATAACTGTTTCCCTCCATATTTCTTTTATTTGATCTTTTTTAAGCACCTTTCTTTTAGTTTTAGGTTCTAAAACACATACAGGACAGGCTCCATTTTAGTTAGCCTGTCCAGCTTGTTTACCTTTGGGCTAGATACTGCATTTCACTATGATATAAAGTCCGAAGGTCTGACACCATTTTTAAGTAGCGCCTGAATCTATCTGTTTTGAATGTGGCTTCTCACCAATAAGCCACACCCAATCCCTGCACTCCCACCTGGGAGGCAAATATACTACACCTTTGCACTTCCTAAGGTGGGCAAACTTTCAACACTCCCCCAAAGGCAAGGCAAGAAAACAATAATTTGCGCATCACTTGTGAGGAGTAGCGCCAACTTCCTATAACACAATTACCTGCTAGAAGGGAATTCACCCATCCTTCTACAACAGAATACTTGGCCAAGAAGAGTCCACACCTCCTGCTACAAGGAAAAGACGAATTGGTATATCTGGGATGTATTTATTAGTAAATAGCATCACACAGTAAGCCAAATGCACTTAACATAGCAGACTCTAACATATCAATAATATGATTGAACATACAATAAGATTCAAATATATGTAGCAAACTTATAATCTAAAGGCATGAATCAATAACTGAGCAAACTATAATACTGATTAATAAACAAGCAATAACTGATATAAGATAAGGTACACTGGACGTCCTGCAAGAGATCAGAAAGATATACATATATAGAGAGCAGAGGAGTACTCTGGATGTGCACCTCCCACACCACAAAGAAAACACCACCAATGATCAAAGAACCACACAACTCAATACATCACCTGGTGCATACACTGCCCACTTCTGACTGGGGGAATTACAGCCGGGTATCAGAGCTCAGCAAGCCAGGGTTCAATCCGAGATAGACACGTCAGCCCTCGCTCGGAATCCAAACTCCCAGTTTCTCAGCCTGCAACCCTCAGCTATAAACACACTAGAAGATTCGTGAAAGACCTCCTCCCACCGCCAGAGGAATTTTACCAGAACTGGCCAAGTTCCAAGCAAGCATCTCCATGGCAGTAAGGAGCTCTCAAGTCTCTTCCTCCATTCGCACTTCTTCCAGCCTCTGTCTTGACAAAGCTCTCACAAGGCCTTCCACAGTACACTAAACAAAAACAATCGCTCAGGATAACACCAAGACCTTGAATGTGAATAACCCAAACAACTTGCAAGCACGGCTGTGCACGCAGCAGCAAGGCAGAGTCAGACATGAGGCCCTGTCAAAGGCAATAGTCCGCACCTATAATTCTCATCCACACAACTTACAAGCACCACTGTGCACACAGAAAAGTTTGAAGCAAGGTAAAGTCAGAAGGCAGAATGACATTAGACTACGTCAAAGCCAATAGGTCAAAGTCATAATTCACCTAACCCAAATAACATTATACACTTAATCCCTCAGTATACAACATTGAGCACATGTGTGCACCACCACCCACAAGACTGCACCTCAACATCCCATACCTTCTATTCTTGGAAAGACTATTCCACTAAAAGGCAGAAGAAATGCAGGCATATGCAAACCCATCCTACATTAAGGCTAAGGTAACATAACACACTTAAGTCAGTACAGAATGGTGGTGGTTGCGGGTCATCATAGGGTTTCAGACCACAAAAGTGGCTGATTCACTACACTATCTTAGATAATGGAAGTCGCCATCTTCTCAATTTTCGGTAACGAGAGACCACATTTTCCTCAATTTTTGCAGAATAATCAGCATGTCTGCCATTGACGCAGATGTTGTCTGTCTATTTTTCCAAGGTCAAATAACAGCAATAACCCAAACAATGTAGTTTATATTGATGTATATTTACATTATTAGTACATCCACTGATGTATATGATTGTTAAAACATTCCAAAGGTGGTATTGCAAATTCCATCTCAGATAATATACAACATATAAGGACTTCCACTTTACCACTTAGTTAGGAGAGAAACTTCACACAGAGCACAGACGAGCACAGCACCAGATTCCACCTCGACAGAAAAAGCCTCCAGCAAAACTCCCCAAGGCTCTGTGAAGCAATTCATTTTGCCCTCACGAACTGTTGCAAGGAATGTTTTCTCTCACAAATGAGATCTCCTAGCGCTTGGCCTTGTGCTCCAAATAGCTGACAAACTGTTTCAAACAGAGAACAAACCCTTTTGTCCAGTTTAGCGCGCTACTTTTGAACTCAGGATTATTATTTATATCTCTGCTAGAACTAGCATGGCACTTAGAGATAGCACAGCAAGAGTGTAAGGGATATAAATTGTGATATAATGATTTTTCTCTGTTTTTACTGTTATTGAAAAGCTTAGCTGCTTTTTATTATCTTGTGTGATGTTGCCATTATTATGTGCACTAGATCCTGGCATTTTAAAGTAACTCTTTTAAAATATATATGTTGGAAAACTAATTCCGTGTCTTGTGATCATGTGTGTGTAATGTAAATAATTATTGAAGATCAGTTGGAATACTACTGTTCCCTGTAAGAAACTCAAAAGCATTAACATCACCTCCGTTATGGACTGGGTGGGGTTCTTCAGGGCTACATTAACCGTTCTTTCACATTTAGTGCTGGTGCACTGAACAAAGTTCTCCTGTGTCACCCGTGGGTGTAAAAACAAACCTTGTAGAGCTGACCCAAAGATCGCAAAAATCAATTGGCTACAAGATATCCTGTAAAAGTCTGGGCTAAGAGAGATTTGGAGAGTGATGCTGCAATATCGTTAAAGCTCAGTATTGTACCATTGAACTGTCTACCAACGTGGTTAAATGGAATAATTATCCATAATAAGTAAGAGCAAAAATCAGGTTCACTCATTGTTAATATTTATTTAAATCCTGAGAGATACCACAAAATGCCGAACATAAAAAAAAAAAAAAAAAACCTGGGAGAAATAATCTGGGACCTAAAGACTATATATCCATATGCTAGAGGGTTGCTTACGGATGATTTTAACTTAAATCTACTTTTTTCTTGTACAGTTTCGGAACAGGTGAATATCTTAAATGATGAATGGGAAAGTCCTCTGCAGCTAGGTCTGAAATATCATGTTGGGACATGTTGGGTATGACCTTATTGGAGACTTTGCATCTATTAGATCTTTGTGTCTTAAATGAGATTTTTTTAAAAGACCACCCTGCCGGCCCTACCCAAATCACGCCCAAATCTTATTCGCTACTGGATTACACTCTTGTGAGCTTGAATATTTTCTAAACTATTATTTGTCAAATACACTCTGGATCAGAGAGTAACCACTTTCCACGCATAATAAAGCTGACGGTTTATAATTCTGTTAAGACACAAAAGAAGTCTCTACCAAAACATTGTATGGCATTTACTTAAAAAGATTGAACAGGAAATTAGTCAATATAACTTCAGTTTTTCAATATTCGATGCAGTTTTTACAAACCTGGTCTAATTGGGAGCAGTCACAAATGATAGCAACTGCTTGGTCTTCCTTCACTGCAACATTGCTTGAAACATTTGCAGCCCAAACACCTTCTAAAGCAATTAGCCTATGCCCCATGCAAAGTAAAAATAAATGGTTCACTAAAACTCCGAATGCAAAAAAACGCAAACTAAATATGGAACTTGCAGTCTTTAGGAAACTTAACAGCTGCCAGGCAATTGCATTATCCAAAATTAAGGGATATTAACTCCATGTGCAAGAGCCATTATGAAGGCTAAGGCTGACCACATCAATTATAAATGGACAACAATACAATGCATATGCAGAAAGGGTGATGTGAAAGCCATTTGGAAATTTATCAATGGACTGACCTATGATACATTCAGGGCACATATTGCAATTTTCTCAGAATCCGCATGTCCGAAGCATGTATAACAATTATACAGGGCAACAAACCTAAAAGACCCTCTGCCACAAACTTTTAAAATGCTCCCAGGTATAGAGAATCTTAACTACTCTCTGACACAACGTCGGCAAGGCAGGTGAGGCACCTGGGTCAAATGGCTCCCCAACAGCCTTGTATAAAGCGGAGTCTGATTTTTCCCAACCCTCCCCCATCTCCCAACTTTGTCTGGCACCATCCACATACAGCTTATTTGACAAGGTGTTCCGCTAGCTACTCCTGGTTGCACTCACACATTCAAGGTGTATATATATACACCTTGTGATGTAGGGTCGACATAAAGTGTAAATCACTGTTAGCATAAACTGGAAGCAGGGGCTAGATAACAAAGCAGCCACTAGATCCGAGTTACCTGAACAGGCGGCGGAGCCAGGGCCTTGAACGCTTCCAGAATACTGTCCCAGTCTAGAAAGATGATCTTTTTACGCAATCCCAGGGCTTCCTCCCGGTGGATAGCAGCGCTCTCTGTTCCACCCCATCTAACTACTTCCTCATGCCAGCCATAAAGCTGTGGGGGTGTGACCGATTTCCACCTCATCCTAATGGATCATTTAGTCAGGAGTAAAGTTAAATCTATAAAGCAAAGTTGCACTTTCTGCGTCTTAGGGTGTCGTATCAGTCCCAAGAGACATGCTGCAGGCATGCTCAGGACGGGAATCCCAACTGCTGCTTCAAGCAAGGATAGTACCTCTGACCAATAAGGCACGAGCACAGGGCACTGCCATAGCATGTGTAGTAAGTCAGCGTCCTCTAATTTACATCTGGGGCAGCAGTGTTACGTGGTCGGGAATATACGTTGCAGTCGATGCGGGGTAAGGTACGCTCTATGTAAAAACATATATTGGATGAATTTGAAGTTTCGTGGGATTTTCCTAGGGTATGCCAAGGCCCTGCACTAGTCCCCATCTGTCAAGTCTGTACCCAGGTCTATGGACCATTTATTGCGCAAGTCCGTCAGTGGGACTCTAGTGTGGGTAGTAATGCCTTTGTAGAGCCTCTTGGTGAGATGAAGGTCTGCAATGCTTGTTGACTGTTTTTGCTGACAATACTTGAAGAAATGGGCTAGAAAAAAACTCAGAGAAAACAAGTCATGGTTTTCGGTAATCGCCAAAGGACGAAAATAATCTTCATTTAGTACTTGGAGGAAAAATTGGATTAACGATTTCAGTTTGCCAGTCATATGCAATCAATAAAATAAAAAGCCAACTCAATGTTAGCAGCCTTTGGAACACTATATACCAAGATGAGAGGTCCAACACTGACTCCCAACCTTGAGACTATGGAGGCGAAATTGATGGCAACACTGACCAATGGTTCTGAAATAATGGGTGGGCGAGACGTCTTAAGCTTTTAGATACATACCAGGAAAGTATATAGAGACCTCTTTTTAGACTGCAACCAGATTCCTCTCAGTCACAAGTTTGCTTGGAATTTGGCTTAGTAATCTAAGCCTTGTCAGGCCAGGATACATTACGTAAACTTTGCAGAAAGTTGGGAAGAAGCCCTTGAGCTTTCTTTGGCCTCCCTTATATGGGCCGAAGTTGGATTAGGTAAGAAATCTATGTCTTGGGAAGAGTATTTATCCTCCTAACTGAGCACCTGTGGACTATATTCATTAATTGACTCTGTGGTTTTAGTTCCTTCTTTTAAGCATGTCGTAAATAGGTCAGTCAGACTTGTTTCGTATCTTCATGATAAAAATCAATTTGCCAAGAAAGCTGATGCGTGGATGCTCGTAAACTTTTTTGTTGTTGTTTTTTTTTTGTTAAAACTTTTTTTTTTTTTAATTGAGAAACAAGCATCAGCGTTTCAATACACATTGCAGAAGAAGCAGTACATCAGGCATCATGGGAACAGCAGACAAAATACAGCATACAAATTATACTTTGGAAGGTCTGGGGGAAGGGGGATCTTCATTTCTGAGGACAAGGGGCGGCTGACATATGTCTCCCCGTTAGGAGTTCCACAATCCCCAAACACGGGTCCATTTTTTGGGGACATCCACGGGCAACATATACCGATTTTTCCTGAAACATTGCCCAGTCCAAGTCTTTTTCCCAATCCTCCACCGTAGGCGGGAGCGGTGCTCCCCATCGCTGAGCAATGTTTCTCTTGGCGAGCATGAGCCCCAAAGTGACTCACTGTGTTAGGTAAACATTCAAATCTGTTGGCTCCCAGACATTTGGTAAGCACCTACGGGCTTCCATGTGGAGGCGCACGGATAAGACTGAGTTAATAATATCGTGAATGTTACGCCAATAGGATTGGATCTGCACACACTCCCAGACAATATGCTTAAAGGTACCCAATTGGCCACATCCTTGTTTACAGTCCCCACCATCAGCCCTCCCATCCGCAACAGTTGTGGCCCCATTACATATACCCTGTGTAAGAGTTTCAGTTGAACAAGTCGGAGATGGGCTGGTATTGCCACTACCCTGGGTGAGGAGACTGCTTCTTGCCACTCCTCATCGTCCATTTCTATGTCGTCTCTGGACCACTTCTCTCGAAGGGCCTGGAGAGGGTCTGGCATGTTGTTTACCAGCTTTTTGTATATCAATGAGAGAGTGCTGTCAGGAATATGGCCATCGAGTACTCTATCCTCTAGCGGGGAGGAGTCAGGTGGCGTGGTCCCAGGTTTCAGATGAGTGCGTAGTGCGTGTCTAACCTGTGTGTAGCGGAAGAGTTCCGAGTCAGCCAATTTGAACTGTTGTTGTAAGATGGCAAATGACTTGATGTCTGATTTGTCCCACAGATCTCCTATGCGGGAAATGCCTATGAGATCCCACTTGTCGAATCCCTTACTCCTCCACAAATCTCCCAGTTGCTCAGAGTCCCATAATGGTATAGCAAGTGTGAGCCTGCGCCCCCAACCGAGGCATTTTAGTGGCAGTGTGCCAGACGTGAACAGCATGTTTGGTGGGGCCTGTTAGTGTGTAGCGCCGGAGCCTAGAGTAGAGGGCTCTATTAAATTTCCTCCAGAAAGGAGCCATTTATCCATTCTAAAACCCGGGTCCCCAGGTTGAGTGTAGGTGCAGTGGTTGATAGAAGACAAGTGGGCTGCCCAGTAGTACAGTTTGATATTGGGAAGGCTGGCTCGTAAACTCTTATGTCGGTTTAAAACCACAGCAATACTTGAGTTTCTCGTTTTCTTATTACTGTAAGTTAAAGTACATAGTTAGGCTGGGTGATTTTCCCTCAAAATACATGACTCCACCCTGGAAGTGTACATGGCCAACATAATCTTGTCACCTATGTGGATATAAAGAAGAAACAATAACACACATTATGTATTTGTCCAAACTTTATTGACTCATGCAGACATTTTTCACGATCGCGCTTCCACACTTTACAAATAAGATCATATTGGGCAGCCGTGATCCAATGTCTAAGATGGAATTACTAGCAACATTCGTGCAACTTTGTAAAATATATTGAATTGAACATGTGTGCTTCATTATATTGACTTACATGGTCAGGCATTATGTTACAAGTTGGGTTTCTGATTGGCAGAGGTATGCACCCTGTCCATGCAGGAACCACCATCCTCGTCACGGTAAGTCAGATACACACCCTAAATTAACCTGTGCTCACCCCCTGGAGTCAGGCTTAACTGAAAAGGCAATGTGTAAAGTATTTGTGCAATGCTTAATACAGTAAAACAGTGAAACTATCACACACAACAAATCCACACCAGGTTAGAAATAAAGAACTTCATTCAATGAACAAAACAACACCAAAACAACAGAAATCCGAAAAGTAGAACCGGAGTTATGAATTATTAAAGAATATCTTGAAATATAGTGCTTAGAGGCATAAAGCGCCAACCAGGGCTATCAGGAGGCTGCTGGACCGGGTAAAATCATGAAAAGTCAAGCTGACCTCGAAGGAGCCCAGGTCAGATAGGGAAGCAATGAAGACCCCACTGAAACATTACTTTCATGGAGAAAAACGTTGACGTCAAGGAGCAGCTGCAAAGAGCAGAGAAGGTGATGCTTTGACGTCGATCCAGAGGATTGTAGGAGCTGCGCAGTCCGGGAATGCATTGGCGTCAAGCCCCTGGTGATGAAAGCAGTGCGTCATTGTTGAGCCGCCCTGTCGGTGCAGTGGAGTCCTTAAAGCGGTGATGCGGCGACTTTGAAGGCAAATGCATCGGTTCCAATCGGAGCAAAGCCGAGGATACGTGAATTCTTCAAGAAAACACCCAGAGAACCCACTTCCAAGGTCCCAGAACTTGATTGGCACCGCTTGGCAGGGAAGGACGCACAGTTGGCAGAGTCCAGAGGCTGTAGCGGGGTTGAAATTAGTCTTTGATGTCGCTGAACCTTCAAAACAGAAGGCAAGCCAGCAAGCCCTTGGAGTTACTTGGTTCTGGGGATGTAGAGATTCATGTACAGTCCTCCTTGCCACCAGGCAAGGGGCAGCAGGGCAGGCACAACAGAGAAGGAGTCCAGCAAATCCAGCAGATTGTCAGTCCTTTCAGCAGCACAGCAGTCCTTCTTCCTGGCACAGTGTCTACAGATACAGAGTTTACTTAGTTTGTGGTGTCAGGGGTCCAGTACTTATTCTAAGTTGTGCCTTTGAAGTGGGAGAGACTTCAAAGAGAGTCCGTTGAAGTGCATAAGGTCCCTTCCCTGGCTCCAGACTCACTATAGGGGGAGTATGCAGCTCTTTGTGTGTGTACAGACACAGCTCTGTTCAGGTGCAAGTGTCAGCTCCTGACTCCTATCCAGGCCAGGAAGACCGATCAGCCTGGTGATGGGCCATCAGGATGTGAATGGCACACCTCAGCTCCCTTTGTTTATGACTGTCTAGAGGGAATGCACAAAGCCCAACTGTTATCCATCCCAAACGTGTGTTCAGGGACAGACCAAGGCACAGACTTACTATTTAAAATCCGACTCTACCATCAGTTGTGATTTTAAATTGTGAGTCCAGAGACACCAAACTTGAAGTATCCATCTTCTCCTTCGGACTATATCCCCCCCTGCCCATCCCCCAGAATTCCCCTGCATGTCCCATAGTCGCCAGACTGCTCAACTATTGGGACCAGGATGCTGTCCTGTGTCTGGCAAGTGAGTGTCGCTCAGTCCAATACCAGGGAAACCCAGTCTCCTTCTACCTGGACTTTACATTAGAGGTGCAGGCTGCCCATCGGGAGTTCCTACTAGTCAAGAGACTCCTCCATAAAGTAGAAATTCATTATATACTTATCTATCCAACCAGGCTGCGCATCTCTTATGAGGGAAACCTCACTACTTCATGGATGCCAAGGCTGCCCTTAAATTTGCAAAACATATCGCTGTCCGGAAAGCGTCGCCTTGAGGGTCAGCATCAGGATGTAAACCACCTCAGCGATAATGACTAATCCTGAGCTGTTGAGAAGGTGCCACAGCACTGACAGAAGAGGTATGCCTTCCAGACCATGAAGGCACTGACTTTGCGTCCCCCTGGAGACATCTCCATGACACTTGATTCATACACATACATGCTGTTTGCTTAGCTTGCTGCCACCCTCAGGGATGATTCCCATGTTATTCAAATGGTTTTGGGATGGATGCTGGAGGGAGATTGCTGCTTTCAACCCTGTTTGGGGCAGTGGATTGGAGTGGGTGGTTGGTGTGTTTCATTTGAGAGTTACTGTTGGCTGTATACCTCTCTCTCTGATATGCTCCCCGCACAGCTGCACATCATGCCCCTGCCCTTTCCATGAGTGGACCGCCGCTAGCCCTCTCTAACTTTGCTCCACTGCTCTAAATACATAGCGCTATGACTATCACTAGGTGCCTAACGTGGTCTCCGCAAAAGTAGAAAGGCACCACATAGACATTTGTTATCCCCAGGAACTCCACTGATCGCCATCCACAGCGCCAAGACTGCGTGCAGGATGGTGCACTGATACCTACATATCCCTCTACGTTAGAGGCATAGTGATACCAAGGCTCAAAAAAATCATAAAAATTTCCCTAGACCTGCAGGTCTAGAAACTTGAAACCTCTACTCGACCTAACTGCAATGCACTTGACCTCTGTCTCTGAAAGCCAAACAAATGTGACAAGTTCATTAGATTTAAAGGCATTTTTATTGCTCATTCACTTTGTGAGCAATAAAGATGCCTTTAAATCTTGCCATCTTGTCACATTTGCTCTGCTTTCATAGACAAAGGTCAAAATTCAGTTTGTCTTCCTGCTCGCCAGAAAGGGCGAGTAGGACCTAAAAATATCTTGTCCTCATTAAATCTGGCAAGTGGATTTTTTGATCCCTGGATACCCGTACGCAAAGGCCTGCCATGGCAACTGCGACACTCCTTTTGCGATAAGGGGAGATGCGTCCTCCTGGCTGGTACACAACACAGAAATCCCATCATATTTGCTGCAATTTATGGCCCCTAAACAGACAGTACTGAATTCTTCTGTGAGGTCGGGAGGGTTGATTGATTGCTTGGGACCCGGAGCTATCATTTGGGGGGACACACTTCAAAGTGTTACTTGACAATGCATTGGACTGCTCGGGCACCTCTAGACACCCCAGTCCCAACGCAGTGGCACATCTCCACACACACATGCACAATAATTGCCTAAATTATATTTGGTGGCTTACACATGCGACAAGCACAGTGGGCACGTGTCCCCTCCACCCACAATGCAAGGTCACGCATAGGTTTTTCTGAATAAGAGGAAGGGCGGGAGGTGACTGCGTACCAATACGTGGAGGGGGAATGCCCCAGCAAGACTCTAGCCGGCATGCTCTGCAAACCCTGGGCCTCCTTCCTGCAGGGTGGAGCTCCTGGACGAACTTCAGGAGTGTCAGTCCACTCCCACGGGGCTCCTGCAAACAATGACCACCTTCTACTCCAAGCTTTACAAAGCAACGCTGGTGCCTGGCATGGAAGAGCAGCCCGCTTACTGTTTCCTTGTTGCTGGACCGAGCTTTCCACCTGTATCTAGACTTTCAGTTCTCGGTGGAGAACACCCTACAGGTCATTTGCAGTCTCCCTGGAGATAAAAAAAAAAAGACTGGATGGACTAACCTCCTCATTCTACAAAGAATTTGCATACACACTAGCCCCCACTTACTACTGTATCCATTGCAACTGGGCTAAGTCCACACACTTTCACCTCACCGACTGCACATAGCTGTTCCCCTCTGAATGACCACTGCAACGCGCCTCTGACCCAGTCCGCTACAGGGCCATCTGGCTCAGTCGGGATCCTGCTGATCTCTGGAAGGCTAACTGTGAATGCGCCATGACGTGGCCAGAGGAGAAGTTTTCGGTATGGACCCGTTCACCTTTATCCGTGATGGGACAGAAAGCCATTGCAAAAATGATTATCCTGCCTAATTTCCTGTACCTCTTTCTAAATCTACTGATTTCACTCACTACTCATTACCTGTGGCGGTTGCGTTCCAACCTCATTACCTTGATTTGGGCTGGAAGACAACCCAGGATTTCCTGGGAGGTACTCGCCCTGCCTCTTGAACAGGGGAGGATTGGGCTCGCCCGATATGGCCCCGAATGCACAACTGCCCCGGCACAATACATTCACTTTTGGCTCTACCCCCTGCAATTTCACCCGCACAGCGCTATTGCGGCAGATCACGCAGCATCTTGAACCTGCTCCTGGTGCTACATAAACACTATAAACCGCAGCGGTCTGAGATACACGGTGGAATGCATGCGGTGGGCAACGCCACCCCAAGCTACCCTGCCTGTATGCGCCCTCTGTACCTATTGCAAGCAACCCTCTACTGCTACCCTTGCAGGACGAAGGTGCCAGGACGAGGAGACGCAGACACGTCCTTAGAACCTTTGTGGCTCTATACCCAGAGGAGCTCTTAATGTCCCCATGCGCAGTTTATGGACTGGCACACTCCAAAGCGTTTGAGATCCTCCTCTATTACCATCTCCGAACCAACTGTTATGCGATGGATGACACATTCCCTGTCTCTCCTTCCACACTGTAAGCCCTAGAACACATACTCCCTAACCCTTCCCCATGCAAACTGGTCACGCACTTCTTCTCCATTATACAAGTAATGGCACCCGTTCAGGTTCTGGCAGTCCATACCACCTGGGAAACAGACGCTAATACCCCATCACAGATGCCCAATGGTCCTACTGCTGTGGTTAAATTGTGGCCCTCTCCTCCAGCCTCAGACCACTGCTTATTCAAGTACCTCCAAAAAGGGCAGAATTGGCTCTAATTTGGCTGCACAGGTGTTCGTACCATTGGAATGAGAATGAATGGTCCTACTGCTCAGAGACCATAACCAAAAGAAGAAAACTCATGCAAGAAGGGAGTGCTTAGGAAGTCCAATAATAATTTCTTCAAAAATTCAAACTTCAATTCAGTAACACAAGTCCTTCCAAATTCTTTTCACACATAAAAGGACTTCTTATAAATCCAATATAACGCAGGTGCCATGATATGATTTTCCTAACAAGATTTTCTTTATTCTTTATAACATCCAACAGCAGCCAGGCCAATACGTTTCTGTCATGTCCCCTTCCTGCCGTTGCAGCTGGCGCACGAAACCCGTCTGCCCATGCGCGCGCCAGCTATCCATAGGAACGACTACGAGGGGGTCAGCAGTCTAGATGTTAGACGTGACCCGCCTCGCACCAATCGGGAAGCACTTCCGGGGGCAAGACTATTTCTATCCCGAAGCCGCCTGAATCGGGGCTTCGTATTAAAGTTTCGGCCACGTCGGAACAGACTCTCGCAGCAACCGGACTTTGTCCGGACCGCGCAAGGGCACCAACTTTGAAATCCAGCGAGCGTGCAACCGCACGTAGCCGCCAGCATCGTGTCCATCAAACGCAGGAGCGTCTGAGAGACACGTCCTTGGAGCCTCTTTTCACCCTTGTTACAGCTGCGGCACGTCAAGTGCACGGAGCCGCTTTTCCTCAGTCCCTTCTTGTTTTCGCACCGGTGCGCAGTTCTTTCCCCATAGCAGTTTCGGCTTGTGCAGTGGCACGGAGCTGATAAAGATCTTTTGTTTCTTCAGCGCAGGAGCGCCTTACATTTTCCTTTTCTACACGGCTTGTGCAGAGACACGGAGCTGATAAAGACCTTTGTTTCCTTCAGCGCAGGAGCGCCTTTATTTATCCTTTTCTTCACGGCTGATGCAGGGACACAGAGCCTAATGGTATTTGCAGTTGCAGCGTGAGAACACCCTTGATCTCCTTTCCAGGTATCGTTGCTCTGGAGTGACTATCATATTGTTACTTGTCATGTATGCTTGTCCTGGAGGCTTCTGTTTGGCGTGTGTGCTACCCATTTGCTCTTTCCCTTAGGTCGCACCCTCCGCCAGAAACCCCACGAATACCTGGGCAAGCTTCTCCCGGCATCATCCCCAGTCGTTCCTTTCCTCCTCTGGCTACCTCGCCCGGTCCCCTTTGTTGTCCTAGATAGTGTTCATCCTGTCTGAGGGGGTGAAGGGTACCGGAGGGGGTTGTTCACGTCGCCTCTGCGGGATTACTCCACACAACAACACGGTAAGCGGTGTGGGGATCTGACAGTTTCGTCCCAACATGGGACTTCATCAGGGTTGGAAGCAAAAAAGTCAAAAAGAGAGAAGTCCCCCTTAAGGCAATGATAGTCAATGATAAACACCAAAGCAATAAATCACATCAACACCATTCAATCACCAGAATAAGACCCCAAAACCATCCAAAGGCCAAGTATATCAAATAAAAAAAATTGTTTATTTTCATTTGCATAAATTCATTTCAATAAATCATACCCACATCCTTGTCTTTTTTAACTTTTAATCATAGTTTTTACTTTTCTGTCTAATCATTGGATTATCTATTATTAATGAGGTGGGTATGATTTATTGAAATGAATTTATGCAAATGAAAATAAACAACATTTTTTTTATTTGATATACTTGGCCTTTGGATGGTTTTGGTGTCTTATTCTGGTGATTGAATGGTGTTGATGTGATTTATTGCTTTGGTGTTTATCATTGTCTATCTTTGCGTTAAGGGGGACTTCTCTCTTTTTGACGTTGCCTAATTGATGCCCTACCCCCTTTCTGGTAACAAGGGCCCCTCTCATTTTATTGGTTGGAAGCAAAAAATACATACATTTATATACATATATATTGTAGGAAAGTGGATTTCTGTTGCAGTAACCCCTCCACTTTTTGCCAGACTGCTGATGCACTTTTACTTGGTGTGCCCTGGGTTCCTGCCAATCGGGTACCCAGGGCCTGTGTTCTTTCCCCAAAACTAAACCCAATTGGCATCTCTGGCCCCAGGTCAGCCCCTGGTAAATGGTACCACAGGTACCCAGGGCACTTTGACCAGAGAAGGCCTCTAAGGGCTGCAGCACTTATTGTGCCACCCTTAGAGGTCCTGTACCACTACACTCACACACTGCCTTTGCAGGCTGCGTGTTAAGGTGCAGAACAAAATGAAGAGTCGAAATGGCACACATCCCTGTGTGCCATGCCTACAACCCACTGCCCTGGCATAGATCAGTCACCCCTCTAGATGGGTGCACTATACCAGTGGTGAGGGTACAGGTGCATGAGCCCTGTTTCCCTTCATTGTCTTAGTCCATTCTTAGACATTGTATGTGCATTGCTGCCATTAAGAGTATATGGTGCTGGGAGTTTGTCATTACGAACTCCACAGCACCATAATGGCTACACTGAAAACTGAGAAGTTTGGTATCAAACTTCTCAGCACATTAAATCCACACTGATGCCAGTGTGGGATTAAATGAAAAATGCACACAGAGGGCATCTCAGAGATGCCCCTTGTAAACTAACCCACCTCTAGTGTCCCGACTGGGTGGCTGCTTAGGCTGCCATCAACAGACTTGTTTCTGGACCCCTGGGTCAAGAGCCTACTGCTCTCGGGGGCCTGAAACAATGTACTTCCTGGGATGAGGTGCCAAGCCTCCTCCCCAGGATTGGCAGGGTTCACGAAGGGGAAGCTTTAAAGACATGCCATGCCGCCTTTGTGAGCTTCCCGGACCACTTGCTGCTTTCAGCAACTGGTCCCCACTGGTTCTGCCCCCCACTTTGGGCGGGAGAACTGGCGGGAAAAACAAGTGAGGAAAAGAGGTGTGCCCACCTCTGCCAGCTCCACACCCCTCAGGTGGGGGAGGTGAGGTGAAGCACAACTCTGAGTCCCTGCCATCTTGAGGATGGGGGGACCCAACCAACCAGGGACAGGCTCCTGCCCCCCTCCCACTGGAGGGTGGCACACTAGGGGGTGTACCTACCCCAGGGAAGGGACCCATTGGTCCTTTTCCTGTAACTCCTCTAAATCTTGTACTTATGGGGCACCCTGAATCTTGCTTCCTCAGATCCAGAAACGACAAGAAGGAAAGAAGAAGTACTGAACTGCCGTGCAGCCAGCTAACAAGAGGAAGACGCCCACTGACTTGGCCCCAACCCTACAGGCCTGTCTCCCCTTAAACCTGCTCCTTCAAAATCCCGGTGTGTCTTGCAGCCAGCAACCTTAAAAACCCCGGAGGACCTGCCTGCCTTCACTTCCAAAGACTGCTTCTCCCGTGAACACCAGATTTGTTCAACTGCAACCTCTGGCAGCAGCCGGAGACCGCAAATGCTGCCCACTCTGCACCCGCCGAACCCGCCCGAGCTCAAGTGGAAAAACACCACGAGGAGGTCACCCTGGCGATCCTGACCCAATATCTGGTGACCCCTGGCCTGCTTCAAGCCTCCAGCCGACGCCTGCAGCCTAAATCTAGAAGGCCCCCCTGACCGCGACCCGGAGCTGGTAAGACGATCCGACCCCAAAAGGCACCCCTGCACCCGACGACCCACTGCCTTGTGTGCCCAAACCAATGGTGCCTAACCAACCCTTAACTTTGCAACTTACCTCTCAAAGTGGTGGTCGCACCCAGAAATCCTTTGTCTCCCTGCCTGCAGTGATTTTGCAAACTGGAGGTTCTCCATTGAAAACAACGGGGCACCCGACCTCGAAACAGCACCCTGCTGCCCCAGTGCCGCTGAGGGTGCACCTTTTGTGCTACTTTGTTTCTCCATTTACCCTGACCTAAACCCTTGGAGCTTTGCTTCCACAACCCAGTTGCCTGCTTGCCAGCAGCCACCAACCGGAGGCCCCCTATCCCCCATTGGATAACATTGGGCCTCAACACGCTGCACCCGGCCGCCCTAGTGCCTCTGAGGGTGCAACAAGAGTGCATCACTGACCCCGGGGGACCCCTGAGTCTAACCCCAGAACCTTAACTCCCACAGTCGATAACTTACCTGTGAACCGATAACCTGTTTTTCCTCCATAGTATAACATTGACAATTTTCTTTCAAAAAGTTTTAAGTGTGAAGTTTTGAAATCTAAAAATATTCTTTAAAAATCGCACAAATAACTAAAACGTATTTACTTACCTGTTTGCAGGAAATGGTCCAGTGCTGAATCTAGGTATCCAGCACTGAGTTAGAAAAGTAACGTAAAAAGTAACTTACCTGTAATTTACTCAAAAAGCCTATTCATTTCAATGTACTGTATTTGCTAAGTATTGCAACATACTGCATCACCTGTAAATCAAACAAATTACAATTCCTATTGCATTTTCACTTCACTTCACTTTGATAGCTTTATTTCGGTCGGTGACCATAAAAGCACAGATAAAATATATACATATACATAAAATACATAAATAATTCCGTATTTTAGATAAAAAGTTATTAAACAACAGTTATCAAAGTAGCAGCAATGAACAATTAGATTCCATTTGTATTAAAAGTAAACAGTTGATTAGTTTATCAAGGCAGACCTTCTTCTCCACATACCATATAAAAAACGGGAAACGGAGAACACAATTGGGGGGGGAAGTGTCATAGCGTAAAATCCTGCAAGCTTGTGCACAATGCTTTAATCCCAAATTTCTGCACAATGGCACAAGCCAGGCTCTGCGTATTTCATTATAAGCGGTGCAGAAAAATAAAACATGAGCAAGGTCTTCTTTGGTTTTATTACAGACGGGGCAAACCCCCGCACCTCTTCCCGTCCACTTGCAAGTCAGTTCCCCAATCGGGAGACAACCATACCTTAATTGGATATATAATTTCTTTTCTCTGGGCGGCTGGATCAAATCTAGGAACTCCTCCCTGCTAGGGGTCAATTTTACTTGCAGGAATTCCGTAGTCAGCCTACCCATGGATGACAGGCGGTATAGTTGGTCCAGATTGTGCTGTCTAACTAGAGCTAGCAACTCCGTTCTTTTTACCGCCATACAGCCTTCCTCTGGAGTCTCCCATAATTGAGGGAGACCAATCTGGTATAATGTGGCCTTTATATGGGATAGCCAAGGTATGTTTCTGCTCTTCAGCTGATCCCAAATTGCTAGAAACTCAGCTCTGTAATCGCCGAGCTCTGGTGCTGTCCACAACCTTCTCCAGTACAGGAGGGGTCTGCTCGCCAGGAGTTCAGAGATAGGCTCTAGATCTAAATCTAGTCTCAGTGGTATCAGCGGGGTGCTCTGGGGGAGCCCTATCAAATTTCTAATAAATGTATGTTCGACCTTGGAAAGGGCCAATACACGGGTGTAGCCCCAGAGTTCTGCACCGTACATTGCAGCAGGTCTAGCTTGGGCATTTTCAAACTGTTCTACATTCAGCAACTTATTACTGTAAAGTATTTAATGCTTACCTGTGTGTCAAATGGGCAGGAAAAGCGTGACACATATATAATGTTCCAGGGGTCTTTATTGTGTTTCTGTATGTTCACAGAGGGGATAACCAAACAAAGAAAAGCCTTCAACGTTGTCCTTCAGGGGGATGTCATTCTCCACCTTAGGCATTGTTGCTCAGTGTCTCTCACATCGGGGTGTAACCAAGACGGCCAAAAATCAGAAAGTGAAAGAAAACAGCACTTGATTAGTGCTTAGGAAGGGGAAGGGCGTGAGGGTTATATCACCCGGATTGCTGGATCAGTCGGTGCAGGGAGGGTAACCGTCACCAGGGTTGCGCAGGGATATGGGGCTAGAAAACGCTACTCGGCTTTCCGGCCGGCAGCCTCGATCCTCCCGGGGATACAGAGTCCACCTGTCTCCCGGTTCCCCACAAGCGCTGACGCACCTGCTCAAGCCACATTCCTCCTGGAACGTGGCAGGGCGATACGAGCGAACGTAGGCCTCCTGCCTTTTCTTCGTCAGGATCCGCGGGTGCCTTCGGTGATCCCAGCTTGCTTGACTGCTCCCGGCTTCCTGGATCTCCTCGAGCGGCGTCTTCCTCCTTCCGGGCTTTCTCTCCGCTGGTATTGGCTGGCGGGTCTTTATCTGACAATGACGCGGTTTGGCTCCACCCCCAAAGGATTGAACAGGGATCGGTAGCGCCGTCCTTAAAGGGCCAGTCATACGGGACAGCGGGGCGTGTTGGTCCAGCCAGGGAGAAGTCTGTGTCCGGTGGCTGTAGAGAGGAAAAAGGGGCGGCTGTGTCAGGTAGGGTCAGAGCGGGGTTCCCGAAGTCCGGACTCTGACACTGTGCCAGACTTGCTTGGTTCTAAAAATAAACAGTATATTTTTTATACAAAAACAATTGGCCTAGAGTTCCGTTCTTGAGTGTGTGAATTCATTTGCTGACTGCTCTACAACTACCACAAACAGAGAGTAAGTTTCTATCCAACTTTAACCTCTGCGGTCACTTGGACTCTGTACACACTTTGCCTCATTTTGGTGTAGTATATATAAAGCCAGTTTCCTACATGTATATAGATAGAGAAAGGAAAAAATAATACATGCATATGCCATAAAACATACTAATGTGAATATACAGGTTACATAAAAAAACATAACTTCCTACACCAACACTAAAAAATAAAAAACATTAACTAATACATATACCGCTAGAAATCTATATAGTGATGTTAGTACTGACCATTTGTTTGAGTCTATCTCCATTACATCACCACTAGCATTTGGTTAGATTATACAATATCTAATATTAATGCAGTGAAATGCAGGTAAACCCCAATATCAAGTTTCAGTGTTGAGTCTAAAACCTCAACAAAGTTGGAAATTATGCTCTGGTTTCCGAAGAAACGTATAAATTCCCTAATGGGCCAATATATGTCCAAAAATCCTAAAACTTCAGAATTGTCCAGGATCTAGAAACCTTGGAATTATTGATACTGTAGTACACTTATTCCATAATTTATCTTTTTTAATGTCACTCCGCTAGATTCCAGTCAAATTACAAGATTTACAAATCCGGCTTATTTACTGCAAATTCCTTTACAGGCTATACTGCTTGCCGGTGCAGCACTTGAGCATGGGTTTGGCGGCGAACGCGCAGTGCCTCTGCAGTGTTTCCCTCAGGACTCCTTTCTGCACCTCGCATGGGAATGTCTGCAGGTGGCGGCCTTCTGGACTGAGGTGTTCTCTCCAGTACTCTATCATAGATCACTCCCCACTGCAGACCAGACCTCCCCTCCCCCTGGTCGGCCTCCTGGGTTATCTCAGGGATGTTCCTTTTGGGGACTGCCACGCTCTTCTTCTTGGCTAAATGCAGAGTGGCCATGCACTGGAGAAGACGGTCTGCCTCCATGACAGAGATCCCTAGGAATTGACTTAATTTTGGACTTCAATGCTGCCTGACAGGAAAGAAGGCTGTGCTGTAATGTATTGTTCAATTGGTGCCATGGGCAGGTCACTGTAAAATCGGCAGATTTAATCCATTGTGCTATGCACGTGTGGGTTAGTATCCCATCCTCGTGGCCAGTGTAAAATAGGCAAATCTTGAATAAAGAGGAGTCTGTAGTTGAGGAAGATGTCAAGTTTAATCCAAGATAAAAGGTCCCATCCATTCAGCGAGTCAGCATAACATCAACTGCTCTAGAGTACAATCCATCTAGCCACAAGATTTTGTTACCATGGTGCTGCTCAAATATAAACACCATGTAAAGATAAATGCAGGGTGGTTGGAATACCTCTGTGTTTTTAGTGTTTGAGTTGGGTCCAATTTGTAACTTGAGTGTGTGTCAGAAACAGAGAGCTATACTGTGATTAGTCTTGGATGCAGTTCTCTATCCAGATAACATCACCCGCGTGCCATAGCAGTGGAGGGCATACTACTTGGACTTAGTGCTTGGGTATTGGCTGGAAATTGAACTTAAGCATATGGTGGGAATAAAACCTGCAATGTGAGTCGTCCTGGTGCCACAGGCACGCCAGGGGATAGAGGTGCCATGATAGTTGATCAGGCTTCCCAGTTTCAAACTATTCCAGTTTCACAAAAATAGCTTTCCTCCTAAAATGTGAAGAGGAGCATTGTAACTGCAACCAAGTCACGATCTGTTTCACTGGATAGTTGTTTTTCATTCTTCTTTTAATCTGCTCTCGGAACTCCATCATCTTTGTTGGGCTTATCGCTAATATGCATGGCGAACCTCAAAAAACACCTGTAAACTGTTTCCCTCACTCTTTCAGCCTCCACTCTATCTACCACGGAGGTATACATTTCCTCAAACTGAACAGCTACATATTGTACCTTTGCTGCCCTAGTAGTTGCTGAACATACACATTTCAGATTCTGAAGGAACATGTTTTGATCCTTTTTTGAAGGAGGCATGCAAGGAAGCACGCTGGTTGCTAAGGCGGAATTCACTAAAGTATACAGAAAAGTGCTGGATGGAATGCTTGAATTAATCTCTGCCACAAACAAATAGCTTGTGTTTCTAATTACCAGTGGCAGAGATTAATTCAAGCATTCCATCCATCACTTTTTTGTATAATTTAGTGGGTTGCCCTTAGTGGGACTGGAATGCCCAGAAGTGGGCTCCATGTACACTGTGAAACTGTATTCAAGCTAAACTAGGCCGTTCCTGGGTTGCTTGTGTTCTGGTTCAGAAAGAACCTAGCTTGGCAATTCGAGCTTGACTGTTTCTATTGGAGCAGAGTAAAGGCTGATTTGCATATAGTTGAGCCCAAACTAAGTTAATATGGTGTGCAAATTAATAATCGACTGGGATGTGGCCCGAGGGATAACCAGTAGCTAGGATTAATTCAAGCATGCCATCCAGCACTTTATTTAAGCTTTAGTTTGTCACCCTAAGTGGGACGGGTATACCCATATGTAGGTCTCATGCACACTGTCCCTGGATTGAAGCTATACTTGGCTGATGAGCCCTAATTAGGACAAAACTGGTCCTGGATTGCTTGTGTTCCGGTTTAGAATGCACCTGGCCTGGCAGTTTGGTCTGAACTATACCTATTGGAGCACGTTCAAGACTGATTTATATATGGCTGGGTCCAAACTGAGATGGCATGGTGTGCAAAATAATGATGGAATGGGATCCAGCTCGAGTGATTACCAGTTACTGAGAATAATTCATGCATTCATTCCATCACTTTTTAAAAATACTTTTGCAGTAGGCAAAAAGAACGATTGATGGTCAAAATGCTGAACAATGTCATACATTCACCCCAGTGCAGATATCTGGGCCTAAATTCTTCCTTTTTTTGCTCACCATGCCATTCCAGTTTGGACCCAGCCATATGCAAATCAGTGTTGACCCTGTGCCCAATGGGAAAAGTCCAGCCTGAACTGCCAGGCCAGGTCCTCCCTGGACTGGAAACAAGCAACCTAGGACCGGTTTCAGGCTTTCAGCCCTCATCAGCCAGGATAGCTTGACTCCAGTGGCATGTAAAGCACGGGACCCATGTCTGGGCATACCCGTCCCACTCGGGGTGACGAATACAAAAAGAACAATTGATGGACAGCATGCTGAACAATGTCATACATTCACCCCAGTACAGAGATCTGGGCCTAAATCCATTATTGTTTTGCTCACCATGCCATTCCAGTTTGGACCCAACCATATGCAAATCAGTCTTGACCCTTTGCCCAATGGGAACAGTCCAGCCTGAACTCCCAGGCCAGGTCCTCCCTGGACTCGAAACAAGCATCCTAGGACCGGTTTCGAGCAAAAGAATGATGGATTTAACCCAGATCTCTTGACGGGGGTGAATGTTTTGATTTGTTCAGCATTCCGTCCATCAATTGTGTGTCTTTTGCTTTCTTGCCCTAAGTGCGCCAGGTATGCCCAGACATGGATCCTGGGCTCACTGTGCCATTTGAATCAAGCTATCCTGGCTGATGAGGGGTGAAACCCCGAAACGGGTCCTAGGTTGCTTGTTCCCGGTCCAGGAAGGGCCTGGCTTGGCAGTATGGGCTGGACTGTTCCCATGAGGCACAGGGTCAAGACTGATTTGCATATGGCCAGGTCTAAACTGGGGTGGCATATGAGCAAAAGAATGATGGATTTAACCCAGATCGCTTGACGGGGGGTGAATGTTTTGATTTGTTCTGCATTCCGTCCATCAATTGTGTGTCTTTTACTTTTGCAGTAGGGACTTGACTGCTCTGATGTGGGCCAGCGCTAAGCCCCCGGATGACAGAAAGAACTGCTTTTGGTCCACTCGGCCTTGTGCTGAGCAAGGACTGCCCTGTTCTGCTGCCAAAAGACCTGGAACTGCTGCACTGCCAAGTGTGTGCCCCCTAAACCCAAGATGGGAGAGAAGAAAAGCTGGTGGGCTGCGCGCCTCCATTCAAGTGGGCTGTGAGGGTGTGCTTGAAGTTACAGGCAAGCACAACTGACCTGTGAGGACTGATTCCAGTTTGCAATGGCAAGCCACTGAATTGAGACTGCGCCCACAAAAATTGGGCTGTGACTTCTCTCCATCTGAGCAAGTTTCACACTACTACGTTACCGAGAGAGAGAAAGTGGTGATGGCTCAGAGCAAGGGAGAGGGCCTGGATGAAGGGGGTGGGGCAGGTGGGGCTTGGAAGGCAGCAAAAGGTATAGCACGGACCCCAACTGTGCCTAGAGACATTTAATTTTTTTTTTTTTTTGCTGGTCGTCTGTAGTATTACATTTTAGTGTGTAATAAAGTGCTTTCTTTGTTGTAAAGGTAAGCACTGAGCTTGACAGTCTCTTAGGGCCTGATTTAGAGTGTGGTATAAAGCAACTGAGGACCCTCCTCACCAAATCCTTGATTAGCCTGCCTTATTTAGAGGTAGGCAGCCCGTAAGTATTCCATTTACAGAGCTCCGTTGGCTCTGTCCACAGAATACTTTCTATGATGGCCAGATGGGACGGAAAAGTCCTCTGCATGTTAACATGGTAGTGGATGTGTACCCCTGCCCTGAGTGTCCAACTGATCTGTTGTCTGGATCCCTAATGCTGATTTTTGTTGTTGTAGGCAAACACAGTTCATGCATGTGCACCATGAAATAGGCCTAACTCATGGATTTCGGGCTTTTTGGACTGGGAGGGATGCATAACGCACTACCCTCATAGTGGTGGAAGGTTACTACCTTCACCAAGAGTTAAGTAGCATGAGCGCTGTGTTGGCAGCATAATATGTAGTGATGAGTAGGAATGAGCAGGTCCTTTTTAGGTCGCAGCCTAACAGACAGCACAGCAATTTGAATTGCTAAAGGCATCTTTTGGACTTTCAGAGTGTTGACCTAGGAATGGATTCTGCCAATTGCTTACCATTGGCTTTTTAACTCACACTTTCTGGCTTTCTACTTGCTAACTTTATTTGCTGTAGGCTGTCCAGCTCGAGTTCGTCCTTCCCGTTGCCCAAACCTTATTTATTGTATTCTTCCACTAACAACGCTTTCTGTAAACCGGCCTTTAAATCTTGTTCTTATCTTGTCACATTTGCTGTGCATTCAAAGACTTAGTTCAGATGTCAGGCTGTTTCTTCCAGGGAGCTTTGTGTTTATTTTTCTTTCTCTGACTTCAAAGTGAGAGGAATATGTGACAGCCATACTGGCTGGTGGGGGTCAGCTTGAGGAAGTCTCTACAGATGCTATTTATTTTCTAGCACACAACAAAATGTATGTAAATGAATTGTGCTGATGATTGAATCAATACATTGGGTGATGACATTTCCACGCATTATTATGCGCTGTATACTTTTATTAGTAAAACTGTATGTGCATGCACACGTAATGGTCATTTCAGTTTAAGATATGTTGTCTGTTATGGCAGTACACTACCATTTGTTTATTTGTTAAATAATTTTATTGGGTTTTTGATGTTCAAAAGAAACATTACATGTGCCATACTGAAGTACAAGTAAAACATAATGGGTACATAAATGGTACTGGAGCAGCATTACATACAATAATTACAAGAACAGGGTCCGCAAAATGTCAGTGAAGGCTTGGGGGGGGGGGGGGATCGGGCAAATCACTCCAGAGGAAAGTATACCCTCCTATGTGTACCCGAGAAAAAATGTAATAGGGGGAGAATCAGCTGCTAACTTGGGGTATCAAACTAGGGTGAGTGACAAGAGGGGAAGAAAGAAACAAGGGGGGAGGTGGACAGGTGCATATTAATGCTTACTGAGCAGCAGGGGCTACAGGTCTATGTGGGGAAGAGTGCATAAAGGCTCTGTGGGGTTTTGCTGGTGTCCATGCATATGTGCGCAGTGCGGGAGATCTGGAAACAGCAGACCTGTCTTGGCCCATAGGGAGGTCGTTCAGCAGGGCGAATCAGGTGAACCCTGCGACAGCAGGGGTGAAGTGTCATTTTTGATTGTTTAACGGAAGCGCAGGAGCAACATGGCCCATTCAGGGGAGCTGGGGTGTCGACACCCTTTATTCACCTCCTCATGATGGGAGTGCATCCCCCTCTGCAGCGCCCCACTTATATACTGCCCCTAACCAGCCACCATAGGGGTCCCGCAGGCGCGCGCCAGTACAGTGTGATACCTCGTTTGGCTAGAAGGAGGGCCAGGGATGTAAACCTCACCTGACCTTTTTGGTACTTCCTGCACCGTAATTTACCCATGAGCAGGCGTCCCAGTAGGAGATATAAGGCAGTGTGGCATGATTGGCTCTCCAATAGTGCTGTAAGGGTGGGCTGGTCCAAAACATATATTGGAAGGCTGCACTAGGAGCCTTACAGCGAGGGCGAGCAAACCATGACTCCGGGTAGTGGTGTTGAAGCTGATCCGGTACGCCCGGTGTGGTATAATTTTTTTAAATATTTTTGAAGCACGAGTTCCAGGAAACCTTCTTTTGGAATTCCATAGCACGCTCCCACTCTTCGTCATTTAGTGGCCTCCCAAACTACTCCTCCTATTTGTGCTGCAGCTCAAGAAGCGGGCTGTTGTCAGTTCCTGGATGGCCTTGTACAGACAGTTAATAAGATGTCGACCGGGGCCCATAGTACTGCATGAGTCACTGGCTCACCCCCAGACAGGTCCCAGAGTCTCCAGCAATCGAGGACAAGTTGCCTACGAAAAAGAAATTGCCCTGGGGGAAGTCCGCTCTCTTCTGTGAGCTGATTGAAAGGGAGAAGTTGGCCCTCAGAGAAAAGGGAATTCACACAAAGAAGATAGAAATCGGTCCAGGACTGTAGCTCCCGAGTAGTGTAATGGCCCCTATATTGGGGTAGGCCAGCAAGCGGCAGCAGTGGAGTATAGAGCAGGGCACCTTGGGACAAACAATGGATGCAGAACAATGCAGGGGCTTCGCTATGGTCATCTGTATTGAGTGAGTCAAAGCAGGCCTGGCTTCTGGTAAGAGCAAGCAGCGGATTTCCAGTAATGTTAAAGGCCCAGTGTCAGAGCAAGCCTCCCATAGGAAACATCCCGCCGTCCAGTGGAATAATCACTGGAGCTGGATCGCTAGTAAATATGCTTCGAATGCCGCCCCCGGCTGCAGCTTAGCCAGAGAGATTTACCGATGGCCGCTTCTCCAGATAAGATAGCAAAGCAGAGTGTCCAGTTCCCTGAAGAAGAATCGGGGAGGGATGACAGGGAGATTTGAAAAGTAATAAAAGAGGCAAGGCAAGAGGGCCATCTTTCCCAGAGCGATTTCCCCTATGGGAGCCAGGGGAACAGTCCTCCAAAATCCAACCAGTGAGCGTATGCCCGCCAATGCTCTATGGTGATTGGCCTCATGGAGGTTGCGGGGGTATGGTACAGGCAGACCCTCATATAGCGAGGTGCTTGTGCATGCCAGGCAAGGCACGAGTCACCAATGTGCACCTCCCGCGGGGGGAGGTCAGGGCTGAGGGGGTAGACCGATGATTTCACCCCTCAGCCCGACTGCGATGGGGAAGTCTGACAGCGTAGCCCGAAGAGGTTTGTGGTTGGCCGAGGCGTCCCGCAGATAAAGGAGCAGGTCATCTGCGTACAGAGACACACTCTGCGTCTTGCCCATCAGAGGGTTGCCCCACTCCCCTCCTCTCACAGGCACACAGTCTAGGGCTCCATCACCAGGGCAAAGAGCAAAAGGGAGAGCGTACACCCCTGGTGCGTACCCTGGGTCACAGGGAAGGGGGCCGAGATGTAATGGCCCAAGCATGCCCGAGAGGTGGGGTTCGAGTATAATAGCTTAGTGTTGGCTAAGAGCTTAAACCCTACTCCCATGCGATGAAGCACAGCGAATAAATAGGACCAGGACAGTGTATCGAACACCTTCTCCAGGTCCAGGACCAGACAAGCAGCTAGGGGGAAAAGGACCCTCACTCGACTCTGGACGTGAAAAAAGCGGCGGATATTCAGAGATGTTCTCCTTCCAGTGACAAAACCGTTCTGTCTGGGTGCACGAGTGCAGGAAGGACTTGGGCATAGCGTCTGCTTAGATCTTTATAAGGATTTTATAATCTTCTGTCAGGAGGGCAATCGGCTATAGGAGGCCAGCAGGGTTGAATCTCTATCTTGTTTCAGGATCACGACCAGGAGAAACTCTTAAACGAAATGGGGGAACTCACCTCCTCACAATGCCGCTCCATACATTTCCACCAGGCGGGGCGCCAGAAGACCAGAAAAGGTATTGTAATATTCTAGAGACAGGCCGTCCGGACCTGGGGCCTTATTACGGGCAAAGTCCAGGATCACCTGTTATACCATCGGCCGGTGTAACCGCCGCGTCCAGGGAGATTCGCAAATGGGGAGGAATCTGGGGCAGGGTGAGAGCGGTGAGGAACTGGTCTATGGATTCTGAGGAGTTGTGCAACAGAGCCCTGTACACTTCAGCATAATAGTCGCAGAAGGTCTGTAGGATATCAGTTTGGGTACGGACCATTGCAGAAGAGGGGGTGGCCACTTCAGTGATAGGATGGGCTTCGGAATCCTGGCAGATAAGCCATGCCAGGAGTGCATCTGGCCTGTCTCCCTCCTGATATACCCTGGCGGCGTGCGCCTTGAAGTTGTATCGCCTAAGATCTGCTAGCAGCATAGAATAGGCAGCTCGTGCCTCAGCCAGTTGGCCTACAGACATCAGATTGGCATCCACAGCCTTGCTGAGGGTAGCAAGCTTGCCCTCCGCCACCTGTAAGTCTTTTTCAAGCATTCTACAGACTCCTGCGATCTGCCAAATGCACGCCCCCTTAGTTAACACCTTGAAAGCGTCCCATTCCAGCATTCTGATGGACACAGTGTTGTAGTTTACAGAAAAGTAGCGACGGATATATATTTCACGTTCATGGCAAAACACCTGGTCCTCAAGACCGTCGCGCAGTAACCACCAACTCGGGACAGGGGGTGGCCGTCCCTAAAGGGTTATGAGGTGCGCGTCATGGACATACAGGACCCCACCCCAGTAGTTTACACGCTGGACCAATGGAACAATTGCTAGTGAGCACAAGAAACGATCAAGGCGCACATAGAGGTTGTGTGGAATGAAAACAACTTAGTCTTGGGGTGTTGGGGTGTCGGGTTCTCCAGACATCCGCAATCAACCAATGCTGTACCCAAGTACAGAAGAGCTCTGTCTGCATGTGGGGCGGGACAGGGGATGGGTGGGTGATACCTGTCTAGTGAGAGGTCGAGCAGACAATTATAGGCCCCCCCCCCACCAATAATATCCATTGTCATGCTGTGGATTGGGCCAAAGTGCCTGAGAGGGAGTCCCAGAATTTCCCCTGTTGTACGTTGGGTGGTTAAATGCTACCTAAGAGTACAGGTTGGCTGTCGAAGTGCCCTTCCAGAAGTGCCTATCACCCCTCCGTGTCAACTGCCTTGCAGGTTTCCTGAAAAAGCACACCAGGCCGAAGACGTATTATGGCCCCCGCGCGAATGCTTAATAGGTAGTGGTGCAGAAGGTACCCAGTCATCGTTTGCTCCGAGGATCTAGGTCTCCAGCAGTAAGGTGCATCTCTTCTAAGAGGACTATCTGCTCCTGCTGAAGCTTAATATAGGAGTATACTGTGTAACGCTTGTGGACAGTGTGCATGCTTCGTACATTTAGAGTGAGGAAACTGATGTCAGCAACAGGGGTCATGGCAGAGTAAAATTGATGTGATGAAGAAAGGTGGGGAGGGGATCACACAGACATGCCCTCGCCCAGAAAACGACCGCCCCCTAAGCTTGGTGGCACCCACCCGCCACTGTACTGGAGCTAGAAGGGTGGAAGGGACAAGGAGGTCGGGAGATAACTGAGGGGGAATATGTTCCCCATACTGGGGACCTACCGCAACTGGCAGTATGCTACCATGCCATGCATACTCCACGTTGTCCAATTCCACTCCACTCCACGCCACTGCACTCTTCTCTGCACCACTCCACTCTATGCCTCTCTACTTTACACGACTCCACTCTACTCCACACTACTCTAGTATGTACCACTGTACCCTTCACCACTGCACTTCACACCACTCCATGCCACTCCTCTCTATGCCATCCTGCTATGAAAAACTGTGTTCTAGGCCTCTGCACCCTACGCCAATGCACTGTACACCACTTTACTCAAAACCAATTCACTCTGCTCCACTCTTCTAGTCTGCGTCACTGCACTCTACGCCACTCATCTACTCTAGCCCAGTGTACTCTATGCCACTGCTCTGTACACCACTCTAATCTGCACTGCTGCACTCTACGCTGCTCTACTCTGCACCACCGCATTCTGCGACAGTGCAATTCATGCCACTCTACTATACACCACTGTACTTGACGACAATATATTCTGCAACACTTCACTCTCTGCTTTATGCCACTTTACGCCACTGAACTCAATGCCATTGAATTCTACGCCAATCCACTCTAAGCCATTCTATTCTACACTGCACTCTGCTACTTCACTTTACTCTGACACAATCTACTCTGCCTCTGCAGTCTATACCACTCGATTGCACTTTGCCCCAGTCTACGCCAGTGGACTGTATGCCAATGCACTTTACACCACTTTACTCAAAATCAATACACTCTACGCCACTGCACTCTATGCCAATCTACGCAGCACCACTGCACTGTACCCGCTATACTCTATGCCACTCTACACCATCCTACTCTACACATTACAATTTTCGTCACTTTACTCTGCACCACTGTACGCCACTGCACTCTACACCAGCGCACTATGACACTCTACTCTGCAGCACTGCACACTCTGCCACTGAACTTTATGCCATTCTTTTCTGCTCCACACTACTCAGCACCTCTTTATTCTATGCCACTGCACTCTACTCTGCACCAATCTATGCCACTCGTCTGCAATCTACGCCACTCAAATCTACTGTGCATCACTGCACTCTACGCCACTTCACTCTATCTCTCTACTCTGCACCACTCCACTCTACAGCAGTGCACTCTGTCACTGTTTCAGAGTGGAGTGGTGCAGGGCAGAGTTGAGTTGTACAGAGAGTAACTACTCAACTCTACCCTGCACCACTCCACTGTACACCACTTCACTCTACTCTGAAACAATCTACTCGATACCACTGCACTCTACGCCACTCTGCGCAACTATACCCTACGCCACTGCAGTCAACTCTATGCCACTGCACTCTACCCTGCATCACTATACTTTACCCTACACCACTCCAATCCACATTACTCTACTCTGAAACAGACTACTGTACGCCACTGCACTCTATTCCACTGCACTCTGCGCCACTCTCCTCTACGCTGCGCCACTCCTTTCTCTGCTATGCCACTCTACTTTAAACCACTGCACTATATGGCAATTCATACTATACCACTTTACTAAAAATCAATTCGCTCTATGCCACTGTACCTATGCCAGCTAATCGGCACTACTGCACTTTAAGTCACTATACTCTACAATGAGCCACTGCACTTTACACCACTGCACAATACATCACTCTACACCATTGTGCGCTACGTCACTGCACTCTATGCCACATTATTCTGATGGATACATCTGCCTGTGGATTCCTCACCTTATGAATATCCCCTGCGCCAGCATTCCGCAGAATTTTTTCCTAGCTCTCCACGCCGACTAGGACGTCGCAATGCTGCGGCCCCGCTCGCGACTCCGCATGATGTCACCGGAGCCATAAGAGAGCCTCGTTGGCGTGATGTTAGTTCCCTTTTTTCCGCGCCGTCGACACCTAACGGTTTTCTAGGACTCTTCATATTTTGTCGAGTTACTTTGTTGTTCCTTTATCTTTAACTGTTGCAGTTGCGATGTCGTCTTCAAGGAAGTCTGGGTTTAAGCCCTGTAGGGAGTGTGGGGGGTTCACATATCCATCACTGACCCCCATGAAGGTTGCTTATGGTTTTTGTCGTCGGATCACGACGTGGAAGACTGTTCCAGTTGTAGAAAAATTAACCCAAAAGCTCTTAAAGAACGGGAAGCCAAGCTTTTTATGGCAAAGAAGGAAGGAAGAGGACGTAAAAGATCTAAGTCGAAGTCGAAGAAACACAAGAAGAGGAGGCATGGTTCTTGGTGCCGTTCGACGAAGGGTAAGGCGTTGAGGTCTCCTTCGCTGGCTCCTCGACGTCGTCAGAAAGACTTTGTGTCTCCTTCATCTTCTCCATCTCCTTGTGTGACTCCGGAGAGATTTCCTTCTCCAAAAGTTATTCCGGCGCAGTCTCTGGCGCCGAGAGGTTTGCCAGATTTGGAGGGCTTCCTTGTTCAGGATGATTCTTCTCCTGCCCATTGAACCTGTGGCTCCGCAAGTGGATCCGGCTGTTCCGACGTCGGATGCTCCTCATCCGGATGCTGGCTCGATTCCATATTCACAGTTTCCAACTCCAGGTTCGGATCCAACGCATTTTTTAAATGCAATGTATGGAGTTTTTCCTAAGGCAGCCTTTCCCTCCGGAGCACCTTCTGGTCCCGTGGGTCCGCTGGCCTTCAACTTGGGCATGCCTCAGCACTATGCCCAGGCACCCTTCGTGCCTTTCATGCCATCGGCGCCGTCATGGCAGTTTCCGGCACCAAGATTTTCGACGTCTTATATGGGGTCCCCGGCGCCGTCTGGTGGGCTTTCCTCTCGGCCTCGTACGGCGCATATTCCACCTTCTGATCCTCCTTCGACACCAGCTCCGGAACTGGACGACACCAAGGGTTCGTTTAAGGAGAGAGGCACTTAGACTATTGGAGGAGGAGCAGTATCAGCGAGAGGAGGCTGTAGAGGGTGAGATAGCTGAATCTGTAGATGAATTTGAAGGAATTCGAGAGGCAAGTGGACTGGACACCTCCCCTGAGTGGGAGCTTTCTTCGTCAAGGGCTTCTCCACCTCAAGAGGTAGCTCCTTATCATACTGTCATAAGAAAGGCTGCAGAGTTGTTAGACTTACAATTACCTACTGCTAAGTATAAGCCTAATTTGCTCACTGAAGTTTTACATTCGCCGTCTTCAATTGTTGAGCCCTTGTTGCCCTTTAATGAGGCTTTAACTGAGCCTATGATGGATGTGTGGCGTAAACCACTATCTTCTCTTGCTGTGTCTAGATCTGTGGCAAGAAGATATAGAGCGCCTCCAGCGGACCCACTTTTTCTATCTTCTCATCCGTCTCCAGAAAGTTTGGTGGTGCAGGCATCCTGCTCTAAACAATCTTCAGGCGCTTTTCCTCATGCTCCTGCCGACAGGGACTCTAAGAAGCTTGAGCAGTCTGATAAAAAGGTCTTTTCTTCATCTAGCATGGCACTTAAATCAACCAATGCTACATGTTTGTTGGGCCGTTATATACATGCTTTGATGGATTCAGCGAAGCAATTGGTGCCCAAGTTGCCTTATGAAGAGCAGGGAAATTTTATGGAGGTTCTGTCAGATGCTCAGTCTACTGCTCAACAGGTTATTCAGTCGGGCCTGGTTATGGCTGATTCAGTGGCCAGAGTTATGGGTTCCTCTATAGTTACCAGGAGACAAGCTTGGCTTAGATCCTCTGGATTTTCCCCGGATGATCAGGCTACCCTTCTTGATTTGCCCTTTGATGGTTCGATGCTTTTCGAGGAGAGGGCTGATTCTGCTCTTCAAAGGTTTAAAGATAGCGGAGCCACGGCGAAGTCCTTGGGATTGCAAATCCAGTCAAGGAGGTTTGGTTATAAAAAGTATCGTGGTTTTGGAAGGTCTTCCTTTTGTGGCTTGCGTCAACCACAGCAGCAGCAGCAAAATCCGCTCTATAAGTCATATAGAGGAAGAACCAGAGGTCGCCAACGTGGTTCTGCCCGCAGTCTCTCCTCCTCCTCTTCTACCTCCCCTGCTCCTCCTGGTAAGGCAGGAAAGCAGCCCTAGATTCCCCATCCTGGATCATGCGGGTCCTGTAGGGGGTCGGTTGTCTCACTTTCTACAGGGTTGGAAATTGGTCACATCAGACCTTTGGGTTTTAAAACTTGTAGAGAAAGGGTACTCCCTTCTCTTTCGTGATTTCCTCCTTCTTGCAAAGGTTTTTGTTCGGAGGACCATTTGCTTCTTCTACAGAAGGAGGTCCTTGCTTTACTACAAAAAGGTGCAATAGAGGTGGTTCCGGAGCAGGAAAGGGGTCAGGGATGCTATTCCCGGTATTTCCTGATCACTAAGAAGGATGGCAGGTTGCGTCTGATTCTGGACCTCAGGGTCTTGAATTTTTACCTAAAGGAGGAGAAATTCAAAATCCTAACCCTTGCTCAGGTTCTTCTGGCGCTGCAGCAGTAAGATTGGATGGTGTCGATCGATTTACAGGATACGTATTTTCACATCCCCATCCTGAAATTGTGCAAGAAGCATCTCCGTTTCACGGTGGGGTCGCAGCACTATCGGTTTGCGGTCCTCCCGTTTGGTCTTACTAGTGCACCTTGAGCCTTCACAGTGGTGGCAGCTCATCTCAGGAGGGCGGGGATTCTAGTTTTCCCCTATCTGGACGACTGGCTGCTCAAAGCGGAGTCGCCAGAGATGGTGCTTCATCATCTGCGAGTAACAGCTCAGCTGTTGTTCAACTTAGGTTTTTCAATAAATGTGCCCAAATCTTACTTTGTGCCCTCTCAGCGCAACCTGTTCACAGGGGCAGTACTGGATACTACTATATGTCGAGCTTTTCCTCCTCCACAAAGAATTCTCGACATTCAGGATATGATTACTTTGTTTCACAGTGGAGCGGTTGTTCCGGTCCTGAAGGTCCTTCGCCTGCTCGGTCTGTTCCCTTCCTGCATACTGTTGGTCAGTCATGCAAGCTAGCACATGAGGGCATTCAAGTGGTGCCTCCGCAGGCAGATCTCAGGGAGTCCGTCAGAATCTCCAGAGACGCTGCAGCGGATCTGACTTGGTGGAGTGTGCAGGGCAACCTGTCTCAAGGAAAGCCTTTTCAGTCTCCTCCACCTGCTGCGCCACTGAAGTGTACGCTACTCTACTCAAAACTTTTGCACCTTACGCCACTGTATTCTACTCTGCACCACCGGAATCTACGTCACGCTCTCTGCACCACTCTGTCCTGCACCACGCTACGACCCCGCATTCTACTCTGCACCACGCCACTGCACTCTACATCAATGCACTCTACGCCACTGCCATCTACTCTGCACAGCTCTACTCTGTGCAACTGCACTCTATGCTTCTCTATGTCAGTGCACTCTATGCTAATGTACTCTGCACCACTGTACTTTACGCCACTTAACTCTAGGCCACTCTGTTCCACTCCATGGCACTCCTACTCCATGGTGCTCTACTCCATTAACTTCTATTCCACTGACACTGTATGCCTTTCTACGTCACAATCCATTCTACTACCCTCTATGCAACTCCCTGTATGCCACCCCATGCCACTTTAGTCCACTCTATTCTGTGGCACTCTATGCCACTCCATTCTATGACAGTCTACTTAGCTGTATGCTGATCTGTTCAACAACACTCCACTCTATGCAACACCCTCTACGCCACTCCACTCCACCCCACTCCAGGTCACTCAATGCCACATCACCCTAGGACACTCTCCTCAACTCTGAGACTGTGCTCCACTGTCAGCCACCCAAGTCTATGCCTTTCTACTTTACGACACCCTATTCCCTCTACAACACTCCACAATACTGTATGCTACTCCATGCCACTCAACCTCTCTCCATGTCACTCATCTTCTCTCCATGTCACTCAACTCCTCTCCATGTCACTCAACTCCTCTCCATGTCACTCAACTCTACTGTACCCACTACATGCCACTCTCCTTTACCTCAATACCTTTTTGCCATGCTGAACAGCAGCCACTGTGGTGTAAAACATTGCTAAAGCATATTGGCAAGCCAATAGCTCTTGCATATTTGAGACATACTGGCTTTGTGAATTCTTGTTTACCTGTCACTGGAGTGAGGTCTACAGGCTCACTCACTTTTTAAAGTTCCGCTACTGTGTGCTTAACTCCCTCCTTGGCCTAAATCTGTTAGATATGAAGTGTTGCACAGTGCAGGAGTGGTGATTCTGCACTGGTTGTATGCGTCCCCGTACATGAGAGATATAGTGCTATGTAGTGCGTGCATGGTGAATGTATACCTGCAAGGAGTACAATACCACAAGGGGGTAGGGTTCAGCAGCGCGTACATAGTGAATGTGTGCACTGGCTGTCTTTGTACCTGAAAGTGGCACAGTGCAGAAAGGCTACAGTACTGAGCAGTGCGCACAGAGTGACTGTGTTCTGAATGTATATTTGCCTAGGGTGGCACATTACATGGAAGAAACTGTGCTGGCAGTGTGTGTGCTGTGTACATACACGGAGTACAAGTGTGTCTGTAAAGGTACATTACATGGAGGACCCTGGATTCCATTTTGGAAAGACCAGATTTTCCTGTTGATGACATGAGGCGGTAGAGAATTACCTTCAGACAGTTTTGTGAATACTGAATTCCTGTCAGCTGGGTGGCACACACTGGAGAAAGGAGAGACAGACTCCCCTCATACACTTCAAAGGGTGCTCTTCTGTTCAGTGAGAGATCACCAGGAAGGGACCTGGTCACATCTCAGGAAGGAGATTAGGCTGAAACAGGAACCATAAAGAGTAGGTCTGACAGCCCAAGGTTAACCTTTTGATGCAAATATCACTGTGGCTGACAAGGTGTAATTTCAAGTCACTCCCATGGCTTGTGTTGTGGGACTATCCACTTAGGAGTATCTCCTGCCGTGACAAATGACTCTACAAGAGGAAGAGAGAGGGACGAAGTATTCACTTCAAAAGAAGCAGAACTCAACATAAAACCTCAAATACTAGGACCCAAAATCACATTTGATGTCTGGAAATGGACTATAAGAAGGGGATGTTGAGACCCCAAAGCTGTCATCTGCCTAGCAGCCAGTTGGGCTGTGTGAGGAGGCAAAGCTCTACAAGACTTCTGCCTGTGACCAGGACTGTCTCTCTGCTGGGTGAAGTTATATCACTCATGGAAATCCAGGCCATCTGCCCTGCAGTCAGGAGCACCAGCGCCTACCTGCTTCGGAAGAACAGTGTGCCTTGTGAGGAAGAGAATAGCGTTGGAGGTAGCAAGGTTCATTGGGGAGCCCTGACAAGTGGCCTTCTGGTGCGAGGAGATGGCTGCTGCTCCGATTAGGTCGTTGCCCATGTGCAGATTCAGGTCGGTGATCCCCATATGCCAGGAAAGGACCGCTGTGATGATAGCCATGGTAAGAGTGCTGTGTGGTAGGACCGAAGCCTGTACAACACTGTAGCGGCGACCCTGAATGCCAGAAGGGGCCACTGTGGTACAGATGGCTGTGCGGTAAGGGTCAGGGCCTTGAGTGGCAGTGCTGTGGCAACCCCGTATGCCATGAGAAGTGCTCGAAACAATTGTGGAGAAGAGCGCAGAAACACCTATGATTGCTGCCGGAGCCAACAGCGTAGACTCAGAGGAGAGCCTGCACCTGCCAAGTGTTGCTGTGCCTCCCACGTACAGCTGGCTTGCCGGGCAACACCGGTGCTGTGAGACCTCTTGCAGAAGTGGGACTCTCTAGAACGTTGCATGCAGTGGCTCAACAAAACTTGAGGGGGCCCCCTGCATGGTACATGGAGGGGGCCCCACTTTTTCCGACCTACCACTGTTGCTGAGGGGCCCCATGGAGCTCTGCGCCTCCCCCACACTGCAGGAGCTGTGGGGGGCTTATATTTTGCCACTAGTTACAAGCTTCCTCTCTGCTGGAGCGGGTAAGACTGAGTACAGGCCTACCGGGCCCCAGGGGACTCTCTGCTAAGAGCGCTGCACCGCCAAGACACTTTTGACTATGAGTTAAAGCCTGCTTGTGAGAATTCCCTGATGCAGCCACTAGTAAATGGGAATTAACCATGATCACATTGTAAGAAGCGGGTGGGACAGGGATTTGCCATTGAAACACTATAGCCCATACTTCAAGGGGAAATGTGTTGTTGTCTATAAATTTCATAACCTTCCTTTGCATGAGTAGAGTTCAAAATAAAATACTTATTTTTAGTATAAAAAAATAATATTTGAGTGGACCCTGATTTATTTCTACTGCTGCATGCTTTTTGAGTTGTCATGTTCATTAATCTGTACCACCTTCCCCCTGAAGGAGCCCTATACTGCATGTTCATGTCTACCACTGAGACTCAAGTTCAGAAAGGGTACTTGCCCAGGTGTTCAGGATCCATAGTAGGTCGGGCCCCTGTACATCAGAAGCAAAAGGCCACAACGCCCACGGTTGGGCCCAGGAACCCCTGCATTCCCTGTGGCTCTCTGTAAGGGGTTCTGACATGGCCCGAAAGAGGAGGAACATTACATCATCTGCCCTATTCAAGGTGGTTGGTGTATTTCTGTTTGTATTCAGTGATTGTCACCACCAAGGAAAACCTGGTGGTAAGTGACTGGAAAAAATCAGTACTGATGCCCACATCCTAAGAGAACTCCCAGGGTGTGGGAGTCATTAGTTTTATGTTTTTAAAATAACAAAAACGTTTTGAAAAGTTTGACAACCTTTAGTCATGGCTGACAGTGATTCTTGTAAATATAGGCCTGCAGACATCTCTAAATTTGGTGGACGGGATGTCTGTCCGGGTGATGGTGTAAAAGTACTCATCCCACTCATGGACGCTAATCCATCTACCAAACTCTAAATCAGGCCCTTAATGAATTATTGATTCATTGTTGAGCTCTGAGCACCTCCACAGTACCTACCTTACAAGCCTGTAAATGCTCGCATTGTTACTACTGAGAGTCATGTGCCGAAAGGGTTGTTTGTAGAGCCATAGTAGGACAGACCCTGGACTCACTGGCAAACAACACCAACCCCTGTGTTTGAGCACCAGTAGCCCCTACTTGCCCCACAGCTGTCCCCTACAACAGGGTCTTATAAGGTACATTTTGTGGTAGTTGACATAGGTTGAAATTGGGAGTCATTGAATCTCTTTAAACTAAAGGTTTGTGAATTTTGGTTTGGGCCTTTAAGCATGAGCTAGGCCAGGAAAACCTGATCAGGATTATTTGGCGTTTCGGTGTTGAGTTTAGTGTAGAGAGGGCACTTTTATAATCCGGTCTTAGGGAATGATTACTGCCACTTTAACTTTGTTCCTTTTTTTTTAACAATGCAGACCTCCCATTCTAATGTAAAATTAGTTTCTTTTCATTAGCTCTACTTCATGTATATGTCATCACATCATGGTCATTCACTGAAGTGCAGTACCCTTACAAAAGTAACTACTGTTTTTGCTTACTGCATCCTAATATACAGAATGTCACATAGTTAATGAACACTCAGCACTCTGCAGTTGTTCTCTTACTAAGAAGAAACCTTGTAGTTTTTATGATGTTTGTAGTCTACCCACTCTGTGATGAACGATAGATATCATAATTCCATTTGTTTCTCTTAGGCTTACACTCTTTGTTGCCTGTTTCTGAACTTACAGTACCACAGAGGTTGCTGGGAAGAGTGGAGGAAAATACGGTATTTAATTTACACATTTCTAATAATTCATTGTGTAAATAATTTGATGATAATATGTGAACAGATTTGATTATGCCAAAAGGTTGCTTGTAGGTCTGACCTAGATACAGCTTTACTTGCTGCTAGAACTAGTCCCATAAACACAAACAATACAGGGACAATAGGTCACCCTGCTGATAGTTGGATCTGGCAAATTGCCAGCAGTCAAAGACTCACAATATAGACATTCTTTATGAGGGGTGTCAGTGATCAGCTTTGAGCGCTGACAATTTGATGAGTCTGCCTACTGACTGACATCCTTTTTTCAGTTTTTGCTTGGTTTTCAACACATAGAAGTTAAGAAAACTGATCAAGAGTCTATCTGTCTATCTTCCTTATACAGTGGTGAATGCAGCTGTGCAGTTATGGTTCACCTGCACTTTTCATTGATGAGCATTTTTTTGATTTGCCTTAAACTGTTGCTGATGCTTCTTTCTGCACTTTTCTTCTTTCTTTCTGTACCCCTCCTGCCTCTTTCTGTACCCCTCCTGCCTCTTTCTGTACCCATCTTGCCTCTTTGTGCACCTCTCCTACCTCTTTCTGTACCTCTGTTGGTTCTTTCTGCACTGCTCTTCTTTCTGCACCTCTTTTGCAAATGTATGCATCCCTCTTGTCTCTTTCTGTACCCCATTTCCCTCTTCCTGCGCGCCTCTTGACTCTGCACACCTGTTCCGTCTTTCTGCACCCCTTTTGCCTGTTTCTGCAACTCTCTGCAGTTCTCTTGCTTCCTTCTACACCTCACTTGCCTCTTTCTGCACTTCTCTTGCTTTTTTCTACACCTCTCTTGCAAATTTATTTATCCCTCTTACCTCTTTATGAACCCCTGTTCCCTCTTTCTGCACCTTTCTTGCCTGTTTTTGTACCTCTCTTGCCTCCTTCGGCACTTCTGTTGCTTCTTTCTACACTTCTCTTGCCTCTTTCTGCACCCCTCTTACCTCTTTCAGCACCTCTTTTGCTTTTCTCTGCACTTATTGCTTGTTTTTGCACCTATCTTGCCTCTTTCTGTATCCCTTTTGCCTCTTTGTGCACCTTATTCCTATTTCTGCAGTTCTCTTGCCTCTTTCTGCACCTCTTTGCTTCTTTCTGCGCTTTTCTTGTCTCTTTCTGTACTCCTCTTGCCTCTTTCTGCACCTCTGTTGGTTCTTTCTGCACTGCTCGTGCTTCTTTCTGCAACTCTTTTGCAAATTTCTGCATCCCTCTTGCCTCTTTCTTTACCCCATTTCCCTCTTCCTGCGCGCCTCTTGACTCTGCACACCTGTTCCGTCTTTCTGCAACCCTTTTGCCTGTTTCTGCAACTCTCTGCAGTTCTCTTGCTTCCTTCTACACCTCACTTGCCTCTTTCTGCACTTCTCTTGCTTCTTTCTGCACCCTTATTTCCTTTTTATGCACATCTCTTGCCTCTTTCTGCACCACGCCTGCTTCTTTCTGCGTCCCTGTTGTCTTTCTACACTCGTCTTCCCTCTTTCTGCACCTCTCTTGCTTCTTTCTGCACCCTTCTTCCCTTTTTTAAATCCCTCTTGCCCCTTTCTGCAGTTCTCTTGCTATTTTCTGCATCTCTCTTGCCTCGTCTTGCACCTCACTTGCCTCTTTTTGCACTTCTCTTGTTTCTTTCTACGCCTCTGTTGCTTCTTTCAGCAGTTCTCTTACTTGTTTCTGCACTTCTCTTGCTTGTTTCTCCACCTCTCGTGTCTTTCTGAGCCTCTGTTCCTTCTTTCTGTACTTCTCTTGCTTCTTTCTGCACCCCTGTTGTCTCTTTCTGCGCCTCTGTTGCTTCTTTCTGCTTTTAGTCTTGCTTCTCTCTGCACCGCTCTTGCAAATTTCTGTACCCCTCGTGCCTCTGTGTGCACCTCTCTTTCTGTACCTCTTTTGCTTTTTCCTCACTTCTCTTTCCTATTTCAGCACCCCTTTTGCTTCTTGCTGTAACTCTGTTGGTTCTTTCTGCACTGCTGTTGCTTCTGTTACTCTCTTGCACATGTCTGCACCCCTCTTGCCTCTTTCTGTACCTCTGGTTCTTTTTGTACCTCTCTTGCCTCTGTGTGCACCCCTGTTCCCTCTTTTTACACCTCTTTTGCCTGTTTCTCCAACTCTCTTGCCTCTTTCTGCACCTCTGTTGCTGCCTTCTGTACTTCTCTTGGCTCTTTCTGCACCTCTGTTGCTTCTTTCTACACCTCTTGATTTCTGCACTCCTCGTGCCTCTTTCTGCACCCTTCTTCCCTTTTCCTGCATGTCTCTTGCTTCTTTCTGCACTGCTCTTGCTTCTTTCTGCACTGCTCTTGCTTCTTTCTGCACTTCTCTTGCAAATTTCTGTACCCCTCTTGCTTCTTTTGCACCCCTGTTCCCTCTTTCTGCACCTCTTCTGCCTGTTTCTGCGTCTCAGCTGCCTGTTTCTGAACTTCTCTTGCCTCTTTCTGCCCCTCTGTTGCTTCTTTCTGCACTTCTCTTTGCCTCTTTCTGCACTTCTGTTGCTTCTTTCTCTACTTCCCTTGCTTCTTTCTGCACCACTCTTGCCTCTTTCAGCACCTCTCTTGCCTCTTTCTGCACCCTTCAGCCTTCTTTCTGTACCTCTCTTGCTTCTTCCTGCACCTCTCTTCCTCATTTCTGCACACACACAGCTACTTTTAAACTGACCTCAGGCTCAGCAGTGCACACATGCAAGTGCAGAAAAGGGCTGCTGGCCTCTAAAGTACCATGCCCTATTATATGCTAGGGACTTAGAGGTAGTTTTAATCCCCCTGTCCTATCATGTACTAGGGCCTTACAGGGGAAGTCATGCCAATCACTGGGTTACCCCAACCCATAGTGTACCCTAGTGTATGTAGGTGTTTTCACTGTATTCTAAGTGTCTTTCAGCTTAGCACTGGCTCTGGGCACGGTTAGGCAGAACCCAGGGTCAGTCAGTCAGGTACCACCAGTACTAGTCAGCAAAAAGTCGGGGGGTGCCCAGGGCACAGGATGACTTTGCAACAAGGCCTCTTTCTGCACCTCTGTTGGTTCTTTCTCCATATCTCCTTCTTCTTTCTGTACCTTTCTTCCTCTTTTTGGACTTCTGTGATGTCACTGACTATGTCGGGAATGATGTAATATGTGACGTCATCAGCAGTGCATTGCGGGGGTGTGAGTAATAGTTAGCTCAACTAACTATAACGGCCGAATTTCTCTGGTTTTGTACGAGTGAAATGTCCAACTAACTATAACGCCCCTGAAACCTATATTTTCTTTTCAGGAAATATATATATATATTTTTATGTCACCAATGTCTGTATTTACATGACTATGCACTTTTACTAGTATGAAAGGCAAAGCTTGTAAAATGAAAGGGAAAAACAATATTATTGTTAATGAATCATTCCCTCAGTTGCACAGCATAGAGTGTGGTGATGGCCTGTAGCATCCGTTCACTAAAATCACAACGCTTCCTAACCTTCTTGGTGTTGATCTCAGTGATAATAGTTCATTTGAGAAACCGCTTCTGCAGCAAAGTACAGGATAATGCCTCATATCTATTTTTGTAATAAAACGAGGCCCAGAGGTATATTTTGGAATATACATAGATAAATATTTGGAACTTTGCATCTTAAAACTGGAGTGGCTCGTCTTTCTCACCGGATCGGTGTAAGATATATATATATATATATCTATATATATATCTATCTCTATAATTATTTTTTTCCTTTTTTCCGTACTAGCGGTCGCCGGTAGGTAGTTATAGTTAGGACCAAGTTTCCATAGGAAGAGCATTTTTTGTTTTGCTTATAACTTTGGCGTCGTTTGATGAATCTTCATGAAATTTTCCAAACTAATTCTTTGTTCATATCAGATCCTATGTTGGAAGTTTGGGGGTGATTCGTCCAAGGGTGGGTGGAGAATAAAGGGGGGTCCAAAAACGTGTTTTCTCCATGTTAATTTCCATAGAAAACTTATAGACAAGGCTACAAGTCGAACGGAATTACCCCAAATTTGGCAGGGAGAAGGGTCTTGGTCTAGAGAGCACGCTTTTGTTTATTTGGTGTAAATCCGTTCAGTAGTTTTTGAGAAGTATCGAAATTTACAGATATCGATATTTGGGAATTCTGCCATCTGATTGGCTGAGGCGTTACGAGCACGAGCTTGCTGCTTATTGGTTGTGAGCGCTGCGAGCTGTTGCAACTAGGAAGTGTTGGCCGCCATTTTGTGATTCAGTTGAAGCGAGTAAGGGGAAAAAAGGGTGTAAAAAGTGGGAAAGAGGAGGGTAGGAGCACTGTAACCTCTGTGGGGTGTTTAGGGTGTGCTATAGACTGGGTGTGAAGCGAAGTATTCACCCCTAGCGGTGTGAAAGTGCTGGGCTACGGAAATTAAGTGAGGTATTACCTAGAGACGGATGCAGCTAAAGTGAGCTGGTGCAGGAGTCGGGGATTGAAGCGTGAGCCCAAATTCTGTGTCTTATGCTGTGAAGTCATGTGCCGTGGCCGCTGCACTACACCTGTGGAAGTAGTGTCAGAATGTGTTTATACCTACTAGGACGAACTACTGACCCGTACTGGTCTGAAAGTCCTGGGGTACAGAAAATATGTGAGGTATTGTGTACAGTCTCATGGTGCTAGGCTGAGCTGCTGCCAGACTCTGGGATGAAAGCGTGAGTCCACACAGGGTGTCATATGCTGTGAAGTCATGTGCTCTGGCTGCTGTGCCACATCTGCCCAAGTAGTGTCAGTATGTAGTTATATCTACTCGGAGGAACTTTTGTTTCGAACATTGTAGCTTGTGTATGGTGTTTATAGGGTGTTATACAGGGAGTGCGAAGGTAAATTTGCGCGTATCAAATCAATTTGGTATTTGTAAAGTGCAAACTACTCACTCCTACGGGTCTGATGGCGCTGGGGGCATAAGCTGAGCTGCTGATGGACTTGGGGTAAAGCCGGTGAACTACTGACCCCTACTGGTCTGCAAGTGCTGGGTACGGAAATTAAGTGAGGTATTGCCTAGAGTGTCATGCTGCTAAATGGAGCTGCTGCTGGACTCTGGTATGAAACCGTGAGCCTGTTTGCTATGCTGTGAAATCATGTGCTCTGGGCGCTGTGCCACACTTGTCCAACTTGTATATGGTGCTTAGGTGGTGTTGTACAGGGAGTGCGAAGGTAAATTAATACGGTATTTGTAAAGCGCAAACTACTCACCCCTATGGGGGAGTAGAGGTGGTGATCAAAGCGAGAGCTCTGTGCTGCAGAGTCAGATGGTCTGGCCGCTGCATCACAGCTGTGTGGAGAATACATTTTGGCGAGGGTCCGGGAGTTGCCGTTAACTGGCCCTAAAATAGCGGGCCTAAGTTGTCCGTCATAGGGTGGCAGAGCCCTTGTGTTGAGTAGTTGAAGCTACATATAAGTGTGGATGCACAGCTTCAAGTTATTCAGGAAAACTTGATTTCCGTGATCTGTGAAGTGTACTCCATCACTTCTGTAGATATCAGCCATATCAAAACGTATGTTGTTGTTGTAGATGGACCCCATTTTTGGTCTCTGAGGTATTCAGGCACAGCTTTGTTGAGTTTCTTCCTAGATTTTTCAATCTGAGGACAAAATTGTTTTGACCATTTCCACTTCTGTCTTTGACATATATTGGAAAATACAAAGACAGTTTGAGGGAAAAGTAACACCAATTGTCCAAAGGTGACCTTCATAAGCATTTCCAAACCTACCCCAGTCAATGTGCCTAGGTCGTTTCCACCACAGTGCACAATCATGAGGTCAGGGTGTTGGAGATGCAAACAGGTTTTAACCAAAGGCAATAATTGGTGTCACTTCAATCCTCTCTGTGAAAACCATTTAATGTCCACATTTTGTAAACCTAGGTCTAAGTCAATGTCTCTGTTCTGCATACCTCTTGCACCAGAAAATATAGCTATGTCCTACGATCCACACTAGCATTTTGAAGGTATGGCTGGAAGGTATGGAATGATGTCTGTAGCTCTGTAGTTCCTTGGTAGAATAAGAGAGATGTTTAAAGATGTGGAACTACTTTTTATTGCCATACAAAACGATACCTGATTGGGAGACGAAAAGCATTCTTTTTTAAAAGTAGGGTGCACATTCGTTTTGTGGAAAATCATCTTTGTGATTGGTTAAGAAAAAGAAGTTTCAACGTGGAGTACATATCATAGGATAAAAGTTGTCAACTAAACCACACCTGCTACTTGCATTTGGAAGGCAATGTTAGAACTTAAAACAATCGTGAACTTTTAACCTGCACGTGCCGTTAAATGTTCGAGAAAATGTTGCAAAAAAATATGGTTACGTTCAAAAAGATTGAGCTTTTAACCTGCACGTGTTGTAGAATGTTGTAGAAAGTGTGTTGATAGAATACGTTGCACTTCTGACTTCTATGTGTTGTTGAATATTAAAAAAAACTGTTTATATGGAAAATTAAAAAGAAACCAAGAGAGAGAAGTTTTGAAACCTAAAAGAATCAAGGGGTGCCGCTCGCTGCATCTTTTGACTGCTGAGACATTGGAGCCCAAACCCGGCCAATTCAGACTGACGGACCCGAGGAGCCTTCGCTGTTGAATCCATCTGGCGGTGGGACTGCGAGGACCAGCCTGCACAGCGCTTCCATCACCGCTGCAGCTGGGGCCTCTTCCCGCCCACTCCTCCTCCTGTCCTCTACTCTATTTACAACGCCCCGCCCACACGCGCTAGCGGAACGCGCACGGGACACAGCACGGGGCGAAGACCGGGCAAAGAGCGGGCCGTTTGAGGCCGTTCGAGAACGGGCGAGTTAGTGCTTGTGTCACCCCTCTCGGCCCAGGACTCCTCAATTAACTTTGATTCCGAGCTCGGGAAGATGACCTCAAGAGAAACGAGGAGCAAAACATCAATGGCCACTGGGACGGCAAAAGGTACTTTGGACACGTACTTTGCTAAGGCGGGTTCACTCCTTATTGATGAAATTACTACTCTAGAAAGGCGCATTTCGCAAGAAATTGATTGGGTTAGGAGGTCCTCTTTGGGACCCCTTAGACATGCTACTACCCCAGAACAAACGCCTGATTTCACAACAACAGATGTTGGGGGGATAAATGTTCTGCTTGACCATTCTGACCAATGTAATCTCAATACTCCCACTATCGATTGTGACATCTCCGCCCCTGTAGACCTCAGTATACTACCTCTCCCACCACTCAAGCCACCGACCCCTCTAACCATTGCTAAAGCAAGTGCGTCTAACAGGGACGCAACTACCAAAAGGGCCCACCAGACTGTGCAGTCACCACAGCGAGAGAGGGAAGGAGCTATCCCGAAAAGGAAAAGAAGGGCCCCAATCACAGGAGGGCGAAAGCCCAAGATCCCAAAATATAATCCTATGTGTGAGGGTAATCAATACGGGTCGGCCAGTAAGGGGTCAAGTCAACTAGCAAAAAAAAGGGCATCACCTCCCAACACCCTGCCCCAGACATCTCCCAGCTTAAATGTTCTAGCGAGGGAGGAGGGTCTCACCCTCCTGGATATTGGTACTCTTCTGAGGGAAATGCTCAACCCCCAAGAAGACCGTTTAGCAAAGATGGAAACATGCTTAGTGAACATTCAAAAGGGAATCGCACAATTAGCTGACGCCTCAAAAAAAGTTAGTCAACTCCCAAGTGGAAGGTTGACCTGTATTGGCAAGACCCTTCCATCAGCGCTTCCAATGGAGGAAGGGCGCCCTCCATCTAAGCCTACACAAACACAACAGCTTACGCCACCAATTTTAGAAGCTACAAACTCCCAAGCCACAACTTGCGCAGTAAGTGCAAGCCCGCAAGAGAAGTTAGCTGCACCCGCATTGGGGGCTCATGGCAATGTCACAAAACATAGATCAATTAACTTGCCACCGGAGGCTATTCCATACACAGTCATCCTAACAGGTATTCCAGAATTTAATCCTTCTACGCGAGAACCAGTGGAGGCCCTGAAGAATAAGGTAATCCACTGGCTCTCTGCCTATAGGCCCCTCCCGGAAGAAATCCATAGCGAGGTGCTTATGGTGAGGAGAGTCTCATGGCTAGGTAACACCAGGAAATCAATCCATGGAGACTGCGTCCTGATCAATTTCAGGGACCCCCTTACTGTTTCTCACATATGTAGTTGGCCACACCATGCACAGGGGACCTCTATACAATCGCTTCCTCTATCTTTCTTCTATCCATCTCCTAGATGCGAGCAGGTAGAGGAGGGGTGGGAATTAGTACCCAGGAGAGGAGGCAAATGGGCCCCAAGTGAAAGAAGCGTCCACCCTTTTCCCAGATTTCCACGACATGACCATCTTCCCACCTATAATAGGTTTAGCAACCTAGATATGGTGGATTGACCAAATAAGATGGGGGGGTGGGGAGGATATGGTCCAAAATAGGAATTCCACAACCAAAGCACGACAAGCAATCGCCGTGGAGAAGGACAATTTCGATCAGGAATATCTAAATGGAGAGACCTGTGCTAGGATTTCTTCCCTCCCACATATTATAAATGAGGCAATGGCTGCCCAAGCTGACAGCTCAGCTAATAACCTATCAGTAGGGAAGGACCCCGGAATGGCTGCGCTCCCAAACTTACCAATAGAGAGAATTAATTGTTCCTCTCTCAAGATTTTATCCTGGAACGTGGCGGGTTTGGGCAATAAAGTGAATTGCCCGGACTGGAGTTCCTTCATCCAGGACAAAGATATATGCCTGTTCCAAGAAACTTGGGCGAGGGAAGAAGTCTCCTGTACAGGTTTTGCCACATTCTCCGCACAAGCGAAATGGGGGGGCAGAGGGCGTCCTTCGGGAGGTCTGGCAACCTGGGTGGCTAACGACCTGGGATGTAGGGCCGCTGTCCTCCCACTAAATACGGAGTACATTTTAGCTGTACTGTTGGAGTGGCCAAACGCAAACAGCCTTTTGCTGATAAATGTCTACTCCAGGCCAGCCAACATTACACAGGAGTATCGCACCATTGAAGAGCTTGCACTTGCCCTAGATGATATTCCGCAGGGCAACCCTCTCTTAATTGGGGGCGACTTAAACTGTCACTTTGAGCCCCTCTCGGGCATACTGGATGGCTTGGCCCAGGAGGAGGACCTGGTGTTGTCTGTACCTCCATCGCAAGCCCCGGCCCCAAGAGCTTGGACCCCTCTGGCTCTACAAATTACATCCCTAACCCTGAAACATGGTCTTCGGGCCTGTAATGGAAGGATACAATCTGACATCCCCCCAAGATGTACCTATAACAGAGTGGGCAGGGAGTCAAGACTTGACTATATTCTGGTCCCATTAGCCTCGTGGTCGCTCATTAAAGACTTCCGGGTGACATCTAGGGAAGATAGCGACCATAACGCATTGGAACTGGAATATGACCATCCTGGTCTCGAGGCCAAGGAGAAACAGAGGGTGGCATCTGAGGCGGGGTTATGCCTCACGAATAATAGACGTAGAGTGAAATGGGAGAAGTTGGTTTCATATCCAGGGAAGATATCTAAGCTGTATGCTCGGGTAATTCCCACACTCGAAAAGGTCCAGGCACTCATGGTGCACGGTACAACCCAGGGTGCACATAAACAATTGGGGCAGCTCCACAAAGACCTTATCAAATCGGCGTCCGAAATCCTTACTACTATACCAAAAAGGGTTAACGGACATGCCGCCGGTCCCACCTGGTATAATACTGCATGCCGTAACGCAAAAACCGATTTACTAACATCTATTAAGGCGGGCAAGGGAAGTGTGGAAATCAGGGCTATGAGAACTGCTTACAAGTCCCTAATTACTAATGCTAAAAGCGAATGGGAACATCAAAAATGGGAAAAACGTACTATTTCCCTGGCATGTGGGGATTCGCGCAAATTATGGTGTTGTGTGAACACAGGCTTCGAGGAGCTGGCCCCAGCAATAGAGCCTAATATCTCAGCTAGGGTATGGCTAGATAATTTCCAGTCTCTATACAAATCACCAGAAGGGGAAACAACTACTCTCACTCAGACGGCTAATAACACTCTGGAAGTGGTGCGACTTACAACAAAGGAGGTTCGAGCAGCTATTGCCGGCCTGGCATCAGGCAAGGCACCAGGCCTGGATGGCCTGCCGGGTGATCTTTTTAAGCAAGAACCGGATGTCTGGGCACCCTATTTAACATTCTTATTCAATTCCGTTTTGGGGGGCATGGAGGTGCCTGACACTTGGCTGGGCGCAGAGATTGTCCCCATATATAAAAAGGGTTCGCCTCTGCTCCCAGCCAACTACAGACCCATCAGTCTCATCGATGTTCCACAAAAGATTTTCGGTAGACTGATGCTCAATCGCCTTCTGGACTGGATTGATGAATGCGAAATCATGAGTCCCTATCAAGCAGGGTTTAGGAGAGGCGTCTCAACTACTGATCAGATTTTCCGCCTGAATCTCCTATATTGGAAGACTGTCTCAATCGAGGGCGGCAGCTTGTACACGGTGTTCGTGGACTTGCGAGCGGCCTTCGACCTAGTGCCCAGGGACAAATTATGGGCCATCCTGACGGACTTAGGGGTTCCCGCTGATACTTTGATAATCCTGAAGAGATTACATCAGGGAAATTTTGCCAGGGTAAGGTGTGGCAGAGGAGGAAATCTCTCGGATGGTTTCCCCGTTGACAGGGGGGGTTAGACAGGGCTGTGTGCTTGCACCGACCCTTTTCTGCCTCTTTGTCAATGGGGTCATTAGCCATCTCAATGGGTTGAGTAACATTGACGCCCCTAGGTTGGCTGGCAGCAGGGTCCCTGCTATCATGTTTGCAGACGATACCCTGCTGCTTTCCAAATCCCCCATGGGCATACAAAAGGTGTTGGACGGATTTGCGGATTTCTGTCTGAGGCGGGGATTGGAGATCAATGCTTCTAAAACCAAGTACATGATCTTCAACCCGCCCGAGTCCCTTGATAGGGTCCTCCAGATTAGAGAGGGTTTACACTTTCGAATATCTGGGGGTAACAATCAACCAGTCTATGACTTGGAACTCGCACCGAACTAAGGCAAATTTGAAATTGATCCAGATGACGGGTGGCATTTGTAGGATGACAAAAGGATTGACCTATAAACCATTTGGTCCCCGCCTACATATCTCTAAAACCCAGGCAAGAGGGGCTGTGCTATATGGGGGTGAAATATGGGGCATACAGTCACCCATAAATTGCAGGTCACGGAGAATAACTTCCTAAGGCAATTGGCAGCTTTACCATCTAGCACCCCACTACTACCATTAAGACTAGATCTGGGCCGAAGACCCATTACAGAGGAGCTCGGACTTAAACCCATAACTTTTTGGCGCAAAATATGGAGCACACCGGAGCTTTTTAACTATAGAGTTGAGCTCCAAGAGATTCTGCACCTTGTAAAAGTCGTCCAAGTTCCATGGTTAAGATATGTCAAACAAACATGTGAGTCATTAGGAAGATCAGATCTGTGGTCAGATCCAGGAAATGCATGTTGCAGGATCTCACGCAAATCTATCTCCAAGGCCTACTATGAGCACAACCTACGCGTCTCAATCAAGAATGTTCGGGCTGGGTCCCTATCTGATTACTTCCTGGGGTTCAAAGATTCATATCATCTGGAGCTTGCTTTTGATGATATTGGCCCAACACTTACAAGGAAACTATACATGCAATGGCGTTATAGTACTCTCCCCCTCAGGGCATATACGGACCGTTGGACACACTCCCAGCCTACAGCGCAATGCCCAGCCTGTGCTCATCTGCGAGAGACTGACTTGCACATTATATTCTTTTGTCCAGCTTACCAAAGAGCTAGGAACTACTGGCTCGTCCCACTGCTCAAAAATCTGGGCTTTAGGCAGCACCTCTCAGCATTTAGAATTTTAAAAACAGATTTATCGGCCCCTACTGTATTCGCACTTGCAAAATTTTTAACAGCAATGTGGTTTAGTCGTAACCGCTGCATAAAACTAAACACTGTTGACTGAATACTTTTGACAACTTTGGTTCAATTGTTTTATGATGGATTTTAACTCGCTTCTGTTAGTGACATATTTCTTTTTGTATACTTGTTGCATTCTTTTATGGTCCTAGTGACCGAAATAAAGCTGATAAATAAATAAAATATTCTAATTTATTCTTTACATGTAGTTCTGTATGGAGCAACAAAATTATAGACAGAACAGCACTAGGAAGAGGAATAAGCAGGGAGTAGGGGGACGGGGGGAGATGGGCAGAATAGCAGACATGCACAATTAAGTATAGCACAAGTATAGACAAACAATGGCCAAAATGAAACACACCAACAAGGAGCACAAGTCACACAACTCGCCGACATCACACCAGTGAACGAGTATAGAAGTGAAAACCACGCTGCATTCATAGAGGATGTGTACAAAGGCGGGTCGTTGGTGTTGTGGGATGTCTGCGACCGTGGTCATCATGGATGAGATGCCCAGCACGTGGCACATGGGCGAGTTCACTGTCTGTTACGTTGCAAACAGCTGCTCCTCCCTCCCACACTTTTGTACGGTGCACTGTTGTATCTCGTGCACTCGTACGGCACACCATTGTAATGCCTATTTGCGCATGTGCCGCTGCATTCCAACTACACCATCACAGTGCCGTTTGGAGGTGGTGCATGCCACTTTACAACATCGACTGCTGCGGCCCTTGTGGCAGGCCACACCAGAAAACAGAGACACACCGCACTTCTTGTACACGGAGATTTCTGATGGATACATCTGCCAGTGGATTCCTCACCTTGTGAATATCCCCTGCGCCAGCATTCCACGGAATTTTTTCGACAGCTCTCTACGCCATCGTGGACGTCATAATACCTCTGCTCCGCTCGCGACTCCGTATGACGTCACCGGAGCCATAAGAGAGCCACATCGGCGTGATGACGTCAGTTCCATTTTTTTCCACGCTGTTGACGCGTAACCGTTTTCCAGCACTCTCCTGCTACTTTGTTGTCTTGCAGTTTGTTACTGTTTCTGGATTTACTATGTCTTCGACGAGGAAGTCAGGTTTCAAACCTTGTAGGGAATGTGGGGGTCACATGTCCATCACTGACCCCCACGAAGATTGTTAGTGGTGCCTTTCATCAGGCCATGATGTTGACGACTGCTCCTGCTGCAGAAAGATGAATCCCAAGGCTCTGAAAGAGAGGGAAGCGAAACTCTTCTTGGCCAAGGCAAAAAAGGAAAGAAGAGGTAGGAAGAAGGCGAAGTCGAAGCCGGAGTCATCGACTTCGCACTCTTAGAAGTCGAGGAGTCACAGAAAGAAAAGGAAGCATAGCTCTCGGCGCCGATCGTCGAAGAGTAAGGCTTCGAGGTCGCCGTCGCCTCGGCGTCGGAGTAAGGAATTCATTTCTCCTTCGCCTTCCCTTTCTCCTCGTGTGTCTCCGGAGAAGACATCTTCGCCCAGGTTGACTCCGGCGCAGTCACCGGCGCCAGTGGAGTATCCAGCTTCCGACGCCGAGCCGGAGCAGGTGGAAGATCTTTCTCCAGTGCCAGCTGAACCTGCGGCTCCAGTTGAGGATGCTTCGGCTTCGGCTCCTGCTACTTCTCGACCGGATTCAGGGTCGAACCCATGCCCGCATTTCCCGACTCCGGGTGCGGATCCGACGCATTTCCTCAATGCTATGTATGGGGTTTTCCAAAGAGCTGCCTTCCCATCTGGTGCACCTTCTGGTCCTGTGGGTCCAATGGCGTACACTTTGGGCGTGCCGCAATATTATGCTCAGGCACCTTTTATGCCCTTCTTGCCAATGGCTCCTTCATGGCAGTTCCCGGCGCCGTCTGGAGATCCATCCTCCCGGCCTCGACTGGATCGTTTGCCTTCTTCGGAGCCTCCATCGACGCCGACTCCATCTGCGCCGCGTCCGGCGCTGCCTACTCCGGCAGTGCCGACTCCACATTCGGTGCCGCCGACTCCGTGTACGGCGCCGCCGTGCCCTCGGATCCGTTCTCAGAGAGAGGCTCAGAGGATTATGAAGGAGGAACGCTATAGGGAGGAAGTGGAGGAAGGTGAAGTTGGTGATTCCACTGATGAGTTTGAGGGCATTCAGGATGCAAGTGGACTTGATACTACTCCAGAATGGGAGCATTCTTCTGCCAGATCTTCTCCTCCACAAGAGTTGGCTCCGTATCATTTAGTCATCGGGAAGGCTGCAGAGTTGTTGGACTTACAGTTGCCCTCTGCAGAGTACAAGCCGAACCTTTTAACTGAAGTCCTTCATTCACCATCTTCAATTGTTGAGCCCTTGTTGCCCTTTAATGAGGATTTTTAGAGCCTGATATGGACGCTTGGCGCAAGCCACTTTCTTCACCTGCAGTCTCCAGACAAGTGGCAAGGAGGTATAGAGTTGCTCCGAGGGACCCGAGCTTCCTTTCCTCTCACCCTTCACCAGAGAGCCTTGTGGTGCAAGCTTCCTGCTCGAAGCAATCTTCAGGCGCCTTCCCTCAAGCACCAGCTGACAGGGATTCTAAAAAGATCGAACAATCAGCTAAAAAGGTCTTTTCATCTGGAAGCATGGCTCTTAAGTCGACTAATGCCACTTGTTTATTGGGGCGCTACGTTCATGCTTTGATGGACTCGGTGAAGCAGTTATCCCCTAGACTGCCTGAAGAGGAGAAAGCCTCTTTTATGGAGGTTGTAGCGGACACTCAAGCTGCCGCTAGGCAAGTTATTCAGTCGGGCCTAGATACGGCTGATTCAGTGGCTAGAATTATGGGATCTTCAATAGCCACTAGAAGGCAGTCTTGGCTTTGTTCTTCCGGCTTCTCTGCTGATGTTCAGACCACTCTAATCGACTTGCCTTTCGATGGGGAAAAGCTTTTTGGGGAAAAAGCTGATTCCGCCTTGCAGAGATTTAAAGATAGCCGAGTTACTGCAAAATCTTTGGGGTTGCAGACTCCGGCTAAGTAATTTAGCTTCAGGAAGTATAGAGGATTTGGGAGGTTATCCTTTTGTTCCTTCAGTCAGCCTCAGCCTCAGCAGCAACAGCAGCAAAATCCTCTCTATAGATCATATAGAGGAAGACAAAGGGGCCGGAGAGGTTCTGGTCGCAATCCCTCCTCATCTTCAGCCTCCTCTGCTCCCAATGAAGCTTCAGGGAAGCAGCCCTAGATCCCCCCCATCCTAGATCATGTGAGACCTGTGGGGGTCGGGTGTCCCACTTTCTGCGGTGTTGGAAATCGGTCACGACGGACCTTTTGGGTCTTAAACCTCATAGAGAATGGGTATGCCCTTCACTTTCGGGAGTTTCCTCCCCCTTACCCTCCTTGCCAAGGTTTTTGCTCAGAGGACCATCTGCTTCTTCTGCAGAAGTAGGTTCTTGCATTGCTTCAAAAAGGTGCGATAGAGGTGGTTCCAGAGCAGGAAAGGGGTAAGGGATGCTACTCCTGGTATTTCCTGATTCCCAAAAAGGACGGCAGATTGCGTCCAATCCTGGACCTCAGAGTCTTGAATTTTTACCTGAAACAGGAGAAATTCAAGATGCTAACCCTTGCACAGGTTCTTCAAGCGTTGCAGCAAGGAGACTGGATGGTGTCGATCGACTTGCAGGATGCGTATTTCCACGTCCCAATCCTGAAGTCGCACAGGAAGTATCTCCGTTTTACGTTGGGTCGCAACGCTACCAGTTTGCGGTCCTCCCGTTTGGTCTTACTACTGCACCTAGAGTCTTCACAAAGGTGATGGCAGTGGTGGCTGCTCATCTCAGAAGGTCGGAGATTCCGGTCTTTCCCTACCGGGACGACTGGCTTCTGAAAGCAGAGTCCTCAGAGATGGTGCAACATCATCTGCACGTAACATCTCAACTGTTATTCGACTTGGGTTTTTCGATCAATGTGCCCAAATCTCACCTGGTGCTCTCTCAACGCAACCTGTTCATGGGGGCGGTACTGGACACTACTGTGTGTCGAACATTTCCTCCTCCTCAAAGAATTCTCGACATTCAGGAAATAATCCCTTTATTCCACAATAGAGCGGTTGTTCCAGTTCTGAATGTCCTTCACCTGCTCGGTCTGTTCGCCTCCTGCATTCTGTTGGGTCAACCATGCACGCTGGCACATGAGGGCACTCCAGTGGTTCCTCCGCAGGCAGTGGTATCAGCACAACGGAGATCTCAGGGAGTCGATCAGGATCTCCAGAGAGGCTGCAGCGGATCTGTCTTGGTGGAGCGTGGGGGGCAATCTGTCTCAAGGAAAGCCCTTTCATCTTCCTCCATCGGTGGCCACAGTGATAACGGATGCCTCCACTTTAGGGTGGGGTGCTCATCTGGGGGATCTGGAGATCAAGGGTCTTTGGTCTCCAGAGGAAAGATTGTCTCATATCAATCTTCTGGAATTGCGGGCGATACGTTTGGCGCTCAAGGCCTTTTTCCCTTTCCTTCGCGGTCAGTCGGTTCAAGTCCTGACGGACAACACTACCGTGATGTGGTATGTCAACAAGCAGGGAGGAGTAGGGTCGTACCGTCTCTGCAGAGAGGCGTTGAGGCTCTGGTCCTGGGCTCAGGAGCATCGGATTTGCTTGATGGTGAATCATCTGGCCAGGGTGCTGAACGTATGTGCGGACAGTCTGTCGACAGTTCTCCGCCGACCACGAGTGGAGGCTCCATCCGGAGGTGGTTCGTCACGTCTTTCGGACGTGGGGGACTCCTCGGATGGGCCGGTTTGCCACTCGCGAGAACGCGCATTGCTGTCATTCTGCAGTCACCAGTTTCCGTTGCAGGGGGCGTTGGGGGACGCGTTTCAGTTGGGTTGGAGCTCACAATTCCTTTACGTGTTTCCTCCCATACCTTTTGATTCCTCGGGTTCTGAGGAAGATTCGCCAAGACCGGTCCCAAGTTACTTTGGTCGCCCCGGATTGGCCAAGAAGCGTGTGGTACACAGATCTACTTCACCTTTCATCGCACCCTCCGCTCCGTCTCCCGCTCAGGGCAGACCTCCTCTCGCAGTCGGAGGGGCAGGTTCTTCACCCCCACCTCCAGAGCCTTCACCTTCATGCCTGGAGATTGAACGGGCCAACCTGAATTCTTTCTCTCTCCCACCTGATGTGGTGGATGTTATTTTATCGGCCAGGCGACACTCCACCAAGTCCATTTACTCCTACAGGTGGTCTAAGTTTGTAAAATGGTGTGGAGAGAAATCCATTGACCCTTTAAAGGCCAATCTTTCCAATGTGCTTCAGTTTGCTCTTTCCTTGGCTCAGCAGGGTTGTGCTGTGGCCACGGTTAAGGGCTATTTATCAGTCTTATCGGCTTTTCTGTGTCTTCCGGATCAGCCATCATTATTTAAATCTCCTATTGTATTAAGATTTATCAAAGGTCTTACTAACAGGTTTCCACCTACTACTTTTGTAATGCCGCAGTGGGACCTTAATCTTGTTTTAACTTTTGTGATGGGGTCTCCGTTTTGAGCCCCTTCATAGTTGTCCTTTGAGGCTGTTGTCCTTTAAGACGGTTTTTCTTGTAGCCATAACCTCGGCAAGGAGGGTGAGTGAGCTTCAGGCTCGTAGTTCAAAACCCCCGTTTTTATCCTTACATGCTGAAAGGATGGTTCTTAGGACCAGTGCTGCTTTCCTACCTAAGGTAGTTACTCCCTTTCATCTGGGGCAGTCAGTTACTCTCCCTGTGTTTTATCCACCTCCTCATCCTTCCAAGGAAGAGGAAAGACTTCACCGATTGGACCCTAAAAGAGCTTTTAGCTTTTATTTGGACAGAACGAAGGACTTTCGTTTGGATGATCAGCTCTTTGTGAGCTATATTGGACAATCTAAAGGCAAAGCTGTGCACAAGCGCACTCTGTCCAGGTGGATCATCCTAGCCATCAAGATCTGCTACGCCCTTGCTGGTAAGGTTCCTCCTGAGGGTATTAGAGCTTATTCAACTAGAGCTAAATCTTCTACCTCTGCTTTGGCCAGGGGTGTTCCTGTGGCAGACATTTGTAAAGCCGCGACTTGGGTCTCCCTCCATACTTTGGCAAAGCATTATAGCTTAGACTCTGAGATGAGGATGGAGGGCCACTTTGCGTGCTCTGTCTTGCAGGACTTTTTGGTATAAGAAGGTGGACACCCTCCTCCGGGAGTGGGACTGCTGTGGGAATCTATTCACAAGGTGAGGAATCCACTGGCAGATATATCCATCAGAAGAACAAGTTACTTACCTTCGGTAACGCTTTTTCTGGTGGATACAATATCTGCCTGTGGATTCCTCACTGGCCCATCCGCCTCCCCGTTGTCCACCTTTGTATACCTTTAAAGGATGCCTTGCTTGACATGTTGTTTTATCTGGTACACTTATAGGAAATGCTTTTGTTCCTTAGCTTTCCTTTTCGTAGATGTACAATGTATATTTGTTCGAATGTTGTGTACTGTGTATACTTTGAATCTGTTGCCGGTCCACTTGTTCGCCTTGGAGGCATGAAAAAAAGGTGGAACTGACGTCATCACGCCGACGTGGCTCTCTTATGGCTCCGGTGATGTCATACGGAGTCGCGAGCGGAGCCGAGGAATTATGACGTCCACGTCGGCGTAGAGAGCTGGGGAAAACATTCTGTGGAATGCTGGTGCAGGGGTTATTTACAAGTTGAGGAATCCACAGGCAGATATTGTATCCTCCAGAAAAAGCGTTACCAAAGGTAAGTAACTTGTTCGTCCGAGACACCCCGTTCCCGTTGTCGGATAGGCACACCCCTGCGCTGACCTGTTTACTCCGGACCAGCACACGCTGGTTGTGCATGCCAGAGGATGCATGTGTAGCTACATGTCCAGGCTCACTGCTAACGCTGAGGTGATGGCACACTGTGATGTTGCAGGGCTTGTGCCTATCATGCTAACACAATGACCAGAGGGACACACTTGCTCAGATGCGGGTTTGGGGGGCGTTGGCGGTCCCGGAGTTGGTCCGAAGAGTCTTGTGGCCCTCATGGGTATCCCTGTATCATGCTCATTTATTCTATGGCACCTGTGGGTGTTCTGGTGTGGCTCTTGGCTGTGTTCTCTTTCATGGTGCAGGTAGTCGTCCTGCTTAACACCATCAGAAAGCAGGTGTAAAATCCCTGGTGCTAACGTGGCTTATCGCCGGAATTTGTTTCGCATTGCAGTTGGTGTGAAAGTTGTGATGTGATTTTTGGCGTGTGCAGGACAATATACGAACTAAGCAGTGTATCTCGTCCAGATCCAGCACCTGACACCCAATTCCCAATCAATATAAATACAATGAGGTTTCGTAAATGATTTTGTGTGTACACTGTGAGTGTAGCCACTACGTCAGTGCAATTCAATACAGGATTTTAGTATCTAGAATAATTCGCAAAGATGCACCTCGTGTCTTTTTGCACGGGAACGGCTAGTCTGCATTTCATTATCAGCACTTTAATGGAAGTAAAGTTGAGATAAATCTAACGCACTATTCAGAAGTTGGTGGAAACTGCAGACAACACCAGTATTCCCGCGATAAGTCCTCCAAAATTTAAGACCATGGTGGACTTCATCAAATAACAGTAATAAGAACAAGAAAGAGTTTCACAGCAGTTAAGAAAACAACCAGAAACGTTATTGATTTTTTTTTCAAACTTTATTTTTTTCTTAACATATATCGACGATAAAGTGAAACAAAATTTATTTTAAAAAAATACAAAATAACAAGGTGGAAAACTGCTGTGGGGACCATGGATGTGGACGACCGAGCCTGGAAAATAAAGCACAAAATAAGGACGTATGTAATGCGCATATCAAAGGAGAGAGATAGAGAAAAAGAGAAGGAAAAAAAAAGCCAGAGAAAAAAAGAGGGAATGAAAGAAAGGCAGTGAGAAAGGGAGAAGGAAGAGAGAGAGTTAGAGAGATAGAAGGAAGAGAGAGGGAGAGGGGGAGAGAGGGAGAGGGGGAGAGAGAGAGCAGGGGAGAGAGAGAGACACCGCCGCCCCTGCGCATCCATGAGCAAATAATTACCTGGTGCCACCGGAGTGTGCAGCAGTGGGCTCTCCACTTGCCCGTCAAAACTCATCCCAGATATGTCTCTGAGTCCTGAGTCATGAATGGGGGAGACCACATCATCTTCTCTACGGCCCGGAAGATCTCACACATGTCGCTGGGTCCTGAGTCATCAATGGCGGAGACCACATCAGCTTTTGGGGCTGCTAAGCCTGTGGAAGTTAAGTTCGTGCCACGTGGTGGTAGGCCCCTGATGGCCATATGAGCTTCGGGTGGCACTAACCCTGTGCATCTGAAGTCCCCGCCAAGGGGGTGGTGGGCCCCTGAGGGCTATACAGATGAGGGTGCGAGTAACCTTCTGCACAAGTTTTGAAAGACTCTTTATGGTTGAGACACGTGGAGCGTCCGGCATCTAGTCCGCACCGGCAATAAAGGATGTGACGGTGTCGCTCTATTATATTTACGTGGTCACATGGCCTGTGATGCATGTGCCGGACGGGTGTGGTGTGTGGGTAAAGCTGCCCTCAGGGAGTGGGCGGGAGTTGTGGAGAACTAGACCACTTACCTACACAGGAATAGCGAGTACGCCTGCGACAGGTAGGTATTTGGGGCTGTCGTTGGAACGTAATCGGAGTGGCGTGGCGTGGCGTACGACGGAACAGGGCAGGGATAGCTACAATGGCGCGGACGGCTCGTAGTATTGCGTCTGAGAGTGGAGTGGACGGGCCGCAGCTGTCCCTCTGCGAGCCTGGGTGCGAACTGTTCATAGCTCACACTACATAAGTATTTAAAAATCATTTTGTGATTCAGTCCGTCAGCTGGCATTTGTCCGAGGTATTTGTGAAAACATATCTGAGTTTTTTCTGTGATAAATACCCCTTTGACGCTGCCTCTCCCCACATCAGCAGGTAACGCACCCTCTTCCCACATTACCATCGTACCCCCAACAACATTCTTGGGCCCGGAAGTGTCCCTGTGCGGTTGGACAAAGAAGAGTCTTAGACATGTATAGATTTACATATAAAAAAATGTATTTAAAGAAAAGAACAACAAATAAGACTGAAGGGAGTCTGATGCTGTGGTCGCTGCCACGAAGTTGGGGTGACTGTCATTCAGGATTCAGGACACAGTTACTCTGCAGACTCTGATCTTATTGAATCGCAAAGTGGTAGTAGCGACGATGGGTGCGCGGATACTTCCACGAGTAACTATAGTCAACAGGGGAGCAGAAGGGTTCCCTGGAAATCCAAGAGACTTTCAGAAGGAAAGAAGAAAACTCGCACACAGGATGGAATGGAGGAAGAGGGTGAACTCAGATGGGATTATTCAGATACACAAACACAATCCTTGGTAGGACTACATGGGATAGCAAACACGGTCAAGAGAACTCTAGGGGATATGGAGGTTTCTAGAGACCCTGAACTATCCCTCGAACCTACACTAGCCATGATCCTGCAATTATTAAATGCGTTTCAAAATGAGGTCAAAACTAAAAATCGTCATGCTCAGGTGGCTGCAAAAAAATTACAGGGGTTGGTACGTAAAGTTGGGAAGACCTGTACTGAAATAGCGGAAAGAATGAGTATGGTGGAAAATCGGACGGAAGTCCTGGAAACTACCGTCGATACGTTAAAAACACAGGTGACGTCTGAAGAGAATGCGGTAAAGGACATTATGTGGAAACTTGAGGAGGCAGAAAATCGCCAACGTCGGAATAACCTAAGGATCTTAGGGATCCCGGAGAACAGTGAAGGAAGCGACATACGTGCATTTTCTATCAATTTGTTCAAAACTGCGTTTCCAGAACTAGCGCACTGGGACTGGGACAAGGAGATCCAAAGGGTGCATAGATTCCCAATGTCAATGTCTAAACGTTCGCAAAATAACCAGTCATATCCCAGAGTTATTTTGATTTATTTTGGAAATTTTTTGCTCCGTCAAGCAGTATATGACCTGGCCAGACCCAACAAAAAACAGAACTGGGATAGTTTTTAATTTTTCGCTAAACCAGATTTTGGTGGAAAGGCGTTGGCGGCTCCGACAGTTGATTACACCATTTCAAAAAGCTGGTGCCGCCGCTTTTCTTCAAAATCCCGCAAAACTGAAAGTAATCTCGCAAGGACGGACTTGGTTTTTTACCTCCGAAATCCAAGCGGAGTAAATACTTAAGGAAATAACTACTGGGAAAGCTGGACCTGCTTAGAACATCAACAGTACTTCTTTTCTTATATTATATTTGTGGCTACCTAACTGGATTACGGGGGGGCTCTTCCGCCTGACATAATGGTACTCCGCTTTTTCTATGTCCCCCCCCCCTTTTTTTTCTTTTCTTTTTTTTGGGGGGCAGAATCCAAGGAGGAAGGGAAGGGAAAGGGGGAAGAAAAGAGGAAAACTGTATTGATGGTTAAGCGATGGGGGATGTGGAGGGTGGGTGAGGTCGGTTCAGACGCTATCACACAGGCTCAGGATTGAGCCTGGTTGCCTAAATTATGATGGGGGGGTTGGGGCGGGGGGGAGGGTGGGGGGCAGGGGAATTTTTTTAGGCACAAAGTCTATGCGACAATTGGAGGGAGGAGGGGCCAATATGAGAATAGTAATACTAGTACTGGGCAAATGCAGTGTTTAATGAGGGGGATTACTGTTGTCAAGCACGGACCATTTGAACAAATAACATTATGGCCAAATTGAAAATCGTCACTATAAATATCTGTGGTCTTAACGACAGTAAGAAAAGACAGAGTTGCGGCAGGAGTAAAGTTGATTGCAGCCAATATCGTATGTCTACAAGAGACACATGCCGAGGGTCCACAAAAATATTTGCTGAAAACATTAGGATATCAACTGATTACAGCCTAAACACAGGGGGTGCGAGAAAGGGGGGTAGCAATCCTGGCCAAAGGGGGAGATCTCCAATTTACACGTACATTAGCCGATAAATTCGGCCGCTGGGCTATTGCAGAGTGTCACTATGACTCCGGGGAAAGTAAAATGACTCGTTGTACTATCTATGGAAATGTCAGCGACGATCCAGATGTGCTGTCAAATGTGGCTAACAAGCTATCCCACTGGCCTCTTCCATTTATTGTGTGTGGGGACCTTAATATACATTTACCGGGGGAGTGGCTCTCAGATCCCGGTTTTAAGTATTCAGGGCGGAAACCAAAAGTTTTCCAGGCATTAAAAAATATGTGTGCGTTGCATGGCCTAATTGATGGTTGGCCATTGGGGCATCCTGGGGATCTGTGATTCACGTACTATTCATACCCACACTCCGGGCTTGTGCGGCTGGATTATATACTCATGTCTAGCACTTTGAGGTCCGGTAGCATGATAGAAAGAACACCAAGAATCTTATCGGACCATAACCCTCTTGTATTAAGTCTTGAATGTGGGTTAAATAAACCCAAGATTAGGACATGGACACTTGGAGGATAGTCTTGGTAGTGCTACAATAGATGTGGTCTGGGATGCCTTGAAAGCCGGTATTAGAGGGGAGACGCTCTCAGCTCTAATAAAGAGGCTAAAATAAAGATGGCAACAATCCAGTGTAATCTGGGTAGGGCTGAGGGAGAGCTGATTAAGGTTATCCAGGTGGGGGTACACCTGGGAATGAACTAAATAGGGTTGAGGTGGCTAAAAATCAGGTAACTGATATTTTAACGGAGAAGGCATTTGCGAAAGCAACACCCAATAAAGAAAAAATGTATGAATGGAGTGAACAGGTTGGCCACCAGCTGGCGATACGTACTAGAGAAGAATACTCAGCCAATCTAGTTAAAGAGATCATGGATCCAGAGACTGGCCTCAAAACTGAACCCTCGCCCCTCGATGAGACTGACTGGACGGATGCACTGGCCTCGCTTCGGGGGGCGGCCATAGCTATCCGACTCCGACTTATACAATTTAAATATCTGCATACGGCTTACTTTACCCGGCGGAGGCTGTGGCGGGCGGGCTTGATTGTCTCTCCGGAGTGTCTCCGCTGTGGACGGGAGGAGGGTTCCTTCTTCCATACGGTGTGGCTTTGCGGGTCATTGTCTAGGTTTTGGAGAGGGGTGTTGGCTTGTCTATCCGAAGTATTGGGGTGGGATCTTCCTGCGGACCCCAAGCTGACACTCCTGCATATTATGGAAGATATTGGTGGCAACATATACAAGAGACACTTATTGCTGCTAGGTCTCACGCTGGCCAAGAGGGATATTGCTCAGGCATGGAAGGCGCCGACTGCCCCCTCGCTGAATGTGTGGAAGAGGGGCTTGGACTTTAATATGGGCCTGGAGCTCCCCATTTTTGCAGCTAGGGGGTGCCCCCGTAAACACTACAAGATATGGAAGCGGTGGGCGGACTACAGGGGTCTCCTCCTGGAGCCAGTTCCAGTGGAGCGGGAGGAGGGGCTCATTTAGCTTCCCCCGGAGGGGGGGTACACGCAGGGACTGGGGATGGATCTGTCCGGCTTATGCTCATACACGCTGTCGTTGGTTGGATACAGTATGGTGCGGTCGGGGGGAGGGAGCTGGGAGGTAGGGGGGGGGAGAGAGTTGGGGAGTTGGTTTTCATCTGTAATGCTGTTGTGGCCGGAATCCTCAGCATCGTACGTTGCTCTAAAGGGGTCCCTCTCTCGACACCCCCATGGTCTGATATAGCATTACAGACTCCATGGAGTGGTCCAGCGGGGGAAGGAAAGGATGGGGACAGCAGGGAGGGAGACCTGTGAAGACAGAAGGAGACAGCAATCAGTAACTCCCTGCCTATCTTCCTTCCTACTTATCCTGCTCCATCCCCACTCTTAGGATGAGAAAGGTACCTGTAAAGTAAGAAAACTCTCAGCGTTGCATAGGGAACCCACGACCCTTAAAGACGTACTATCCACGATCTATAGTGAAAGAGAACGTAGGATTAGCTAGCACCCCTGTATGTGTCGCTAACCTCACCGCCCCCTTTCCCTCGTAAGACCCTTACCATGGAAAACAAGACTATGAAGAAGACAGGGGAGCGGAAGAGCCGACCTCCTGCTCACTCTCTGAACCCCTGCTGCATAACATGAGAAAAGAAAACACACAATGTAATTCCGTAGGTTTAGAATATTCCACAATCAATATCAGGCACTTGTTATTCGGATACACCTCTGCATTACGTCATGCGACAGTGGCCGGGTTCCATCACAGTGCCTTCTGCCTATTTCTAAACGGCAGCTTCAATACCCCACGACTTCAGGGAGTTCGTGAATTCACTCGGGGAACATGCGAAGTCACAACCACCACAAGGGATTGGGGGAAACACCCAACAAATGGTAGCAACGTAGTGCTTTTAGTCCAGCAGCACCCAGCGTGGTTGCTAACGGAGCCTGCTATACAACGTCACCAATAGTGCCCTTCTTCCCCGCATGAACGTCATTCTCCGAGTTCACCAACGAGGGAAGAAAGTATCCAAAGAATATATTTATCTTAGCACTCCCGATACCAGCCTAGCGCGGTCCTTCGGGTTTTCACAGCAGTAGGAACAAGATACGAATCCCACCGGAAACGTCACAAAGAGACCCTCGTTCCGAGTCTCATTCCAGAATGGCCACCAGGAAACAAGCTGAGCAAAACAGCAGCGAACTTAGCGTGGTGCTCCAGGCACCCTTACCAGCCTTCGCTACGTCCAGCGCAGCTCTCAGCAAAGAGTAAGCGGCACTCTCTCTGTGCCCCGGAACCTCTTTGAGCTCGCCGTGCGCGAACGTCCTGACGTCATCGCCGTCAGGGTTTCGACAAGGCTCATGGGATTAGTAGTTCTTCCCCGCACCGCGCACTCGAGCGCGATTTGTCAGGGTTCCTTGGGCTCTCGGTAGGTGGGCTTTGACAGTACATCCCCTCCCCGAAGAACCCTGACAAGGACATGGCTTGTTTGGGAAACGCTGGTGAAAAAGTCTGACATATCTAGGTGCGTGGACCCCTTCAGCAGGTTCCCATGAGTTCCCATGAGTTCTCCTCCTCCCCATACCCCTTCCAGGCAATCATATACCATAACTTTGCACGGTGGATTTTTGAATCCAGGATCCCCCTGATCTCATATTCTGCATCTTCCTGTACCCGTACCTGGGGAGCCGTTTTACCTTTCCTTGCAGGTTTTAACAAAGAGACATGAAATGTAGGATGGATTCGGAGAGAAGAGGGGAGGTCTAGTCTAACCGCAACTGGGTTGATGAGCTTTATAACTCTATACGGGCCTATGTATTTGGGATTGAATATGCTGTATTTTTTAAACCTGATGTTTCTGGTTGATAGCCATACATAGTCTCCTATCCTATAGACCGGTCCCTGTCTTCTGGATTTATCCGCGTAGCTCTTATACCTCTCTTTGGTTTTCTTTAACGTTTTTTGAGCCTGGGACAGGAGGTTTTGGATCTGCCTAATCCGCACCTTGACCTCTGGTATGTGTTCCGTTCCCTTGGGGTGCAAAAAAGGAATAAACCTGGGATGAAAACCGTAAGAACAGTAAAAAGGCGTTTGGTGGAGCTATGTGTTGCGCTATTATAGGCTATTTCCGCCAACCACAAGGTGTCAACCCAGTTTTCTGTAGTGCTATCCACGTAACACCGTAGGTACTGTTTTAAACTCTGATTCATCCTCTCTGTCTGCCCCCTCGGTTTGGGGATGAAAACTGGTGGATAGATCGGGGGAGATCTGCAGGGAATTACACCACTCCCTCCAAAACTTGGCGGTGAATTGGGACCCTCTGTCCGAAACCATCCTCTGGGGTAACCCACGCAACCTGACTACATGTATTAGTAATAGCTGGGCTAGTTGGCCTGCTGTTGGTAATTTCTTGCATGCAATGAAATGAGCCATTTTAGTTAGAGAGTCCACCACCACTAATATCACGGTATGCCCTTGATCTATAGGCATTCCCACAATGAAATCCGACTAAATGTTTTGCCAGGGGTGGTCAGGGGTTGGCATGACTTGTAATAGCCCTGCGGGTCGGGCGTGTGATGTCTTCATTTGTTCGCACACTGTGCACTCCTTGACCCATTGACGGAGATCCGTTCGTACTGAAGGCCACCAGAATTGTCGGAGAAGTCTCTCTGTAGTTTTTTCTACGCCATTATGACCGGCGCTGGGCAGCGTATGACACCAATGAAACACACGTCGTTGGAGTGCAGGCACTGGGACCAATAACTGTTTCTTGCGCAGGGGCAATCCATCTTTCACCTTCCACTCCTGGTGCTGGGATATCCACTTTCTCCATTTGTCGGTATTGATGCGACGGGTCACACTCCTCAGAAACGGTTCAGTGACCGTGGTACCAAGGATTTTGCTTGGGTCTATAATGGTCTGTTCTATCGGTGTGGTGGAGTTCAGTGAGGTGGATTGGCGGGTCAAGGCGTCTGCCTTTTTATTGTCTTTCCCTGGGCGATAAGTGACAATAAAATCATACTCCGCGAAGAACAATGTCCAACGCAATTGTTGTGGAGATAGGTGTCTGGCTGCCTTCATGAACTGAAGATTGCGGTGGTCAGTGTATACAGTGACAACATGGCGGGCCCCTTTGAGATAATGGCGCCACTCCTCGAAGGCGTCTTTAATCGCGAGCAGCTCTTTCTCAGCGATATTATAGTTCTGTTCCGCTGGGTTTAATTTGCGGGAACGAAAAGCTACTGGATGTAACTGACCCGTCTCACGATGTCGTTGTGACAGTACTGCTCCTACGGCATAATCCGACGCATCTGCCTCTACCATGTAAGGTCTTGCAGGGTCAGCGTGAACCAATATCGGGGCCGTCACGAAAGCCTCTTTCAAAGCCTCAAACCCCTTTTGCGTCTTTTCGGTCCATTGAAAGGGGACTTTCTTGCGAAGCAATCTAGTCAAAGGGGCTGCCAAACCTGAGAAGTTGCCGATAAACCACCGGTAAAAGTTGGTAAAACCGAGGAAACACTGGATGTCTCTGACGTTCGTAGGGACGGGCCAGTTTTTTACTGCGGTGATTTTTCGTTCTGACATCTCCTGGCCGTGTGGTGTTAATATCACTCCCAGGAATTCCACGGTGGAGACCCCAAACTCACATTTACTTATCTTACAATAGAGGTGATGGTTTTGTAAGGTTTGTAGAATGGTACGTACATGATTTACATGGCTCTCGACCGTGGAAGAATAGATGAGCAGGTCATCTATATATACCACTACAATGCGATCCAGGTATTCGCGGAGGACGTCATTCAGGAAAAACTGGAAGGCAGCGGGCGCGTTACACAATCTGAATGGCATAACTAGATACTCATACAAGCCGTAACGCGTCTTAAAGGCTGTCTTCCATTCGTCCCCCTTTCTTATGCGTACTAGATGGTACGCCCCTCTCAGGTCCAGTCGCGTATAGATGACGGCCTTCTGTACTTGTTCAAGCATTACGGGGATTAATGGTAAGGGATATCGGTTTTTAACCGTAATGGCATTCAAAGCCCTGAAGTCAATACAGGCTCTCAACTCCCCGTTGGCCTTGGGGATAAAAAACAGTGGCGATGCCGCGGGAGACTTGGAGTTACGAATGAATCCCAATGCCAAATATTTGTCCAAATATTCCCGTAGGTATGCGTTTTCTGGTTCCGTGAGGGCATATACTCTGCCTGTGGGCACTACCGCCCCTGGAATCAGATCAATCTGGCAGTCATATTGCCTGTGAGGGGGTAGTCTCTCGGCTTCTTCTTCGTTGAACACCGCTGCGTAGTCCTGATACACCTCCGGCAGGATAACTGAATGTTCAGCAGCGGTGGCCACGTGATGCCCCACAGCAAACAAACGTGCCGGGCTCTGGGGTTGAGGGATACAATTCCTCAGGCAATATTCGGAATTGTAGTGTACCTTTTCTTCCCTCCAATTCACTTGGGGGTTGTGCAACCTTAACCAGGGCAGTCCCAGTATTATCCCATATTGAGGTGCGTGGATGACGTTAAACACGAGTTTTTCCACATGGTCCAACCCATGGCTCACTTCTACAGCCTTGGTGTGGAAACGAATAGGTCCGGCCTCAAGTTGTTTCCCATCCACCGCATACACGACTTCAGGGATTTCCTTTTCACAAAGAGACAACCCTATCCGAGTTGCCAGGTTGTTGTCTACAAAACACCCCGTTGCTCCGGAGTCCAACATGGCTGTTATCGAACAACGTTCTCCATCCACTAACAGTGAGAGTTCGAGGAGAAAATGCTGCTGGGCAATCGGCGGGGCACCGCTCAATGAAGGGATGTGGATATGGCTTGAAGCGACCCCTTCTTTTTCCTTCAAGCTTGGTCGTTTCCCGCAGGGCCCTCTGCTGTGGCCGCGAGTTGTTGACGCGGTTCTATCCTTGGGTTTTTGGTCCTCAATACGCATTCCCGTATGAAATGCCCCTTCTTTCCACAATAAATACAGAGGCCTTTCTTCCTCCGGTACTCTCTCTCTTCGCTCGTGAGAGCGGAACGTACTGTTCCGACTTCCATGGGCTCGGCTCTTGCTGCCTGTGTACTTTCCGGAATCCGGACTGGTTCCATCCGCCAGGACCCCCTGTCCTTTCTTCGGTTTTCCCCTTTTCGCTCGCTAAGTCGGTGATCTAAATGCAGAACGAGGGTGATCAAATCCTCACAGGTCACCGGCTGGGGTTCGATCTGGGCCAGAACGTCCTTCATGTCTTCCTTTAAGCCCCTATGGAATATGGCTAACTGTTTAGCTTCTGGCCATTCAGTTTCGGTAACCAGGCGCCGAAAATCGTTGAGATAAGCTATCAGATCTCGATTCCCCTGTCTCAGCTCCAAAAGATCTTTGTCGGCAGTAAGCGTTGCGGCTCTACGATTGAATGTTTTCTCAAAGTCTTTTATAAACGAGTCCCAATCATAGAGCAAGGGATCATCTCGCTTTACCAACGGCACCGCCCACTGGGCTGCATCCCCAGCCAGATAAGATATTAAAAAGGCTACTCTGGCATGGTTAGTGGCAAACGCCTTAGGCTTGCAGGAAAAGTGTAACATTATCTCTGTGAGGAACACCTGGACCTTACTACTTTCCCCGTGAAATCTTTCTGGGGTGGCCAAGGGAACGGGGGTGGGGATCTCCACTACCAATGGGGCCGAATGCGATGCGGCGGGGCTCCCTACGTTGAATGGATTTCTCTGCATCCTTTCAACCGTAGCCTTTAAGGCCGACGTTTCTGCCCTAGAAGCGACCAGTTCAGTTTGTACCATCTGTTAAGCAGCCAGGACGTCTTCTAAGGAAGCCATGGCTGCCCGAGGGACAACGTACGACCGGGAGGATATAAACCGTGGGCCGCTTACTCTGTTGTGGCCGGAATCCTCAGGATCGTACGTTGCTCTAAAGGGGTCCCTCTCTCGACACCCCCATGGTTAGATATAGCATTACAGACTCCATGGAGTGGTCCAGCGGGGGAAGGAAAGGATGGGGACAGCAGGGAGGAAGACCTGTGAAGACAGAAGAAGACAGCAATCAGTAACTCCCTGCCTATCTTCCTTCCTACTTATCCTGCTCCACCCCCACTCTTAGGATGAGAAAGGTACCTGTAAAGTAAGAAAACTCTCAGCGTTGCATAGGGAACCCACGACCCTTAAAGACGTACTATCCACGATCTATAGTGAAAGAGAACGTAGGATTAGCTAGCACCCCTGTATGTGTCGCTAACCTCACCGCCCCCTTTCCCTCGTAAGACCCTTACCATGGAAAACAAGACTATGAAGAAGACAGGGGAGCGGAAGAGCCGACCTCCTGCTCACTCTCTGAACCCCTGCTGCATAACATGAGAAAAGAAAACACACACTGTAATTCCGTAGGTTTAGAATATTCCACAATCAATATCAGGCACTTGTTATTCGGACACACCTCTGCATTACGTCATGCGACAGTGGCCGGGTTCCATCACAGTGCCTTCTGCCTATTTCTAAACGGCAGCTTCAATACCCCACGACTTCAGGGAGTTCGTGAATTCACTCGGGAACATGCGAAGTCACAACCACCACAAGGGATTGGGGGAAACACCCAACAAATGGTAGCAACGTAGTGCTTTTAGTCCAGCAGCACCCAGCGTGGTTGCTAACGGAGCCTGCTATACAACGTCACCAATAGTGCCCTTCTTCCCCGCATGAACGTCGTTCTCCGAGTTCACCAACGAGGGAAGAAAGTACCCAAAGAATATATTTATCTTAGCACTCCCGATACCAGTCTAGCGCGGTCCTTCGGGTTTTCACAACAGTGGGAACAAGATACGAATCCCACCGGAAACGTCACAAAGAGACCCTCGTTCCGAGTCTCATTCCAGAATGGCCACCAGGAAACAAGCTGAGCAAAACAGCAGCAAACTTAGCGTGGTGCTCCAGGCACCCTTACCAGCCTTCGCGACGTCCAGCGCAGCTCTCAGCAAAGAGTAAGCGGCACTCTCTCTGTGCCCCGGAACCTCTTTGAGCTCGCCGTGCGCGAACGTCCTGACGTCAGCGCCGTAAGGGTTTCGACAAGGCTCATGGGATTAGTAGTTCGTCCCCGCACCGCGCACTCGAGCGCGATTTGTCAGGGTTCCTTGGGCTCCCGGTAGGTGGGCTTTGACAAATGCATTCCAAGTATCCTATTATGATAAAACTGTCAATGTCATGATTAGTGTGCTGCTTGGGCCGATACCTCTGGGGCTACAGGGGCCGGCAATATGTGTTTGTTGACGAATAAAAACAATTAAAAAAAAACGGAACCCTCCGAGATTAGAATGGTATTTCAAAAATTTTACCAGAAGCTTTATGAAACAACAGAGAATCAACTGGGAAGATCAGAGACATATCTAAATTTAAATGCCTCAATAGGATTCGAGAAAGCGGATCAGGAAAGCTTAGATAATTATCCATTCTGGGAGGAAATTTTATTATCCATGAATAGCCTTGCTACAGGGAAAGCCGCTGGTATGGACGGTATTCCAACAGAATTCTATGTTAAATTTTCAGCACAAATAAAAGAAATGATGCAGGAACTGTTTATCCATATTTTCGAGGGAGGAAGGCCACCAGCTTCATGGTAGTCTGCCAAAATTGTAGTTTTTCTAAAAATAAAAATAAAGATCCTCTAGAACCTGGGTCTTATCGTCCCATTACATTGATAAATGGAGACTCTAAAATTTACTCTAAATTATTAGCAAGCCGATTAGCACCGATTATCCACAAGATTGTATCGGAACGCCAGCATGGGTTCATTCCCGAAAGGTCTACAATCGACCACGTCCAAAGGGTAATTTCTCACTTTGACTTTACCAAGGTGACCGGAGACCCTATGGCGCTTATATTACTCGACAACGAAAAAGCCTTTGATAGGGTCTCCTGGGAATACCTGTGGGCCACAATGTTACATAGTGGGATCAATAAGCGATTTATTAAGGCAATACAAGTGTTATATGTGGAACCTATTGCTAGGGTATTAATAAGCGGGGTATTGTCTGAAAAAATAACCATCACTAGGGGAACAAGACAGGGGTGCCCGTGCTCTCCTCTTCTTTTCGCGATCTACATTGACCCGTTCATCCGTAGGTTGGATCAAAACATACTAATTCCATCAATTTGGGCACAAGAATACGAGACTAAAACACGAGCCTTCGCAGATGATATTGCTTTAGTTACTAGTAATCCTAATAAAGCAATTGTCGCGATAGAAGAGGAAGCTCTGATTTTCGGAGCAGTCTCTGGCTAAAAACTAAATCAGAGTAAAACACAGATCATTCTCAATGAAAAGATCACGATGAGAGATGTCTGAGTTATAGATAAAGCCATGTATCTCGGGGTGAGCATATCGGCAGAGGTGGATATTATAGTTTTTTTTATTTTTTATTAGCAGTTTTTAAAGTATACAAGTCCAATTATAACCACAACAATTCGGCCTCAGTACAACAACATCCTTCATTCCTTTCCATATCTATTCAAAGTCACTCCATACCCCCCGTTCACCAATGCAGTTATTACAATGAATCAGTTTACTTGATGCATTTGTAAATATTGAGTCAAGTATTTCCAATAGTCTCTTGGTTTTGACCTAGTTGGAAGCTCTTCTTCATACGTTTGTACAGTATCTTTACTGTACGTTAAATCATGGATCCAGTCTTTGATCTTGGGAGCCTTCCTGCCATTCCAACACAATGATATTCTCCGTTTGGCCAAGAGCAGCGAAATCACACAGAACTTGCGCTTCTGGGCCTGCACCCCAGGGATTAGACCCAGCAAACATGTGCGAACATTGCATCCAACTTCACTGCCCACCATTACTCCCAACATCTGCGTTACTTGTAACCAGTATTCTGTAATCGCCCTACAAGACCATGCCAGGTGCACAAAATCTGCCCCTTCTTCATTGCAGCGACCGCATCTAGAATCAGTGCGCAGCCCATAATTATTAAGCCTAGCAGGCGTATAGTAACTTGTAGTGGAATATGCGTAGATTGCCATTAGGTGTTAACATACCAGTCAGTGAGCAAGCTACAGCCGATTCTTCCCCTGTCAAGGGATCATCTAGGCATCTATTCCACTTCTCCATTGCTTTGTTTATTTGCCGCTATATCGCTTTGCAATTTAGTATAGAGCGTGGATACCAAATGCTTAGCCGTAGGAGTGGTTATCAACCACTGCAAGGCGGACAGCACCGGAGGTTCCGCCGGGTAAGTTGGATAGTTTTTTTTATTGTAGTCTGTGATAGTTAAATTGAAACAACAATGTCTTATTGCTAATGAAAGACAAATCGCCCAGTGTTCTAAAGACCCCATCTGTGTAAAGATCCCCCATAGTATCGATGCCCACCTGCCGCAGCAATCCCACTCCCACTTCTTCTTGAGTGACCGGAATCTCTGGATGCCAGTGGAGCCGAAGCGCCGGGGCGTATAGCGGCAATTTGTTAGCCTTCCTACCCATAATGTGCCATGCCTTATTTGTGGTATCTATCGTGTTTGTCGCGTTTATGCAATGGGGGCCTATGATGGGTTATAACAGCGTCCAGTGGAACTGGCTGGGCATCTCCTTCCTCAGTTGCAGCATGTGTGAGGTATGGGACTTTGTGATACCAGAAATGCGCATATTGTGCTTGCGCACAGAGGTAATAAAGCAAGAAATCTGGTATGCCGAACCCTCCTTGGCAGTAGGGCAATGTAAGTGTCCTTAATTCAATCCTGGCCAATTTACCCGCCCATATTAGCTGGAGGACTAAAGAGGTGATTCGACGAAAAACCTCTGCTAGGGGCTGAATGGGTATGTTATTAAAAAGATACAATAATTTAGGTAAGACTACCATTTTCACAATAGCGATACGGTCGGCCAGGGACAGCGGTAGCCGAATCCATCGCCCTACTTTCCATTCCAGTGCATCTATTGCCCTCCCATAGTTAGTTCGAATAACGACTTCAGGATCTCGGTGGTACCAAACGCTCAGATATTTTACCGGCTCAGTCTTCCATTCCAATGGATATTCCATGGGATGTGGTTGAGTGCTGTCCGTTAAGGGAACAATTAGTGACTTGGCCCAATTTATATTTACACCTGAGTGTTGTGCAAATTTAATATATTCCCTCAGCAGAGGGTTCAGATTGTCCCCTGGGTCCCTCACATACAGCAACATATCATCTGCATACAGCGAAATATGTAGCGGTCTCTGTGGGAATTGAAGTGCCGAGCAGTGATATCCTTGCCGAATTTTACATGCCAATGGTTCAAGTGCTAACGCAAACAACAGCTGGGACACGGGGCATCCCTGTCTAGTTTCCCGTTGAATATCAATGGGCTCTGAAAGATATTTATTCACTCGGATTCGCGCTACTGGCGCAGTATATAGCAGTTGTATCCATTGGAGAAACATAGGTGGAAATCCCATCCTCCTTAATACTGTGTTAAGATATGTCCACTCTAGCGAGTCAAAAGCTTTGGCCGCATCCAGGAATACCGCCGCAGCCTTAGTCGTGGGTGTCAGATAGTGCGATAGTGTGTTGTGAGGGGATGAAGCCAGATTGATCTGGCAATATCAATCTAGTCATTAAGGGGTTCAGTCGAGCAGCCAGCAGTTTGGCCAGTATCTTATTGTCCACATTTATGAGAGACAAAGGTCGGTACGATTCACAGTAGTCTGGATCTTTGTTTGGTTTGAGTAGCGCCAGTAATAACGCTTCTCGTAATGATGGAGGCAGACTCTGCTGTTCATGGGCATTATCATACATCTCTACCAGATGAGGGGCCAGTTGATCAATAAAGGCTTTGTAAAATTCGCACGTGAACCCATCTGGGCCCGGAGTTTTCCCATTTGGCAGTGACCTAACCACTTCCGTGACTTCTTCCACCGTGATAGGCAATGACAGATATTCCCGGTGCGTATCCGATAGCCATGCTATCGCCACGTCATCCAGATATTCCATTATATCTGCCAATGATGCCGTAGGTCTGGAAGCATAAAGTGCTCCAAATGCGGACACAAACTCATTTAGAATTTCCTGCGCTCCGTATCTCTGTTCCCCCTTACCGTTTCAAATCATCTGGATAGTCTGTGGCGTTCGGCCGTCGCATATTTTAGCCGCTAAGTATCTACCCGCTCTACCCCCCTCTCCATAGGCCCTCGCTACCTGCCTCCTTGCCATATATTTGAGTTCATCATCAGCATAGTTTTGATATTCAGATAGAATAACTCTGTCTCCTAGTATTTTGGCGTCTTGTGTCCGCTCGTATTCACCCTCCAGAGTGCCCAGCTTATCTTCCCGCATTGTCAGTTGCTGCCGTATGTCCTTAAGAATACCAGCGTTTGTGCTTATACAGACGCCACGGATCATCGCTTTAAAAGCGTCCCAAAGCATGCCGGGATCTTTCATAGTTGGCGCATTTTGATCAAAATATTCCTGTATCGCCTGACCTATAGTGTCTACATATAAGGGATCTAGCAATGCTTTTGCGTTAAACCTCCAACTGAAGGGGGGTGGCGCATTTCCAGGGAGAGGATCACCGGGTTATGATCAGACAACGTTCTGGGTAAATGCCTAACCGCTCGTGTCCATAATGCTATATCATCAGAGACTAACCAGTAATCTATGCGGGACCAGCTACCATTTGCTGCCGATGTGTGTGTGTGGCCTCTCTCCCCCCTCTGGATTCCTTCTTCTCCAAATGTCAGTCTCATATCCACCATTATGTCCTTTAATGTATGCAGCGCCCGTCTGTGTGTCTCAACCGTAGCCCCAGATCTGTCAAAGTGATCACATGGTGCAATATTAAAATCTCCTCCCCATATCAAGTGTGTGTCCTGTAAATCCCTTAGTATACCCCACAATGAATGATAAAATTGCGGGTCATCAACATTTGGACCATACGTGTTCAGAATAGCCAGTCTTTGCCCCCGTAACATACCTGTGACAAGAACATAGCGCCCTAAGTCATCCGCCACTGTATTATCAATAGTAAACTGTAGCCCCTTTTTAACCAGACTTAGAACTCCTCTAGAATATGATGAATACGAAGAATGGTGTATTGTCTCAGCCCACTTGCGCCCGACACTATTGTGAGCTGTCGGTGCACAGTGCGTCTCCTGCAGGAGAGCAATGTCTATGTGCAATCTATCCAAATAGGCTAGCGTTTGCCTGATTTTTTGGGGGTTATCAGGCCCCCGTACGTTCCACGTTAGCAAGTTTAGATGTCTAGCACTCAACTGTACATCAACCATCTTCCATTAGTGATACCAACGCAGACATATGACAAAGATTTAGTTAGTGCATTCCAACTAAGTTCCAAGCATAAAGTGACCTCATGATTCTTCTGAACATATATGTAGATTTCAGCGATGCTTCTCATGTACCGTGGCCAACAAAACAATTCCCCAACCCAAGCCATCCTCCCACCACCCACTTCAGCATCCCAACCATGCCAAAGACATACCCCACAGAAAAGAACTAGCATAAATTAACTGATTTCGGGGGCTACCCGCTTCGGGGGTCCACCAAGAACACACATCTCCATCCAACTAAATGGATGTGGACAGGTACACTTAAGATTTGGAGCTGTGTAATTACTGCAACATTACATTCGGCCTACTATCTAACAGCTTGTCGTTACTTATCCACTTTGCCCATGATATCCATCCATTCTGTAGCACACTACAGCTGCCTACGGGAGTGCAGTGGTTCCCACCCCTCAGCAACAAAACCAGCAGTCAATTCCTGTGATGCTACATAAAGGTGAAGATCGTCACTTAGAAGCAGTTCTCAGCCCCCACCCATCCCATCCGCCCCGTCATTCCTTATACCCCCAGTCTTATTACTGCCAGGCAGAGTTCAGCAGTGACATCCTACAATGTGGCCTTGTGGTTTAATGCAGTATCTCCTCTGCCAGGAATCAACAATACGACCCCGGCCCCACCAGGTCTGTAAGCCCTATGAAGTGATATAGTTCCAACAGTTTGTGCGCAAAGTCCGCATAGTTCGTATCGTTTATACTTACAGTCACCACCAGACCTGTCTAGTCCCCAGCCAGCGTGGATTACCGGGGTCCTCTTCCAGGGCCTCTCAGACTGGCTCATTACCTTTACCTGATCATGTGTAACAGACACATCAAACTCTCACTCCCCGTAGGTAACATCCAAATTCCACCTCATCTGCCCTTAGTCTGCGTCTTGGTTCTGCTCCGTTCTCTGTTGTCCCTTGCGTTTGGCGCCAACCTTTTTAATGAAATCCAGTGCTGCTTTGGGCGTTTGAAGGAGTGTTGCTCGACCCTCATGCGTCACTCGGAGCCTAGCAGGATATAGCATGGCATAATCAATGCAGCTTTTTTTTTCACCGGGTTGAATTCTTTCCGCGCCAGCTGGACCGTAACTGTGAAGTCTGGATAAAATTCCAACGTATTACCCTGATGTGTGATTTGCCGTTTCTCTCGCGCCAACCTCAGTATAGCATCCCGATCTCTATAGTTAAGGACTCTGGCAACTATAGGTCGAGGGGGTGCGCCAGGTTTTGGCCGCGGAGCCAGAGACCGATGTGCTCGCTCAATCAAGAACATCGAGGAGAGGTGTTCCGTGCCAAAGATACCGCGGATCAGTTCCTCCACATACGTTTCCATCCGCCCAATATTTGTGGATTCCGGAACCCCCGTGATTCTGACGTTATTTCGCCGTGACCTCGCCTCCAAATCCTCTGCCTTATTTTTTAGCACGTCCAATAGCTGTTCCACCTCTGCACATTTTTGGGCCGTGGCTTGTGACACATCCTCCACCGCTCCGATACGATTTTCCGCCTCCACCAGTCTTTCCCCATGCCCATCCAGCTTGGCCGCCATATTGTCGACACGCAGCGTGATAGTATCCAGCTTACCGTTTGTCTTGCAGACTCTGTTGGATAGCTTGCAGTACTCCTTCCATTCCCGTGGATACCACCTCACCAGCGTCAAGAGCAGCGTCCGAGATTGTGGCAGCGCCCTTTGCCTGTCGTTTAGTTTCGAATGGGAGTTTGGATTGGTGCTTCTCTGGTTTCCCCATGTCCTGCTCTCCCACAGCCAGGTACTAAGAGAAGCAGAACTGCGGAACTCCTCTGTTCAGACGCCTCAGACTGTTGCTTGCAGGTGCAGTGGACCCAGGCAGCCCGGCACACGAACCTCCTATATCTGTATAGCTTCTCAGGCGTCTATGTCCGCACCTCCGCACTATGTGCAGATCTTCAGCTGTTAGTCTCTTGCAGCCATATGACATGCGAAGCGGGCAGCAGATCTCAGCGCGTGACCTTCTTCACCATGAGCTATGATTTCCTCCACTAGGTTCGCAGCCAAATTCACCTCAGCCGTTGTTCCAGGCAGACTTTACCCGCAACTCGCTACGTACTTCAAGGAGCAGATATGAGGGACGAAAGCCAGTCCGAGCCCCCTACATTTGATTGCGGCTTTAATGGAGCTGAAATGCACCGGATCGTCGCCCTCTACCTCCTCCCGTACAGCGGCGCTCTCAGGGGCCAGATATCTTCAAGTCGCCCTCACGGCATTCGGGTCGCCCTGCAGTTACATTAGTTAACCGCCATTCTCCATCCAGCCAAGCTTGCAATCTTTCCCTCCGGGGCAGCCTGACTCATCTCATTTCCACATGGATCCTACACACTCCCCACTCGTACCTTTGAAGTGTTGGGTGTCCGTGTATATTTTGGCGGCAGCACTTTAAGTTCTCCCCATACTCCTCTCCACAGCGCGCTCTCACCGGCAACGGTTAGCTTCGTTATCAGCAGCCGCCATTTTGCGCCTTTCCATGAGCCTCCGCAGTAGCTTTCATACAGTCTTCAGGACAGAAGCGCGAGCACAGCGCATTGGGTCATTATTGGCACCTTCAATGCCGGGGCAACAAAGCGTTTCGCAGAGATAGTCCCTTGGTCTCCTCGCCGCGTTCCCCAGTCTCAGAGGTCTCCGTTTTTTCAGGGCGGCGCCATCTTGTTGTCCGTCAATCGCGTCTTTTTCGTATCGTCTATATTCGAATTGTGGGTTCTACAGCGACATTATATGGTCCTCCTCACCATCCGGGCGTAGGCGCCTGTGTCCGATCACGAATGCGGCCGTTCTCCGCTAGTTTTCAGCTCAGTGCATGGTAGTTATTTACGCTTTTCGAACCCGTCCGGCGGAGCTGTCTTAGGAGGCAGCCATTCCGCTGTGCGCCCTCTAGCGCCCCCCGAGGTGGATAATATAGTTAGCAATAATGTGGAACCTTTGATTCAACGAACAAAAAAAGAATTGGTACGTCTTAACTTACATCTAACGATAGGTGGGAGATGTAATGTGATCAAAATGTTATATCTTCCCAGATTTCTATATTTTTTCAGGACTATCTGTTTAGAATTTCCCCCTCAACTGTTTAGATCTATAGAATCTATGTTCTCCAGATTCACATGGGGATATAAGAACCCACGCCGGGCTTCAAGGTATATCACACTCCCAAAGGATTGAGGGGGAATGGCAATGCCTAACTTCAAATTGTATAATTGGGCTACGGTATTAAGATATTGTTCAGCACTTATATCTTCAGGGCCCAACGGCAATAATACTCCTACTCCACAAACACTTATATTGGGAAGGGGCTCTGAAGGTTGTCTTTGGCGACACATCAACGACCGCTATTTTAAGAAGGTAAAATTCAATAGTATCTATGGTATATATAAGGACGATACTCATATTATACCCCGTTATTTAAAAATAATGATTTCCCAGAGACATTCGATGACGCCTGTATGGATCGTTGGATACAGGGAGGGATATCACAGCTCTGCTGTTTCTTCACGAGAAATGGTCTGAAGATCCTTTGATGAATTACGTAACGAATATGACCTCAGTCATAGGGATTTTTTTTAAATACCTACAGGTCAGAGATTTTCTGACAAAGAAAGGGGGGGGGGGGGGTAGGGAAAAATTCCACGCAATACAAATTATGGACAGCATATGCAAAAAAATCTAGCCTAACTATCGGGGAGATATATGAATTTTTGAACTCTCTGGGTCCCGATGATATGGAGAAACAGATTGATATGTGGCAGACAAAGTTAGCTGTATTACCTCAAACCCCTCTCCGATCCTTTGAAATGTCACAGTCCTGTTTTATGTCAGTTAAACTACAAGCCCAGTACTATAAAACGTTTTTTTCACTATATTATACCCCGAAGAAAATAGCGAAGTGGGGGACTGGAAAAGGTCCAACATGCCCACGATGCTCATTAATGAGGCTGATAGTGTGCATATTTTTGCTTCCTGTAAAGTGCTGTCAAATATAATAGTGGAGATCTCTGATTTTCTATCAGAAATTTTTGGAACAGGTGTTCATATTTCCACAGAGCAAATATTGTACGGCAGACTGCACCCGTCCAAAATATATGCATGGCCTGATTTTTGTGGCTATGGCCATTCTAAGGCTATGCATAGCTTCAGCCTGGCTAGACCCGAATCCACCGACGTTCCAGCAATGGAGGGCCCGGCTGTTAGCAACTTGTAGCCTGGAGGTAGTCATATATAAAAGAAAAAGGCGCAATAGAGGCATGTTGATATGGGACCCATTGGTACAATGGATGTCTAATTATACATAGATCAGAAAGATCACAATAAGGTGAGAATTCAATCAAACAAGAACGGCGACATTCCCGATTTTTCTGTACTTTATCAAGTATGATCTTAAATGCTCCTCACCCTCGTATATGCTTCAAGTGTTTTGAGAAACTATGCAAATTGTGTCTTTGTTTGAATGGGGGGGGGGGGGAGTGTGTTGGGGTGGGGGAGCGGGCTGGAGTCATGGGTGAAGTATATGTAAAAAGAAAATCAATAAAGATATTTAAAAAAAGAAAACAATGAGTTACTCAGGACGCCATTCATCCCTCCGTCCCTCCCTCCCCGTGGGCGCAAAAATTTCAGCTTTTGCACACAAGTGGCAACAGATCACTTCGGATCGATGGGTTCTCGACCTAGTCAACAACGGTCACACCCTGGAATTCATCAAACGACCACCTACTACCCCGCCCAGGGGTCCCCCTTCCCCTCGTCTTCACTTACTGTTCAAAGAAGCCTTAAAAATGCTCTGCAAGAATGCAATAGAGAAGGTTCCATCATCTCAAAAGGGGACCGGGTTCTATTCTCGCTTTTTCCTCATCAAGAAAAAAATCAGGAGAGTGGCGCCCGATTCTGGACCTCTGCAAACTAAACACATTTCTGAAGAAACAGAGTTTCTGGATGGTTACGCTTGCCGAAGTTTTGAGCTGCCTAAACAAAGGGGATTTTCTGTAGTAGGGGATCTCTGTGTATAGTCATAATCTATGAATAGTCCCGCCCATGTGCGGGGACCCCGGAGCAATCAAAATATCTCTTAAGCTGTCCTGCATTTGCAAACCTGCAAAGACACTTAAGAGACAGACAAAATAATACAGCCTAATAACAACATGGTTGCACTGGCCAGAACTTCATCTGAAGCGAACACAAAAGCCAAAATAAAGTTTAAATGGCATTTTTATTCACATCTGACATGTTCCTTTATTGTAACACACTCCCTTCACCAAAATCCCTTTAAACAATAGAGAGGAAGGGGTGGACAGACAAGCCCTATAGGCTGTCATTATGTGTCTGCTAAAAGGATACCGTGCCTTTAAGGAACTCTCCAGAGACCCCCGGTATCCCAGGATGCACAGCCAAAGCAAGTTACTTTCAGTTCTTTTTTCCGGCTCCTGCTAGCAGGACCCTGGAGCTTGAGCTCTACCCTTTTGGGTGGATATTTGGATTAAATTTTGGTTTTTTGTTAAAAATAGTTTGTTCATTCGACGTCTAGAGCATTTCTCTACTGCATCCTGCAATTTGGTGCAGTTTGACCCACTCTTAGCATGGCTTTATTTGATAAATGCCCTGAGTGTGGGAGGAAAAAGGCCAAGACGGACCCACATGATGTCTGTATCCTCTGCTTATCATCTTCACATGTCCCTGCTACATGTGACATCTGCAAGACCTTCTCCAAGAGGACCCTGAGGGACAGAGAGAAGATTCACCTCCAGGGACAGGAGAAGCAGAGGACAGGTGGGGATTCGGGGCATGGAGGATCTCATTCCCCTTCCTCTGCCCATGCTTCAGCCGCTGGAGGGACCTCCGGATGGAAAAAGGAGCAGAAACGACACCTACCGGCTGGTAGGTTGCGTTCGACGTCGAAAGCGACGACGTCGACGGCGAGAGGTAAAGCACCGGTGTGTTCGCCGTCGATCCAGGGCTTGGATCTCAGCGTTCTCGACGTTCGATGACGAGAGAGGGGCCGGCGAGACCTAGGACTAGGTCGCCGTCGAGGATTCCACAGTCTACGTCGACACACCATCGACGTCGTACCGAGCCCCACAGACAGCGCAGCTCGCCGTCGAGGCGACCCCGCTCGTCTCCTTCGCCGTCGACTCCTGGATCGACGCCGACGACATCGACGCCGAGACGCCGGCGAATGCCGTCGAAACTAAGGAGATCGCCGTCGAGGCACAGATCGCCGTCGAGGCACAGATCGCCGTCGAGGCGGAGGAGATCGGCGTCGAGGCACAGATCGCTGTCGAGGTGAAGGGGATCGACGTCGAGGCATCGCTCACCGTCGACGTCGAGAGGCTCTCCGTCGACCCGCCGTTCGACGTCGAGGGGCCACCGTTCGACATCGGGGGGACGCCGAACGGCGAGGAGACGCCGTACGAGGTCAACGCTCAGTTCGACGTCGAGGACATCTGGTGACACGTCCTCGGTGATTACGATCTCCAGTCGTGGATCTAGGAGGAGAAGGCACTCCCCCTCGTTCACTTCAGCACGGGACAGGCCCGCCAAGAAGAGAAGGGTGGACAGTAGTCCGGACAGTGCTGGTCCGGGTTCTCCTGCAAGGAGTGATGGAGCTCCGCAGCCTCTCCCTCAGCCGCTGCCTCAGAAGCCTCCTACGCCTCCGCCGCCGCCTCCTCCTCCTGCTCCTCCTCCTCCTCCTCCTCCTCCTCCTCCTCCTCCTCCTCCTCCTCCTCCTCCTCCTAAGCAACCTATGCCACCGCCGGTGCCACGCGTTACAACAAACAATTGATGGACGGAATGCTGACAATGCAAACAATCTCCCCCAGTCAAGAGATCTGGATTAAATCCATCGTTCTTTTGCCCACTACACCACCCCAGTTTAGACATGGCCATATGCAAATCAGTCTTGACCCTGTGTCTCATTGGAACAGTCCAGCCCGAACTGCCAAGCCATGTCTTCCCTGGACCGGAATCAAGCATCCTAGGACCGGTTTCTGGCTATCAGCCGTCATCAGCCAGGATAGCTTGACTCCAGTGGCGTAGTGAGCACGGGTCCCACGTCTGGGAATACCCATCCCACTTAGGGCGAAAAGCGTTACAACAATCGGCTGCCGGCGATTCCTAAGGCCCCACGCAGACCGAGGTCACGCTCTCGATCTCGCCGGAGGTCACGGAGCAGACACAGATCGTCCACTCACACAAGGCATGGACGACGGAGATATAGATCTCGTTCCAGAGGCACGAGGTATACGGACTCTTCTGGCAATGGACGGCTCTCCCCCTCGTTGTCGGAAACACCACCTACTCGAATCTCGCCGGTGGATGATATTGCCACTTTCCAGGATGTACTGATGAGGGGGGCGGCGAAATTGGGAATCTCAGTAGCAGTCCCGGTTCCCACTACCTCTGATATTTGAGACATTGCACAAGGCTCACCTGTCGCGGCCCCTCCTTCCTCTGGTTCCAGGTTTGGAGGAACCAGCCATGGAGGTCTTCTTGACACCAGCCGTGGTGAAGTCTGCTCCCTCCCGGTTGCAGAAAAAGTACAGGGCCCCTGATTCGGACCCGGCGTTCCTCAGGGTGGACCCTCCCCCGGACTCTGTCATTGTGGTTGCGGCTCGTAAACAACACTCCACGACGCCCTCTTCAACAGCTCCTCCGGATAAGGAGAGTCGCAAGATGGACTCCTTGGGGAGGAGGATGTGCTCTACGTCGGCCACGACTATGAAGGCTGCTAGCGCTTCCGCTCTGCTGGGTCGCTATGACCGATCGCTTTGGGACTCTCTGCAACAGTTTGCTGCCTCCCTGCCTAGGGATAAAAGGGAGGACTTCCAGGAGGTGTTGAACGAGGGCATGATGGTCTCCAACCAGATCATCAGTGCGGCGGGGGATGTATCGTTGCTGGCGGCCCATGGGTACTGTCATGGAGTACACATGAGGAGACATTCCTGGCTGAGGCTTACCTCTCTTAAACCTGAGGCGCAGCAAAAGATTGCTAACTTGCCTTTCTCTGGCACAACGTTGTTCGGGTCTCATGCGGATGACGAGATGGCCCGCATGAAGGCCGAAGCAGAAACCCTGAAGGCCGTGGGGTTGGAAAAAGCCAAAGAACAGAAGAGGTCATTCCGTTCCTATGGCAGGCGTTATTCTAAGCAGCGCGGCCAAGGGCGTCCGTCTGGTCAACAGCCACAACACCAGCAACAACAACAGTTCCCGAGGCAGTCCTTTCAAAAGCGCCAGAGGGGCAGAGGCCAGCATCAATCCTCGTCGGGGAACAAAGGCCCGGCAGGGTCGAAGCCCTGAAAGGTCACTTCCCCCTCATCCGTTACCCGCTCCGGTGGGGGGGAAGTATTCAATACTACCTGGCAGAGTGGAGGACAATAACTCAGGACAAGTGGGTGCTGAATATTGTTTGCAATACAGTCTTCGTTTCACCAGCCCGCCTCCACAGATTCCACCAGTGCGCTCTCCCTACATGGTGCGAGAGCTCCAGTGGGAGGCGGACGTTCTGTTAAAGAAGAAGGCGATAGAAGCTGTTCCTTTGAGGCAAAAAGGAAAAGGTCTTTACTCCAGGTTCTTTCTCGTCAGAAAAAAGGACAAGAACGAGTTCAGGCCTATTCTAGATCTGCGTCAAGCAAACAAGTGGATCCGCAGAGAAAAGTTCCGTATGTTGTCCCTGCATCAGATTTACCCTCAGTTGCATCGAGGAGACTGGCTGTGCGCCATAGATCTGCAGGACGCTTACTTTCATGTGCCGATCGCACAAAAGCATCGCAAGTTCCTGAGGTTTCTGGTAGGCAACAACCATTACCAGTATACAGTACTCCCGTTTGGTCTGAAGTCTGCTCCAAGGACGTTCTCCAAGTGCATGGCGGTGGTGGCAGCACACTTGCGGAAGAACAAAGTGTTTGTGTATCCATACCTGGACGATTGGCTGATCAAAGCTTCCACGTACCAGGAAGCCCAGTGTCATTTCAACAGGACAGCTGCCTTGCTTCATCGCCTGGGACTGCACATCAACATGTCGAAGTCGGTGCCGATCCCTGTGCAGTGTCTCCAGTACTTGGGGGCCTCAGGCAATACTTTGAACGCAAGCGTGTGTCCTTCGGAGGAGAGACGCTTATCGATCCGTGGGAAGGCCCTGCACCTCCTCTCAGCCCACTCTCCTACAGTGAGGACGGTGTCCTCTTTACTGGGGTCGATGGCTTCCTGCATCTTTCTCACCCCCAATGCACGTCTGCATATGAGGCCTCTGCAGGAATGTCTGGAGGATCAATGGGACCAGAGGCGGGGGCGTTGGGAGGACAAGATTCATCTGTCCCAACACGCTCTGAAGTCTCTGAAATGGTGGTGCTCCTCAGAGAATGTCTGCAAGGGGACTCCCTTTCACAAGGATATTCCGGTCCAGACCATAGTGACCGATGCGTCTCTCCAGGGCTGGGGAGCGCATTCGGGCCCTCTTCAGATTCAGGGGGATATGGTCACAGACGGAGATGACTTACCACATCAACTTTTTGGAACTCAGAGCAGTACACTTGGCCCTGAAGGCGTTCCATCCCTCCTTCAAGACGAACTCCCTGCTAGTTCAGACGGACAATACTACTACCATGTATTACCTCAACAAGCAGGGGGGCTCCCGTCCACGCACGCTGTCTCGGGAGGCACAGACGATCTGGAATTGGCTGGTGGCCAGGAACCTGACGATCACGGCAACCCATCTGCCGGGAGTGCAGAATGCCCAAGCCGATGCGCTCAGCAGGCTCGTTCAAGAAAATCACGAGTGGGTGCTAAACGACGACGTGCTCAGAGACGTCTTCGCAGAGTGGGGCACTCCAGATATCGATCTGTTCGCTACGGCAGAAAACAGCAAATGCCGCGACTTCGCGTCCAGGTACTACCAACCAGGGACACTGGGGAATGCCCTATGGATCAGCTGGTCGAACAGCTTTCTCTACGCCTTTCCACCCATTCCCCTGATTCCGGCGGTGCTGATCAAACTGTCGCAATCCAGAGCCAGGATGATCCTGATTGCGCCGGAGTGGCCGAGGCAATGGTGGTTCACAGACCTTCTTCACCGGTCTGTTCTGCCTCACCGGCGCCTGCCGTGTCGGCCGGACCTTCTCACGAAGTTCGGAGGACAGATGGTTCACCCCAATCTCTCGTCCTTGAGTTTGGCAGCATGGCTCCTGAGCTAGTGCAGTATGGGCACTTGAACCTACCTCAGGACTGTATGGAGATCTTGAAAGAGGCGAAGAGACCGTCTACGAGGACTTCTTACGCCTATAAGTGGAAGAGATTCTGCTTGTGGTGCACGGCAAAGGACATTGACCCTACATCCTGTTGTTATTTTGCCTTATCTGCTGCAGTTAGCTCAATCTGGGCTTAACTTTCAGTCTATTAAAGTTCATCTCGCAGCTTTGACTGCGTATAGAAAGGGCCCTTCCCAAACCTCATTTTTTCAAATCCCTGTGATTAAAGATTTTTTGGAGGGTTTGCGTAAGGTGTTTCCCCCTGTTAGACGACCTTCTCCACCATGGGAATTGAACGTGGTGTTGTCCAGATAAATGAGGGAGCCTTTTGAGCCCATTCATAAGGCTTCTTTGCAGCATTTGTCCTGGAAGGCTGCCTTCCTTGTGGCCATTACATCGGCCAGGAGGGTAAGTGAGATTCAGGCTCTGTGTTGTCAAGAGCCGTATACTGTATTCCATGCTTCTAAAGTAGTGATGCGTACTCATCCTAAATTTTTGCCCAAAGTGATATCTGATTTCCATGTAAATCAAATGATAACTTTGCCTACATTTTTTCAGCATCCCTCCTCTCCGGCGGAGAGGTCTCTGCATTCACTAGATGTGCGTAGGGTGTTGAAATTCTATCTAGATAAGACAAAAGACATCCGCAGGTCGGATCAACTGTTTGTAAATTATGGTTCAGTAAGAACTGGTCTAGCTACCTCAAAACAGTCCATCTCCAGATGGATTGTGTCCTGTATTCAGCTTTGTTATCAGAAAGCTAATAAGACGTTAGGGGGTAAGCCTACAGCGCATTCGACTAGGGGCAAAGCAGCTACTACAGCTTTGCTTAGGAATCTTCCAATTGCTGACATTTGTAAGGCTGCCACCTGGAAGTCGGTCCATACGTTTACAAAGCATTACTGCCTGGATTCTGATGCTAGGGCAGATGCGCAGGTTGGACAGGCTTCGCTGAGGAATTTGTTTGCACAGTGATTTGTTGGTGTTGGGTTTTTACTCCACCGCTGTTCGTTGGTTGGGATGGGCTTGCCATTCTATTCATAGATTATGACTATACACAGAGATCCCCTACTACAGAAGGAGTAGTTTCTTACCTGTAACTCCAGTTCTGTAGTAGGGGTGTCTCTGTTATAGTCATAAGCGACCCTCCCTCCTCCCCGGTGGAGTAACCTGACAGTATCAGGCCTGTTGTTATACACCTTCAAAAAGAACTGAAAGTAACTTGCTTTGGCTGTGCATCCTGGGATACCGGGGGGTCTCTGGAGAGTTCCTTAAAGGCACGGTATCCTTTTAGCAGACACATAATGACAGCCTATAGGGCTTGTCTGTCCACCCCTTCCTCTCTATTGTTTAAAGGGATTTTGGTGAAGGGAGTGTGTTACAATAAAGGAACATGTCAGATGTGAATAAAAATGACATTTAAACTTTATTTTGGCTTTCGTGTTCGCTTCAGATGAAGTGCTGGCCAGTGCAGCCATGTTATTATTAGGCTGTATTATTTTGTCTGTCTCTTAAGTGTCTTTGCAGGTTTGCAAATGCAGGACAGCTTAAGAGATATTTTGATTGCTCCGGGGTCCCCGCACATGGGCGGGACTATTCATAGATTGACTATAACAGAGATACCCCTACTACAGAACTCGAGTTACAGGTAAGAAACTACTCCTTATGGCTTCTCTGGATCTGGAGGACGCATACTTTCACATCCCTATACATCTCAAACATCGCAAATACCTTCGATTCACAGTGGCTGGCGTCCACTATCAGTTCAAGGTGCTTCCGTTCGGACTAAAATCGGCACCAAGGATCTTCACGAAATGTCTCGTACCAGTGGCAGCGACTCTGAGATCTCAAGGAATACAAGTGTTTCCTTATATAGACGATTGGTTGCTCAAGGGTCCTTCGAAGCAGGCAACCAAAGAGGCTATCTCAGCATGCCTGCGTCTCTTTTCAGCGCTAGGCCTCACTCTCAACAAAAGTAAGTCTCAACTGCGTCCTCTTCAACTGATTCCTTTTCTGGGAGCAATGCTAGACACCATACAGTGCAAAGCATTCTTGTCAAAAGACCGCCAGCTCCGTCTGCAAAAATTGGTAATATCAATCACAAAAAGAAAGTCAGTTTGTCTGGATAGTCGCTTCTCTTCTGAGGATGTGCTCATCTGCAATAAACCTTGTACTGTTGGCATGACTCAGAATGAGACCTCTGCAAGAGGAATTGCATCTGCAATGGCGGCAAGCCGTAGGGTCGTTCGATGACTCCATCATGGTACATCGCGCTTGATAGACTCTCTGCATTGGTGGCCTCAGACGGCAAACTTGGCTCCGGGTCTTTTCTATCAACTCCTCCAGAATTCGTTCTAACAACAGATGCTTCCATGGAGGGATGGGGAGGCCATCTCCAAGACTTGCAGATTCAAGGAAGATGGTCCCAAGAATACCGTCAACAGCATATCAACAGATTGGAGCTTCGCTCCATCTTTCTCTCTCTGCAAGCATTTCTCCTGAGGATTGTGGGCTCTTCAGTGCTGGTCCGTACCGACAATACGACCAGCATGTATTACATGAACAAGCAGGGGGGAACGAGGTCGCTGTCTCTTTTGCAGGAGGCTCAGGAGCTGTGGGAGTGGGTTACAGCCCACAAGATAACCCTAAGAGCAGAGCACGTCAAGGGGCTTCACAACACTTTGGCCGTCACCCTGAGCAGGTCACGAATGGTAATTGGAACAGAAGCAGGTGAACAGAATCTTCCAAGTTTGGGGCAAACCAGCACTGGATTTGTTTGCGACAAGAGAGAACAGGAAATGCCAATATTACGCCAGCAGGTTCCATCAACAGGGATCAAGAGGGAATGCCCTGTCCATGAGATGGTCAGGGCTTTGTGCGTATGCTTTTCCCCCCGATACCTTTGATTCCGAAAGTGCTCCGCAAAATGAAGATGGAGGGTTGCCGTCTCATCCTGATTGCCCCCCGTTGGCCAAGACAATATTGGTTCCAGGAACTGCTTCTTCTATCTCAGGACAATCCTATCCGTCTAGTACCGACACTCACGGTGTTGACAAGGGTGAGGGGTCAAATACTTAATCCAGATCCACAGTCGCTGCGCTTGCACGCATGGCTCCTGATTTCTTAGAATTCAAAGATCTAAACATCTCTCAGGACTGTCGTGAAATTCTAGGCAAATCTCGTGCCCAGAGTACAGTCAAAACTTATAGCTCAAAGTGGAAGCGATTTTGTCATTGGTGTGATGTGAATGATGTCCACCCTATACAAGCTCCTGGGAAACAAAATCTTCCTTATTTATTATCCCTGGCCAAAGCTGGGCTTGTGTTTTCATCAATTAATGTTCATCTTGCTGCTCTTTCCAGATTCAGGAAGAGTTCTAATAAACCTTCGCTCTGTTCCTCTTTGCTAGTCAAACAATTTATGAAAGGACTCTTTCGAGTTTTCCCTCCGATACGTGCACCTCCTCCAGAGTGGGAGTTAAACACAGTGTTGGCTCAGTTAATGAGAAGACCATTTGAGCCTATCCACAAAGCTGATCTTAAGTTTCTCACATGGAAGGTTACTATTTTGCTAGCTCTTACATCGGCTCGAAGGGATAGCGAAATCCAAGCTTTCACTATCTCAGAACCCTTTTTGCATTTCTCTAGGATTAATGTAACTCTCCGGACGAATCCCAAATTCATCCCTAAAGTACCGTCTCAATTTCACTTAAATGAACCCGTAAAGCTTAAAGTTTTCTTTCCGGATCCAGCCACGCCAGCGGAGCGAGCATTACACTCACTCGATGTTAAACGTTGTTTAAAGTTCTATTTACAGAAGACTAAGGACATCAGGTGATCCAATCAGTTGTTCATAGTCTATGGTCAAGCTACACTTGGGACTGCTGTAACTAAGACAACAATAGCCAGATGGCTGGCTTCTACAGTTCATTTCTGTCATGACAAAGCCAACAAACCTTTACAAAGAAAGGTCAAAGCGCATTCTACCAGAACTATGGCAGCTTCTACTGCACTATTTGCCAGAGTAACTTTGGAAAACATCTGTCGTGCTGCAACATGGAAGAATGTCCACACGTTCACGAAACACTACTGTCTGCAATCTGCTCTGCAGGAGGATGCATATTATGTTTATGGTTTTGAATTTATGCATTTTTATATATTAAAAATTTTACCTTTCATAGGTACTGTTTCTTAAAGTGCATTCTGTTTATTTGACAGTATAACTAGCTTATTAATGTTCCAACCTTTCTGGATGCGTTTTGGAAGTTTATGAATCCTGTCTCCCACCATCTGCAAACAACACTGTTTTAGCTTACTGCTTGCTATTCTGATTCAGGCATGTGAATCTATGAAAGATACCCCTATACTGGATAAGAAAACAAGTTACTTACCTGTTACTACAGTTATCCAGTATTGGTATCTTTCATAGATTCACATGCACCCACCCTCCCCCCGGCGAGACAGTTCTTTAGTTGGGATCCTTGTTTCCCACTTGTGCTAAGAAAATCTGAGGAGAACTGCCTCGGCTGGGAAGGTTCTAGAGGGTGCTGGTAGCTGATTGGCTGGAACTATTTTTTAGTTCTTTTCGTATAATGATGTAGATAGGCTACTAAGTTTTAGGCCTCTGGCTTTCTTTTAGCCTACTACTATTACTTACTTAGGCACTGCTTTTGTATTTTACCGTGGGACTCCCGCCTCGGCGACGGGGAATGATTCAGGCATGTGAATCTATGAAAGATACCAATACTGGATAACTGTAGTTACAGGTAAGTAACTTGTTCTCATTTCCTTCATTGAGACTGACTCTGATTTGAATGTAAATTGTGTCATTAACAAATTTCAAAACATTTTTGTGACCAGATTGGTAACATATCGAAATTTTGAACACTTCATAAAACTTAAGGATGATGCCATCCCTGTGGTACATAAAGTTAGGTTGGTTACCTTCAGCATCAGGTCAGATCTCAAGGATCTTCTTGATAAACTGTGCAACAAAGGAGTTATTCAATCAGCTGACTCTACGAAATAAGTCAGTCCAGTCGTTATCGTGAAGAAAAAAATAGGAGAGATTAGTCTCTGTGTGAACTTACGCACTCTCAACAAGAAGATTGTTATTGATTGTCACCCCCTACGCGAAGGTCAAGATCTCTAGCCAAATTCAGGGGGGGTGGGGGGGGGGGCGGCTAAGGTTTTCTCATTGCTTGATCTCAGATCAGCTGACCACTTGCTGGTGAGAGTCAGGACCTTACCACTTTCATTACACCTTTTGGGGCTTTTAAATTTTTACGCATGCCTTTCGGTCTGGCTTCTGCAGCAAGTGTGTTTCAAGAGTTTATGGACACCATTTTAAAAGGCATCCATGGGGTACAGGCATTTCAGGATGATGGGTTCATTTATGCTGAAAGTGTAAGGGAACACAATTTAATTTTATAGAGGGTTTTGAGTGTATTTGAGAATATAGGTATCACACTCAGGAAAGAAAAATGCAAATTTATGGTTGATTAGTTGGATTACCTTGGTCACTGCATATCTAGTCAGGGCATAAGCCCTAAAACTTAGCTGGTCTGTGCTATCCAAGATACGTCCCCACCTTCTTACAAAGACACACTTAGTTCATTTCTAGGTTTATGTAAATATTACTCACGCTAAATTCATGGCTACACTTTGCTAGTCCAACCCTTATGTGATCTATTACGGAAGGGCCAAGCTTTTGTCTGGTCTGATGCGGTGTGTGAATCTTTTTCTAGGATCAAAAAACTCATCACTTCTGCACTCATTTTATCAGCTTTCACAGCTGGATAACCATGTTTTGTGACCGTGGATGCCAGTCAATTAGGGCTAGGTGCCATTCTTTCTCAGTGGGTAGGCAAAAAAGAATAGTAAATTGCTTTTGCGTCTCGTTCCTTGAGCCTGCTGAATTCAACTACAGTACCATTGGGAAAAAAGGCGTTCACGTGTACATGGGCAGTTGAAAAATGTAAAACATATCTGTGGGGTACGCAATTTCAAATAAATTTGTACTGATCATAAACCACTTATTTATTTACTCAATGGTAATGGCACGGGTAAGGCATCTGCTAGGCTAGTTCGCATTTTATCGAAACTACAAGAATACAACTTTACCAATCATTATCTTTCTAGTGGTAAGAATGCCCGTGCCGAATGCTTGTCCAGAATGTCTCTTACCAATGATCCGTTGTGTGAGTCTGAGGAGGAAGTGGGAATGTGTGGTGGCTCCTATTGGGGATTTGCTGAGGAACAACCCTCCATAAAGAGAGAGTCTTAGTTAAATGCTCTTAATGACGATTTACTTCTCCAACAAGTCATCAACCATGTTAAACAAGGTTGGCCCCAGGATAGCAGCCTGGCATCTGGACTTAGCCTTCGCTCAAGTCTCAGATGAATTGTCTGTGGTTGAAGTATTTTTACTTCGCCATGAATTACTAGTACCTCCCACAAATTTAAGAGAATTATTATTTCAAAAAGCATATGAAGGTCATTTGGGAATCACAGCCACTATTTGCAACTTGAAGCAATATTCTTGGTGGCCGGGCCTTGATGCCCAAGTTAACAGGTGGGTGTCAGGATACAGTTCGTGCTTAATTTCCGATAAACATTGGATACTGACTGAGTCTGACTTAGACATGGATCCTTTACCGTATGCACCATGGGAACAAATTGCACTTGATTTTGCTGGTCCTTTCAAACTTCTTCTCAGCAATAAGAGGTACATGATAGCTCTGGTGGACTATCTTTTGAAATGAGTCTATTTTAACTTTGTGTCAACACCTGACACCACATCTGTCATAAAGTTCCTTAACAAAGTATTTGAAACTGAAGGCCCACCTAAAGAGCTTGTAGCTGACAGTGGTACCCAGTTTAAGTCTCATCAAATGTTTCAGTTCACTGATGGTCTAGGCATTAAACACCTCAAGGTGGCTTTGTACTCTCCAACCTCAAATGGTTTAGTGGAGTGGGTCAACACATTTTTTAAAAAAGGCATACAAACTGCCTTGTCAACTGGCTAACAGGTTGAAAATGTCCTAAGAAAGAAGTTTTGGAATTATCATATCGCACCACATAGAACCACTGGTATATCTCCCTTTAAGTTGTTATGTAATAGACTACCCTGATGTAAACTATGTCCTGCTTGGGTTAAAGAGTTTTCTAATGGTACTGCTAATGCAGTGGATAACTTTGATGTAATTAGGAATGAAGTGACCAGGAAACACGAAGACATATCCAGATATTATGGCAATAAGAATAATACCAAAGCTGTTCAGTATTCAGTAGGTGACTGGGTACTCATAAAAAAACCGAACAGGGTCAGAAAGAGAATCTAAATTTACCTTACCTGTCAAGGTTGTTAGGATTTCAAACGGTGTCATTCTTTTGGAGGGTTGAGGGTGATGGAACAGGAGGAGTCTGGTGAAAATCGCCAATGAACAAGCTTTAAATATTACAAACGCAGAAAATAAAGGTCTATGCTACACAGAGTATGGTGAGGAAAGTTCTGGGTTGGACTTTTCTCATGGAAAGACTCATACGAAGTCAACCTCTGTTGTGCCCTCTGCACAGTTAGATTGTATTCCGCTCAAGGAGGATGTTCATGAACATATGATTCACATGTGTTGCCATGTAACGAGTCTGTCCTTTCTTCTGGTGCCAGCATTGAGAATTTGACCAGAGGGTATTCACTTTACAGGTCTCCTTGCAGGATGTCTCGCAATGCTTTATTGCCTCTGAAGTTTCAAGATTATTTGATGTAGTTTATTTAATTGTGTATGCTTCCTTGCTCTTTTTTCCTTGTTACTGTTATTACCGCATTGCAAATTTGGTAATTTTGTTTGCATGCCTATTTGAATTTTATCGCTATTATTTGTTCCACTTTATTTTATTTGCAAAAAAAGGAGGTGATATGTTAACAAGTTGTCCTTTGTCTCTTTAAGGACATCTTGTTATGATCCTGTGCTCCCGCTTGGGTTGTGTGTTGACATTCAACTATGGTTGTGTGTTCTGCTGTCCCCTGGTCCGCTCTAACCGTGCTGTTAGACAGTTACTCCGAGGACACTAGAAGAGCAGCTGTGGGTTCTCTGTCATCCGACTTCGACTTCAATAAATAGCGTTTTCTACCTACTTTGCCTGGAGCATCCTTCCCTCAACAACCAGGAATTGAATAGGGGGCGGCCTGGCCCAGGCCAGCCTAGCCTCGTTCTGCTGTGGGAAAAGTTAGTGCACTATAAACAGCAGTAGATATGCACAGCGCGGATGCTAAAATGTGCATATTTTCATATAAGTGCATTGATTTATCTTCTGCGGGTGTTCATATCCCTGAATCATGACTGTATATTTATTGGTTGAATAAATGTGGAAATATACCAGTTTAAGCTTTATTTTTTTCACAAAACCCATAATAAATATGGATAAATACAGATAAAGTTGTCAAAAAATAAATATTTATAAATACAGACGGAAATGACAAAAAAATATATACCGTAAAACCGAGAGCCCTAACTATAAACCATGGAGCCCTGTGGCTCCTCCTCCTGCCTCATCCAGCAGCAAGTTGTGGGCCTTCTTTTGAGCGTAACACATCTGCCAAGCATTGGCTCTGTGTTTGATGTCACAGCTCGTGCTAAATGTCTGGGACGCTCACAAGCGGGTTCTGTTGCTCATTTTCCGAGGCTGTCGTAATCCCTTTATCCTCTATCACTGCCTGCTTCCTTCGAATGGCCAGTTACCTACCTGACATCGAGTTGGTCTGGTCTACTTCTGCTTAATCTGCCGTTCCGCTGGGCTCCCACCTGCCAGAGAGCAGCAGGACCAGATTCCGCGACACCCCACGGGGTGGGGTGCAGAGGCACAGAAGAGGAAGAAGGTGCCTCAGGTGAAGGCCGGTGGGGCACAACTACTCCCCCGTCTGTCAGCGTTCTTCCCTGCTGCTTCCCGGTCTCTGAGCGGCTGCCGAGCAACGGCTGTTTAGTGCAGCAGCAAGTCGCTTAGAAAGCAGGGAACTCGATCGAAAACTCCTTCCTGAGGCAACAGTTCCTCAATTTGAACGGCTTCTCATCCTCCCAAAAATATACAGTCAAGAAAAGGGCAAAGTCAAGAGCAAGTCCGGATCTCAAACACTTTCTCCCCTGTGGGCTCAGGCCGATTTTGAGTGTCTCTTAGATATTCGTCACCACTCCCTGGTACCCTGGAAGACAGCCGTCTTAGTCTCTTGTACCTTCGTGGCTGTTCGCTTGTTAAACAGAGAAGTGGTGCTTGACCATCAACTAACTTGCTTAGACCATCAAAATATTCGATACATTTGTCTGCAATCATTTTTTTACGTCGGTATTTTGTAGAGTGACAATCTGTCACCTTTTTTTCAACTGGAACACAGACTTGGCCATGAGCTATCATGCTGTTAAAGGCTGATAGAATTCAAATTGGTGTGAAATGATTGGGATGAATCCTGACACAATCTGAGTGTTGCCCATGGCATCCTTTGGTCATTGTTTGTATTTTGCACTGTAATAAAATATAGAAAACTTCTCGCTGACGATACTCCTGTTCCGTTCATCAGACACACTGAAGTATTTCTTTCTTTCTTGAAGCACATTTCATAGATTAGGATTAACAGGTGTATGCTTCCTAGATACTATGTTTGACATGGCTGTCTTCCCAATTTATCTGTTTGGAGCCTCTCATTAACCTATTATGTCTTCATATCCCAAGTGTACTCTTGATAATCCGTTCCAACCATTTAATAGCAGGCCAGAACAAGATGATAAAATAAGGGGAACCTACAACCACATATAGTGGATGAAATCGTATACCCTCCATGCATCAAAGGTTCCTTCTAACCGTGGTGAATTTGGAATCTTGGGGAAACTCTGACCTTTAGCCTTCATTGTCGCCTGACTGCCGTACGCTTAGTAGTGGTTTTGTCTGGGTTCCTTAAGGCCAACGAGAGCCACTAGGGTTGTCAGTGATAGTCCTGCGGTGGTGTACCACCTACTCCATGTACAACTCGCCAGTCTGCACCTGACAGGCCAACCAAGGTGGCCATCTCCTAAATTAGGAGAAATTGGTGTGGCAGTGGCAAACACCAACTCAAGGAAGTGATGCCTCCTCACAATTGTAAATCAGGCTTGATAGTCTACACAAAGGAGGACACATTGCATTTCAAAACCATTTTGTGTAATGTTATGTAAAATTGGTATATGTCAAAATTATTATATAATTGCTTTCTTGTAAGTAATTTTATATTTTACAGTAGAAAGTTACTAAGTGCAAGTAACCTTTTATTTTACTTTCTTCATGGGGCAGGACTCGATGATTTATGCAATTACAATTGGAGGAAGAAAGCATTTCGTTTACCTTGTCAGACAGTAAGTGACAGATGTTCTTCTACATGATGTTTTAGGTTCAATGTAATCTCTTCAGACATGGCTTTCCCTATACATTTTACCAAATAGCTATGTATAATACTAGTCTCTTGCTTAGGATCCTCAACTAAGTTGAATGCTTTCCAATTTTAGAGCCAGTAACAGTTCTTGTGATGCCTTCCCGATTTTCCAGTAGAAGCCTAAGATGGCGGTTTGTGTAGCAAAATACATGATTAACTTGACCAGCCATAGTTATTTTTTCATCAAAAGAAACTCAGAGTGTTTTAAGCTTGTCCTTTGTTGCCAACTCATGAGATGTCCTAGTCAGTAATGAGTCCCAGCAAGAGTCCTATTTTAGCAACTTTGAGGACTAGAGCAAACTAATTCATCCATGTTTGGATTGTATCTAAGACCCTGGGTGCTTCCTATCTGTCCATGGACTAGCCCGAGGACATAAAGAATATTACTTAAATATCATTATATAGATGTGTGTGGGTGTGTGTGTGTGTGTGTGTGTATATATATTCACTTAAAAAACCATAGGTTTCACACATGTTATAGTTAGCTGGGCATTTCCCTCGTAAAAAAACAATGAAATTCCCCCGTTATAGTTAGTGCAGGCAACTATAACTCACGCGACCGCAATCCTCTGCTGATGACGTCAGATATTACATCACTGTATTTAGACACCTATTTACCCATGTCTTCTTCCATTAATCTTTAGCTATACATATATTACAAATATTTATTTTTCAGAAAGACACATATGTAATCAGTGATGTAATATCTGACGTCATCAGCAGAGGATTGCGGTCGCGTGAGTTATAGTTGCCTGCACTAACTATAACGGGGGAATTTCATTGGTTTTTTACGAGGGAAATGCCCAGCTAACTATAACATGTGTGAAACCTATGGTTTTTTAAGTGAATTTGCAAGGTTTTTTAAATGCTAATTCCTAACTATAACGTGTGTGAAACCTATGGTTTTTTAAGTGAATTTGTACAGTTTTTTAAATGCTAAGTTATGTATTTATTAATATATATATTTTTTCATGTTTTTCACCGTGCGCGCACCGTGCGTGCGCTGTGGGCGCACGGTGCGCTTCGCGCACCGAGCGCCCACGATGCATTGTGCGTGCCGTGCGCGCACCCCGCGCTTTTTCGTCGAAAAATAAATGTTTTTTTCACCCTTGAGGGTCCTTCAGTGACCCCCTGACAAAGGCTAGGGGGTCAGGAACTGTCCACCCTGCCCCCTTTTCACGTTCTCCACCTTTGTTTTTCACTGCCTCAGACTGCGAGAGACAAAATGGCGGCCGACACTTCCTGATGTCGACCGATTAGAATGTTTACTGACATCTAACAACCAATCAGAATTGCGCTCGCGCACGTCACCGTGCGCGCACGGTGCGCGCTTATAGATATATATATGTACTTTTAACTGAAATTTTCTCAGGAACTACTGAACAGATTGACTCCAGATATTCAAAAGGCACATCCCTGACCTGAGGACTACCTCTCTGCCACATTTCAAGTAATTCTGTTCAGCAGTTCGGGCTGTACCTTGGACTAAAGGTCCCTATGGAAAAATGCATGGGGAAAACGCGTTTTGGGACCCCCCTTTTTTCTCGGCCCCCGCTTGACTAATCACCCCGAGACTTTCAGGGTAGGAGCGGAGCGGAGCGGAGCGCCCCACCTATTTTGAAAAATTCGCGAGGATTCGTCAACCGGGGACAAAGTTATTCAAAATAGAATTTTCAGATTTCCTATGGAAACACGGTCCTAACTATAACTATCTACTGGCGACCGCCAGTAGATAATATATATATCAAAACAATACCCTTTCAGGCATAGAGTGACGCTTAAATTATGCAAAAAAGAAGCAGAGAACTCTGGGTGGTTCTCAAATTTAGGTGGAAAGTAGCTCCTGTACAGAGCACCCTCAACACCAGTGACACTCAAAATTTATATATATATATATATATATATCACTTCCGACCTTCGTTTCTGTTGCAATTATCCTCTGTAGGAAAAAACGAATGCAAACTCCAAATTCCTGGTGCAATAAGGTGTTTATTTTCGCCTTTACACCGCCATTACGCTTTTCGGCCTGAGCAGGCCTTGATCACATGACGCAACTGCAGAATACGTTTACATATTTAAAGTGCTAATAATTATTCAATCTTCATAGAAAGAGAAGGCATACTTTTCAGAGTGAATGCTTCATTTACATCTCTGCGCCTAAAATTAAAGTGCATGATCACATTTGCTGCATAAATGAACAATAAAAATAATTATTTAAACACTTATTCAAAATATCTGTGAAGAACAAATTGTGTTTTGCAAAACAACTAAGTGCATATGTAAATATATGTTGTTTGCATATCAAAGGAGATGTAATTACTGTCAGTACTCAATCTACTGAGTTTCAGTACTCTCTCCCTTGGGGACCTGTCTCATATTGTTTATTGATTAGACTGCTCCTGTTCTTGCTAATCATGCTTACGATAAATATAGCCGAAGTGGGCCTGGCTATGTCTCTTTTTTTTCTATGGTCTGTCTTGAAAAGTGCTTTTAGTGCAATAAGTGCCACTGCGATGAACTATTCCTGTTCATAAAGTGCTAATAGTGGTTGTTGGTTTAAAGAATTTTCATGTTGTTAACATTTTGTGAGACTCAGCGAATTGCTTGTAAGGGACATGTATATTTAGTATGCAATGTAGATTGTGGTATTGTAGGATTAAAGACATGTAAAAAAAATCCTCACTAGAATTGTGGCCCTGTGGAGTTTTGGTGTCTAATTAAATTATGTAGCGTGTTTCAAGTTTTCTTAATAATGCTTCCCGGTTGCCACCACGTCTTAAGACGGGAACTGCATCCACTACGTAATATTTAAGATGTTCTAAGTTGTTATTGTGGATGTCTTTAAAGTGCCTTGCAACCGGGTAAGCTGGGTCTGAGTTCGTGATTGCCCTTAAATGCTGGAGTATTCTATTGTGGACCTACAGTTTTGTGCTGCCCATGTACTGCAGCCCACAAGAACACTCCCAAACATAAATTGCATACTCCATTTTACACGTATGCAAGATATATATATATATATATATTTCTCCAGTATTAGGGTGTCTTTCATAGATTCACATGCTTGAATATTCCCCGTCGTCGGAGTGGGAGTCCCACGGTAAATAAAATAGCAATATATATATATATATATATAATAAAATATATACATAAGTAATCATATAATTAGCGCATGTAGGTGTAAAACACACATAGTGTACCTATAAGAGAAAACTCCATAGGAATACAATGGAGAGAGACAAAAGACCTTTGTAGTCTATCTCTGTCATTATGTAAGTCCGAACTCCAGCCAATCAGGCGTCAGCCCCTCTCTAGAACCTTCTCCTCAGAGCTTCTCACCTCAGATTTTCTACCGCACGTCGTGTGACAGGGAGTCTCCCTGAGCTCTGCTCAGTTTTTGTCAGTGAGGATGTCTTCTAGTAAGAAATCTTTGTTTAGACCATGTTCTTCATGTGGAAAACTGCGTTTGTTCTCTGAGGACCCACACAGTAAGTGTATTTACTGTTTATATCCTGACCATGAGGTGGCAAAATGTAAGTTTTGTAGAACTTTTTCTACAAAAACTCTAAAGGACAGAGAAGGCCGCCTGCTATTATGGCTACAGAGACTGAAGGACAAGGATAACCCTCTCTCTGATGTGGAAAGTCTCTTTTCTGGTCGTTCTCAACCAGCCTCTAAGCGCAGTAGTGTGCAGGAGTTACCATCTCCTTTCCTGAAGAAAAAGAAGCTGGCTTTGCCTCTGACAACTGCCACCTTTGTGGTTTCACCTACTGCTTTGTCGCCTAAGGGACACTGTTCTCAGGCTGCTGAGGCGTCTACTTCCCATTCCTCGGGGAAAAACTTGTCAGCCTCGTCGACGATGCTCCCGACGACGAGATCTGCTGTTTCTACCTCGTCGACGGTGACCCCGACGACGACGTCAGCTGCTTCGTCGTCGACGAGCGTTATGTCGACGTTATCCTCGTCGACGATTACCATCAGTTCTTCAAGGGCGGTGACTTCTGTTGTGCCCATTACTTCGACGTCGACGAAGAAGGTAAAGGTTCCGTCGACGAAGACTGTGTCGTCGACGAAGACGTCGTCGAGCTCGTCGACGCCCATTCCGTCGGCGAAGAAAAAGAAGATCCCGACGACGACACTGTCGACGGTGGTTCCGTCGACGAAAGCCTTGTCTACGAAGACCTCGACGACGGCTCCGTCGGCAGCGGCTCCGTCGACGGTGGCTCCGTCGACGGCGGCTCAGTCGACGGCGAATCCGACGACGGCGAATCCGACGACGGCGAATCCGACGACGGCAATTTTGTTGCCACAGACGTCGTCGACGATAATTCCGTCGACCATCATTCCTTCGACGACGGCTCCGTCGACGAGTACATCCCCACAGACATTCGTAAGGGTACGAATACGCGGTGTGGCGGCTACCCAGAAAACAAGAAGGGAAGGAGTTTCTTGGACACCATTACCTCCTACTGTGGGCTCGGAGAGCCAGGAACATAATATTCCTTTGGGAGTTGCACAGCCTCCCTCACCATTATTCGCTACAGATTCGGATCAGGAATCCGAGGGGTTACCGGAGTCTTTCGGAACGGCACAAAGTCCATCCGACTTGGTTATTAAGTGCCAGGATGTCAGTAGTGAGGATGAGGATCCGGTATATATACACCAGGCCCCTCCGAAGCATAAAACGGCGACTCTTCCTCTGTCGCTCATTACTAATCTCCAACGCATGTTGGACGACTACAACCAACGGTTCCCTCTATCCCCTCAACGTTCAGAGGTTCCGTCAACCCCGGTGATTCCAGCAATTATTCCACCGGTACCTATTGTAAATCCTGCTCCTCAGATGCCGCCTGTACCTCCACGACAGGTTCCGGAAAGGTTGTTGCCTCATTATGAGCCTGTAGAGGAAGGCCCTCAGGACCCAGAAGAGGGTGAAATCCCAGATGATGATGGGGATGTAGAGGACAATGATGATGATATGGCGGAGTGGGACAATTACCAGGCACAAACACCATCCCCCTCACAGATAGTAACAGGGGATTCACCTCCAGTGGACATAGCCAATTTTCACCAACTGATGGAAAGGGCATCACACCGTTTTAAGTTAACAACGGAGCGCAGGGAGGAAGATTGCTTCCTTTATGATTTCAAGAATCAACCCTACAAACAGACTCATGCTATTCCCATAGTTGAGTTTATTTGGGAAGAAGGCAAGAAATTAATGCAGACACCGAATACCTTGCCAGCTCAGGTGCCTCGATTAGAAAAGAAATATAAGGCACCAATAGGAACCCCAGCATGCCTCACGGGTCAGGCTAAACCTGAGTCGGTCGTTACGCAGGCAGCGCAACGTAAGGCGAAAAATCCGGCATCTTCTATCACCTCGCCTCCGGATCGTGACGGACGTCGGATGGATGCCATAGGGCGTAAATTCTCTTCCATGGCCTCTACAGTGGTTAGAGCAGCTAATGCCTTGGCCATCCTGGGACGATATGACAGACAAGTTTGGGCTGATATCTCGGATGTGGTTCAGGAGTTACCAGAGCCATCTAAAGTGGAGGCAATGAAGTTGCTCCAAGAGGGAGAAGCGGCATCGGCGGAAATAATCGATTGTGCAGTAGACATCGCCTGCATGGGTTTCCGTCAGCTTGCCGGAGCGGCTGTTCTGCGTAGGCAAGGATGGTTAAAATCTACATCCTTTCGTCAGGAGGTTCAGTCTATGATCCTAAACATGGCATATGACGGCGAGTCTTTATTTGGGAGCCACGTCGATGAAGCTCTACAGTCCATAAAGAAAGACACTGAAACAGCTAGATCACTAGGAAACCTTCAATTTCAGCGGAGTAATTTTCGTGGTGCACGCGGACGCGGCACCTCCTCAAGTTTTCGAAGAGACAATAAACAATACAAACCTTACAATCAAGGGTCCAACCGTTACTCTTATGGACAGCAACAGCAAACATCACGGCAGCAAACCTCCAAGTCATATAGAGGAAAATCCTCATACAGAGGATCCGCATCAAAGAGACAGTGACTCTTACCGGACAGACAAGGTTGGAGGTCGAATCTCTCTGTTCTTTTCCCAATGGTCCTCCATCTCAAAGGACCGTTGGGTTTTGGACATTGTGAAGAAGGGACACGCCTTAGAATTCACCAAATTCCCTCCTCCCACTCCACCCTCCGGACCACCACCAGCTCACATGAAAGAACTGTTGCATCAAGTCCGACTTTTAAGGCAAAAAGGAGCTATAGAACTGGTACCAGTGTCTCAGAAGGGAAAAGGTTTTTATTCCCGGTTCTTTTTGATCACAAAGAAAAACGGAGAGTGGAGGCCCATCCTCGATCTAAGAGCACTAAACAAATATATAAAGAGCCAATCCTTCCGTATGATGACGCTGGTAGACATCTTGCGCTTACTCTTGCAGGAAGATTTTCTGGCGACTATAGATCTCCAGGATGCCTATTTTCATATCCCTATTTTACAGCGGCATCGAAAGTTCCTGCGTTTTCGAGTGGGTCAACACGATTACCAATTCAAAGTGTTACCATTTGGCCTGCGCTCAGCCCCTCGAGTGTTCACGAAGGTACTGGCTCCAGTAATAGCGTATTTGCGCCTCCAGGGAGTGCAAATATTTCCATACCTGGACGATTTTCTCCTGAAATCTCAGTCAAGCACTCACCTGCGACAACACACTCTTCTGTGCCAGAACGTGTTTCGCTCTTTAGGCCTGTCCGTAAATGTGGAAAAATCCCAACTTCATCCGTACCAACAAAGAGATTTCCTGGGCGCAACTCTGGAGACTGTGTCAGCGAAGGCATTCCTCTCCCAGGAGCGTCTCAAAAAGATGCTGCGACTGGTGGCTCTGATCAGATCAAGAGAGTCAGTTTCTGTGAGACTATTAAAATCATTTCTGGGGATGGCGTCATCATCCATTGCCTTGATCCCTCATTGCCGGCTGAGGACACGTCCTGTCCAGGAAGCTCTGGATGCTCAGTGGCGTCAGGTAACGGGATCTTTCCACGACATGATATGTGTCACAGATCAGATAAAGTCAGCACTCGCATGGTGGGCAATTCCAGCCAACTTGACGGAAGGCATGTCCTTTCTGTCGCTGCCACCGGACAGAACACTCACAACAGACGCCTCATTGGAAGGATGGGGCGCTCATTTGGAGGATCTCTCTGTGAAGGGAAGATGGTCCACACATCAAAGATCTTGGCACATCAACAAGTTGGAGCTCATGGCGATTTTTCTGGCTCTAAAATCGTTTCTGCCTTTGCTCCAAGGAGAGTCAGTGCTAATACAGACAGACAACACAACCTGTATGCACTATGTCAACAAACAGGGCGGAACAAAATCCCCAAGTCTCTCCAGGCTAGCTCAAAGAATTTGGGACTGGTCTCTCAGTCATCAGATCTTGCTTACGGCAGTCCACCTGCCAGGAGTATCCAATGTCCTAGCGGATTCCCTGAGCAGGTCCTCCTCGTCGACCCACGAGTGGGAGTTACACCAACCCACTCTAGAGAGGATATTCCAACTATGGGGCCGTCCGCAACTCGATCTCTTTGCCACACCGGAGAACCGGAAATGCCGAAATTACGCAAGCTGGCATCCCCACAAGCAATCACAAGGGAATGCCCTTTTGATAAACTGGTGCAATCTATTTGCGTACGCCTTTCCTCCAATACCCCTCATACCTCGGGTTCTTTGGAAGATGAGGAGACAACCTTGCCACCTGATCCTAATAGCCCCGCGCTGGCCACGGCAAGCGTGTTTCTCAGAACTGCTCCTCCTGTCCCAATGCCAGCCAATCCTCCTGCAACAACGGACGGATCTGCTTACAATGAGCGAAGGGAGAATTTGTCATCCAAATCCCTCCTCACTGAGCTTATCAGCATGGAACCTGAACACCATGAGTTCGCCCACCTAGACATCCCCCAGGATTGTAGGGATATTTTGGCCCAGGCAAGAGCACCTTCTACAATCAGGACGTACAAGTTTAAATGGAAACGATTCTGCCATTGGTGTGCTGCTAACGGAGTTCATCCGATACATTCCACGGCAGAGCAATTGCTACCATTCTTCTTGCACCTAGCCAGTTCTGGACTGTCGCATGCAACCCTAAGGGTTTTTCTAGCAGCCATTTCCCGTTTCCGGCAAGATGGATCAAGTTCCCTTTGTTCCTCAAGAATAATCCGCCAATTCTTTAAGGGCCTATTCCGGAAATTTCCGCCAGTTCGGCGTCCTCCGTTGTGGCACCTCAACGTTGTGTTGGCACAATTGATGAGACCTCCGTTTGAGCCCATTCACAAGGCCGACCTAAAATATCTCACTTGGAAAGTAGCTCTACTTCTGGCACTAACGTCTTCTCGTCGTGTCAGTGACATCCATGCTTTTACCATCAAACCTCCGTTCCTGCAGTTCAAACCGGATGCTGCAGTGTTACGCACCAATCCATCATTTCTACCCAAGGTGCCTACTGACTTTCACATTAATGAGCCAGTAATATTAAAGACCTTTTTTGCCAATCCTCAGACACCTGCAGAACAAAGATTACATTCTTTGGACGTCAAGCGGTGTCTTAAGTTCTACATCAGTAAGACAGCTTCTTTCAGGAAATCCGATCAACTTTTTATAGCATATGGACGCTGTCATAAAGGACGTCAGGTTACTAAACCAACGATTGCACGCTGGATCTCGGCAGCTATTGTCTTTTGTCACCAAAGGGCAAATAAGCCTCTGCAGTCTCCAGTGAGGGCACACTCCACTAGGGCAGTATCATCATCTACTGCCTTATTTGCTGGAGTATCTTTGCAACACATCTGCAGAGCAGCTACGTGGTCGACCAGACACACGTTTACTAAGCACTACTGCTTGGCAACTTTAAGCGAGGAGGATGCTGCAGTGGGACAGGCAGTGCTGCGCAATCTTTTTAAGTAAGGTGAGCCTCTTCCTCCCGCCTCCATATTGTTTCCATATATGTATTTTATGCATTTACAATGTTACAGTTGTTCAATACTGTTTTTATGCATAAGAAGATTGATAATCTATATATGTTGAATCTATTTTGGCATGGAAACAATGGTGATTGTTACTGCTAGCTATTCTATATTCAAGCATGTGAATCTATGAAAGACACCCTAATACTGGAGAAGAACAATTGTTACTTACCTGTAAACAGGTGGTTCTCCAGTATTGGTGTCTTTCATAGATTCACATGCGACCCTCCCTCCTCCCTTCAGAGGCTCTCTTCTCCTCATGCACTTTACAGTCACTCTTGTGCTACGAAAATCTGAGGTGAGAAGCTCTGAGGAGAAGGTTCTAGAGAGGGGCTGACGCCTGATTGGCTGGAGTTCGGACTTACATAATGACAGAGATAGACTACAAAGGTCTTTTGTCTCTCTCCATTGTATTCCTATGGAGTTTTCTCTTATAGGTACACTATGTGTGTTTTACACCTACATGCGCTAATTATATGATTACTTATGTATATATTTTATTATATATATATATATATATATTGCTATTTTATTTACCGTGGGACTCCCACTCCGACGACGGGGAATATTCAAGCATGTGAATCTATGAAAGACACCAATACTGGAGAACCACCTGTTTACAGGTAAGTAACAATTGTTCATATATATTCACTGAAAAAACCATGGGTTTCACACACGTTATAGTTAGGAATTAGCATTTAAAAAACCTTGCAAATTCAGTGAAAAAACCATAGGTTTCACAGACGTTATAGTTAGCTGGACATTTCACTCGTAAAAAACCAATGAAATTCCCCCGTTATAGTTAGTTCAGCTACCTATAACTCGCGCACCCGCAATCCACTGCTGATGACGTCACATATTACATCACTCATGACATGGTCACTGACATCACTCATGACATCACTGATGACATCTCAAATGACATCACTGATGACATCATCCAGTGAATGTGTGTTTTTCTGAAAATTAAATATGTTTTATATATGTATATCTCAAAGTCGATGGAAGAATAAATGGGTATATAAGTGTCTAAATGGATGATTTTTTTGGGAAAAATTGATTGTGTAACTGACTGATTAAGTGTATCATAGTGAATACATGGCTTGGTGAGTAATGTTTAAATATGTAAATATCTGTATCAGTCTCTCACTTTGTGTATAAGTGGCTGCATGGGTTGGTGAGTAGGTACATGGGTGTCTATATAGGTTATTAGTTGGTTTTTTGAGTATCAGTCTGAGTGTCTGCATGGTTCGGTGGGGGGGGTATTACGTAGTGCATAGGTGCATGAATGAGTGACTCACTGTATGTGTTGAAGACAGCATGTGTGCAGGACTGTATGGGTGGATGAGTGTGTGTATGGGTGTGTTAGTGAGTGAATGACTGTCTCAATAGTGTCTTTATGAGTAACTACATATGTTTTAAACTAGTATATGTGACTATTGGTGTATATAAGTGAGTATATGTGAGAGTGAGAGATTGAAAGAGTTCCTGTATGAATAAGTATGTGTTTCTATAAGTGATTGTTAAAAAGACTAAGTATGTGTAAGTTTCCGTAGAAGTAAGTGTGGTGGTGTGTGTATAAGTGTATATGCAAGTAAATGTATGTTTGATTCTTTATTAGCATGAGTGACTAGGTGTGTGAGTAACTCTATGGAGGAGTGGCATTGTGTAACAGGATGTATAGGTGTATGAGTACATATGATGAGTGAGTACATGTATGAGTGACTGTATAGGACTGTTGGTGAATGAGTGGATGTGTATGTGGATCTTAGAATTACAGAAGAGATTGTTGTAACTGGTATTGGTATGTCCAATATTTTGTAAATTTTAGTCTCTATTTTTGAATGTGTGTATCAATTGTTATATTAGGGTGAGAGGAGGACTGCCACTCTATCACAAGGATGATGTCATCAGTGATGTCATCAGTGATGTCATTTGAGATGTCATCAGTGATGCCATGAGTGATGTCAGTGACCATGTCATGAGTGATGTAATATGTGACGTCATCAGCAGTGGATTGCGGGTGCGCGAGTTATAGTTAGCTGAACTAACTATAACAGGGGAATTTCATTGGTTTTTTACGAGTGAAATGTCCAGCTAACTATAACGTCTGTGAAACCTATGGTTTTTTCACTGAATTTGCAAGGTTTTTTAAATGCTAATTCCGAACTATAACGTGTGTAAAACCCATGGTTTTTTCAGTGAATTTGTATGGTTTTTTTAAATGCTAATTCTTATATTTAACGTGTGTGAAACATTTCTTTTTTTTTTATCTTTGCAAGGTTTTTTACATCTTTTTTTTTTTTACTTTTTTTTCCCTTTAAACACTATGGTAAAATTTAATGCATTCTGCAATATATAAAGTTTCACCTTTTTTAAAAAAAAAAAGTAAGATATAGTTGTATAACATAGTGAATCTTTTTTACAAATTTATTTATTTTTTTTAATTTTTTTTTACCGTGCGCGTACGGTAAGCTTACCGTAAGCGCACGTCTCGCTTTATGTACATAATATTTCTACTCTGTTTGCGTGTGGTTACCCAATTTGCGTAGGCGTCCGTACTTCCTACGTGACGCGTAAACGCATACTTTACACGCGTACGCGCGCGCTACGCGGAAGTGTTCGAGCGTGCCTGTTATGCGCATGCGCGCGTGCGCGTGTCTTTCGTACGCGCATGCGTACTTTTACCGTAAGCGTAACGTACGCGCACGGTTGGTCATGTGATCAAGAAACAACACTTTTGATTGGTTTAAACTACTTTCAGTTCTAGAACCTTCCTACACCACACCCATTCCCCTCATTACTGCTTGTGACCCCTTAGGAGAAGGAGCTGAGTTGTCTTTGAGATACGATGGCAGAACAGCAATCCTCTTCTGAGAGTGAGCCTGGTAGCAGCATCATCAGAGAGAGAAGGAGGAAACAAAAGACTTCTTTTGTATGGGAATATTTTACCTATCCAGAAGGGCAGAAAAAGGTAAATGATCCTTTAGTCACCTGCTCACTTTGTGAGCGTGTCTTATCTAGAGGGAATCCAAGGAAGAAGTATTCCTTTGGAAATCACTCTATGGTTAGACACATTAAGGATAAACATCCCAGGACTTATGCTCGACATACTGGAGAAACATCTCCAGTAAGTCACCCGAGCACACCCGCAGAAGCTCAGCCGAGTACATCTTCGGCAGCTCAGCTGAGCCCTTCCTCTGCGGTGGGAGCATCACCCTTTTCTGCTCCTCTGGATATAAACCCTCGTTTTGGGAGGGTTTCAATGAGGTGCACAAGATGTCATGGCCTTTTTGTTCATGCGGAGACCAGTGTTTCCCTAATAAACAATAGGATAGGATAGACCAGCACATCTGTGGTCCTTGTTAGTATTCCCATTCTTTCTTTCCTCTTTCCCTTTATGAACACAACGGTTCTTTTAAGAGCCAACCTTACCTCTTAACTTTTTTATAAAAAATTTTAATCACTACGGTACGCAATTTTTTTTTTTTATATAAAAAAACAAACATTTTTTAATCACCCTACAAGGTCCTTGAGGGACTACTACAGAAATGAGAAAAGCATAGAGAAGAGTAGTGAAAAAAAGTGAGCATTAAAGTAAATGTGTGATAATTCCAGAAATTTCCCACTTACCTGACAATCAAAATAACTTAATTAAAAATAAGTGATTTATTTAACTTTCTATAAAGAAGTTTATTTTTCATATTTTTCCTTTCTCAATCTGTAAAAAAAGAAAAAGGTATTAATATTTAACAATACATTTTAGAATACAGTGCACATATTTTCATATTTCAGCAAACATTTTTTTGCCCTTTTTTTGCTGTTTTCAGAATATATTGCATTTCACTGTAAATCGTAAAAGCAATTGCATTCATCACTTAACAGCGGGCAAAAAAAAAAAAAACAATCTGAAAGATTGTTTAAAAAAAGCCCAGAATCTCTTCTCACTAAAACATACCGTATTAGAAATGTAACATTTGCAATACAAATCTCACCTAAGAACAATAACTAATTCCAATAAATATCGTCTGAAAATTCTGTTGCATAAGCATAATCACCAAAATAATTTGTGTCAAAGAAGTCCACAATGCAAATTATTACCTTTCCTTTAGGCCAAATGGTAATTTTTAAAATATTTTTTGATGACATTTCCAATGGTAATCCAATTAAATTGCAATAATGTTTTGTACAGATGTTGCAATTTCTGTCTAAAATTTTGGTTTCAGAAAAATTAAATAGGAATTTGCTAAATCAAAAGGCAAACGTTGCTTGAAAACCAATTGAGAATCATTACACAGTGTCCAGCCTTTTTCACATTTAAGAAAAACTGTGTAATGACAAAGAAGTTACAATAGGCCCATAATGGAAAATTATTGCAACTGTGACAAAAGTTTTTCCAGAAATTGATAATGGCTGTCCTGTAAATTTCTTTATTAAAGTGTCCAATTTTGTTCCATCAGCTCTACCAAGTTGCACTATTAAAATTTGCATACTGTCCATATTTCTTTAAAAGTAAGGTTGAAAACATGTCATATTTACATTCACAACATTCCATGCTATGATTGGCATCTTTAACTAATTTACTAAAAGTCACTGATTTAGTCTCTGGCAATGTTAAATAGATAAACCTTTCTGAATCAACATTAGAGCTGCATGTGTAGAAACAGTTTTCACAACTATGTTCCCATTTATAACAGAGACCAAACACATTTTCAATTTCTATCCCTTCATCTTCAAGTGCCAAAAGGATGTACATCAAGAATTCCTGTGCATCTTGCTGGACATTTTGAGAAAACTGTGTTCGTCCTGAACATACATCTAATAGATTTCTAATTTCAGTCGCACTTTCTATTTTAGCTTTATCAACACTCAGCTTCTCATAAAGAAGACTTAGCACAGAACAGAATCTTTATTCATGATTTTCTATTATCTGCTCTTGCAAACTTTCAAGATAAAATACAACATTCAGCACTACATTTGCGTAGCAGTTGACACCAGAGCTATTTTCAAAATGGCAACCAACAACCTCTTAAACATTGTCCTTTTTCTTTTTGCTTGCAATCACATGACTCTCTTTTTGTTTTCTCTTCTGTACATCCTCATTACAGATATTCTCAATTCTCCTTTTCCGACAAACAACACGTTTCTCCAACACAGGATACTGACCTAAATGAGGAGCATAGGTTCTTCTTAATCTATTATACTCCTTTACACAATTTGCATCAGCACTAACTTTTGAGTCATCAAAGTCTATCATGAATAAACCAGATAATTTTTTCACTCGTGACAAAGCAACATATGCCATACCTTCTTTGAACACAGTAGATCCAATGTTTACAAATGCACTATCAACAGTTAATCCTTGACACTTGTGAATAGTTACAGCATATGCTAGAGAAAATGGAAACTGCTTCCTACGTACATACAAGTCTTTCACAAGCAAAAAACGGACTGAACAACGACTAATGTCTTTTACCTCTTCAATCTGATCAAATTTTATTTTTAAAAACTCAATTCCTTCTTTTTTCTGGTAGTTAACAAAACCCACAACTTTACCCATAGCTCCATTTACTAAACCTTTTTCAACATCCAAATTTCTCCTTAAAAATACTCGACAGTTCATGCAAAGATATAGATTTTTTTCTAATCCAGCTGTTTTCGAAATGTTCTTCTCTAGAGAATCCAATTTATTTTTCAGTTCGCCTGTTAATGTAATAGTAATTCTTTCATGTTGGATTTTGTCCACTGCTTCCATTTTCTTAATCTCTTCCTTTTCCAATTTCAAAAGTTCCTCATTGAATATTGAGCATTCACGTAGTGTTGGCATTAAGCAGATTACATTATTTTTTTCTGCAATGTTCTTGTATATTTTCTCTGCAACTATTTCTTCACTTGGAAATAAATTATGTAGCAACCGACTCTGTAATGCTTTTCTGCCAACTTCTGTGAGTAGTCCAATTCTGATATCTTTCAGAATACTTCCATATTCTTCATCGTTTGCTTGCCTCATATTGGTAGTGAATTCTTTGTACTCAAAGAATGACCAAATATTCGCATTACCAATGCTTCCTAATGACTTCTTTGTGTCTTCATGTGTCACAGTATTAAACACTGGTTGTCCTTTAACTGGAGTAGGCTGTAGAAGATCCCCAAAAACTATAACATGTTTTCCACCAAATAACACGTCATAGTCTCTCTTTAGAATTTGCTGCATTCTTAAATGCACAAAGGCAAGCATTAAGTTTGATACCATGCTTACCTCATCAATAATGAACTTGCATCTTCTTCAACACTCTTGAAACTTCAAAACATGCTTCGCCAGTTAGCTTGTGATATTCTATTTTGTTCTCATGCTCCACTGGTAACATTAGCAAGCGATGGAGAGTAATTCCTTTAATATTCTATGCTGCTAACCCAGTTGGAGCAGTAACAACACAAGATAAAGTTGAATCAGTTTTTTGCTGTAGGTAGCTTCTGATGACTTTAATTAAGAAACTTTTCCCAGTCCCAGCTTGTCCACTCACATACAACCTAATTAGTTCAAATGATGTGCATGTGCACTCTTTATTTTCATGTAGTAATCCGTGATCAATTTTTTTTCTGACTTCTTCATAAATTTGTTGTTGTTCTTCATTCAGTTGTTGTTCCAAATCTGGTAAGTCTATTAAATCTTCCTGAGCTTGATTCATAGCCGTTTCCACTTCAGTCATGGCTATTGCAGCTTCATTTTCTAAGATTGGCTGTCCTAGTGGATCTTGACTGAGCGTTCCAGAACTTTGGCTGTCTTGAGAACTGTCTCTAGCTACTTCAGCTGCAATTGAAGCTTCCTGTTCAAGTTCTTCGTTTAACATTTGGACATAATTCCTGAAAATACTGCATTCAATGGTATCTTTACATGCATTAAATGAATCCTCATAGCTTTGAAATTCTCCAAGTAGTTCGTCCTCTGAACGCCATGGTTTAAACAGCTGTAAAAGTGCCAAGTACTAAAATTCTATTTGTCAGTAGTGTCACAACTCCGCTTCCTGTGATTAATCAAACTTCCTTTTGTTGGCTTCACCAAACATCCTTCCTCACCAATGACTTTATATTTTCCATTGTTGATGTCTTCTGTGGCTTTCCGTGAAAAAATGTAGTTCTGCAGCACTTCATAGAGACACATGTTCTCAAGATGATGACTTCTTTTTGGGTAATATGTGTCCAACATGTTTGTTTTCAAAATATCTGTACTTTCTGGGTCGTTCTCGGCCAAATATTTAATTTCTCCAACAGATTTCAGTACCCGATTTCGCATTCCTGCAAGGCCTAAACTGACCCAAATTATTCTTCTTGATTTCGAGTAGAGACTTGCAGAAGATAACCTATCTGAACATTCGTAGGATCCAATTTCTCGATGTGATTACATCTTTAAACTGAAACTGTACAGCTTCTTACTGACAGTCTTCTCGTGAGAAATCTCTTCCCACATTTCCTTCAATTCTGTTTTCTCAGATTTAGTGATGTAAGATGTGACATACCAAGCAACAGCAATAGAATTGTCTGCCACATACTGAATATCCATGTTGGCATTCCACATGGATAAAATGACTGGGTTGTAGTCATTTATATATTTTGACTCTTCTTTTCTTCTTGGGTTGTACGTATTTTTGGGAGATTTTATTGTAATAGTATGTCGCACAGCTGACATAAAACTGTTGACTCTTCCTTTTGAAAGAACAGGTCTAGGAAATCCAAATCGACATTTTGTGTAGAATTTATCTTTGGTCTTGTACTTTCGTCGACAGTATTTTCCACACCGATGACTTTGGAAACGTAAAACTTGCTCTTTTAACTTTTTTCTCTTCTGTGCTTTTAGGTATAGCACATGTTGCATATTCTTCAATGAAAGATAACACTGCTTCATCAGCATCTGTTCCAAATTTTGGAGCATCCTTGATCCACAACAGCATATGAATGTGAGGAGCACCTCTTGCTTGGTACTCTTTTCTCCAAAAGAAATCCACAACTTCTCCAAGTGGTGGATTTTTTTTTATTGCAGATGAAGGACATCATAGCCTCAAATCTATGATTGAAATATCTGCAAACATTATCCGGATCCAATGAGCACAGTTCTCCTGCTGTCTTGTATTCGATGTTTTTAATGTTTGAATTTGCCTCTCGTAGAAAATCCAGTAAATCATCCCAAGCGTACTCTGCACAGCTTAGGGTTAGGAACCATGTTGGAGTTCCTAAATTCCGTAACATACATTTCAATTCTCCATGGCGTCGGTACCAATATTCATTCGTCCCACGCTGACAAGCCATCAGATTGATCAATTGTGATTCCAAATGATCATCTCGCTACTGCACTTTGTTCATAAAATCCTTAGCAGACACATTATGTAGATGTGTTCCACTTTTTAAAATGTGGTTTACTGCATAAGATAGTGCAGACAAGTCACTTTCAAATAACAGATGGAACAAATAAGGAATACTTTGACGAAATCTGGGATCTTCTGCATATAATCTTGTAGTCCGATACTCAGAAGCAGGAATCTGGACTGGACGTTCATCGTATCGTCCACCTTCTCCTGTAGGAAACAGCTGGGGAAAACAACGAGCTTCCAAGCTCTCCTCCCATACACTCATGGGAGTTCCTTGTGCTTTTTTCATTTGAAACAGATCAATGGTGTTTGCCATTACTTCTTTTGAATGAAGAGGATGTATGCTGAAATGTTCATAAATTTCTTCTTCTTTTGACTTGTCAACTTTTTCAATTTGCCCAGTTGGTGTTTCTGTGTCTCCTAGTACATCTTCTTCATCTATATAAATTGATTCATACCATTTATTATTTTTTTTTCAAATACAAATTTGCTCTTTGTACTTTTCGTACATCTACCAGCTCCTGCCAAATTTTCTTACTCTTTGTAGGTACACCATTAACCAGAATAACTAATGGTTCATATTCCAAAGTATCTGTATCAATAGTTTCCATATTGTTTTTCAAATCCAACAGCAAATAGACAACTCTTCCTTTTAAACCTCTCTGTAAATCTGAAGGAGGTAATTTGCCTGTTTTTGGCTCCATACGTACTATGGTCTGGAACGGATGAACACATTGAGTATAGACTCATACATATTTAAATCAGAAAGTTCTGCAGGAACTTCAACCAATTCTAAATTACTATGTACAGCTCTAGCTGGCATTTTATTTTCTTCTAACTTGTTGTAACAGTATTTACAAATACGATGATCTTCACCCAAATCAAAACAATTTTCAAGAAATATATATGTTGCAAAATCCTTCCACTTATAATTATCTTCTTCACTTTTTTTGTAGAGATCAACATTCCTTGTTTGGATTTTATAATGGCTTCTCCGGCAACAAATACAAGTAATATTTTGTCTTTCATTAGAGATGATAGCAAATTTTGTTATTTGATCTTCAAATTTCTTATTCACGGAGGGTTCTACATTCTCTTCCACATTTTCCTCAATAACTGTGTCATTCCCTGCACTTTCTTGTTCTGGACCAAAGTAACAAAACTGAATCTCATCAGTAACCTTCTCAACATCTGATACAGATCCACGAAACAGAGCGTTATTCAACTCATTTAACTTTAGTGCTGGACTTTTAGCAAAATACAATCTTCTCACAAATTTTCTAAATTCAGTTTGATGAACTGCCAGCATCCTAAAATGGTGAAAAACACTTTGACAAACTTTCCTAGATAGACAAGCCAGAGAGTGTCCTTGCAAACCAGTATTCTCTCTCACTCTGCATGGATCTAGTCCTTGAAGCACCTTAATCTTCTGTTTAACACTCTTTTTACTATATTCTCTTAAAAACTCACGTAATTTATCAATAGATTCCTGTCGCAAAGTACAAATACTACTACAATTCCAAGTATACACTGGGGCTTTAGGACGTCTCCCCATAACCTCATCCGCAATCACTTCTTCCTCATTTCTTGGAACCATTTTCTCCTTTTCCATTATACAACCATATTTTACTTCATATGCTCGTCCACTGGTGTCAACTGCATGCAGCAAACTATTACTTTGAAGATAACTCTCTTCATTAAAAAATGGTTCAGTATTTGAACTATGCATCCATTCTCCTAAAAACACTTGACAAAAGTTATTTCTTTTCACTACTCTTTTCGTTTTGCTTTGTGACTTCATTACATTGACTATTTTTTCTAATGTACGCATCTTGTTCAAAATTAAAATGAATAGTTTTCTTTTTAATTCTAAAGCCTTAGCTCCAATGGCTTCAATATCTTTTTTTCTCTTGTAAGATTTAGCTCTTTTCTTATATTTTTTCACATCCTTTAGCAAATTGGATATCACTCTTCTCTGAAACATTTTCCTACGGATCTCTTTAAATGCTGATTTTCTTTTCAAGTCAATTTTTATACCTTCTGCTTGTACATTAGCATTTAGTAAATTCTCACTATTCTCCTGTTGTTTCCTACTTGAAACAGTTTTTCCAATGGGGACATTTTTAAAAATTTTTCCTTTTTTTGAATATATTTTTAAAGAATTCCTTTGTCTGCTTACCAGAAGACTTTTTCTTTTTCCCAACATGAGCATCTTCAACTAACTAGGGTCCTCCAGTTGTCTTCAAATATACATGTTTTTTCTGTTGTTTTCGCTGTCTTGATTTTATAGGCATCTTGTATTTCCTTCACTGCTCTGCAGCAATACCTGAAAGAAACTAAAAAAAAATACCTTTTTTGTAATTTTAATATATTACTATATTTGTTATGATCTTTTCTTTTCTTATAACACTATCTACCCCTTTCCTACAAGTGAAAAACACAAGAAAACCAACACAAATTTAATCTCTAAGAACAATTCCTCTGTGTACACAGACTCTTGGTGTGATTCTAGGCAGAACACGATATTTCATTTGCAAATCAAAAGCACACTTTTTTTTTTTTTTTGCAACTGTTAATTACTCTAACAGTCTGACACATTTTCTTTATAGTTTAGAGAGGCAGAAAAGAGCACATGTCCAATCAGCTTTTTTAGAGCATGTACATGTGTAACCTGGCTGACTGACTACACTCCAGCAAAGATAATGATCCTTGGTGATGTTCAATGCATTAGCGTTCCTCACTCCTACCTTATCTTATCTTATGCTGTATTTATAGAGCGCACTGACACCAAAGGTTTCCTGGCGCTATGATTGAGATTGGAGGTGGGAATCATAGTTTACATGAGTTTTGAGAAGAGCCATGTTTTTAGGCTCTTTCGGAAGCTTAGTAGGGTACCAGAAGTTTTTATGTGAAGAGGGAGGGAGTTCCATAATTTGGGTGCCAAGTAGCTGAATCTACAGCCGCCCAGTTTTTTTTTTTTGGCCGTCGGCGTGGTGAGAAGATGAAGATGGGCAGAGCGGAGGTTACGAACCGGACAATGAGGGTTCAGAAGGGATTCTAAAAAGGCAGGGCCCTTGGACTGCCGGGCCTTGTATACCAGGCAGCCAATTTTAAAAGCAGCTCGCTGTTCGATAGGCAACCAGTGCAGCTTGGCCAGGAGAGGCCTGGCGGATTGCCATTTGGGAGTTTTGCAGATAAGTCTAGCTGCCTGGTTCTGCACCAGCTGGAGGCGATGGAGGAGGGACTTGGGTAGCCCCCAGTAGATTGAATTAGAAAAATCCAGGCGGGAGAGGACGAGGGAGATGACAATTTGCACCAGGGATTCGTGGGAGAATAAATGGGAAATCTTGCGAATTTTGCGTAGCTGAAACATGCTGGCAGAAATGCTGGTACCAACATGAGTTTTAAGAGAGAGATCAGTGTCGATGGTAACGCCCAAGCTTTTTACCGAATTCGAAGGTTTAGGTGGAATGCCAAGCTCCTTAGGCCAGAAGTGAGGGCCCCAGTATAGAGGGCTGGTACCAGGCAGGAGGAGTTCCGTCTTCTCAGGGTTTAATTTGAGCTGGTTGGAGATCATCCATTGTTGGATATGCAGCATTGCTCCCTGAAAGTTAGGTACAGCATCCTGGGAATCTAATGGAAAAATGATTTGCATGTCGTCAGCATAATTGAGGACGGTGCAATTCCAAGAGCTCAGTGAATGGATAAGTGGGCGCAGATATAAATTAAACAATAATGGAGACAGAGAGGAGCCCTGAGGGACTCCACAGGTGGTAGGGACCTGGGTGGCGGTAAAGGGGCCTAGATGGACTGTTTGAGCTCGGCCCGAGAGGAAGGACTTGATCCATTCCCAGGCGGGTCCCTTGATGCCTGCCTGTCCGACACGGTGGAGAAGGATGTCATGATCCACCGTGTCGAAGGCGGCCGAGAGGTCCAGAAGGACCAACGCCTGAGGGGACCCTCTATCGGCATTCTCCCGAAGGGTGTCCAAAACTTTTAGAATGACTGCTTCGGTTGAATGCGCCGGTCTGAAGCCTGCCTGGTTAGGTACCAAGAACCCGGAGCTCTCGACAAATGCCGAGAGGCAGGTGGTGACGTAGGCCTCGAGAAGTTTAGAGATGTAAGGCAGAAGAGAAATGGGCCTATAGTTGGCAGGATTGGCGGGGTCGGCTCCTGTCTTCTTTAAGAGGGGGACCAATATGGCTTCCTTAAAAGCCCTGGGGACCGAGCCGGAGCTGAGGGAGGAATTCAGAAGGGGGAGAATACAATCAGGCAGAGCAGAGAAGGTTGCCCTAAGAACTTGGGGGGGGCAGCAGTCCCTAGGAGATCCAGATTTAACACGAGTGGTAAGCTCAGCAAGAATGCTGGCGGTGATTGGTGGGAACTGGATGAAAGAGCAAGGGTTAAAAGGGGGGGAGTCAGAAAAGCTAAGAGGGGTAGAGGGAGGAATAGCATTCTTGATGTTTACAATTTTTTGGATGAAATAAGAATTGAGCGAATTACAGGTTTCCTGGGTGGGGGCCTGGGTTGGAAGTACTCTGTGATCAGATGAGAAATCGTTGAAGATTTTAAAGATTTCTTTGGATTTATCACTAGCTGTATCGATTCTTTCCGTGATGTGTGAGGCCTTTGCTTTAGTAATAGCGTTCTTATATTCATTCCGGGCCCTCACAAACTCGGTGCGGTCCTCCTTGGAGTAGCCCCGTCTCCAGTTTCGTTCCAGGTGACGCAGTTTAAGTTTCTGTACTTTCAGTTCCTCTGAGAACCAACGATGGGAGTTACCATGTCTAGTATGAGCAAATTTGGTGAGAGGGGCGAATATGTCGCTGGCTGATGACAGCCAGGTGGTGATCCCATCCGACATAGAATCAATATCTGATTCGGGAAGGGTAGTGGGGTAGGTGTTGGTCAGGTGATCAATAAATCCCTGGGAATCATAAGAATTCCATTTGCGACTCAGTCCCCCGGGAAGGGGAGGAGCCTTAAGTTTCCCTTTAATTGAAATAGTGACGTCGATCAGGTGATGGTCAGACCAGAGGCAGGGGGAGATGACTGGGCGAGACAGGACGAGGTTGTGAGTCCAGATGTGGTCCAGAATGTGGCCCTTAATCTGAGTTGGGGAAGAGATGTGTTGGGACAGATTTAAGTTTGTCAAGATTTCAAACAGTTCGATGGCATGGGGTCCGGCTTGGTCATCGTCAAACCAGTAATTGAAGTCGCCAAATACGGCGAGTCGGGAATGGTGGGTGAGCAGGTCGGCTACTTGCTCACTGAAGGACAGTGGAAATGATGGCATTGGCTGGGGGGGGCGATAGAGGAGTACAATCGCCAAGGCACCCCCAGAGGTTTCCACGCTGATAACTATGTTATCTGCCCCTGGTAGGGTAAGTGAGGCGGAGGTGAGGAATCTGAAATTCTTGTGTATGATGGCCGCTACTCCCCCTCCCGGGCGACTAAGAGGGCGGTTTACATTGAGGATGTAATAGTCCGGGGGGAGGGTCGCCAGGATATCCGGGTGGGAATCCGGCGTGAGCCAGGTCTCCGTTAGGAGCAAGATGTCGGGTTTATCCATGTTGAGCAGCAAGAATAAATCAAGCTGATGCTTCACCATGGAACGAGTGTTAAGGTAGAGCACACGGAGATGGGTGTCATTGTTAGATGCCAAAGGGGGGGCCATAGGACAAGAATGGACAAGACCATGGTCAGAGTGAGTGCCAGGGTCAGGCAGCTTACTAGTGATCTCCAGGAGGGCAGTGCGCTCCCACACACCAGGCGGCAAAGGGCAGTTGGAAAGCTGCAGGTCCCTGAGTGTTTTCGCAGGGTATGTGATGAGGGGGCCAGGGGTTGTGGCCCGTGGGCCCGGGCGGGCGCGGACGAGCGAAGACGGGCTCGCCTTTGGCGCGCCTTCGGCGCGCCGCCGGCGCGCCCGCTGCGCCCGTCCGCTGCGCCGACAGAATGGGGGTGCCATTTTGTAGTGATCGAGGGCGGGAGGGCGGGAGGGGCGAAGCACAGGAATGCTGACCCTGGTCCGGCTCCTCACCTAAGATGGCGGCCCCCCGAGCAGCGTCCAATCGGCTGCGAGGGGTGAGATCAAGCGCGATCAGCAGCCAAGAGATCCCCTATTTTTAAAAGCGAATAAGTGTTCAGGGAGTAATTAAAAGCGCCAAGATACAACAAAGTGAGCAGGTAAATAAAGTGCTGATGACAGATTTTTCGTGGTACTTTTTAAAAATGCGACGATTTTAAAATTAGCAATTCTACAAAGAGTGCACACAGAGTCCCGGCTTCCGCCTCAGGACGAGGTATCACTGACACACACACACACAATCGAATCAATCGTGGTGTAGGTTAAGAGGGCTTTTGTAGTGATCGAGGGCGGGAGGGCGGGAGGGGCGAAGCACAGGAATGCTGACCCTGGTCCGGCTCCTCACCTAAGATGGCGGCCCCCCGAGCAGCGTCCAATAGGCTGCGAGGGGTGAGATCAAGCGCGATCAGCAGCCAAGAGATCCCCTATTTTTAAAAGCGAATCAGTGTTCAGGGAGTAATTAAAAGCGCCAAGATACAACAAAGTGAGCAGGTAAATAAAGTGCTGATGACAGATTTTTCGTGGTACTTTTTAAAAATGCGACGATTTTAAAATTAGCAATTCTACAAAGAGTGCACACAGAGTCCCGGCTTCCGCCTCAGGACGAGGTATCACTGACACACACACACACAATCGAATCAATCGTGGTGTAGGTTAAGAGGGCTTTTGTAGTGATCGAGGGCGGGAGGGCGGGAGGGGCGAAGCACAGGAATGCTGACCCTGGTCCGGCTCCTCACCTAAGATGGCGGCCCCCCGAGCAGCGTCCAATCGGCTGCGAGGGGTGAGATCAAGCGCGATCAGCAGCCAAGAGATCCCCTATTTTTAAAAGCGAATCTGTGTTCAGGGAGTAATTAAAAGCGCCAAGATACAACAAAGTGAGCAGGTAAATAAAGTGCTGATGACAGATTTTTCGTGGTACTTTTTAAAAATGCGACGATTTTAAAATTAGCAATTCTACAAAGAGTGCACACAGAGTCCCGGCTTCCGCCTCAGGACGAGGTATCACTGACACACACACACACAATCGAATCCTAAAACACCACACAGTGCTGATTAGTAAGCATGAGTGTACAGGAAAAACAGCTAGCTCTCTGCTAAGAGTGTGGTTCTGAAGACTGTCTACTGTCAGGTGCAAGAGAGACTTGAATGGACCCTTACATAACTGCATAAACACTGTAAACATGTATGTAAGACTACATGTGTGGTAAGGGTTAATATGAGTTTTTAGCATGTAGCAACTACATGACCCATTGCAAGAGTCGAAGAAAAATCTACCATGTTGATTTCAAATATGTTAGCATTTGCCTCTTATTTGAGAAACTGTTTTGGGCTGAATGCTAACCACCACATTTCCAGAAAACAAGCTTCCCCTTTCATACGAATACAATTCTAAATGAAGCCGAGTATCACGAAATAGATCTCTGACAACAATTCCTCTGTGCTCACAGACTCGTGCTGGGATTTTATGTAGAAAATGAAATTTGCTTGCCAATTTCAAAGCACACTTACTACTGTTTTTTTCTGCAAGTGTTAAGTACTCTAACAGTCTCATACATTTTCATTACAGTTTTCAGATACAGAAAACAGCACATGTGCAAACAACTTTTTGAGACCATGAACATGTGTGACCTTGGTGACTGACTACACTCCAGCAAAAGTAATCTGCCTTAGTGATGTTGAATGTATTAGCGTTACTCACTGCTACCTGAAACACCACTCACTTGTGAATACTAAGCATGAGTCTACAGGATAAACTGCTGGGTGTGTGCTAAGAGTCTGCTTATGCAGACTGTGTATTTTCAGTTACAAAAGACATATGCATGGATACATCCAAAAAGAGCCAGAGTGACACGAAATACATCTCTGACAACAATTCGTGTGTGCTCACAGACTCCTGCTGTGATTCTAGGCAGAAAATGAAATTTGCTTGCCAATTTCAAAGCACACTTACTACTGTTTTCTGTGATTTTAGGCAGAAAATGAAATTTGCTTGCCAATTTCAAAGCACACTTACTACTGTTTTTTCCTGCAAGTGTTAAGTACTCTAACAGTCGCATACATTTTCATTACAGTTTTCAGATACAGAAAACAGCACATGTGCAAACAGCTTTTTGAAACCATGAACATGTGTGACCTTGGTGACTGACTACACTCCAGCAAAAGAAATCAGCCTTAGTGATGTTGAATGTATTAGCATTACTCACTGGTACCTGAAACACCACTCACTTGTGAATACTAAGCATGATTCTACAGGATAAACTGCTGTGTGTGTGCTAAGAGTCTGCTTATGCAGACTGTGTATTTTCAGTTACAAGAGTCATATGCATGGATACATCCAAAAAGACCCAGAGTGACACGAAATACATCTCTGACAACAATTCCTGTGTGCTCACAGACTCTTGCTGTGATTCTAGGCAGAAAATGAAATTTGCTTGCCAATTTCAAAGCACACTTACTACTGTTTTATTTTTCTGCAAGTGTTAAGTACTCTAACAGTCTGATACATTTTCATTACAGTTTTCAGAAACAGAAAAGAGCACATGTGCAAACAGCTTTTTTTGACCATGAACATGTGTGACCTTGGTGACTGACTACACTCCAGCAAAAGAAATCAGCCTTAGTGATGTTGAATGTATTAGCGTTACTCACTGCTACCTGAAACACCACTCACTTGTGAATACTCAGCATGATTCTACAGGATAAACTGCTGGGTGTGTGCTAACAGTCTGCTTATGCAGACTGTGTATTTTCAGTTGCAAGAGACATATTCATGCATGCATCCATAGCAGCTTAAACATTGTAGTAATGTATGTAAAAGTACATGTGTGTCAAGGTTTAATTGCAGTTTTGTATATGTATGACCAAGCTCAGCAATTGCATGATTATAAGCAAAATCTGCGATATCAATTTCAAATGTGTTAGCATTTGCCTCCCATTTGTGTCTTACTGACTTATGCTGAATGGAAACCATCATATTTACAAAAAGAAAGCTGCCCCTTTCCTACAAATGCCATTCTTACTGTACCGGACCATCACTATTAAAATCTCTAACAACAATTCCTGTGTGCACACAGACTCATAGGTTGATTCTAGGCACAAAACAGTATTCCTCAGTGATACCAGTACACCTTAACTTATGGTAAAAACACACTCCATAATATTTAACTAGTTAAAGACAGTTAAATATCTCCCAAACCACAAAATGTAAACCACAACTTTTAAAGAAGAATCACAATTCTAATATTTATATCAAAAATCACCACATACATCCCCTCTCAAACTCATAACTCACCTTTAAAATTAGTTAGTTGAGAAAGAAATGTGGCACTCAAACAGCAGACTATCAGAGTCAGAATATCAGAGCTGTACACCTCTCTCCTCTGAGCAGAACCAGTAAATGGCAATGTTTCCCTCTTTTTTCACACATATACATGTTAATTACAAATCTCAGTGCTTCCCACTTTTTTTCAAATGAAATCATACATTTCTATTGGTTGAAAACTTTAACCCTTTTCCAAATGTACCCTTCCCCCAACTTGACTTCTGCCTGCTACCATAGCAACAGCTCATGGAACACTGCTGTGAGGAGAGAGGTCAGAAGTTCACCACACAATGTTTCAAATCCAAAGAGCAAGAGTGCTTCACCTGTCCAACCTAACAGCAAATCCAAACTAATCTTCTGTGTGAACACAATTTTCTGAACCAATACAAAACATGCTTCTAAAAATGTACACATACAGCCTACTTTTTACTGTAAAAAGATTTGAATCAGCCAATGAGTTCTTTTTATTTTAAAAAAATATGTATGCCTCCATTTTCCAACTGTCTTTCATTTCATATTGCCGTTCTACTGAAAGACACCTTCTGAGTGCATCCAGATCTCCTTGAAAGATGTTCACAGTGTGGATTGTAGGTCACAGCTATGTCTTCTGGAGTGAAAAGTATGCAGAAAACAGAGGTATGGTGAGAGACCTTGCTTTGCCAAATGTAGACATTAAATGGATTGGTCAGAGAGGGTTAAAGTGGCACCAATTATTGCCTTTGCTGAAAACCTTTCAACATCTCCCACAGCCTAACCTTATTATTGTGCACTGTGGTGGAAATTACCTAGGCACTTTAACTGGTGTAGGTCTGGAAATGCTTATTAAGGACACCTTTGTGTAATTGATGTCGCTTTTTCCTCAATCTGCCTTTGTATATTTTAACATATGCCAAAGGCAAAAGTGGAACTGGTCCAACCAATTTCGTATGCAGATTGACAAAGCAAGAAAGCACGTCAACAAATCTATTTCTGCTTTCCTCAGAGACTATGGTATGGGTTCTATATACCACAACAACTTGCGTTACAACATGCAAGGCATTTATAGAAGAGACGGTGTACATTTCACTGATGAAGGCAACAGAGTCTTCCTCTTGAACTTTAGACTCTGCATCGGTACTTACTTATAGGTACCAAAAAACACTTCATAAATTCAACGGCTCATTTTAGAGCCCCCTAATATCTTAACACTTAAATTTGTTTTTTTCTTCTTTTTTTTTTTCTTTTTTTTTTCTAGCGTACGTGTACGGTAAGCTTACCGTACGCACACCCCGCGATTTTTTTTTAAAAGAGTTTAAATGTATTTTTCATACTTTTATGACCTTCTTGGACCCCCTGACAAACGCTAGGGGGTCTGCAACTCTCTTCGTTGCCCCCTTTCCACGTTCTCCTCATTTGTTTATCAGTGTGAGACACACAAAATGGAGGCCAACACTTCCTGATTTCGACCGATTCGAATGTTTACAGTCATGTAACCACCAATCAGAATTGACCTCGCGCACGGCAGCGTGCGCGTACGGTAAGCTTACCGTACGCGCTCGGAGCGCGCCTATAGATATATATATATATTGATTTAAATGCTATTTTCTCAGCAAATACTGAACACATTTACACCAGACCTACAAAAGGCACATCCCTGACCTGAGGACTACCTCTCTGACAAATTTCAAGTAATTCTGTTCAGCCGTTCGGGCTGTAGCTTGGACTAAAGGTCCTATGGAAAAATGCATGGGGAAAACACGTTTTGGGACCCCCCCTTTTTCTCAGCCCCCGCTTGACGAATCCCCCCGAGACTTTCAGGGTAGGAGCGGAGCGGAGCGTCCCACCTATTTTGAAAATTTCGCCAGGATTCGTCAATCTGGAAACACGGTCCTAACTATAACTACCTACTGGCGACCGCCAGTAGGAGAGAGAGAGAAAAGAAAAACTAATGTTAAAGTGACGTTATACTTAAATGAAAATTTCAGTGACAATGTATAATTTTAAACTAAATAAAACTGTGAAATTCACCAGTTAGATTTCCTCAAGTAACTATAAATTGTGCACTAAAGTAACTTTAACTTGCAAACCTGCCATACACAGTTTTGTCATCAATGATGTCATTTTAAATGTAGCAGTGACATCACCAGCGATGTCTTGAATGATGGAAGGTAAGTAGCAATGCATGGATAGGGCTCGTGTTATAGTTAAAAACATTTTACAAAATCTTCATTTTGTGTGTTAAGCGTCCACCGTGGGCACACCTTTTTCAAATTATTCAGGAGGGGGGCATGCAGCCCCACCAGTATTAATTTATTTAGGGGAGGGGTCACGTGACCCTCGTCCTGAGCCTCTACGGTCCCGGGGATCTGATCCTACAGGGCACACGGGCTGGGAAACAAATGCCTGCTCCCAACGAGCGGGAGAATTTTGGCAGCTCCCGCCGTGTGGGAGCAGGCAGGTTTTCCTTGCCCGCTCTCTTGCAGGTGAGGAAACCGTGTCCTGGGGATGGCCTTCCTGGGACACCACAGTAGAGCCGGCTCCAGCGGATGGGATCTCTGGGGTTTTAAGAGGCTACAGGAAGGGGGCCACTTGCCCCCTTTCCTTCACTATTTATGCTGCGGGATCAGCTTGGGGAGGGGGGCCACGCCACCTCCCCTTTAATATTTATGACAAGACCTGCGGATGGGGTTCCTGGAGCCATGATCGACTTGGGAAAGGGGGCTGTGTGTCTTCTCCCATTTATTACGTATGCTGTGGTATGTGATCCCTGGGGTCGTGATTGGCTGGGGAGAATGGCCCACATGCCCCTTCTATAAAGACATTGGGCCCAGGACGATGGGCTTACCCCAGGGGCAGTAATTGGCTCCATAGGGGATGAACCCCCAACCCCAAAATAACACAACACATTAATCCCTGGGCCCTGGCCCACCCTGGGAGTCATATTTATTTATTTTAAAATGGCAGCTGGCATTTTTTGTTTTTCTTTCACTATCTTGCAGAAGTAGCACAGGACTGCAGAAAATAATAATTTCGGCACCTGGGGGTTCCTATCGAACCCCCCAATGAGGTCTAGGGGGTCAGGATTTCCATACCCTCAATCTTTTTTTTATTTTTTAAAACATTTTGAGGACTGGTGGACTAAGTCTCTGTGTTCTTTAATGGTTGCCGAAGACATTTAGAGTGCTCGATCCCATGGGAGCCTGGATCCCACAGGAGTAAGATGTCTCAAGAGAAAACAATCCCCTCGGCCAATCAGAATGCTCCTTTTTTCAAGTTGAGTTTGTGGGACTCCAGCAAGAGTATCTGAAATCCAACCATCAAGGTATACAAATGCTTTTGTACTTTCATTTTTCCTAAATTACTGAACCGATTTGCACCAACTCCCAAACAACACTCATTTTGGACCAAGATCTAGCTTCCTGACAAATTTAGTGTAGTTCTGTTCAGCTGTTTATGGGCCATCACTGTTCAATTTTCTAATGGGAAATTGCACAAGGAAAACCCGTTTTGCGACCCCTCTTTTGTTTGGCCCCCACTTGACGGATCACCCCAAAACTTTCCAGGAAGAAGCTAAGGTGATGAGACTTTGGAAAGTTTTGTGAAGATTCTTCAAACAACGCTAAAGTTCTAAGCAAACCAAAAATTCAATTTCCTATAGAAATGTGGTCCTAACTGCAACTACTCTTGGGCGACCGCCACTGGGATATATCATAGAAGAAAAGGAGCCCTGGGGAACTCCACGATAAAACATCCATAGACTTGGCTTGGCATTGGTCTCTACTACCACACAGGCCAGCTGTAAACTTTCTTGCCCACCCCTGCTGTCCTTACAAACCTTTCTAATAGTTTGATGTGGTGTAGTGTTTTGATTGCTCATAAGAAATCCAATAACTCTAGAAGGGCCACATTCCCCACATCTTCTGTACCTAAAGGAGTGGACTGGCCATTGATCAAAGCAGATTTGGTACCCTGGTGAGCATGGAATCCTAAGAAGAGTGTCTTCCTAAGAATGCCAGAGATGTCAATATGGTCCTTAAGTTGTAAAGTGTCTATTTGTTTGTATGTCTTGAGAAACCTTAGGATATTTGTTGATGGAATGATAACTGGATGCCGCCCATCCTTCGTCCTCAACTTTCTTCGAATAAAGATTTTGTCAAGACGGTTTAGATAGAGCCAATATGGAACCTTCTTTGAAAGGACAGTCAACAATCTTTTGAGTAAATGAAGCTAACTCTGCATAGCACTGATTGATCACCCTTGAAAAGCAGACGTCACCTGAGCAAGATGTTTTATACACAGTCTTTAGAATGCTATTACTTCCTCTTGGGAAATAGCTCTGAAACTGGAACCTTGAGGGCGGGAGAGAGGAAACATGGTGGCCCGCTAGGAAGCCGTCCGGCAGCTGCTCTCCACCGACCGCTGATTGCTGAATCTCACCACCAAGCATGACAACGATTTAATGCTCCGCTTTGCTCACTATACTTTACGTGCGGCTATCATCCACTGTAAATGGGTGTTCTCCCGCTCGGTCTCCTCTGCGCTTCCCGCCGAAGGCACGGCCGCTTGGCAACTTCGGAGCCTGCATAGTCCAGCTGATGTGTATCAGCATGGTGTTCTTCAGGGCTGTGGGTGTGCTCGGTGAATCTCGAGCGGCGCGTCGTACCTTTCCTGAACCTGGAAACCCTGGTTCTTGTTCCAGGGTTGATTTTAGCAGAGTCAGTACACGCAGCTTCCTGGAAAAAACACAGGGAAGCTGTGTGGAACGTGCTGGCAGCAGTTTGCCTGGCTGCTTTGCCTTGAGGAGGAGGCTCTCCTGTGAATGTCATCCTTCATCCTGAAGCCTTGAACGAGGGAGAGCAGGAAAAGAAAGGGAGGCAGAAGCATGGTGTGGGCTGCATGCTTATGGATCTCATGCACCATCCACTTGAGGGTAAGGAACAAAAGGGAGCGGGCTAACATAAATGTGGGTACCCAGCAGTTAACCCTGACAGCGAGCTACCACTTGGTAAACAATACAAACTGAGATCTTATACCTTTCACTGCAAGGAGTCCAATCCCCAATCTGAGCTACCAACTAGGCAGCTCTCAGTACCCCATTTGGGCAAGAATAAAAGCAAAAGTCTTCCTGGTAAACAAGGAAATGCCATTCCTATAAAAGAGAGAAAAAAGAGACTAGCTCTAGCAGGTCCAAGAGTGACACCCTCTTTCAGGTCATACTTTAAATTGAACCCTCCGCTTAATATGGAAACCTCAGAGGGGGCAGCTGCCCTGCCAGAGAACGTTCTTCTATTACATCCAGCAGTCACGGTTACAAATAGAACCTCTGTACTAAAAGACTCTGTCCCAGCATCCGGGTCTATCGAACAGATGGGAGGGAAAGATCCAATACCAAGCAAACCTGCCAGTGAGGTCATTAAAGATACACCAGGCTTAGACTCGGTGCAGGGTTTGTTGTGCCAGTTATCACTAGAAATAAAGAAAGCTTTTCCACTTCAGAAACCAATCCGAGGTGAATTTAAGACACGTGCAGTAGTCTGGAGGAGAACTTATGGACATTAACACAACGCAAGGAGGTATTGAAAAATAAAGTTCTAGAGTTAGGGTCGGATGTAAAAGATAACACGCAGGAAGTGGTTAGGCTCACACTCGGAGAGAAGGCCTTATCAGACAGGTTGTCAACAATATCCGGATCCTGGATATCAAGGAGGGGGCGGAAGGGGATAATGTTAAAGCTTTTGTAATAGACATTCCTACTAAAGCCTTCCCGCATGTTGTTTCCGCCTAAACTGTGGAAACTGAAATCCAACTGGTACACCGTGACCCATTCAAATTAAACCCCGGTCGGAAGAAGCCCAGGAAAATTCTGGTGAATATACAATCATTCACCCTCCAGGAAAAACTTCTGGGGGCGGCCCTTAAACAAAAATTACCCAGGTCCAGGACTTATTGTTCAAATTAAGGTCTGATATCTTGTGGGTGACAGAAGACAGAATGTGGGAGATGGGCAAGCGGATAGATCCCCTGAAAGAAATGGGCGCCTACGTTCAGCTGAGGTTTCCTGCATTCCTTAAAGTGATGTGGGCCAACGAAATTTATCATTCTCCAGTATTTAGGGTGTCTTTCATAGATTCACATGCCTGAATCATTCCCAGTCGTCGGAGTGGGAGTCCCGCTGGTACATAAAACAGCAATAAATATGCATATAATAACCAAAAACCTTGGTGAATTAAAACCAGGAAGTAAAGTAGCCCTAAGCTACAAGAAAAAACTTCCACACTTATGACTATCATAGTCATTATGTACAGTCCAGACTGCAGCCAATCAGGCGACAGCACCCACCAGAATGTTCTCCTCAGAGGCTCAGGCTCTCAGATTTTCTACCGCACGTCGTGTGAAGGGAGTCTCCCTGAGCTCTGCTCAGTACTTCACAATTGTTTCTGGTTTTATGCTTCTCTTCAGAATGTCCTCTTCGAAGAGATCTCTCTTTAGGCCTTGTGAATCTTGTGGGAAGCTCCGGCTATTTTCAAAAGACCCCCGCAAGAAGTGCATTTACTGCCTTTATCCGGATCATATAGGTTAGAGATTGTAAAATCTGCAGGACCTTCCCTCAGCGATAGAGAAGGGCGCCTACTTCTGTGGCTACAGAAGATTAAAGACAAGGATAACCCCTTATCTGAGGTGGGAAGTGTGGCCTCTGGTTCATCTATGTCCTCTAGAAAGAGGATGGCTGAGGAAGATTTATCATCTCCTGGGGCTAAGGTGTCGAGAAAAGTAAAGCCTGCTAAGGATTCTAGCTTGCCTTCTTCTTCTTCTTCAAAAAAGGCTTCTCCACCTTCAAAGTCTAAGTCTGTTACGCCCCCGAGAAAGACTGGAAAGTCTCTGGCGTCAAAAAGACTTCTTGAGAAAGATTTCCATCAGGAAAAAGCTCCATCGTCGACGGTGTCGTCGACGGCTCCTCCGCCGACGATTATCATCGTCGACGCTACTTCTACGTCGACGGTTACCTTCTTGTCGCCGAGACCCAAGATGATCATGTCATCAGCTTAATCTCCGTCGACGCTGGTCTCTGTTGCTGTTCGACCCTTCTCGTCGACGAAGGAGATTTCATCTATCGTCAGCGCTCCGTCGATGGCAAAGGTTAAGAAGACCTCGTCGACAACTGCCTCGTCGATGAAAACTTCCTCGTCGACGGCCACCTCGTCGTCGAAGACTGCCTCGTCATCGACGAAGACTGACTCGTCGTCGACGGCTACATCGTCGACGAAGATTGCCTCGTCGTCGGCGACCTCCTCGTCGACAAAGATTGCCTCGTTGACGAAAACAGCTGCCTCGTCGACAATCCCTTTCCTGACGCCAGCCCCATCGACGACTATCTCGTCGACGGCACACTCTTCGCCTCTTTTGTCTTCATGCACAGACTTGCAAGTTTGGTCTGCAACATCGGCTACTGCCTCCTTTGCCCTGCCTACAACGGCGGCTTCTTTGCTGCAAAGACGTGGCTCCTCATTGGAAGCTCTCTCCCCATTAAAGTTGCCTGAGCAATTACTGGTTTCTGAGGAGGAAGAAGAAGAGGAATCCGGAGAGGATGACAGATTCCGCACTGCTAGAAGTCCGTCTGAATTGTTTATAAAGTATCAAGACAACGACCAGGAGGAGGAAGTTTTCCCTGAGCCTGAAGCTCCAGCTCCTGTCACGGTTCCCACAGCGCAAATGCCTTTGACCTTGCTTAATAATTTACAATATATGTTGCAAGACCATTATCGTCGTTTTCCTCCTTCTGAATCGGCGGAGTCTATTCCATCAACGCCCATGCCAAGGGTTCCTGTATCTTCTTTAGGATCCCCTAGACCACCTTCTCCAGTACCATCTCATCATACCCATGATGCTAATACCATGGACGATGACAGGGAAGAGGGAGAAGTGGGTGATAGGTCTGTTCTTTCAGAGTGGGACGAATACCAAATTCAAACTCCATCACTGTCAGCTCCATCTGACTCTCCTCCTGTAGACATCGGAGGTGTTCATCTCCTTATGGAGAGGGCGACAAAAAGGTTTCTCATACCAATGGAGACAAAGCAAGATGATTGCTTTCTTTATGGTTTTAAAGATCAACCACGAAGGCAAATAAGGACAATTCCCATCATAGACTTCATCTGGAAGGAAGGGTTGAAGATCATGGCAGCACCGAATTCTCTTCCTGCAGTCTTGCCTCAGTTAGACAAAAAATATAAGGCACCAGGTAACTCACATGCATGCCTCATAAGTCAGCCAAAAGCTGACTCTGTCATCGCCCAAGCGGCGCAGAGACGGGCCAGGAACCCCTCTTCGCCTATAACATCTCTGTCAGACAGGGATGGCAGACGGCTGGATTCGATTGGGAAGATGGTTTCCACGATGGCTGCGACGACTGTCCGTGCTGCAAATTCCCTGGCCATGTTAGGGAGATATGATAGGCAGATGTGGTCAGACATCTCCCCCTACATTAACATGCTGCCAGAACGTTCCGAGGCCATGAAGATGTTACAGGAAAGAGAGTGTACCTCTGCGGAAATCATTGACGCAGCCGTGGATGTTGCATCCACAGGATTCAGACAGTTGGCGGGTGCAGCAGTACTGAGGAGACAAGGTTGGCTGAAATCGACATCTTTTCGCCAAGAGGTCCAAACCAAAATTATTGACATGCCGTTTGATGGGGAGTCACTATTCGGTCAACATGTCGATGAGGCCCTTCAGGCTATTAAAAAAGACACGGAGACGGCGAGATCTCTTGGTAGCCTTCAATTTCAGAAGTCGTCCTTTCGAGGTGCTAAAGGACGTGGATCCTTCTCCAGTAGGGGAGGTTACAATCCGCAAAGGTCATATCAAACCTCTCAAAGTAATCAAAAATATCAACCCTACAGGCAGCAGTCATACGGACAGCAAGGCAACTCCTACTCGCAATCAAGAAGGAAGCCCTCCTATCGTGGACGGAATTCAACTAAAAAACAATGAGATCCGCCACCTGCCACCTTTTCTGCCGTTTCCCCAGTCAAAAGTTGGAGCAAGAATATCCCACTTCTACTCGAACTGGTCCGCAATTACAACAGACAAGTGGGTTCTGGATATAGTGGCCAGAGGCCATGCTCTGGAGTTCATAAAGATTCCCCCAAACTCTCCTCCCAAAGGACCACCACCTGCTCATCTCAAGGAGCTTTTTTCCCAAATAAATCTGATGATTCGGAAAGGAGCAATCGAAAATGTCCCTCCTTTACAAAGAGGAACAGGATTTTATTTGTGATTTTTCCTGATTCTAAAAAAGTCGGGAGAATGGCGCCCCATTCTCGACCTTCGCGCCCTCAACAAATACCTGAAAAAGTTATCTTTCCGAATGTTAACACTTCAAGAAATCCTTCAACTGCTTTCGGCGGGGGATCACATGGCCACCCTTGACTTCCAAGACGCTTATTTGAATGTGCCAATCCTATCCAGACACAGAAATGTTTTACGGTTCGGAGTGGCTGGCAGAGACTTTCAATTCAGAGTTCTTCCGTTGGGTCTACCATCAGACCCCTGTGTGTTTACAAAGGTCCTAGCACCAGTGACCACACACCTTCGTCTGCAAGGAATTCAAATTTTCCCATACTTGGACGACTTCCTTGTCAAGGCGAATTCTTTTCAAACCACAAACGCACATGTTCAGAAATGTCTGTTTCTGTTCCAATCTCTGGGTCTCCCCATTAATTTTGAAAAATCTCATCTGATTCCATCACAGAGAAAGACCTTTCTGGGAGCCACATTGGACACCCAGCTGACTCAGGCCTTCATCTCAAAAGAAAGACAACTCAAGATCTGCAAACTAGCTCGCTTATTGCTATCAAAAGAGTGCGTTTCAGTCCGTTTGTACAAGTCTTTCCTAAGGATGATTTCTTCCTGCATCCCTTTGATACCGAACTGCCATTTCAGAATGAGACCATTGCAAGAAGAACTCCACCTTCAATGGTTGCAGATTTCGGGGTCTTTCGACGACATCGTTCGCATGACTCCTCGGATGCGAAAAGCCTTCCATTGGTGGAATCAAATAAAGAACGTAAGGGAAGGATGTGCATTCCTGGTCGAACTGCTAGATTTCACTATAACCACAGACGCTTCCCTCGAGGGATGGGGGGCGCACCTTCAAGGGATGACGGTCAACGGCAAGTGGCGCTTCCAACAAAAGAAGTGGCATATCAACCTTCTGGAGTTGCAAGCCATTTTCTTGGCCCTGAAGTCATTTCGAACCATCATTCGTGGAGCCTCAGTACTAATTCGAACAGACAATACTACAAGTATGCATTACTTGAACAAGCAGGGAGGGACGAAGTCAGCCCTACTATCTCAACAAGCTCAAGAGATCTGGGACTGGGCGATTCGTCACAAGATCAGCCTTTCAGCTATTCATGTTACAGGAGTTGCCAATGTTCTAGCGGATTCCCTCAGCAGGTCAACAATATCCAATCATGAGTGGGAGTTACATCAACCAACTTTAAACAGAGTCTTTCGAAAGTGGGGCCACCCTGATCTAGACCTGTTTGCGACCAGCCAGATAAGCAAATGCCCATCCTTTGCAAGTTGGGTTCCCCACAACGACTCATGTGGGAATGCGTTTCAGATGAATTGGTCGCAGATATATGCCTACGCCTTTCCTCCGATTCCGTTGGTTCCACGAGTTCTCCGCAAGATCAAGAAACAACCTTGCCGCATGATACTCATTGCCCCCAGATGGCCTCGCCAATACTGGTCCACCGAACTTCTCCTCCTCTCGGAGTGCGATCCCATTCAGTTTCCAACAATACCGAACCTTCTGTAGATCCAGAATGGACGGATCTGTCACCCGGACCCAGCATCTTTGAGATTAGCGGCATGGCTCCTCAACACCTTGAATTCGCACACCTAAATATTCCTGCGGACTGTCAGGAAGTTTTAGCTAATGCTAGAGCGCCTGCTACTATTAAAACATACAAGTTAAAATGGAAGAGATTTTGCATGTGGTGTCAATCTGTCAATATACACCTGATTCATGCAAAACCGGAACAAATCTTACCCTTCTTTCTTCATTTGGCGAGATCGGGCCTCTCTCATTCTACTTTGAAAGTGTTCTTGGCGGCGATTTCAAGGTTTCGGCAGGATGGATCTAATTCTCTTTATTCAAATAGTCATTCAGCAATTCTTCAAGGGATTGTTTCGGATGTTTCCCCCTATTCGGCGTCCACCTCCATCCTGGCATCTTAATGTAGTGCTTACACAACTTATGCGGCACCCCTTCGAACCTATTCATACAGTGGACTTAAAGTTCCTTTCTTGGAAAGTTTCTTTGCTATTGGCTCTGACATCAACAAGGAGAGTCAGTGACCTTCAAGCTTTCACTATTAAACCACCTTTTCTTCAATTTACCTCAAAATCAGTAGTGCTATGCACCAATCCCAGCTTCATGCCTAAAGTTCCTGCGGATTTCCACCTTAATGAACCAATCATTTTAAAGACATTCTTCCCCCAATCCGCTGACACCTTCGGAGAGGGCCTTGCATTCCCTTGACATCAGAAGATGTCTGAAGTTCTATTCACAACGGACTGCAACAATCCATAAATCAGACCAACTGTTATTGGCCTATGGTAGATTACGTCAAGGACATTCTGTTTCCAAACCAACCATAGCTCATTGGATTTCTGCTGCAATTTGTCTATGCCATGAACAGGCGGGAAGACTTTTGCAGGCAACCCCAAGAGCGCATTCTATGAGAGCAATTTCTTCATCTACCGCTCTCTTTACCGGTGTGCCTCTTCATCAAATCTGCATAGCGGCAACTTGGTCCAATAGACATACTTTTACCAAGCACTACTGTTTGGAGGCCTCAAGCGATGCAGATGCATCAGTGGGACAAGCTGTTCTCCGCAATCTTTTCAAATAAGGTGAGCCTCTGTTCTCTCTCCTCCACTATGCTCTTTTTTTATAAGACGCTTATTACATACTGTTTCTATGTCCTGAAATTGTTTTGCATTTGTTGAACACAAATGTGTATATATATATATATATATATATATATATATATATATATATATATATATATAGATGTATATTTACTATGGTACAAAGGGGCGTCTTATGAGCATTATGTTCGGTACTGCTATCTACTCTGATTCAGGCATGTGAATCTATGAAAGACACCCTAAATACTGGAGAAGAACAATAGTTACTTACCTGTAATCTGTGGTTCTCCAGTATTGGTGTCTTTCATAGATTCACATGCAACCCGCCCACCTCCCCTCAGAGGCTGGTTTAGGCTGTTATACTTTGGTTCACTCCTGTGCGAGAAAATCTGAGAGCCTGAGCCTCTGAGGAGAGCATTCTGGTGGGTGTTGTCGCCTGATTGGCTGCAGTTTGGACTGTACATAATGACTATGATAGTCATAAGTGTGGAAGTTTTTTCTTGTAGCTTAGGTTTACTTTACTTCCTGGTTTTGTTACCAAGGTTTTTTGGTTATTATATACATAATTATTGCTTTTTTATGTACCGTGGGGTTTCCCACTCCGACGACGGGGAATGATTCAGGCATGTGAATCTATGAAAGACACCAATACTGGAGAACCACAGATTACAGGTAAGTAACTATTGTTCTTTTCAAACGCCAGATGAGGCCGACAGTTTTCTGGCTCTCAATAAAGCCAGCAGATCGTTATGGTTCCCATCATTCCTCTTTGTGATGAGAGCTAGTGTTTTTTATGGGAATTTTCATTGGTGGACAGCAGGTCGAATTGGCATCAGCCAATAGGTTGTAAGGGAGGGTTCCCAGGGGGGTAGGGAGGATTGGGGGCACGAGTGGTGGTGGGGAGCATAGGGTAAAAAGAAAAAAAATGAAAAAGTGTCCTCATTTAGCATAATTGGTGCTAATAGATGCGTCTGATTTTGAATATTGATGATGGGGGGGGGGGGGGGGGCGGGGTCCACCGGGAGGAGATTTCCTGGAGATATTGTGTTGGAATGTGAACGGCTTAAGGGTCAAAAGAAGACAGCGTTTGGTCCTTCAGTATTTGAAGGATAGCTCTGCTAGGGTTCTTATGCTCCAAGAGACGCGCCTTCTATGGGCCGAATGTCTAGCATTATTCAACAGGCAAAGATGGGCAGACAAGATTATAGCCACACACCAACAATTTTGTTCTAAGAGTGTTGCCATAATAATTAAAGCAAACTCTAGAATAGAACTACGTAAATCGCAAGCAGACACAAGAGGGCGATAGGTGGTAGCGGAAAGTAAAAGCTGTGCTACTCTATACACTCTGCCCAGTTACTATGGCCCAAATGAAAATGATACCACAGCTCTGAATAATCTTTGTTCCTCTCTGCTTGACTTTGAAGCCCCGTTGATAATTAGCGGCGATTTCAATATCCTTTTAAATATTAAACTAGATAGATCTTTGCCCCATACCCAAATATCTGCACGACGAGTTAAAGCGAATCTCCTTTCTATGCTAGACACCTTAAACCTATGTGATGTATGGCAAAAGAAAAATGGTGACTTAAGGGAGTATTCCTTTTTTGGAAAGAAGATTGATTATATATTTATGGAACTGCCAGAAGTGGGAAAAGTAAAAAAAAAAAAAAAAAAAAAGACTATTTACCCATCCACTTATCAGATCTTGGAGCAATAGGATTAACAATCGAACTCCCCCCAGGATCCTCTTCCAGAAGGTGGACCTTGAATAGAAGGTTACTTCTACATCCAGACATTGAGTAGGATAAAAAGTGAGACAGACTATTTTTTGTTACCAGAATTTAGGATCTGCCCCACGGCACGTTCTTTGGGATGCATTTAAGGCCTGCTTAAGAGGGGCTTTGCGGGCTGCCACGGCGGTCTGGGTTAGATCTGAAAAAAGAAAAATTGCTTCAATAGAAGAGCAGCTAACAGCCGAATCAAAACTAAAGGGGGCAGACAAATACATTTTAGTGGGGAGAGTTAAAGATCTGCAGTGGAAATTTAGACTTATGATGGAGGGGATCATGCTATAGAAATGGGAAGTTAGCAAAATGAGAGATTTTGATCAGGTCGGAAAATTGTGGGAAATTGCTAGCAATGAAGAGTAGAATAGATAGGTCTCACAATTACATCAGGAAGATCAAATGGGAAAATGGGGACCAGTGGACTGAGGATAAAGAAGTTATCGAGTTGGCTTTTACTAATTTTTTTCAATACTTGTACCAGGAGGATTTAGTAGTAGACGAGGTCGCCTTGGACCAGTGGCTTTTAAAAAAAAAAAAGACAGCTCCCAAGGCTGAGCACCGACAGTTTACTATCTGTTAATCAGGATATATCAGGGAATGAACTCCTGACCGTTCTTAATAAAATCAAGAAAGGGAAAGCAGCAGGTCTGGACTTGGTCCCCAATGAGATCTATGTTCTATTGGCAGAATAAATCATCCCTATCTGGATTAAATTGTTCAATGAAATATTGAGGAGCATCTCTCCATTACCGGATTCTTTGAACAAGGCTGTTATTACATAAATCTTAGAGCCTGGGAAAGACCCTACACAATGTCAGTCCTATCACCTAATATCATCATTGAGCTTCGACTACAAAATCTTCACTGGATTCTTAACTGCTTGACTAAGTAAAATTGTGGGGCCGATAATTCATGAAGATCAGAAGGACTTTCTCCCGGGGAGGCAGATGAAAGACCTAGTACACACCTTAATTGGCTCAATAAATCTGGCCACGACTCAGTGTCCCACTATCAATAGTTACCCTAGATGCTGCAAAAGCCTTCGATGAGGTTAACTGGCATTATCTGGGAAGAACATTGAAGGCTTTTGGCTTTGATGAGACCTTTACGGAGGTTCTTAAAAAAATCTTTAAAGCTCAAATTGTAGTTAATGGCAACCCTACAGCCCCTCTACAAATAGGGTGTGGCACCAGACAGGGCTGCCTGTTATCTCTTATTCTCTTCGACCTATACATCGAGCCCCTGGCCCAAAGTCCAAGGCAAAATAAGGATACCCCTCCCTTTATCACAGACGGCTTCTCTAGGAAGCTAGCCTTATATGCTGATGACCTGATTATGTTTACGTCTGATGCTAACCAAGCCCTCCCAGAACTATTTACTGAAGTACAGTCATTTGTGAAAATGTCTGGATACGAGGTTAAAAGTGGCAAGACGGAAGTAATGGCCTGGAATCTGGAAGCTCAGGGGGTCAGGGTATCAAAGGAAATACGATATTTAGGAGTAATTATAGCAAAAAATATAAAAGAAATTCCCAAAGTCAACTTAATGAGATACTTTAAGGAAGTTAACATATTGTTGAAGGGATGGCAGAGTCTCCCTCTCACTCAGTACGGGCAGACAAATTTGGTTAAAATGTGTGTACTGCCTAAATGTGCTCATCTGTTTAACAATATACGCTTGGTGTTTGATAAGAGTCTTCTAGTTAAAATCCAGGGAAGAAACTCTGCCTTTTTAGGGGCTGGCAAGGGCATTAGGCTATCCTGGAAAAAGTTAAGATCCAGGCTCTCACACAGTGTTTTGGGTTTACCAGACCTCCAACTATACTTTTGGGCATACCAACTAAAGAGCTGCAGGATGCTTCTCCTCAGACCAGACGACACTTTGGTCGGTCGCATATTCAAGGCTATGTTGGCAGACAATCCAGATGAGGGTTTTATGTATAAATTTGGTGTTCCCAAATTCATTACAAAAAAGTTAGTCTGAAGTTCTTGTATGCTGCTGCTAAACTATAGTTTGGTTGCTGTTCATGTTTAGGCATACCTTACTACAGCGAATGGGCCCCCGTGTGGGACACCCCGGGAACACCTGAGTGCATTTTAGACGCCCAAGCAAAGCCATTGAAATTAGCGGGTGACACACGTTGGGTTACATAGTCAAAGGAAACAGTTGTTTGCAAAACAAAATCCCGTTCCCGAGCAAATAGACACATTTGTATCATCAGGAAGTTAATCCAAGAAGATATCAGTCCAAATCTTGTATGATATTAGTCTTCTTTATTTTCTAATTATGTGCAAAGCCATAAGTTTTTTTACAAGTGGCTCATGACCGCAAGAAGGCGTAGCTGGTGTAGCCGAGATGTAGCCAGCACGTGTTTCGTCTTGGGTATATCGTCCATCGACTTCCTCAGGGCAAGCATGATTTCTAAGGTAATTACGCCAGAGTCCAGGTAGAACCTGTAGGTAGTCCCATTTAGTATGGGTCTTAGTAAAACTTTTATCCCAGGAAATACAGTCAGGTGTATGGGCAAATATCTCTAGATCACTTGTATTCTGGGTAAGAACGTTTATATATATATATATATATAATATATAATATAATCGGATTCCGGAGAGTACTCCCGTCGTAACTGAAAACCGGATTCAAAACTGTTGTTTGCCTTGGGATGCCTGGAGAAACTTGACCAATAGCACGCTATCCAGATTTAAATATTGTCAAATCTCAACGTGGTGTAGAAACCAGCAGTGGCACTTTCCCTCTGACCATTCAATTGAGGAAGACCTATAAGACTCAAACCCAAGGAAAAAGGAAGTATCACTTTGGTACAATCATTTTCTCACTGCATCGGATGGGAAGCTGAACCACCCTCATCTGGTCTGGGAGAATTGCTTGCCTGATGAGGAGCTGAAACATTTATGGCAAGTATCTCTAGACATACTTTACCCACTGATGAAATCCGCTGCACTAATGAGAAACCACTTTTTACACTCCAAAAGATCTATTGGTCCCCATTCAAGTTGTCTAAAATAAGGTGGTGGTGGTGGTGGTGAAGCCAGATGCACAAGATTTGGGTCCCAGGAGGCAGATGAAATCCACATGTTTACCACCTGTCTGCTGCTGAAAGAGTCCTGGGATAATGTGGGAAGACCGTGTCCGATGCTAAATATTTCCCCATACAATTTGGTCTCTACTCTGTACACAATGAGAAACCTTTGTACAATGCAGCTTAGTTGTTGGCTGTGAGTACCTCAGGTTCTTGGAGAAGCTACAAACCGCGTAAATCCCCACAACCAAAAGCTTCTAGCAAGCGTAATGGTACATTGCTTTTGTAAATCGGCCATCATGACAATAAGTTACAGATGACAACATTGTCACAAACGGCTGCTTTGTCCCTACTCATTTTTAATATTTCTTTATTTCAACAGTTTCTTTCTGGAAAACCTTGAGGGATCTACACATATGACTCCTTTCTGAATTCAGAATTTTTACTACTTTTTAGGAATATATAGCTTTCCTGGCTCACCCATGGGTTTCACGTTAGTTTCCACCACAAACTGGAAGTAGGTTGAAAGCACCAAAAATAGGATAGATGGGCTAACTCTTTTAAAAATAAATAGAACTGTGGTTAATTTATATATATATATATATATATATTTATTATTTAGCTCTAAATATTCTTGAAGGCTGGCAAGATGGTGAGCTTAGCACATTAATGTCATTTCTAGGAACAAATTCAGACAGTTTTATCCCAAGCACTTCTTTCCTATTTTTTCCCCCAAAAAACTCAAAATGTTGCTATATTTTCGCTATTTTCTACGTCCACTCTAGAGGAATCCACAAACCTTGATATCTTTAGAGTCCCCAGGATGTTGGAAAAAAAAAGGATGCAATTTTTGCATGTGTATGTTATGTGGAAATATGTTATAAAGTCCTGAGTGAGAACACCTCAAATAGTCAAAAAAAGGACTTGGCAAGTGGGGAGCGAGGAGGAAGGGTTGAATGCCCAGCTGTTAAGGGATTAAGGAATTTGGGCTGCCTTAAAAATAAATGTTTGCTTTTTGGAAAGGTAACCCTAGGATGGTGCCCTGCTGTCCTTTGCAGGCCACCATTCCTGCATTAGTAGCCAATTACATGTGGTCACAAATAAATAAATTGCAATCTGCCTAATTTATAGCCATTCTGAGATCTGCCTGAATGCACAACAGACTCTTGATGACCTACCTCAAGCCTCTATTATAAGCTTCACAGTTATTCGATTGATTGGTCCTTTTTGTCTCAATTGAGGGTTTATGCTGTTGAAGACAGCTCTAATTTTTTACTCCGGGCCTGATTAAGACTTTGCTTGACAGGTTTTCCATCACAAACATGACGGATATCACGTTTGTCTGATTACAAGTGCATTAGGATATAATTAATTTGTTAGGAGGCAGATAGGATATCCCTCACATTTGTTTCAGAGTTCCCATCTGCCAAACTGAAAATTATGGCCATACCACGATTGCACTAAATTTTGACCTGCGACAACTCTAAATGGTAGGCACAGCGTGTATCACTAGAAAAGTTCCATTGGTTCAAGTCATGGAAGGGCTTCCTAAACAAATCCACAATCGTGCTTTCCAAATGACCATTCAATGTAGAGTGGAGTGCACATCACTCATTAGCAGTGATTCCTTTTTTCAGCAGAGCGCCTTGCTCAGCCTTTCCTCTTTTCTTTCTGTCTTCTTTCTTTATCTTGCTTGCTGTAAGAAAGTGGCTCTGTATATACTGTTCCCAAAATAGATACAGTGTGCACAGAGTCCAAAGTCCCCAGAGGTTTGGCAGAGGCTAAAGTTAGATATAACCTTACTCTCTAAAGTGGTAGCTTGGTCAAGCAGTAAGGCAGAATCAGAGGACAGTGTAAAGCATTTGTTGTACACAATCAGTCAGCAAATGGTCTCACACACTCAAGAACTGAACTCTAGGCCAATGGTTTTTGTATATAAATATATAGTGGTTTTATTTTAGAACCAACAATAGGTATCAAAATATACTTTCTCAGAATGAGATGCTTTAGATAAATACTTTTCAATAGGCAATAGACTTTTGAATGCAATAGATACAGTTGTTGAAATAGGCAACAGAATTTCAAACACAATATAACATTGAGTTCAATGGGAATTTCTAGTTAAATGTAATTGATTACTTTTTGGATTACTTTTCTTACCACAGGACTGGATCCTAGATTCAGTTCTGGGACATCGCCTGTAAACAGTTGAGTAAAAACGTTTTGGTTACAGTTGTGATTTTTAAGGAATATTATTGTATTTTAAAAGTTGACAAACTTTTTCACATAGAATCACCAATGTTATCCTATGGCAGGAAATTCACTTAGCAGGTAAGTGGGGTTATTGTTACTTTTCTAACTCAGTGTTGGATCCTGGATCCAGCACTGGGGCATCTCCTGTAAACAGTTGAAAGAATGAGTTTTTGTTATACAGGCGATTTTTAACGAATATTTGTAAGTTTGCAAAATCGACACTTAAAAGAATTTCTGGTGAAAACCAGGCAATGTTATCCTATGGAGGAAAGTAAGTACGGTTGTAATTACTTTTCAGGGTCAGTGCTGGGCACCAAGATCCAGCACTGGGATCTCTCCTGATAACAGGTGAGTAAATTCGTTTTCGTAACTTGGCTGATTTTAGATGAATATTTTAAAGTTTCAAAACTCGACACTTAGAAGAATTTCCAAGTGAAACCAGTCAATGTTATCTTATGGAAGAAAAATGAGTTACCGGCTTTTGGGTAAGTACTCGACTGGCAGAGTTAAGGTTCTGGGCATAGACTCGGGGGTCTCCCAGGGTCAGGTAAGTACAGTTGTTACACCCTCAGCGGCACAGGAGCAGCCGGGTGCAGAGTGAGTTAGGCCCAATGTTATCCTATGGGATGCAGGGGGTCTTTGGTTGGTGGCTGCTGGCTAGCAGGCCACGCGGCTGTGGGAGCTGGGCTCCTGGTCACTTGCTCAGGGCAAATGGGGAAGTAGATTAGAGTAGAGGTTGCACTGCCAGGGGCACTCGGGCAGCTGGGTGCAGGGTGCTTTTGATCCGTCTGGCTCTCACTAGATTTCAATGGAGAAGCTCAAGAACGAACAAAGGCTGCAAGCTCGGGGACGAAGATTCTTCAGGTGCGACCACCACTTCGAGAGGTAATTTGGGTAGTTGGAGGATAGGTAGGCACCCAGGAGTTGGGCACAGGGGGCCTCAGGGCGCCGGGTGCAGGGGTGCCTTTTGGTGTCAGGAAATCTTACCCTCTGCTGATCACGGTTGGAGGAGTCCCTGGTTCTGAGGCTGCAAGCGTCATCAGGAGCGTCGAGGTGGGTCCTTGGGTGCTGGATTCGGGGTCACAGTCGCTGGGGGGACGTCCTTGTGGTCTTTGTTCACTCCGGCACAGGCCAGGCTTGGCAGGTGCAGTGTGTGCAGGGTTCACGGTTCCTGGCTGATGCCAGGGCTTGTTACTTGCTTTGAGCTGTACCACTGCTCGTGGGAGTCCCAGGTAGTTAGAGTCACAAGGCAGTCAGGTCCTCCGGGGTTTTTGAGGTTGCTGAAGACTGGAGATGCCGAGGTTTAGCAGGAGCAGGTTCGAGGGTCGACAGGCCTTTAGGTCTGGGGCCAAATCAGTTGGTGCCTTCCTCTTGTGAGCAACTGCACGGCAGCTCTTCTTGTTCCTTGATGTTCTTTCTTGTTTTGGAATCTGGATCTGAGGAAGGAAGGTTCAGGGTGCCCCTAAATACTAAATTTAGGGGCGTTACAGGTAGGTAAAGGACAGGACCAATGGGTCCCCTCCCTGGGGTGGGTACACCCCCTATCCTGCCACTCTCCTGTGGGAGGGGGGCTGTAGCCTAGTCCTGATTGGGCAGGGCTTCCCATCTTCAAGATGGCGAGAGCCCGGAGATGAGCTTCACCTCGCCGCCTCCACCTGAGGGGTGGGGTGGGCAGAGGCTGGCACACCCCCTTTCCTTCCTTGGGGTTTCCGGCTAGTCTTCCCGCCAGAGTGGGGGTCAGAACCGGTAGGGGCCAGTTGCTGAGTACAGCAAGTGGCCTGGAGAAGCTCACAAAGGCGGCATGCCTTTGAAGCTTCCCCTGCCCATCCTGGAGGAGGAGACATAGCACCTCGCCCAGGATGTGCATTGTTGCAGGCCCAGGAGAGCGGATGTCTCTCTACCCAGGGGTCCAGCAACATGTCTGCTGTGTGGCAGCCTAGGCAGCCCCTCAGACAAGACGTGAATTGTAGGTTAGGTTCAGGGGGCATCTCTAAGATGCCCTCTATCGTGCATTGTACATTAAATCCCACACTGGCATCAGTGCAGGTTTAATGTGCTGAGAAGTTTGATATCAAACTTCTCAGTCTTCAGTGTAGCCATCATGGTGCTGTGGAGTTTGTGTTGACGATCTCCCAGGACCATATATTCTTAAATGGCAGCACTGCACTTGTAGTGCCCAGGAATGGACATGGGTACTGTAGGGGCACAGGGCTCATACACCTGTACCCAAACAACGGGCACAGGGCACCCAGCTAGAGGGGTGGCTGATGTATGCCAGGGCAGTGTGTGTTGGCAGTGTGTGTTGTGGGCATGGCACACAAGGATGTGTGCCATGTTGACTCTGTTTTGTTCTGCACCCAGACACTCAGCCTGCAAGGGCAGTGTGTGTGTGTCAGGGTACAGGGCCTCTAAGGGTGGCACAATAAATTCTGCAGCCCTTAGGGGCCTTCTCTGGTCACAAGGCCCTGGGTACCTAGGGTACCATTTACCAGGGGCTGACATGTGGCCAGAGATGCCAATTGGGTTTAGGCTGTTTGGCAGTTTTTAGGGGAGGAACACAGGCCCTGGGCACCTGATTGGCAGGAGCCCAGGGCACATCAAGGAAAAGTGCGTCCGTTATCAGGCAAAAAGTGGGGGGGGGGGTTACTGCAACAGAAACCCACTTCCTTACACTTGCCTGCTCTTTTATGGCTTTGGTCACCTTTGCAGCAATTGTCTGTCTTTTAAAGTTATAATTTGTGTGCTGCAGTCGGTTTGCTGCAACTGACTTTTGCATCTGCTTCACGTTTGCTTTGGGGCGCAGTCATCCGATTTAAGTCAGGCCGTGCAAGGTAGTTGACGAACCCTCTTGGAGCTTCTGTGAGTTTCTTTGCTAATGGTATGACAGGTGTAGGAAGCTGGCTTTTTATGTAGTGGGCCCCTATAAGGGCATACCATGCAGAACGTCCAGACTGCCCTTATTGGTTTACAGGGACTTAATTTAATAATCCCACATGCTCTTTATGTGATGGTGTGGTCAAACAGTTTAGGCTTATCAGAGAGCAGTGGTAAGCATGTGTTGTACACCAGGTCAATAAATGAGACACACTCAAGAAATCCTAGACCAATATATAAAATTAACAGATTTTTAAATGAATTTAGACACCAAAATCTTCGGAATCGGGTCAGTATTTTCTCAATTATCGATTTTACAAGAAAACAGTAAAAATGCTCTAATAACGGTTTATTGGAGGTATGAGCCTTGAACGTGTTAATGTTATCCTATGGGAGGAAAAACATACACAGCAAACATATACATGCAGTATATGTTTGGAGGTGCCCTTTAGGGCTTAATGTGCTTAGGGGCCAAGGTCCAAAGAAACACCAGCAGTTTGGGTTTACTTGCCCTGGGCTGTCTGGGTGCAGAGGTGCTGGTCGGGATGGTAGCCTTGAGCGCTACACCAGTAAAGATTTTTTATAACACACTTTATTATGTTTCGTCGGCTGGGTATCAACCACATCAGCATTACAGGTATGCATTCGCTAATGATCGTTTAAATAAAAAAGAAACCAATAAAAAAGAAGAGAAAGACACAAGAAAAAGAAAATACATTGTATCCATTATGTACAAGCACGGTATCCGGAGCGTACATATGCAAGTAAAACCTAGTCTCGTCTCACTTTCCATTTAGAAATCTGTATTGCCATACCTAAACCATTCGAATAACCTCCAGGAATAGAAGACACTCTTAATATTTAACATACTAAACCCCACCCCGCTCCTCGGTCTCTAGATCTCCCTAGAGTAACAGTGTATAAAGTCCCTGGTCATACCTACTATCATGCGTCCAGTTACACCAGTAAAGTTAATGGTATTTGAAATAAAGAGGCTGCAAGGGGGTACTTACGGATAAGTCTGGGGGAACCCAAAGGGCGGTACAGGTTGTGAGGAACCCTTGGCTAAAGGGACACAGGCTGGAAATGTGAGCCCGGGCTGTGGGGCTCTGGTGCAGAGGTGTTTGGCTGACTAGCCACCTGTGTTTGAGATTCCCACGGTTCTCGGGTCACCTGCAGAGTGGAGGATAAACAAGACAGCAGGGCCACTCTCATCGCAAGTCTTGTCGGTACTGAATCCCTTCATCATGCATGTCCGTTTCCCTGGCACTAGTGTCCGGGTTGAACACAAGTGCCCAGTACTCAGGTGCAGGTGGCTCCTGGAGGGTCCATCATCTCAAAACCCGGGAGAGATAGGGCTGACCTCCTAGAGATTCAATGACTTCCTTCTGATGTGCTGCTCCCTCAGTGGGCCAGATGGCCAACAACAAGGTGTGCTGGGCAGGTGCGGTTGGTGCCTGTGGATGCAGGGTAATGCCTCCTCCCCAAGGGAGATGCTAGATGGTTGGCAACGTGCTAGACAGTCCTCAAAGTGTTTGGGAGGGTGCATAACTTTTGGACAAGTTGGGTGTTTGCAATTGTCAAGGTACCAGCAGCCAGACTGCGTTTTGTTCCAAGTTTGGGGTAGGTCCTCAGTTCTCACAGTGACAGCTCTTCTTTGTCTTTCTTCTGTTTCCAGGTAGAAAGATCTGTCTCTCTGGTGTGAGGGACCCCTAAATACTCAATATAGGGGTGTTTAGGGGAATGCATTGTAGTAGCCAATGGGCTACCTGCCAGTAGGGTGACTACCCCACCTATATGACAATTTCCTGTGAAAAGTGGGCATAACCGAGATCCAGAATTTTCAATTTACACCAAAACAAGATGCTAAAACCCTTCTCTGGCTGTCTACTTCAGGTAGCCCACCTTAGGAGTGTAACTAGCCTGTTAGTGAAACACACCTCCTGAATAATTTCCCACCTGCTCTGGTGCCAAATGGACCTCAAGGCAGGGGGTGGCATTCCCCAGGTCTGGTGGTTAGCCGTGGTTGCAAATCAAAGGTGGCAGAGTCTTTGAAGCCTCTGGCCTTTATATGCTAAATTCACTAGTCCTCCTGCTGGATGAGGTGTGAACACCTTCTGCTAGGCAGGCATTGTTCCCGGGCTCCGAGAGCGTGGGCCCTCACCTACAGGGGGTCAGAAACTCGTCTGTGGTGGGAGGCTGAATGATACCAGTCAGTCAATAAACAAAGGGCCCAATTACGTGTCTGGTGGACCTCATGGTGGCGGTCCAGCCACAGGTGGTCCAACCGCCCCATTACGACTTGGGAAGTCGAACCACCAAAGGGATTGCCGCTGCCGCTACTGCCAGGGGACCGCTGTTTCTTCCAAACATATTATGAGTATATTCTCCATTAATGTTAGCTGTTACAGGGGCCCTCTGGTGCCTCACCCCATGTGAATGCACTCAGGGGATCACAACATATGCTCCCCTGTGTGCATGCACACCAGTTCCTGCATGGCATGTATTTAACAGTCCATGCCGTGCAGGAACCGTGTGTGGCGTTACAATTGTGGGGCCTTTTTCCATTGAAAGAGATTAACTATGCAAACGTACCTTGAGGGTTTATTTAGCCTCACATTTAAATTGTTAATCAGTCATAGAAATGAACAATGAGATAAATCAACGCTGGGATAAATTCACAAATGTTGTATTTTTACGAGTGAATATGAATAACAATCAACTATCTGCAACACTGTCACTACTAAAATTCATTTACATTTACATTAGTAATGCAACACCCTCTTGCAAACATAGCAGAGTCACAATTTACAGGTATTTGTCCCGCACCACCATAGCATAGTTATGACAGTTATACATGTTAATGTTATGCCAATTCTGACAAACATATACTGGCTACTACAGTGTGTATATTTTTAAGGTAAAACAGGACTATATTAGTGCTATATCTAACCGAATGAACTCGATCTATGCGCTATTCTAACCCATACTAATTATATATCTTAGGTGGGCCAATACACTTTGAGGGACCTTACCATCCGATGTGTGAATAGCGATCCCCAATTAATAAAGACGCTATCTTAATAGAAAGAATAATTCAAAAACATCATTATAAACACTATCATGGAAGGTGAGAGATTCTTGTTTACAATGATAAACCAATAACTGGTTAGATTAAGAAAAACTTAACTTATAAGTTTAAAAATAACTGTCTCTTTCTGTCATTGATAGAACAAATTTAGGACTTGGCAGACCAATGACAGAATACTTCTATACTTGAAAATTGGAAACTATTGACCGAATATATTTATGGTGGCCTGCCTGAATTAAAAGAGGTGAGGTCTTTTCGGGTTATGCCGTATGAGTCTTGGAGGACATAATTGGTTAAATTGGAGAATATGATGCCCCTTCAGGGGTGTGGGATAAGAGTCTGTGTGTAAATCTAATTTGTCTAAGAGTGTTATAGTGTGGGAAAGTTAACGAGAGGATTGACTGTTACATGCGGAGGAATGCAAGAACAAGGAAAACACAGTTTTTGATAATTTAGTCAGATCAGGTTGGGCATTTGCCCGGAAGGGTTCTTGAATAGTGTTGAGAGAATGTCATACTTACATGTTTTAACCTGTTTTGACTATACAACTGACAATGGGTATGTTGTTCGCTTATTGATTGCATGGAGTATACTGATGGTGCTTCTTTTATGTTTTAATATATAGGTACAGATCAACTACTGTGCAAGTTTTTGATGTTTTTTTAATCACTATATGAGAGTCATGAATTTCGTCTTGATAAAGATGGAAACATAATCAAACCATCGAAACGCGTCGACGCCTATTTTTTCTACACCAATCTGTTCACATGGGCGACTAATAACGAGTACTAAGTGTGAAAGTACCAGGTTTTACGTCCCATATACTGCTGCTACGGATGTGTAATATCTTTGATGACAGATTGTTTTTGTCTATATTAGTGACTCTCATTTTTTATGGCTTTTATGTTATTGTGATAAACTTAGGTCGCTCATTTTTATTGTCAGTTTTTATTGTTTGATGGCTAATCATTATTTCTATGTAATCATGTATTTGCTTTCAATATATGTTGAATAATTAATAAATGTATCTTTTTAGCCTGATTTTCAGCAGCTTATAGTCTTGTTTTATGCATTCTTGTTTGCATGTATCACAATCCTCTTGGGTCTTGGATGAATGAAAGAGAGTACTGGATTTGAGTCAAGATACGTGTGTGATAATTTCGACATTTACTCAATTATTTAGTCCAAAGGATACTTCTTTGATTTACTGTATAGTGCCCTATGCCCGGCTTAGAAGGGGCCCCTCTTTTTGAGACAAACAAAACGTAAGAGCCACCAATTAAAACTTTTTGAACATTACATTGGGACTATATATCACTATCCAAATGAGCTTAAAAATAATACTCACAATGCGATTTGAAATGTCTCTGGAATAAATCCAAATTACAATAGATGCCGGTAAGAGTGGCAGTTGTTTCTCTACATATAACGTGGGCAGTCTATGTGATTTTTAAAAAGGGGTGCTAAAGTCTTTGCAAGGTGGGTTGCAATTAAGCATTTGTCTTGTTTTTAGGGAAAGAGCACTGGCACTGGGGCCTGGTTAGCAGGAACCCAGTGCACCACCAATCAACATCAGTACCAGGGAGCAAAAGGTGGCGCAGACCATGTCAAAATGTGACACTTTCCTACAACATGTCAATGTCCTACATAACATTTTTAATGTTTAGGCTTCTTAGTTCCATACCCTCAGATGAGATCCATGTACACAGGACCAGACCAAGAGCGCAATTGGTAGCTTTTTTGTGCTTATAAGAATGTATGTCGATCACTACATGAGCTAGGTCACATGCCTTTTGTAATTATGTTCTCGATGCATTTTCACTTTTTCATGCTAACAATCTCCTGAAATATTTTTCACAAAATGTAGGTGCATGGTGAACAGTTTCTTCCTCTCTTAGCTTTCTTGACTTAAAAGTATGTTCACTTTTATAGATGCCAGTTGGGAGAGCCAATGACTAGTAGTCAAGATGAAGATAACTTTACTCAACTATGTTTATTTTACAACTATTCTTTATTTTTGTCTCCTTTATAGAACCTTTTTACCAACCGATTTTGCTATTTATAGTAATGAAAAAGAGGATATCACGCAGTATTACCACGAACAAATGAAGGTAAGTTTGCAGTGTGCTTTTTAGGGATATTATTGACAGTGGTGTGATGTAAGGTGGTTGCTTGCTTTTGGGTAGCAGTAGGCAAAGTTTGAAAATGTGCTTTAGGATTGTGTGAATTGTTTTTTTAAAAAATAATTAACTTCCAAGCATTAATTTTTCTAATGTCACAGAAGAAAATACTTAGAGGTGCTGTAGTCCATTGCAAAAAGATTATGGTTCTAGTAGCACAAGTTTAAAAAAAACAGATTCGACCTTTAATGGGAATTACCAACTAACTCAACAATTAAATATTTTGTTGGATGACTGCAGTACCCATTTTTTTCGCCCTGGCATTTCACAAGAAACAAACGTGAAAGTGGGTGTGGGATAAGGTAAATCCTATGAAAAATTATTGGAAGCACAGAGTTAATCCCTATTTTTAAGAGTACATAACACAGTATTTCCACTCATCGTAATTACAATCCCCAACAGATTATAAATTCTACGCTCAGTGTTCTACATCAGTAAACTTGGACTACTCATAATGAGAGCGTAAACCTGTCTCTTCAAAATCAGATAGTTATAATGCCAATCTTTTCAGTTCTTCCAAAGTCCTACCTCCTTTGAAATGTGTACTTCAATTGTCTCCACGTTGAATAGTCCTAGATTTACGGGTAATTCTCAACTGTATAAGTGACTACAATCCAGTGATCCTAAACTTGAATCTCAACCTCCAAAAGATCCTGGATTCATGGATAATTGTTAACATTACCCCTGTATGTTGGAATAGTGTTAGGATCAAATGGGCTGGTGTCAACCTAGCTGATTTTCTGAACAATCTGGTGGCAAATAACTTGAACCAAGTGCTAATTGAGCTAGTGCCTGAAATTTAGATTAGGGAGGGTTGGGATGCCCACATAATAATATCAAATTCCATTAATCAATCATTGACATCAAGAGTTAAATCTTGTATGAAGGAAAGGAATGGATGGTTTGATGGGGAATGCACAAAGGCCAGGAATAAGATGATTAAAACCCTAACCCGACATCCCAAGGACATCAAGGCAGTCCGGGCAGCTAGAGCCAACGCATCCAGAACACCTCCGCACGACTCATCCTGGACATCCCCCGACACAGCCACATCTCCGGACACCTGAAAGACCTTCACTGGCTCCCCGTCAGCAAGAGAATCACGTTCCGACTGCTCACCCACGCACACAAAGCCCTCCACGACCTGGGCCCCAGGTACCTCCTTTGAAATGTGTACTTCAATTGTCTCCACGTTGAATAGTCCTAGATTTACGGGTAATTCTCAACTGTATAAGTGACTACAATCCAGTGATCCTAAACTTGAATCTCAACCTCCAAAAGATCCTGGATTCATGGATAATTGTTAACATTACCCCTGTATGTTGGAATAGTGTTAGGATCAAATGGGCTGGTGTCAACCTAGCTGATTTTCTGAACAATCTGGTGGCAAATAACTTGAACCAAGTGCTAATTGAGCTAGTGCCTGAAATTTAGATTAGGGAGGGTTGGGATGCCCACATAATAATATCAAATTCCATTAATCAATCATTGACATCAAGAGTTAAATCTTGTATGAAGGAAAGGAATGGATGGTTTGATGGGGAATGCACAAAGGCCAGGAATAAGATGATTAAAACCCTAACCCGACATCCCAAGGACATCAAGGCAGTCCGGGCAGCTAGAGCCAACGCATCCAGAACACCTCCGCACGACTCATCCTGGACATCCCCCGACACAGCCACATCTCCGGACACCTGAAAGACCTTCACTGGCTCCCCGTCAGCAAGAGAATCACGTTCCGACTGCTCACCCACGCACACAAAGCCCTCCACGACCTGGGCCCCAGGTACCTCAACAACCGCCTGACCTTCTACACTCCCACCCGCCAGCTACGATCGTCCAGCCACGCCCTCGCCGCCGTTCCAGGCATTCGAAGAGCCACCATGGGAGGAAGATCCTTCTCCTACCTGGCAGCCAAGACTTGGAACTCCCTCGCCATCCACCTCCGTCTTACCCAAGACCACCTCTCCTTCAGGAAGCATCTCAAGACCTGGCTGTTCGAGCAGTAGCGAACCCCCCTTCCCCTAGCGCCTTGAGACCCTCCGGGTGAGTAGCGCGCTTTACAAATATCTTGATTGATTGATTGAGAGCAAACTGCAATAATGCCATGAAGTCCAGGAAAGAATTCCTGCAAGGGGAGGCCTGGGCAAACCTTGTTCAGTCTACCAAAACCAAAGATAGTGTCCTTTTTGGAAAACAGTTAATGCCCCCCTGTTTACCAAGGGAACAGGCCCCGATCTGGAATCTGCAATTACCGCTGACCATTTTGGCTCAATATTCTCTAGGCCTGACCAAGATGAGTGCGACCTCTATATTTAGGCATACACACAACCCACCTATATAACATTTACTTTGGATGAGGTGGTGAGGGGCATTAACTATAGCCCAATTTATGGGCCCCTTTTCTAACCAAGGTTCTTAATGCAGCAAGAGCCAGTTATGTACCCCCTACTTGTTCACCCTCCCTAATTATACCCACTTTTAAGAGGGGCTCCAGACATTACCCAAAATATTACCAGCCCATTTCACTGCTAGACTCTTCCGCTAAATTGTTAGGGAGAGTCTTGCTAGAGAGAGTGGAATTATGGGTTGACGAGAACGCATTCTCTCTAGTACCCAGTATTGATTTATCACAAAGCCTTTAATGTTTCAGTTGCTAACTTATCCTGTCACTTGAAGGGTTCCCCAGCTGTCGTCATTCATCCAGTGTTCAAGCTGCTTTCGAAAGGGAGCTATTTGATGCTGAATGATCAAGCTTTATTCAGCACATATTTTTTGAGCCATAAAAGGACAAAATAGTACAATAAATTATTACAGCATTGATAAAAACTAAGCTTCCTAAAAACAAAATTCACACACTGCCAAGTCAGTTAAAATAAAACATGAATAAAATAGAATAATATATAGACGTCATGCATAAATACACAAACTAAATAATAAACATATGGTTAAATTAAAATTTTACGGACACTGTTTACATTTAACCGTAATGGGATCAACAATGAAGCAAAACATGGAATAAAAATGTACACATTTACCCATGTTAAGTTTTCAGATTTCCTGAATCATCTAAGGAAGCTCTAATGCAGATAACTCTAGAAAGAAACAGGACAGCCCTATAGCATACTCTTACGTCCTCTATTTCATGCAAGAATGCAAAAGCCACCTATTATAAATAATTCTCTCTTGTAAAAATAATGGTTTAAGAAGGGATCTCCTGGGATCAGATAAAATTTACAGAAAAGTGCTACATGCTGAGTAGACGGTTCCAATCGGTTATCGCATGGACATTTTCTGATAATTTTGCTCCAGCTCTTGTTTATTGGGAATGCAATTAAATGATCACAACTGAGACGGTGAAAACAAGTTAAAATATACCTATGCTGTACATTGTGGACTATCGTAAGGCACCATTTACATCCTGAATGCTCATTCCATACTCTGTACCGACCCACTGTAGCCTTAGGAAGGTCTACTTGTTCCCTCTTCCCATGGCAGGCTTCCAGCACATGCTCTCTAATTTCTTTTTTGGAATACCTTAAGATATCCTCTGGAAGAGACCACAAATCCCTAACCGCCTAGTCCAAGCATTACAGAGCCTGTTTTATATTTCGTAATCACAGGTTCAATTCATCATATTTAGGCCCATGCAGTCCTTAAGAATTAAATTAGTAAACAGTCTCTCCTGTTTGCACCAAAAAGATCACCACGATACTAGGAGTTTGGTTTCAAGGACATTCCAGACGATATTAACACCTAATCCCCAATGCACAATAGATGCCAGAGTACAGCGGGGTACTGGCAGCAATCTCCTTAAAAATACTTTTTCTGTTGTTTGTAGGACACCCTTCTCCCCTATAGCCCAGATCCCTGCGCCATAAACTGCAGTTGAGATTGTTTTAGTGTTATAAAGTGTAAGCATCTGGGCAATAGATGTATTGTCTAGCTTAAAGGCAAACCTCATCAGCCCTTCATTAATCCTGATCATGTTGGAAACGCAGATCTCTCTTTGGTGCAGCAAGTCCCGCTTAGATGAAAACTAGATCCACAAGTAGCTAAAAGTGTTTGTATTCTGTAATATACTCCTTTAATAGAAAAAGGTGCTTTTTTTCCCTCCTTCTCGACCACAAGACATTGTATAGGTTTTAGCAATGTTAATTTTCATACTCTTCTTTTTCTATAAAATCTGTAAAAGAATTTATTAAAAGTTGTAGGCATTTTGGGGTATGTGCTAAAACAGCCACATTGTCAGCATACAGAAGTATCAGAACCTACCACCTAACAACCATGGGGGTATCTGCGCCCACCACTTGCAGCGTTTCTTTCACATCGTTGATGTATAAAGAAAAAAGGAAGGGCCTCAAAACACACCTCTCTCAAACCCCTCTCCCTATGCCAAAAGATTCAGTAAGTTCACCCTGTGTTCCAGTGTATTATAGCCATGGATTAACCCTTCTGTGGAAGGTGACTCAGCCACGGTGAAAGGTAACTGGTCCAATTTTTCAATGTGCAGCATTGTATGTTTTGCATCTCTTCGTGCCATTGAGATCTGTCTGTCCGTTAGATTGTATGCGGAAAGCAGAGTTGTACTGTTGATGTAACACCAAGGCACGTGGCCAGAATGCAATGATTGTAGCGTCCAGCTTAATAATGGAATGGATCGTAATTGCAATTATCCATGTTGAAGAATATAGAAATCCTCTTGCATTATATCTATAGTAGAAAACACAATGTTACCCAGTGAATACATTCTAGATGCTAGCATGGTCATGCCATTGTTGACCACTGCCTAAGTCTTTTCTGGGTTGACTCTGTAAATCTCACGCAATCTCTCAGCAGCCTCCTGCTGAGAAATATTCCATACCTCGCTGTAAAAAGCGTACAAGTAGCGCTTTTGACATGGTTTCTGGGGAGCTAACAAAAAATCCGTAAGCTCCATGTCCTCTGAGAGTAAAGGCAAGTTTGTTTCACTTGGGACAGTGTTAAGGTTTTTAGCCACTCTAGGCATAACTTCCCAACACTGTAAGATGTCACCACCCAGTGTGTTCTAATTGTACATAGCGTTGGTCAGGCCTTTGGATACTAAACCCTTTAGTGATACCCTTGAATCTTGACTGACACCTATTTGTGTTGATAAGCCAACCAACCATCCCTTCCAATTGGGGATTGGGGTCCGATAAATTGTACAAACTATTGTGTAGCATGGCATCTAACAAGCATCCTGGGACAGGTTTTGGGTTCATAACCCTCATCAGCCAGGCTATCTTGAATCCAGTGGCAAAGTGAGCAAGGGACCCACGTCTGGGCATACCCTGCCAACTTAGGGCGAACAAAGCGATACCAAAGATCAGTTGACTGGGTGTGAGTGTTTGATTTGCTCAAACGCTCCATTCATCATCCCCTTTGGTATCGCTTTGTGTTCGTCCTAAGTTGGCAGGGTATGCCCAGACGTGGGTCCCTTGCTCACTTTGCCACTGGATTCAAGATAGCCTGGCTGATGAGGGTTATGAACCCAAAACCGGTGCCAGGATGCTTGTTTCCGGTCCAGGGAAGACATGGCTTGGCAGTTCGGGCTGGACTGTTCCCGTGAGGCACAGGGTCAGACTGATTTTCATATGGCCATGTCTGAACTGGGGTGGTGGAGTGAGCTGAAGAATGATGGTGGATTAAACCTGATCAGTTGACTGGGGGTGAGTGTTTGATTTGCTCAAACGCTCCGTCCATCATCCCCTTTGGTATCGCTTTGAACGAGTGGTTGCAGCAATGGCAGCAGCTCGCACTGTCGCCTTGACGGCTTCTTCAGCCAGTGAATTCCCTTCAATGTGCACACCAACACGCTGGTGACTCAATGTGTGAATTACTTTAGCCTGTGGCGAGCCTTTTTTCAGCTCTGCCACTTGTTCTGATAGAAACTTGTGCTTATTGTTCAACCATTGGAATCGCGAAACCCATTCTGGCCCCAATAGTTAAGATAATCATTATATGACTTGACACCATAAAACGAATAGCACACAATGAGTGTGGGGAATTCTTGATCCATATTTTTGAGTGCCAGTATCAGGGCTTTTAGTTCTGCAAGCTGTAACCGTGCAATCTCCTAGAGACTGCATCTGTGTATTGCTAGGACGGAACTTGCCGTCCCACATGCATCCTTTCACAAAAGCACATGCTGCGCTGTATTTGTTTACTTCCTTCAGCAGGCTGGTCAGATCCGTCAGTGTAAATGATGTATTCATACTGATCTAGAGGCATCATTTCATTCGGAAGAGGATATTCTTGTTCGTACTGCAGGAATGCTTGTATTTTTAATATAAAATCAAATTTGTAGTCGACAATTGTTGTAGTGAGAGAATTAGCCCATTCTATCAATTGTGGATGCAGTGCTTTTGCATTTGGAACGCTTGCTTTGGTAACAGCCTCTAAGGTTGGTACTGGAGTCACGCCGATTATTCTTTTTCCCTGAGCCAGTGCTCTTTCTCTCACTACAGCAGTTTCTACTGCGGTCAGTATCTTTTCTGTGGATGCGCAACACATTTCAGCATTTATGTACAAATGGGATTTGTAAGCATTGGGTACAGTTTTTTGCCTTCATTGAAGGTGTGGTAAGTGTACCCTGATTGACCCGCGACTACACAGATCACCAAATTTGTGGTATCTATGCATGTGTGGAAGTGTTTGGAACATGCCAGCTTGTACGGAACAGAGTATTTCTGTGTGTTCTTGAGTACAATGTTGAACTGAAAAATCAGGTCTGATTAGGTCGTCGAAAGGTTTTACCTTTTCTGCGTAATCCAAAATGTATGTTCTGCCAAAATTTAGGAATCCTAAAATGGATTGTAAACCTAGTCTTTAGAGGTTGGAGCTGAGCACATTTTTCTACAAAATTAGCTGCCAAGCTTTTCCCTTCACTTGATAGCTCATATCCCAAAAATAGGATATTGAGGTGGGTTCACTCCTGCGAGTATGAATGTTTTAGTGATTCTGGACGAGATTGGAGAAAGCCGGTAAAATTATATCTTCCCCCTTTGGGCACTCCATGACGAACTCAGACGGCCGATCTTTTTCAACCTAAAGGATATCGTATCCATATGTCAGGTTCTCCCAAAAGAGACCTTTCACTTTTCTGGGTATATCGGCGTCTATTTGGAGCGTTACTTCATGTAATTGATGTGGGACACTTACCCTAGTGTCCAGTGTCTCCACTGTGATATGTTCATTCAACGCTGCTGTCACCAGAAATTCCATCAGGTTCTGGCGAGCTATTCATACTTTTGCTGCCCTGTCCAGCATTGTCAGTGCCCATTCCCCGTTCTAAAGTAGAGTCCTCAGTAGCCTGGACATTTCTTTTTTTAAGGCTAGCTACCTTCTTCTTTGAAATTGATGTTTAGTTTTGGGTTTATCTTCTTGTTTGATAATGTAGCCTGAAGTGCGATGTGTGTCTCTTGGCTTGGCTCCTCTTCTCATCTGTGTTCTGACCGCCCTTACCTCTCCAAGTGCTTTGATAAACACTGAAAGGAACGGGAGTAACGTGTATCAGTATCCAGGTACCTGTCAGTTCTTTAAATATTATCACAGTTTCTAAGGTTATATTTACTATCAGAGGGAGGGTTCCTGTTGAGGAGACCCACCCCTACATTGTGATGGATTCTTCTTATTATTTTTTGTTTGTTTGTTATATCATTTCTTTTTAGAAGAATTGGGTGCTTGCTTCGAGTTATCCTTTTCACTATTACTTACTACTAGTGGTTTCACAGGTCTAGCTCCCAAATTATCTCTACCAAGCGAAGCATAGGTTTACTACGATAATCTGAGGTAGTTCTTACTCCTGTTGTGTAGGAGTAACTTCCCACATGTGTTGGCGTACAGCCACCGCTGCTGCCTCCCCTTTTATGTTCGCTAAAATAATTGGTGATACCTGGGCAAATTTGCCTATCCATATTATCCCTAAGTCAAGGACAGGTTCTGCCCCGTACTCATTCTGTATTTGTTTCAATAGGTCTGGTATGACTGCTATTGAGGGGGTACAATGAGTTCTGGTATAAACGGTAGCGAAAACTGTATTCCAAGTGGTGTAATACTCTATCGGGGAGTTATCCCCATTGGTGAGCAAATTGTTAGTATTTTCTGTTTTCCTGCAGGACTGTGTAGGGGAAACATTGCCTCAAGCTGTGGTATTTTCTGTGCTATCCAGAGCGGTATCTGCTCACGCCTAGTGGGCATCCCTCCCATAATCGCATTCAGTGTTTGTGGATTAATTTTTATCGCAGTCCCTTGCTGTTGTCCAGCTTGAGTGACCCATGAAGGTTGAATTGTAAGTGTTCGAATTATGCACTGTGTAAGATTTCTGTACATTTTTACTATCTCTTTGTAAAGTGTACGTAATTCTGCTGCTGGCGATGCATCTATCTCTGGATGCTGTATGTAAGCAGCTAGGTGTCTCCTTCTCTGTTGAGCGGACCAAATCTCACATTGGTTGTGGTGTGGGGGTGGGCAACTTTAAACCAATTAATATGTTTGTGGTAAGTTAACGGGACCTCTATGTCCTTGTATGGCGATTATCCTTCAGGTGTCTCATCTGGAATGTAAGTATGAAACAAATGTGTGCATGCATCTGCAAGTGGGAATTGAATCCAAGAATAGAATACCTTTGCCCCGAATGCCTTGTGTGCCTCAGTCACAAAGGTAACCATCCCACCTATTGATGGGAGGCATTAATCTACCAATTTCATAGTAAGAGCATGTCTGCAACTTTCTGAAATGTTAAGAGCACCTTTCTGCTCAGCTTCCTCTGTACTAGCACCACTCTTACCAGGTTCTCCGTTGTTCGAGATTATGGGAGGAAGTATTAAGAAAAAGAGAGAATGTTTTGCATAATGTGGAGATCAGTAATCCTTTGAGCATGAACAAACCTACAGCCAATACATAGGATATGCCTACTCAGCTGCGGCGGATCTTTCCTTCCGACTCCAGACGTCTCTGGTCAAATGTGAGTAGGGGTCTATGAGAAAGCACGACTGAACTACTCAGATTTGACCATTAAATAAAGACCAAACCAACTTTAGCAGCACCATGTTATAAGGTCCTAAAAATACATAGGATTTGCACGTTTAGACAACATAAACTAAGGGATTGGTGTCCAGACTGATTCCAGACACCCTCAAAGGATATGTTAGCCTTTAGACCAGCTACCTCACAGTGCCACCCTAAACCCCCTAACTTTAACAAGGAGTGTATAGTTTCTAGCAACTTTCGAACATGACAACCCTTGATCCTTCAAGGATTGTGGGAATAGTACAGTACTTTTCGCCCAGTAAATTGTGCTTACTTAGTCTCTGGGGACATTTTCAATAAGCATTTATTGAACCAGCGTCATTCTAGTATAAAACATGTTTTCTGTGACAGCCATTAAACAGAAACAGATATATAAGATTACAAGCACCAACAGAGTAAATAAAAAGTAGAATTCTACCATAGTGCTAAAACAGTGAATATATGCACACAAATAGATACATGATGGTAATCAAGTGTACTCCTATGATGCAAATCCTAACTAAGTGTACCTAGCATGTATGTTGGTGTAGAGCCAAGAATCCTGATGGGAGAGAACGAAGGACCCCATCTTGGTCTCGAGTTGGACACCCCGCAAGGGATGTCAGACCACTGCGTGTTGTAGCTTCTGCAGGCCGGGACCCCAGCGTCTAGTGTCAGCGTTGAAGCTTCTCCTCTACCGATCTAGTCTCAGTATGGTTCTTTTATACCATAAAGATAGCCTTTGGGTCCCTTACACAGTCAATATGTTGTCAGTATGATTATGCAAATGAGCCTAGAACAATACCTGCGATTATGCACAGCAGTTTATTCGCCCTACGATGAAGATGACCATGACTTTTAAACAAAGTATGTACATGCTGTTATGTACGTCATGTGCAGGGACTTTTCTAAGAATCCTCATGTAGGATAAATGAGACTAGTTTCCAGGAAACTGATCGACATTTATTCAGCACATAACTGAGTAAAAAGTCGGTGCTGAAACCGTTGGGCAGAGCAAGGTAGACCAAATGTAGGTAAAAGGGCATGTAGCTACCTAGGGCTAGATTGGGGTACATAACAAATCAATGTCACACTAACCATATCACCAAAAGTATGCACAAAATCAAACCAGTGAATTTCCAAATGATCCATAGTACTTTTATACATAGTAATGAAAACATAGCAATTTAAGAACTAAAATTCCTGCCTTTGGCACTCACCAATAAGACCCCAAAGTAAAAGAATAGACAAAGTGAAAGAATTCGAAGGTAAACATATCCAAAGAAATTAGACCATTGTTTGCTACCACTGGTTACAAAAGTGAGCTATTATCCTATAGGCTCATCTAAAATCCAATCTGTTGATCATTGAATGTTCTCACAGAACTAATCCTGTTGGTGATTGTCTACTTTTGTCCTTATAATTTGCAGTTCAAGACGTTTCACTTTTCCTTCTTGCCTGTTAAAAATGCAAAATCAAGCAACCTCTCCGTGTTTGATAACTGTGTGGTATCTTCATTTCTAGACTCCATGAAAGCTTTGACTTCTGGCAGTAGCAGAGAAATCTACGCAGTATTTTTCTCCTGCTAAGCCATCGGATCCGAGTATGCAGTAAAAGGTCACCATACTCTGCTGATATTTCTTCCAGGAATAATTTGAAGCTTTGTTGCTGCTTGGTATTAGCACAGATTGAATTAAGAATTTTAACAATAGGAGTCCTCTCGTGATCAAACCCCTGGCTAATGAAGAGGCTATGCGCGTTCTAGTCATGTGATGCGCGCTTTGCTGACTCCACCCCTTCTAATGCGGTACTCTGTGCTCGGCGTTTGCCCGCCAGCCAAACCGGGGAATAATTTGCCTTACGCCTAGGCACCGTGAGCGGGGAGCAGCACGTGGAAAGAGGGTAACTCAATGATTTTCTCTCTTTTTCCCGCCCCAGCTCCCTCAAATGAAAGTGCTGCCTGACTCTTCTGCACTCTAAAGTCCTTGGGTAAATTCCTGATAATTACCTGGAAAACTGGACTAGTGATCTCAGGAGGGCTCAAGCTGAGGATATTCTGCCTGTGTTTACTTTTTCTGCTTGGGGCAAACAGCTGCTGTCCCTTGGGGAGCCGGGAGACGCCGTTGGAGTACTTGGGTAAGATAAAGTACGTGCTACTGCTGTTTCCTACATGGGACACTAGCCTCATGCATTAGTATGCTTGTTTGTAAGCCCTTTTGAATATGCCAAGAATTTTATTTTATACAGGGGTGGCAGCACAGAGCAGTTTGGACCTACATGTGAAGGAGAAACTCCGATCTCTTTCAGGGAAAAAATGCACCCTCTTTGTATCGTCAGAAATGCGAACTCCCTCTAATAAGGGTGCAAACAGAACAGAAATGGAAATGGCTTTGACATCACATAGCCCTTCTTGAGTCCATGAACTTTCGATTTCCTTATTAACCAATAATGCTCAGCAGCAGCGTATCGGAGACATTGAGGGGGTGCTTTGCAGGGCAACGTATATCCCTTAGTCCAGGGCCAGCAAAATCAATCGGGAGGCCCTCCTTTAAGGAGGAGGTCTGGGAGGCAGGATCTTGGCAGTAACCTAAGGGAGCGAACAAAAAAGGGACTGATATCTGTCTGGCGTAGAGGGGTTTACAGGAGAACAAGATGTTGCTGATTATTCAGGGGAAATGACATAATCGACTGCTCTTTCCCCCTTGACGCAATCTTCTGTTGGAGGTGAAAAAATATTTCCAGCTTTTAGTAAAGGGGCCAAGTCCTCTATAGCCTCTTTACACCTCCAATATGGAAAATACTCCAGCAACAAAAGAAGGCAATATCTCGTTGAATGAAGAGACACAGATCATCCAGTAAAATCAGTTAGATTGCCCCCCAACCTCCCAATTAAGTGTAGGAGCCACCTTGGGGGTGGAAACTGCTGGGATAACTGAACATTCTCTAAAACATGGCTAATGAAGAGGCTATGCGCGTTCTAGTCATGTGATGCGCGCTTTGCTGACTCCACCCCTTCTAATGCGGTACTCTGTGCTCGGCGTTTGCCCGCCAGCCAAACCGGGGAATAATTTGCCTTACGCCTAGGCACCGTGAGCGGGGAGCAGCACGTGGAAAGAGGGTTACTCAATGATTTTCTCTCTTTTTCCCGCCCCAGCTCCCTCAAATGAAAGTGCTGCCTGACTCTTCTGCACTCTAAAGTCCTTGGGTAAATTCCTGATAATTACCTGGAAAACTGGACTAGTGATCTCAGGAGGGCTCAAGCTGAGGATATTCTGCCTGTGTTTACTTTTTCTGCTTGGGGCAAACAGCTGCTGTCCCTTGGGGAGCCGGGAGACGCCGTTGGAGTACTTGGGTAAGATAAAGTACGTGCTACTGCTGTTTCCTACATGGGACACTAGCCTCATGCATTAGTATGCTTGTTTGTAAGCCCTTTTGAATATGCCAAGAATTTTATTTTATACAGGGGTGGCAGCACAGAGCAGTTTGGACCTACATGTGAAGGAGAAACTCCGATCTCTTTCAGGGAAAAAATGCACCCTCTTTGTATCGTCAGAAATGCGAACTCCCTCTAATAAGGGTGCAAACAGAACAGAAATGGAAATGGCTTTGACATCACATAGCCCTTCTTGAGTCCATGAACTTTCGATTTCCTTATTAACCAATAATGCTCAGCAGCAGCGTATCGGAGACATTGAGGGGGTGCTTTGCAGGGCAACGTATATCCCTTAGTCCAGGGCCAGCAAAATCAATCGGGAGGCCCTCCTTTAAGGAGGAGGTCTGGGAGGCAGGATCTTGGCAGTAACCTAAGGGAGCGAACAAAAAAGGGACTGATATCTGTCTGGCGTAGAGGGGTTTACAGGAGAACAAGATGTTGCTGATTATTCAGGGGAAATGACATAATCGACTGCTCTTTCCCCCTTGACGCAATCTTTTGTTGGAGGTGAAAAAATATTTCCAGCTTTTAGTAAAGGGGCCAAGTCCTCTATAGCCTCTTTACACCTCCAATATGGAAAATACTCCAGCAACAAAAGAAGGCAATATCTCGTTGAATGAAGAGACACAGATCATCCAGTAAAATCAGTTAGATTGCCCCCCAACCTCCCAATTAAGTGTAGGAGCCACCTTGGGGGTGGAAACTGCTGGGATAACTGAACATTCTCTAAAACATCTCTCTCCCCTAGTGCAGCTGGTCACTGACGATACAGAAGGTTATCTAGCTGAAGCTAAGATTGAATCATTATTGTTAAAGAATCTGGCAGAGGTGCAGGAAGTAAAGGCTTCTCAATGATGGTTGGCACATACTTTTGAGGTTCGGAAAACTGAGATGGAGAAAAAACAAATTGAGTTCTAATTAGAAAGAGTGGCTTCTACAATTTCAGATCTCGAAGATACCCAAAATGCTCTTTCTAAAACAAACTCTACTTCACAAAAAGAACTTTCCTCTAAGAAGCAACAACTTGAGGGTCAAGAGAACTGTTCAAGGAGATGTAATCTTAGGTTTGGTGGGATGCCAGAAAGGGAGGAGGGAAATGCTTAATCAGCAATAATTTATGGATGACTTGATTCATATTCCCTTTCTCCCAGAACATATGAAGGACTTGATGATAACACAAGCTCATCGTGTCCCATTTCAGCAATATCCTGATGTATCAAGACCCCATACTATGCTTGCTATTCTTGAGGATTACAGGGCGTGAGACAAAGTGTTGAACTGTGCCATGAAACTGAGAGGTATTGCACTTAGAGAGGGACAGGTTATCCATGTCTTTCCCAATATTTCATGCAAGGCCTTAAAACAATGGAAGGAGTTTTTAAAAAGGATATCCTTATTCCAAGCAGTTGGTGGTCAAGAAGAAACGTTTACAACCAGCCAGACTGAAAACTTTAGTTAAAGGAGTGTTTAATGATGATCAGGCAGCCCAAAACCACTTGCATACAATACATCCTATGAAGAAATTATGTTCTAGTCTTATTGACTTCTGTCTTTTTACTTATCTTTTGTCTCTAGGCTTAAGGTATGAAAGATTTCATGGGAGGTGGGGGCGGACTATCAGGGCCTTGAGTATGGTGCAAACATGTGCACTGGTTGGAAGGAGGTGAGTTTGTGACAGAGTACCAGGGTCATGATAAGGGGCAGGTGGTTGTCTGGGAGGGGGATGGGCTTCGAGGGAGAATGGTGGCTGGAATATTTGATGGGCACAGTGGTGTGGGTGAAGGGGTGTGGAGCGGCCTGAGAAACTTAAAAGGGGATTGGGTAAAGTTTGTTTATTGGTATAAAAGGGTCTCCTGCAGAAATGTTTTAAATTGAGTGGGAAGTAAGAATTGGCAGTATGGCAAGGATCTGGTGATGCAATGGAGCTTTCAACTTTAGATGTTGTTTGCCTAGCAAGATTGTAGGGGGATTTGTAGGATACTCTCTGATAATGTAAATGAGTTAAATAATCCACGTAAGCGTCAAGTTGTTTTAGATTGGCTGATGTAGTAAAGGGCTTCCTTGGTGTTATTGCAAGAGACACATAATAAGAAAAGTGAAATGCCTTCAATGAATTGGTCTACTTTTCAACTACTTTGCTACTCCTCTGCGTTACATCGTGGGGGTAAAGTGTTGGTCAATAAGAGTTTTAAGGTTCAGTTAGATCGGGTGATGGCAGACGGGTCAGGAAGCTGGTTGGTGGCCCAAATCTGCATTAATGATAAGCTGTACTTTTTTACCTCTTTTTATGGGGCGACTTCAGATGAACCTCAGCCATTGTATGAATTGTCTCTTCAGTTGTCTATCGGTGGTAGAAGTATAATAGGGGGTGATCAGAGGTAGATATCAGCAGAAGATCCATACCTTAGTGCAAACCCACAATGGAAAAGGCAGTTCAATCGATCACAGAGGCGTATGGGTTGGCCCATCCCTCGTGAGTTCTTTATCCACAAATAAGAGGCTATACCAACTTTTCCCCCTCAACACTGCTCTGCTTCAAGGATTCTTTCTTTTCTCTGAAGATTTGTTGGTGTCCGCCCCGTCAATTATATCTAACTCTTTATCCGAACACGCAGCTATAAGTATAGACTTGGGTCTCTGTAATAAGACTTATTTGGCTAAGAAACATGTCTTTAATAGAGAATAATTTGTGGATCAGTCCTTTCTCCTGCTAATGAGGGCTCGGGCATCTTTGTTTTTTGAGGAAAATCGACTGACATCCTTATTAGATAATATCTGGGAAGCGTGTAAAGCCAGTATGAGGGGGGGGGGGGAGATTACAGCTTTCAAATCTTCACTAATCAGCTAGCAAGAGCGCAACTTAAGGATTTGTCTTTAGATTTTCAATTAATAGTGGTTGAACTCTTCCAGGCTCCCAGTGTAATAAAGTTTAAAAGGAGAGGACATGCGAAGAATTATCTGCAGCACTGTGTTAGTGCTAGATCCTACGGGCAACAATTGCAAGAGTAATGAGAAGTAAGTGGAAAATTACTAGCTTGGCGGGTTAGAGCCCGACCAGTTAAAAATGCAATAGATAAAATTCGGGACTCACTAATGGGTGCCTTGCTGAGAGAAGCTATGTTAATTAGGAGGTTATTTTGTCATCAGTTGGTAGGTATATATGCAGCTGGCCACCCATCTGATTGCACAGATGTGCTTGGTTTCTTGGATGGTATCGTACTACCAAAGCTGTTGAGTGATGTGGCTTTAAAACTTGTGCGTCCAGTATCACCATCAGAAATAAAGGCTGCTGTTAGATTCTTGTCAAGAGGGAAGGTACCAGGAGAAGATGGGTTCCAGGCCTTGATCTCAGAGTTGAAAGTCCTTTTGACTTCCTTATTTAATAACACCTTGACGAATGGGTCTGTTCCAACCTCATATCGAAAAAGCCTACTTGTATTTTTTCTCAAAAAGGATAAAGCTCTAGAGGACGTAAACAATTTCCGACCAAATTATGCTTCTAAACTCCAGCTATAAAGTTCTGATGAAAATTTCAGCATCCAGGATGGATGAAGTTATGCCTTTTTTAATTGGAGACAATCAATCCGGGTTTATTCCTGGTGATCAACTTTATTACAATACGCATTATCTGACCGAAGCAATTGAGTACTTCAATCTTACTAAAACTCCTGCAGTGGTTATATTTATTGAAGCACAGAAGGCTTTTGACCTAGTGAACTGAGATTGCTTGTTTTCAATAATGGAAGTGATGGGGTTCCATTCCCAGCTCACTATGTCAATAGTGTCATTGTATCAGTAACCTTTAGGTAAGGCTTTTGGGACCTTTCCAGATACATAGGGCAGGGTTTCCTCCTGTCCCCAACTTTTTTTGCAGTTTTTATTGAGCCTCTTTCATGTCGTATTCATCAAAGTGAGGGAGTTGAGGCTGCGGCTGCTGGGATTTGAAAACGTGAGCTATATGCGGATGACCTAGTATATCTTGCACCTGAGAGAATTGTTTGCCCTTTTTCCCAATTTTCAGGTCTTTCAGGATACAGAGTCAATATCTCTGAGACCGAGATTTTGGTTTTTAACACAAATGTTTCCACTTTGCCTTAGGATCTTCAGAAGATTCATCAGCAAAAATCTGTTAGGTATCTGGGTATAAGGGTCTTTGAAAATTGTGAGGATCTGCACAAGTTAAATTACTCCGCCCAGTTTAGTAAGGCTCAGGTTTTGTTGGAATGGTGGGGGAAGATGCCAATCTCGATCATTGGCAGTGTGTCACTAGTTAAAATGCATATTTTACCTATGTTTGGGGAGGTTTTTCTTGTCAAGTGATCAAGGTGGGTTAGCCTTACCAGACTTTAAGGTGCATTATTTAGCATCCCATTTGATGAATTGTGCTAGGCATACTGTTCTCAGTAACATGCAAAACCTTTGGTAACTCTTTTCAACGTCATTGTGTTAAGACCTCAATATTAGCTCAAAAGAATCACAAAAAGGTTAGATATTGCACACTCGTACCTTGTAGAATTAAGTAGAAGAAACTGTTCCGGTGGTTACAAATCCCTAATAGTCATGCTGTGAGCTCTGTTGAGTGATTTTGTCCAGGGGATTTGAGGGGTAGTTTAATATTGGAGAAATTTAGTTTGTGGAAAAATGGAGATTGAATGGTGACTGGGGTTCTTGTTTTATGGGAAAGTGTTCAGTTCCTTTTTCCGAGATTTTGGAGAAGGAGTAAGGTGGTATATAACCAGATTACGTCTATTTAAAAAACAGTTCATACAAAATAGGCGCAGTGTGTAAAATTGTTGGACTTAAAGGGTAGCCAACTTCCAGACCCAATTAAGAAGTATACTAGCCAAATGGACACAAGAGAATGGGACAAACGTAACTAAGTCCCAGTGGTTGGAAGCTTCGGCTCTTAACTCCAGAGTCCTACGTGGCCCTAATTTTTGTAAAATTCTACCTTATTCACAATGGATGGGATAATATATTCCAGCTTTGTTACATAAGTTATGAACCCCAATGTACCCAAATTTAGGCCTAGGTAGTTACACAACCTTTTACCTACATCTGTCCTACCATTGTTCTACATAATAACGCTCCTGACGCTGGCCTTTTACCCAGTGAGGGCTACATGACTGTGTGCTTTTCTCCGAAAACTAGCCTAATGTATTATGCATGAGGATTTTCAGTATCACAGCAGGATTACCATCTTCTGCATAATAACTCTGTATATGGGTCACCTCTATCGTCATCCTTGCCTGACCTGCCCAAAGTACACTTCTAGGTTGAACCCCTCATGGTACCTTTCAGGTATATAAGCACTGCATCATTGCTGGGCAAATCAGAGAAGAAAAAGACTTCCATTTTGACACGGAGACGCGTGACGCTGAGGTCCCTGCACGCAGACACTTCAGCACGTCGTGGTCTGACATGCCTTGCGGGGTGTCGTTCTCGAGACCAAGACGGGGTCCTTCGTTCTCTCCCATCAGGTAATGATGAAGGAAATCTCTCCAAATACGCAAGGAAAAATTTCAAACAAACTCCTCATCCGCAACCCTGAAACACTCATTGTTGATAACTACCTCAGCCTCACCTCCCCATTATTACCAACTACATCTTCTACTCCAAACGCCCTTCCAAATGGAAGAGCATCTTCCTCCAACACCTCCCTATCTCTAAATCAACCAATATACCATATGGATTTTAAATATCCACCGCTCCCTCCCCAGCCTTTCATGGTGATATTGATATCTCCATCTTCAAAACAGGTAACATCCTCATACAAGCCTCGCCATCCCACCTTTCTATCTTTGAACACCACTTTAGCACTATGTCTCTCCTCCTTAACCACTCAGCGCCTAACACTCCTCCTCCCCAAATGAACAGAGCCCCTCAAACCTCTTCCTCCCCCCTCCCCCCCACTCTACATCCACTCTCAACCTCCAAAAATTGACCTCACCATCTCCCTCCCTGGACCCCCCTATTGATAACGACTACCCCCATCCCCAATTACCTACTTCTCATCCCCCACTTATCTCCCTCTCTCCCCCTAACCCCCTTAACCCTTACTCCTCTGACCCCTCCTTGAATAACGGTAGCCCCAAACTCCTGTCACCTACTTATCATTCCCTTCCCATGACCCGCCCTTCCCCTGTCCCCCAAACCTCCCTCCCCCTGACCCAACCACTCACTTACCCCACCGTCTTTTCCCAGGAACCACTTATCACAACTCCTCACACCCCTACTCCTACCAATCCAATACACTCTCTGCTCCTCCCCTTCCTCTCTACCCGCCCCCCTCGGGCTCTACCTACCCAACCCCCCACCTCAACCCCCAATAAACACCCATCTTCCTCACACCCCCTCACCCCAACCATCAATAATTACACATCCCCATCACACCAATATATTCGTTTCTCACTCGCTTCATGCCCTTTTATCCTCTCTGACCACATCACCTGAAGATTTCTGCCCCTTGTATAGCCTAACCCCTCCACTCTCACTTAACAGCTCCGCCAGCCATCACTTCATACCTACTACCCTATCTCCCCCCTCACACAGTAGGCCTCCATCCACAACTAATCACGACCACTCACTATCCCCAGACCATTCTCCTCCCACCTCCTACGCCCCATCATTCCTTCCCTGTACCCGGAATACCCCGAGCCTACACAACACTGTACTCGTCCTACCTACTTAACTTCCGAACCCATCACTCCTCCCAGCCCCGTCACCGCTCACCCCACACCATCTACCACATCTCCCCCTCACACATTAGTCCACCCTCTGCAAATAATTCAGACCACGCACTCCCGATACCTCCCCTCTCCTCAATTGCCCAGATCCTACACAACATTGAATGTGACCTATCTAATTTAACTACTGAATTTGCCCGACTCAGAAAAGACTTCTTCGTACACCGCACCAGATCCCTCCCTCACCATAAAACCACCACCATCCTCCCTCCCTCAAACATCTCCAATAACAAACACAACCTTTGGAGATCACTCCCTCTGCGATGCCGTAAGCATAGACCTCTCCGCACCTCGAACCATCTCTCCCCGTCCGACCTCACCGACCTTTGTAACTCCTACCTTCCTAATCTGCCAACCACCAACCCTCCACTCCCTTATGCCCCCATCCCTGTTATCATAGGGACAAATAGAACCCCCTCCTCCCCCGCTTCCCCCAGACCACCACCCCAACTTTCGCTGATCCACTCTTGCCCACCCTCCATACCCAACCCCACACCACTGAAATGCATGCTAGTTAACTGTCGCTCCGCGGTCCTACACGCCACGGAAATCTCGGAAACCATCCTGAGGGAATCCATTGATATTGCATTCCTCACTGAAACATGGCTAAATGACCACTCAACGAGCATACTTGACCTTCTCTCACCCCCGGGATACTCTATTCTTAGAAAAGACAGACCTAACAGAGTTGGGGGAGGGCTAGCCATTAGCTTCAAAAAGGAACTTCAGATTTCCCTTATTACTAACCCAGGCTACTCTTCATGCGAATACCTGGAAGCAGAACTGTTAACTCTAAACTCCCTCCCAATTTGTCTACACAACATCTATCGCCCCCCCGGGACCACCACAGCCCTTCATTGAGGACTTATCTGATCTACTGGCGCAATCCGCATTATCTAACTCAAAAAATATCTTTCTAGGGGATCTCAACCTCTATTGGAATGATACCAATTACCCCACCATCTCCCTCTTCACTACACTTCTTGAAATCAACGAACTCAAAGAACTCTGCCAATCTCCAACTGACACTAAAGGATCCATACTTGACGTCATTCTGTCCAACGATGATCTGACCTCCGTTACCAATATCATCCCCACTGACTGGTCCGACCCTTACCTTATACTGTTCACCATTGCTACCTCAGCAAACCTCCCCGCCCCTAAAACTACCAGACCTAAGAAATTGACCAGAAACCCAAAAGGCATCCCCCCAGGTTTTCTACAATCGAAACTCCAAGCTCAACTTCTTCTCATTTCCCCCTCCCAAAATGCGAATGAGCTCACTGAACTATTTAACAATACTGTTACAGATATTCTTGACCAACTAGCCCTGCCTAAACTCAAAAACCAAAGACACACCCCCTCAAACTCTTGGTTTAATACAGAGATAAATAATGAGAGACGGGCACTCAGACTGTCGGAAAGGACCTGGAGACACCATCCCTCACCCTCCCATCTTGCACTTCTCAGACATGCTAGATCCACTTACAAAAAACACATCCTCAAGGAAAAGGCATCCTTCTTCCGCACACAACTTGACCGTGCCAAAAACAGACCCAGGGAACTCTTCAAAGTCATCCGAAACCAAACTTCCCCCGCACCTCCTAATATGACAGCCTCATCAGACAGATGTGAAGAAATTGCCCACTTCTTCTCGGAAAAAATTGCCAAAATTGACCAATCCTTCCTTCCCACACTACTATCCTTCAACTTCCCATCCAATCTTGTCCTCACCTCTAATGCCTACTCCACATCCCCCCTTCCAGACGACACTCTCTCTCCTCTGCCCTCTATCCTATCGCTCCCCAGCGAGCCTCCTCACCCACCCATTTCCATACCCCCCCACCGCTCCACAGGCCTCTCACCTTCCACATCTCCAGTAACCAACTCCCCTAAATCTCATCCTAAGAACAATGCCTCCTTGCTCAACTTTCTCCCTGTCACTGAGCTTGAAGTCCTCAATATAATTGGCAATCTAAAACCGTCCTCAAACACAAAAGACCCAATACCCTCCAACCTTGTCCCTGCCCTTAAGCACATCATCACCCCATTCTGGACCAAAATCATCAACCCCTCTCTCTCTCCACCGGCTGTGTCCCCTCCTCCCTTCAGCTTGGTCAAATCTCGCCCATAATCAAAAACCCCAATGCTGACTCCAATGACCTAAATAATCTCCGCCCCATCACTAACCTCCCCCTTCTCTCAAAGGTACTTGAAAAATGTGTCCTACTACAACTAGACAAACACATCGAAAATTTCATCCTTCTCGACCCCTTTAAATCTGGCTTCAGAAAAGGCTGCAGCACTGAAACGGCAATGCTCAAAGTCATAGATGACATCCATCAATCACTTGACAATGGCGAGACCTGCCTTCTTATACTTCTTGAGCTCTCCGCAGCATTCGATACAGTCAACCATTCAGCCCTACTTAATGTGCTTAGGACCCGTTTCGGCCTTAATGGCACCACCTACAAATTGTTCATCTCTTATCTACAACACCGTACTCAGCAAATCAAAATTCAAAACTGTTTCTCTACCCCCACTCCTGTCTCCCTTGGAGTCCCTCAAGGATCTATTCTCTCTCCCTCCCTCTTTAACCTCTTTATGGAACCCCTCACCCTCATTCTTAACCAAGCAGGCATAAATTACCACCTCTACGCCGATGACACCCAAATCTATTACAAGATTAAAACTCATGCTGACATCTTACACCTGAACAACACCCTTACCTGAACTTTGCCTCGCATATAAAAAAACTGGCTGGCACCTGCTTTGGGCTCTTGAGGAGCCTTAAGAAGTTTCTACCACTGCTTCCAGCTAGGGATAGAGAGACGGTGGTGCGTGCTCTGCTTCTCTCCCGCCTCGACTACGCAAACGCCCTCTTGGTAGGTTGCCCTGGCTACCTTCTAATGAAACTACAGGTAGTCCAAAACTCGGCAGCCAGACTCCTGGGTGGTTTGTCCCCGTGGCAAAGTGCGCGGGCTCAACTTCGGACACTCCATTGGCTCCCTGTTGAATCTCGGCTTAAATTCAAAATGCTGTCCATTGTTCAACAGGCCCTTTATGGTCGAGGCCCTAAATATCTGCAGGCCAGATTCTCCTTTTACATTCCTAGGAGACAGCTGAGATCATCCTCATTGCTGCTCATGGAGACCACTAAATTTAAGCGTGTTCGTATGGGGGGCAATTCGTTCGCCCGTAGAGCCTGCATTGCTTGGAATTCCCTTCCTTTACCATTAAGGGCTATCTGCGATCCACACTTGTTCCGAAAATCCCTGAAGACTTTGCTGTTTTAAATGGATTTCGGTAGCTTGGCAGCCTTTCTTCTGTTGTTAGCGCCGGGACACTTCCGAGTAGCTGTGCGCTTAATAAATCCAAATAACATAACATAACATTACCAAGATCCAAACCTGGTTCCATTCCAATCATCTCAAACTCAACCCTAACAAAACCCGAAATCATTCTCTTCTCCCCCCAAAATAAACCTCTACCCATTCAATCATGGATCCCTGACCTCAATACACTCAATTGCTCACTCACCCTGTCCAACTCCGTCAAATCTCTTGGCATCACTATCGACAACACCGTAACCCTTAATGTTCACATAAAAAATTCTGCCAAAGGAGCCCTCTTCACTCTCCGTCAACTCAAGAAAATCAAACCATTCATACCCACCGATGATTTCAAACTCGTAGTTCAGTCGCTTGTTCTGTCATGTATTGATTATGGTAATGCCATCCTCAATGGAATCCCCAAGGTACACCTAGCTCCAATCAAAGCTGTGCTCAACCTTGCTGCCAGGCTCATCACGGACTGCAAACACTTCGATCATATATCCCCGGCTCTCAAATCTCTTAAATGGCTCCCTATCGAAGGAAGTTCTGCCTACAAAACCGCCTGCATTACTCATAAAGTCCTCCACCAAAACACTCCGCATTACCTCTCAAAGAAACTCCACACTACGGGCTCCACTCGAACCTCTGAGAAGCACCAACACCCTACTCCTAATCCCACCTCTGCATAAAAAGAAATCTACACAGTCTCGCTCCTTCTCTGGTAATGCCCCTGTTATCTGGAATGCCCTCCCAAAAAACCTGCGCTGTAATCCCTCCTTTTCTAGTTTCAAAAAAGACCTCAAAACCTACCTCCTCAATTATTATTGGGGTACCTAACCTGTGTCCTACTCATGATTTCTTATCTATCATACTATATTTGTTCAGTAATTATCTACCCTGTTCTCCTGTTCACCATTAACCTAATTACTTAAATGCATAGCTCCTGCCCCTGTTTATTTATCTGGTTTTGTATAATGCTCATGTTGTTTGTACTTTTTATATTTCAAATTTCTGTTGCACTACCTTTCATATGCTTTTATACCCTATGTGCCTTATACTATCCCAGGGCTCGAAAAATGTACTCGCCCGCTCGCAAATGCGAGTCAATTTCTTTCAGGGCGAGACAGTTTTCAGGCCTACTTGACCGGCCTGGCGAGTGAGCTCTGTTGCTGTGCTAAAGTGCAGTGCTGGTAGAACACTCTAGAGGGCAGCTGGGTGAAATGTTCAAGAACTGCCGTGACAAAATGCGGGAAAGGCAAAGGTGTTGATTGGCTGATTGCAACGCGGGCTCGGTCTGCTGAGGCCTAGTTGCGATCAGCCAATCAGATGGTAGCTAATCTCCGCACAGTAAAGTGTATAGTAGCATGTTTACACGCTTTTCATTGGCTGATTACAATGAGAAGCGGCAGGATATTCTGCCTAGGCAGCGTGTAAACTGGACAGGAGGCAGGCCATGAGCGACACTGATGCCTTAGCGGAGCAGAAGTTCTCCTCCTGCGCCTGGGGTGTTTAACCATGATCCTGTGAGCCCTGCGAGTGTAGCTCTGCCCGTGATGTAAGCCTGCGCCTGCCAAGGACGACTCGATCTCTCTGCGGGGGGCCCTGCGGTAGGTGCGCTTGGATGGGGACACAGCTGCAGGTCAGGGGCTTTTGCTTCAATTGTTGGGATGGGGGGCTTTGAAGGGGATTAACGCACAGCGGGGGCTATTGTTACGCTTGTTATTGTTTCAGACTTAAGTCTTCTATCCTGGAAAAGCACAAACTTACCGGCAACGTAAATAAACCTAGTTGACTAGAAATTAGACCTTCACATTGGGATAATAATTAACATGTGCGATCACATTAGCACTGCGAACTGCCTGTGATCAGAAGGTTGATAGTGCTCAGAGAACTACAACTAGATGAGGCACATGAGAAAGGTGAAATTTGAGATTTCGAAACTGCAAAGCATTCGTGAAATATACTTAGAGGGCGGCACAGGCGGCCAGAGGGCACTCACTGCACATGCCTCGTCCAGTGGCAGTTCGTGAGGTGCCAACAAGCTGCCTGCGGTGCCCATCAAGGAGCCAGATGTCAGCGCAGGAAATTGTGTGTTTTCTCACAGCTTAGAAGTTGGATTACCCAGCTCTACAATGCGGGTGCAGTCAGGGGTGCACCGGCGGGATGCAGAGGGTTACCGGCTCCCTATGATTCCCTTTGTTATTTTTATTACGAAAATATTTAACTGCATAATACGATCTATAGTAAGGAAGGAGTGAATGGGTGGGTAAAAAAGTGGTATAAATATAAGGAGGCTGGAGAAAAGTGGACAAGAACGAAAATATATGTCCACTTCAAATTGTACAACTAACCACGTTAAACGCAAATCTTATTATTTTCCCTGGGTGATTCTCTGCAATTAACTGTATATGAAGCACGCCCGTTCACAAGGAGGACTTGCCTGGTGCTGACTTTATTAAGTTGAAAGGCCAAGCCGTGGATCCCACCAGGAAGTAAAACAGATGGGGCAGGTTGTACTCACAATCTATGGTGTGAAATCGCACTGAGGTGCTTAACCGTCGCTTGACAGACAGGTCCCCACGTCAATTAAATGTTAAGCACCACTAAAGGACGGTGTCCGAGAGGTAATGATCATGAATACGGCTGCAATGCCCACAAGGCATTATGCAGCATGGCTAATATTCACACAAAATGCCTTCCAAAGGAGCAGAAAATAATTTAGTTCTGCTTGATTCCTACATACTATGTTTACACAAAGTGCAGAGTTTATTTTCTAATAAAGCAGTGATGGAAAATGACGATATCCTGTCACGAGCAAGCAGGGCAGTATTGTTTATATGGCCCTAGTTGTGCTTACACAGCATGCCTGGTCTGATAGCAGGGACATAAAATACAAATGCAAGACCCCATAAAAACGTTCCAGTCATTGGGGTAACTTCTGTTCCAAGCCATGGTGCGATCTGCCCTTTCCTAGGCCAAGCTCTAGTATGTTTAAGGTACAGTGGTGTTCCAGAGTACTGCTAAGAGTATTCATCCGGGGCCGCGCTCTACTGTGTTTAATGTACAGTAGTGTACCCGAGTACTGCTAAGAAGAGGTACTTTGGTAATAAATAATTTGCTGTTTACAATTTAGTTGGCCAAAGTTTTCTTGGGTTGTTGGTGCTGCAAATGTTTTGAAGAAAATTTGTATGCAACCAATTTGTGGGTCGAGTGCATTGATGTTAGGTCGAGTAGTAAAGTCTAGTCACTAGACCTGCAGGTCAGGTAAGATTTTTAAGATTTGTCGAGCCCTGTATCCTTATCTTGTAAAGCGCTCTGATACCTCTGGGTCTAGCCAGTGCTATATAAAGCCTTCAAAATAAAATAAAAAATAAAAATAATGGGGTTGGCTTTATCCTAAGGGGATTCTTGGCTATACACCTACATACATGCTAGGTACACTTAGGTACATCTAGTCAGGATTTGCATCGTAGGAGTACGCATTATTATTGCCATGTGTCTTTATGCCTGCAAATATCCATTGTTATAGCACTATGGTAGAATTCTGCCTTTTCTTTACTCTGTTAGTGCTAATCGTATATATCTGTTTCTGTCTCACGGTTGTTGCAGCTTATGCGTTTTACACTAGAATGATGCTGGTTCAATAATTGCTTATTGAAAACATCCCCACCGTTTATTCTGTATATCTCTCTGCGACAAAGTGAGTACGAGTGACTGAGTGAAAAGTACTGTACTGTTTCCACGATCCCTGAGGGGTCAGGGTTTTCATGTTCGATAGTTGCCAGTAAGTATTTGCTCCTTGATAAGAGGGGCTCATAGTGGTACTGTGAGCTAGCTGGACAAACAGACTAACATATCCTTTGGAGGTGTCTGGAATCAGTCTGAGCAACAATTCCTCAGTTGACGTTGTCTAAACGCACAGATCCTATATAGATTTGTAGGAACTACACAACAAAATAGTGTGTCAATATATCTGATCAGTGCCCCAGATGTCTTGAATCAGACACCTTGATTCATATTAACTGCCATAATTTAGGCCGCCCGCTCCTTTTGGCGGCAGCATTGGCGCCCTGCCCTATGTGCCCGCTTACCTAAGAAAAAATTGGAGAGGCACTTTGGGCAGAGGATGTTGGCAATCAGATCTTCAATAAATAGGTTGATGCTCGCACCCTCAGGGACCCCAACCACCCTGATGTTATAATGCCAGGCCTTGCCCTCCTAATCCTCGAGTCTGGCCGACATAATATTTTGCTGTTTTGTAAGATGTCGAACTTGGTTCTCCAATTTTTTGGTTGGATGTGGTTTGTTATATATGGATATCCAACTCAGCTGTTGTGATTTTCTCTGACATTTTCTTAAAGTCCGCCTGTAGGAAATTAACATCCACTGTCACTGCTTTGATTTTGGGTTCTAGAGTTCTTTTGAGGTCACGGATTTCTGCCACACTCTTTCCTATTGAGGGTTCTGCCGATTCAGGCAAATTCATTCCTGGTTCGGCCCCCTCCTTTGACTGCTTGACTGCAGCATATTTGTCCATCTTGTTAGATTGCATCTGTAGCTGTCCCTCCGATTTTACCATGTCCCCGCTTACAGAGCAGCAAGATAATGGAGAGGGAGGGGAGGATACCCCAATGGCGCTGCTGTGGATATTCAAATGTGCACGGTGTGCGGTGGAGTAGCTTGAATCTGAGAGTCTCTTCAAATGTATACCGCTGCAAGTCTCAGCCGGGGACCATGAGTGCTCTCACCCCCACAGATTCTCTCTACAGACAGGCTGTGGCCCTCGTGGTACTCGCGATGCTGGGACAACCCTGTCCAGCTGCAGTACAAGCCACCTCCTCACCAGTTTGGCTGCAGGCTTCCAAAATGTGAGAAATCACAACTCTCCTTCTGGGAGTTAATTGTTCCAGGTTACCCCCAGCTTTCCATCTTCCAATGTGCCTGATCCGTTCTCAGCATTGAACTCCTAGGTGCGGTTCACCCCAATTGAGGGAAATGGAAGAGGGGGGTCCCCAGGACGCCCCAGACAGGTTGATACACAGTCTGTCTGCTCGATAGTCCCTCGCTCTTTACCGGTACTGCAGCCTCCTTGCCCAGCCAGCCATCAGTTTCTGGAGAGCAGAGCCCTAGCCCGCACTGAGTTCCTTCCTGTTAACATGGGGTTACAGCACAGCCGGTTCCTCCCTCTTCAAGCTCGATGCTCTGTTAGTGTCCGGGCGAGCGGGCTTGCAGGTGGGCCCCCCCTACTGCTTCGATCACTTTGCCACAAGGGCATGCGATTCCGCAGACTCTGCTGCGTTACCCCGGCTCCCGGTCCTCAGCACAGCCGCTTCACCCGGGGGCTAGATGCAACCCCTGCTGGATCGATTCCCACCACCAGGGTTGAGGGTCCCCACCGCCGCCTCTCCCTCAGTGCTGCTCTGGAGGTCTGCTTTTACTCAACGCTTCTTGCCACCAATTAGCTTCTCTTCCCTCAGAGAACCTGCCGGAGCAGTCTGCTAGTCACCCCCAGGACCAGATCAGCCGATTTCTAGGCCCAGGTTACGGGCCCCTCTCAAGCAGCTGAACTCACCAGCCCTCGTAGGATCACTACTGCCAGCTACCACCTCAAGGGGCACCAAAGATGGGGGTTTCTGCACATCACCAGCCCCTCACCTCGCCGCTGGATCGGAGAGCTCTCTCCTGAACAAGCCAGCTCGAATTCCTGCAGCTTGGCTGGTGCTTGGGCAGCCAACTCCCGAATCGCACAAACCTTATTACACTGGGTGAAATTCAATCCCAAAATGTCCCCAGTGGTGCCTACAACCTGGGAGAGTCGAGGTGCACCATTTAGGTCCAGATTTGGGCGGATAATGGTATGAATGGCAGGGTTCAATTCAGCTAGTGCTCTGGAGCTCTCCTAAAATGCGGCCATCTTGGTTGACAACAGGCCACGGCCCCTAGAAAACACTTTTAAATGTGTTCTAGTCCTACGTTAACGATCCCCGACTAATAATTAAAGTAAAGGGAGAAAAGTTATGTTACAAATGAATACATACAATTATCTTTAATATCTGGGCCCTTTGCCCGTTTACAGAATATTCAGCAGTCACCCACTGTCTATATTACTCATCAAAAACTGGGACTGAGCTATCTATCTGACTTTCTGACCTTATGTCCCCTTTTAAGATGGGTTACCATCTGGCTGAGGAAAGATGCAAAACTAAATAAAGATCTATTGCAGGATTGACTTTCTTTAGTAAAAGCTGAGCTAATTCCCTGGTTAAAATATATTGACAAAATGTTTATGCAACTGTGTCACCAGGATTTATTTGTTAACCCTGAGGAAGTTACTCAATCCGACTTGGTTTGGGCTAGGGGTACTTTTTTGCCGAGGCGTCAGGTTAACAAGGAAGATCTAGAATTCTCGAAGCCCTCGGTCAGCGTGTTTATACTCCTTAAGACTGCACCTTATTCTGAGCCCCATCTTTTTTGGTAACTGATCCCAGACATCGGTTGATCTGGTGGGAAAAGTGTAGCCCCTTGTAGTTGTGACCACGTTTCCCCACAAGATCTGATAAATGTTTTAAATGTTTTGTGTTTTTATACCACTCTGTGTAGGGTTTTTGTAGGAAAGGACCCTTTTTGTAATGTCATGTTGCTCGAGTTTGAAGTCCCTTAACAAGCAGAAGACAAGAGGCATTTGGCAAAACAGGAGCTGTTTGTTTTATTAAACGTTATGGCCGGGAGAAAAGTTACAGGCACTGGGTCTAAGGACTGTCTCCATTTACATACTGTTGGTATCCTTTTTGTATACAAATTTGAGCAGGCTACAAAAGTTTCTGGGATACCACATATGATGAGGAATGTTGGTTGCTGGCTTTGAAGTCATAAATTGTCTAATGGTTACGGTTACCACAGGCGGGTCTCCATCTTGTGTGGACACAGTGGTCAGTGGTGAATGTGTCCAAATACCCGGAAGGGGAGTATGTGATCACTGCATGTGCTAGGTTCTGATTGGCTATGTGTTCCTAACTCATGTGGCATCTGACTTTTATGGTATTTTTAGAAACACAAGTACCCCCTCCATCCATGTTTGCTTTATTGGGGCAATCTCCTCTCACCCTTTGTGATGTCGCTGTGCCTAACTGAGTGATTTATCAAGACTTTCCTGTGTGAGCGTTAGCCTGCTAGCTATGCACCCTCCCACCTGTGACCTATCAATCAGCAATCTTGGGTCTTTGGGCCCTTTTAACTACATATTTACGAGTCGAGGTTAATGTAGAGTTCACAAGACGGAGCTGATGATCCTCAGAAACAATGCGGTCCCCAGGCCTCTGATCAGCTGGCCTAACTGTCTAGGTAGTCCACCTGTCCCGAACGTGACTATCGGAAATCAATGGCAGATCCTTTACGCATCTGGCACCCAAGCTATGGAAGTCTCTTACACGTGAATTTAGGCTTCTGGAATCGGAATCAACTTTCCGAAAAAAGATTAAAACCTGGCATTTCCATCATCCCCACTAATCTCGTTTAACTTCTGTGTTTTATCTGTCGCTTAGCGCTGGGAAGCCCTTGGCCAGCTATACGCTCTATAAATCCCGTAAACAATGGCAAAATCTGTTAATAAGGACGAGTTATCATTTCTGTCGACAAATGCATCCAATTCCATAATAACACTCTCCCCCCCCAGTTGATTCTTTAACTATACTACCAAACTCTTGCATTCGGATAGTCACTTTATTTGGAGCCTGTTGATCCTTAAGTTCACTTCCAACAATAACTACCCTTCTATTTACTTACCATTTTGAAGACTGCGTTTTACAGCAGGTGATCCCCAATTGTATAACACCACGTACCACTAGAAACACAATGATAACTGGCAACAGTGATTTACATAATCCAGATATCCATTGTGGGAGCCAGTACAACCAATTAGAAAACCACTCCAGTTCAGGGACAGCTCCTTCTTCTCATTTGTCTCGTTGTAAATTGTGCAGTGCTTGGATGGCAATTGTCAGTGTTCCATTGTCAATGTTGTTCCCTGGGATGAACATGCAGCAGGCCCCACCGATCTTGGCACACACCCCTCCTGCTATCGTGGTCCTTAAGTCCATTACATATTGCGGCTGCATCACCATGAGACGGATTGCTCGCATTTCTTCTTTGATCAAATTGAGGCCAAGTTCAGAGCTGTTCATCATTTTGAACATCTCCCACTGGAACCAGGGGGCATTAGCTTTCGTCTGCAGGGTGAAGAAGGGTATTGACTCCACCCTGTGGATCACTGGTGCTGGTATAACTCCTATAGCTACAGGAATGACCAGGGTCGGGTGTGCACATGGTGACCAGGGAACAGAGTCCTCTCCATCCGGTAGCGAGTTGAGCGTAGGCGTACTCACCACATTATCAGTAGAAATTCATTAGCGTGGAGGTGTCCCATTGCATACCCAGAATATGTAGAATCACTCCGCAGTTCACATTCATGCCCTTCCAAAGGTTTTTTTCTCTCTAAAACATAAGGAGTACACAGTTCCCGTACAATTTGGGATGTCCCTTCCCTTCTATCCAAGTTAATCCACTCACCTTGGTGTCCCACATTACCTGGCATGTGGTGGTAATGCTTTCATTCAACCCTTCCTCATGTGACCCACTTCTCCTTTTATCCCCAAGGTAGATGGCCCAACATTGGAATTCCATGTTGGGAGACCATTTGTTGCTTAAGAAAACTACCCCTGTTACACCTAGAGCAGCTCTTGGTCTGCAGACAGATGCTGGAGCAGATATATTTGTGCACTGAGTGGGGAGTTTTGCCACCTCCAAGAATTTTCTTTACTCACGGAAATCTCAGGCCCATGTGTTATCTTCCACTGTTTGGCATTTCCTGCGCATCCTGTCCAGCTCGGTTTGGATATCAGTGGGTTCAGTCAGAATGTGTAAAACTGTTGGGTTGATGTCATATCGGGATAAGTTTACTACCACCCTCTGTGGTTCTACTTCATTGGGTTGGATCTTGGCCCTTATTCTGCATAGATAGAGGTGTATGAGGTATTTTGCTTTCTCCGGGCTACTTCTTGGGACAAGTGAAGTCAGTCTGCACCAATGCAAATGGGATCAATGAACAGATGTAACATGACCTTGCTGATGCTTGGGAGCAGACCGCGGTCATGTGCTGATACCATGTTTTATGCATAAGAGCGCTGTGTAAAGCATGTGGGATGCTGGTGTTCTGTTTAGTGTAATTGTAGGTGACATACAGGTGATCCCTATGCAGGAGCTGTGGTAACCTTTTAGTAAACTCCTTTTTACTCCTCAGTTCCTCAGCATTGAACTAGTGTAGGACAACCCATAATAGACAGATCATGCATAACAAGACAATCTTACATAACTTTTATTGTGACATTGCAGATCTTGGTAAGGCTCCCCTGGAAGTCATCTGTGCTTCTCTCGTGGCTTTGTTCTTTGTGACCAGGTTGTGATAGTTCATAGTTTTTGGTCCTGGGTGATGTCGTCATGGAAGCGCCCGACCGCATATTGAAACGGCAACCCCATGCACTTTTCCCCTCCTCCATGAGTGCTGCAGGTGTCAGGCAGAGCCCTCGCTGAGGGCCTGTAGGTGTTTCCTCCTTCCATTTACATCAATTCAACTATATCCTTTTTTCCTTAAGACGTGGGAGTGGATCACAAATCGGCATTGGTGCACTTTTTGTCCCAGAGACTATTTTGTCCCAGAGACTATCTGCTTTGAAAGAACTTTGTCGATTGTTAACTTAATTTATCACATGTGCTCCGTTCTCAGTGGTCGGAGAACCTGTAATTTGCCATGGGGGTGTGCTTCCAGCAACAAAAAAGTTGCGATCTGGGGAGGTTTCGGAAAATGACCCATGTTGAATATGTTTTTAGTGGTTAGGAGATTAAGGGTAATTTCTAAGAATATTTAATGAAACACATTTTATTTTGATTAAGCTGTTTAGCCCCCCCACCCCTATCCTAATTGGGTGTCTTTCTGAACTTTTCCTAAAAATTTGTCTCTGGATCTGACCCAAAATTGCAAATATCTGCAGGGACGGCTGGTGAAAGACCTGGGGCGGCCTCAGCAATTAAGTTGATCATCAACTCTCGTCCCAATTGATTAGTTGGGGGCGAGGGATGGTATAACAGCTGCCCACCATGCGGCTCCCTTCTTTGTTCAATTTTAGGGGTTTTTGTCAATGGAATCCTCATCACCGTACCTGAAAGCCCTTGAGTGGAAATAGTGTCTTTTGATCAAGGGATTATCTCCTCCCTTAGGCATGACTTTGTTATCCGTGTATCTTCAGGAATCTATAAAAAGTGTGTTGTATATGAATACTGTTACAATGGGTTCTTCTTCAGATTGGTGCGTGGCTGACAGTACAGGGCATGTGTGGTTGCATTAAAGCAAACATAAAGGAGGGCCCTTGAGTAATCAAATAAGCAGGAAGAAACAGGGGAATAAATGCATTTGCAAAAAACACAAAAGAAGACTGCCTGAGGGATTCAGTTGGTGGAATATCTCACCATTTTTGCAAGGATGCCTACCAAGTTATCTCAGAGTCATAGTGTATATGTCTATATTTTCAACAATAAAGATAATCAGACATAAAAACAATCATCAATGTTGTCATCAAAAACTTTTTTTAATAAAAAATGTGTTTTTGTAATCGTTGCCATATAAATGTACATTTATCTACACATATCCCGATACAAAACATTCTAAAGGTGCATACATCACAGGAGAAAAAGTATACCATACCTTTAGGTACCATAGAGCCCCCCTCACTGATACTCACGTACGTCACCCATACACCTCACACCACATTCATTCAGCAGACATCCTTACATTTATCAGAAACCCACAAACAAACAAAACAACAATACTGCAAAGACAAATACCTCAAAACACTATAAAAAACATGTATAACAAAAAGAGAGAAATTATATATTTCAATATTAAATTATTATTATTTTACATACAAATGTATAATAAATTGTTTCTTAAAAATAGTTGCTTGCAGTCTCAGATATTCGAACAAGTCTTGTCAAGAAATGCGCCAACGCGCGATTCTGTGAAACCAGCTGTAGGTATATATATATATATATATATATATATATATATATATATATTATGCCGCAAAAGTTACCCCATCAGAGGAGCCACACACAGGTAGGATTTGCTCTCAGGATTTTAATGAAGGCTGCTTCGTGGATGGAAATGCTGCACACAGTCAAATCTTCAGCTTGACGCCGACGCGTTTCGGGCTCCCGCCCTTTGTCTAGGCTCTGCTATGAACAGGAAAACACAGCAGTCTTTAGTGCACCAGATTTATGTCATAATACCTGGCCTCAGTGGGCGTGGCCGTTCGCACGGCATTGTGGTATTTGCAGTGTCACTTGTCTTACTCAAATGAGTTGCTGTGCAATCCCTTCAAAAAATACAAAATAAGTCCCCAGTGGGTTGCTGTGTCGTAACTCCCTTCCACGTAGACACAGTATCGCCTTCATACCCAGCGCCTGTCCCTCAGGGGCGCGCGCCGGTTGGCGTCGCCCAGGGTCTGCTTTTCGCAGCGGTGCTCCTCTACGGCTGGGTCAGCCGTTAAACATTACGCCGCAAAAGAGTTACCCCATCAGAGGAGCCACACACAGGTAGGATTTGCTCTCAGGATTTTAATGAAGGCTGCTTCGTGGATCGAAAAGCTGCACACAGTCAAATCTTCAGCTTGACGCCGACGCGTTTCGGGCTCCCGCCCTTTGTCTAGGCTCTGCTGTGAACAGGAAAACACAGCAGTCTTTAGTGCACCAGATTTATGTCATAATACCTGACCCAGCCGTAGAGGAGCACCGCTGCGCAAAGCAGACCCTGGGCGACGCCAACCGGCGCGCGCCCCTGAGGGACAGGCGCTGGGTATGAAGGCGATACTGTGTCTACGTGGAAGGGAGTTACGACACAGCAACACACTGGGGACTTATTTTGTATTTTTTGAAGGGATTGCACAGCAACTCATTTGAGTAAGACAAGTGACACTGCAAATACCACAATGCCGTGCGAACGGCCACGCCCACTGAGGCCAGGTATTATGATATAAATCTGGTGCACTAAAGACTGCTGTGTTTTCCTGTTCACAGCAGAGCCTAGACAAAGGGCGGGAGCCCGAAACGCGTCGGCGTCAAGCTGAAGATTTGACTGTGTGCAGTATTTCGATCCACGAAGCAGCCTTCATTAAAATCCTGAGAGCAAATCCTACCTGTGTGTGGCTCCTCTGATGGGGTAACTCTTTTGCGGCGTAATGTTTAACGGCTGACCCAGCCGTAGAGGAGCACCGCTGCGCAAAGCAGACCCTGGGCGACGCCAACCGGCGCGCGCCCCTGAGGGACAGGCGCTGGGTATGAAGGCGATACTGTGTCTACGTGGAAGGGAGTTACGACACAGCAACCCACTGGGGACTTATTTTGTATTTTTTGAAGGGATTGCACAGCAACTCATTTGAGTAAGACAAGTGACACTGCAAATACCACAATGCCGTGCGAACGGCCACGCCCACTGAGGCCAGGTATTATGATATAAATCTGGTGCACTAAAGACTGCTGTGTTTTCCTGTTCACAGCAGAGCCTAGACAAAGGGCGGGAGCCCGAAACGCGTCAGCGTCAAGCTGAAGATTTGACTGTGTGCAGTATTTCGATCCACGAAGCAGCCTTCATTAAAATCCTGAGAGCAAATCCTACCTGTGTGTGGCTCCTCTTATATATATATATATATATATATATATATATATATATATATATATATATATATATATATATATATCAAAGCTCTTGAGGTTTGCCACACGAGTAGGAATCACTCGAACAACAGGTAAGGTTCACCTCACAACCATCGAGGGGCGTGTCATAATGCCGACATCATGGAGGGAGAGTGTCCGTAACTGCAAACTTCAACGTCCAGCCTCTGAAGAAGAGATGATACTCGAAACGCGTCAGGCAAAGCGTTGAGACTGTTTGTTTGCTCGCCTGCAAAGTTCGTCTGTACCGAAGATTAAAGGTTGTGAGGTGAACCTTACCTGTTGTTCGAGTGATTCCTACTCGTGTGGCAAACCTCAAGAGCTTTGATTTACAAGCGGCAGCCCAGCCGCTGGGAATGCACCACCCTACGAAGATTAGGGGCCGCTGGGGACCTGGCTTCACCCGTCCTCGTGTGGGGCAACAGGCTGTGGATAAGGACGAACTGGCAAGCGAGGGGCGCATCCAGAGCCTCTAAGAACAACAGATAAGTAGCACCGATTTACGGCAAAATAAGTGGACTCTCTTTCCCATAAGGCAGCAAGCATTGAACCCATCTGGGCGGCCCATCGAGGGGCGTGTCATAATGCCGACATCATGGAGGGAGAGTGTCCGTAACTGCAAACTTCAACGTCCAGCCTCTGAAGAAGAGATGATACTCGAAACGCGTCAGGCAAAGCGTTGAGACTGTTTGTTTGCTCGCCTGCAAAGTTCGTCTGTACCGAAGATTAAAGGTTGTGAGGTGAACCTTACCTGTTGTTCGAGTGATTCCTACTCGTGTGGCAAACCTCAAGAGCTTTGATTTACAAGCGGCAGCCCAGCCGCTGGGAATGCACCACCCTACGAAGATTAGGGGCCGCTGGGGACCTGGCTTCACCCGTCCTCGTGTGGGGCAACAGGCTGTGGATAAGGACGAACTGGCAAGCGAGGGGCGCATCCAGAGCCTCTAAGAACAACAGATAAGTAGCACCGATTCACGGCAAAATAAGTGGACTCTCTTTCCCATAAGGCAGCAAGCATTGAACCCATCTGGGCGGCCCATCGAGGGGCGTGTCATAATGCCGACATCATGGAGGGAGAGTGTCCGTAACTGCAAACTTCAACGTCCAGCCTCTGAAGAAGAGATGATACTCGAAACGCGTCAGGCAAAGCGTTGAGACTGTTTGTTTGCTCGCCTGCAAAGTTCGTCTGTACCGAAGATTAAAGGTTGTGAGGTGAACCTTACCTGTTGTTCGAGTGATTCCTACTCGTGTGGCAAACCTCAAGAGCTTTGATTTACAAGCGGCAGCCCAGCCGCTGGGAATGCACCACCCTACGAAGATTAGGGGCCGCTGGGGACCTGGCTTCACCCGTCCTCGTGTGGGGCAACAGGCTGTGGATAAGGACGAACTGGCAAGCGAGGGGCGCATCCAGAGCCTCTAAGAACAACAGATAAGTAGCACCGATTCACGGCAAAATAAGTGGACTCTCTTTCCCATAACAATAATAATATATTATAAATATATATATATATATATTCACTTAAAAAACCATAGGTTATAGTTAGGTGGACATTTCACTCGTAAAAAACCAATGAAATTCCCCCGTTCTAGTTAGGCCAGATAACTATAACTCGCGCGACGGCCACTCTATCACAAGGATGATGTCATCAGTGATGTCATGAGTGATGCCACTGACCATGTCATAAGCACTGGATTGCGGGCGCGTGAGTTATAGTTATCTGACCTAACTATAACGGGGGAATTTCATTGGTTTTTTACGAGTGAAATGTCCACCTAACTATAACCTGTGTGAAACCTATGGTTTTTTAAGTGAATATATATATATATATATTTATAATATATTATTATTGTTATTTTATTTTATTACATGTATACCTGGACTCTAAAGAACACTAGATCGAGGCCTTAATATTAGAAAAATACAGGTGGTGTACAGGAGGAGGTATATAAAAGCAACCCTATAACCTACTCCTTCGGTGTACTAAGAATCCAGAAAAAAAAGCGAGAAACAAATAGTGCCTGAAAATGTCTCCATGTGAGCAAATGTTATCATTCAATATCACCAAACCAAATCTAAAAATATGTGATAACAACTGTATGCCTTTTATCCCTCTCTGAGGTTTTGTGATAGCATAAGGAAAGAACAGGTGAGTATATGTCCCTTAATGGGCAGGTACCTGGCTTTTGGCATAACGCTCTGGATAAACGTACGGCTCATTAATAGGTATATGGTTGAGATCAGGCTATGTCCAGAGAGCTATGTCCACCGCTCGAAACAATATCCGCAATAGGTTCCAACGGTAAAACGGAACAAAACTAAGTAAGTATCTATCCAAAAGACCACTTAATGAGCCAATAAATAGTGTTACTTAAGGATTCTAGATACCTTAATACGAGAACAATTCAAAAACATGCCAGAACAAAAAAAGGAAGGGGTGGCTGAAAACATGGCTGCTGATTTTGCTCTGAAGATGAACACAAAGGCTGAGTCAATCTCAACGCCTCCGGGGCAGCAATTAAGTCAAAACACCATCTTCTAGGACACCAAAAGAAAATATCTGGTTGATGCATAGTTATAAATATACAGGATTCTGAAGATGTTAACAGGTATTCTAAAAGGGTGTCAGAAAAATTAGAGGTGGGAAGTAGAAGCTGAGATATATACTATCACCAATAAATACATTCAGGGACTGTTCAACCAACTGCCGGAATGTAAAGATACAAAAAGCTTTATTGGTAAACCCAAAGCAAGGTGCGCTAATGGAGCGACTTGATGAGCCCAGCAGGCGTGTGGGCGCACGGGACAAGAAAAGCCGAGAGGACAACGGAATGAATGTGGTATTTACCTCCCGGGGTTTTAGACAAGACCAGAAAATGTCTCCTGCCCTGTGGAACGTGGCCTCCAATTAAACCCGCACTCGTCCCCACAGTTTGGAAATGCATGCAGAAAATCAAGAGGCATCTCTGAGTAGAATGGGACATTAGTGTGTATTCTCTGTAGACCTCTGCCCCAACACCTTGCCAGTATGCGGAACTCCGCGGAGTAATGCAGGGTGGACCGCCTCACGTCAAAGGAGAACCCGAAGGAGCTCCCAAAGTGGTGGCACAAAGGGGCCAGGGGTTCGGTCCAGATTGTTTCTTTGAGCAATCCCCTGGATCAGCCACTGTAGTTGAGCCACTATTTAATATAGTTCAAACTTGGGGATTGTGAGGCCCATTCTGCCGTTGGTTCTTGCAATGTGGTCAGCACCTCTTTCCGGTGTCCAAATGAACTCTGTACTCAGGGTTTTCAGGTCCCGAAACTGCGCCCCTGGTATCCACAGGGGAAGTGTAGTAAAAAAATAAAGGAGCTGGGGTAGAGCCACCATCTTCAGGAGGGCTATCCTTCCCATCACTGAGAGCGGAAGAGTCCCTCAGTAGGTAATGGAGGATCTTAGGAAGCTGATTGCACGCCCCACATTGCCCTCTAGCAAGTCAACTCTGGTGTGATAGATCTTGACCCCCAGGTACGGCAGACACTGGAGTTCCCATTTCTCAGTCATCACGTGCACAGGTGACTCTTCCTTCTGTGTCATGGGAAAGAACTTGGATTTCAGTCCGTTGACCTGCAGTCCAGAGAGCCGACCAAACTCCTCCAACATGTCTTTGGCTCCTCTCAGGTCCCTCTCTGTGTCGTGAAGGAAGTGCAACAGGTCATCAGCACATAGTACTATCCTGTGGCAGTGGTTTCCTATTGTCAGACCTCTAAACACCATACCAGGCCTCGTATATGTGACCATGGGCTCCATGGCAATGGCAAAGAGCAGCGGAGACCAGGGGCATGCCATCCGTGTCCCTCGCTCCACCGGGCAACTCAACAATATTGTTCGGACTGTCCGCACCCTAGCCATCATTCTGGTATATAACATTTGCTTCCAGGCCACAAAGTGCTTCCCCATTCCCATGCACAGCATCACCTAATAGAGGTAGTGTCATTCGAGGCTTTCAAAAGCTTTTTCAATATCAACAGCAAATACCGTTGAATCGGTCCGGGTGTAGTCCCCAGCCTCCAGAATAGCCAGAAGGTATTGGATATTAGTCACCGTATTTCGCCCGGGATAAATCCATTCTAGTCTGGGTGTATCAGATGTGGCATATGGGCCAGAAGGCGGGTCGATGAATGCATAAAGGTAACGGTCGCATTCTCATGGTGTAAAAGTTGTGAAAATATTGTAATAAGGTTCCTTCGTTTTCTGGGTGCCAGAGAGTATCACCTCCTGATCGTGAGGTACGGAACAATAGTAATTCAGCTAAATGTTCTCCGACAGGGAAGGAACGGACCCTTCGGGCACTCCTTAAATGCGTTAAACTTTGTAAATCTTTCAACATAATGTTAGTTTCAGTAAACATTATTATGATGCTTTGTTTTCACATTCTTTTCTAATCAATACATTTATTTTTCTTCTTTTTCTTTTTATAATGTTAATTTCACATTGTCTTAATTTTTTGCCATTGAATCTCACATAATTAACAGGGTCCCCAATGCATTTCGGGCATTTGCCTTTCAGGGTTTTTTCCTGTAAGATATGAATCCTGGTGCTAGCACATTGCTGAAAAGTGTTTCTGCTCAAGATCTGGGCCTCTAGTGGTTTCTGGCAAGATACCGGCAGTTCTTATAGTTAGTCTGGGGGCAAGTTCCGCGGAGTAGGTGGCATAAAATTCCATCTGTAAGCTGTCTGTCCCCAGGGTCATATTTCGTGCCATATGTTTAATGGCATATAAAATTTCTTGCGGGGAGATATCTTCTCCCAAGGCTCTCGCTTCCCCCTCCCCCAGATGCGGTAGCAGCAATGCTTCCAGAAATGCCTGCATCGCCGTCGTGTCCAACGGTGCAATGCTAGTATATATTGTTGCGTAGTATCTGGTGAATATGCTATTTATTGCTTCCTGGGAGTACAGCCTGTCACCTCTCTCATCCTCCAATTCTACTGTGGCTGACCCTCGTTTTGCCAGGCCAGTAGAGAACCAGACTTGTCTCTCTCAGCGTGAGTCTTATCCATGTATCTCTTATAATCGAAGCACCGGAGGCATTCTAACTGGATCGCCACCTCCTCTTGAGCCTCACCTAGTGCAGACTTTAGGTCTAGCCACCCGGTCGTTGAATCTCGAAGTCCCTGACCGCTTTTTCAGCTGTCTGGATTTCCCCCAGCAGGGTATGCCTTATGCCTCCACCAAGCATTGACCTCACAGGACCGCCTTAAAGGCATCCCACTCCATCAGCGTAGAGGACACCATGCCAGCGTTGTTGGCAAAGTACTGGAGTATTTTCTCCTGTATTGTTTCTCGAAAGACTTGGTTCTCTAGCAATTCGGGCTTTATTCTCCAAGTAGGAATGGATGGACAAGGCTGAGCCCACCGCAGCCGCAGGAGAACCAAATTATGATCTGATATAGTACAAGCTAAATATTCAACGGTGTGTAATAGACTATGTGCAGCCAGAGAGCGTAGGAAGCTATCTAGTCGGACATGTACGTCAGGTAGACCTGAAAAGAAGAAGTAATCCCTCCCAGCCGAGGACTTCTGCCTCCACGAGTCAGTCCCCTTTGTTGTTTCCATTCCCTAAAAGCACTGGCTGTGCGTACAGTCTGTGAGTCACATAAGGAGTGGGGTGTGAACTGTCCGCGCTAACATCTGTGACACAATTAAAATCCCCACCTACTATCGTCGGGGAGATCATGCAGGGTTCCAGCTGCCTGGACAGATTTGCCAGGAATTCGCCCTGGTCCACATTTGGGGCATACACGTTAACCATGGAAATGTCTCTCTCCTCCAGCCGACCTCTTAAGACCACAAATCTCCCCTCAGGGTCAACTATTTGCTCCACAAGCTGAAAGGGAACCTAGCTCTAATCGGCATTAGGACCCCCCTGACGTTTTTGGAGTATGTAGTTGTAATCACTCACTGGTCATGCAAAGGGATAGTAATGAGAAAAGGGAGGACTCCTTCCTGTTTTGTGCTTTCTTTATTAGGGAGTTTAATTTTCTGATTGAAGGGGAAAAAAGGGTTCGCAGAACAGTCTGCAGACAAGGGAAGCAGTCCTCCTCTGGACACTTCTTTCCTTGGGCACAATTGGGCTAGGCTCCTTCTCTCCTCCACCCAGTGGGCTGTTGCGGGGGCTTGGCGGTATGTTTGGTGTTTTTCTCAATGACAACTGACAAAAGAAAAACAATTGTATTAGGAGAGGGGTTAAGGGATTCCAATATGGACCTCCACCTACACACCCACGTGATTGTGTGCTCTAAAGGTGCTTCAGGGCATGCAGTGCTCTGGCAGTGCTTTACAGCTCCCACCACTTCCTAATTGCGAAATAACGAAAGAGTGGTACTTGCCTCTGGCCACGGCCCTCCCGGGTCGTGGCAGAAGGAGTCCAGGCGTCCTTCTCTCTCTCTGGACGGTTGGACTGATGAGCATTGTCACTGAGCTGACCCCCGCAGTCAGCCCCTGCCTCCTCTCTCCTGGGCTCCTCTCTCCTGGGCTCCGTCGTCAGCGCGTCTCCCTCTAACAGCACCTCTCCCTTTGCCAGCGCGTCTCTCCTGGCGTTCTGCGCTCTTCCTGCTTTGAGTGCAGCAGCGCTCACATGATCAGCATTCCGTGCTGCTGACACGGTAACTGCCTCGCCCTCCAGATGTGCGGTGGCGGACATCTTGGGTGTCCCACTCGCGGGACTACACTGCCCCTCTGCCGAGTATGGACGTTCGGGCCATATCGAGACTGGACACCGGGATAGGAAATCCACGTTCTTTAGGTGCTTGCCAGGTAGATGCAGGGTCTGAAAGGAAAAGGGTTGAAGAGACAAAAAACATCGAAGAATGTTTGGATTGGTATCTTTATTAGAGGGCAGCCAAGTTAAGGGGGCATGATCTGTCACCAAAAAGAATGTACGACCCAACAGGTAATGGAGTGCCTCCATGGCCCACTTGATAGCTAGGCATTCTTTTTCCACAGTAGCATAATTTCTCTCCCTGGGAAACAGTTTTCTACTGAGGTATAACACGGGTTTGAGATGCCCTTGGGTATCTGGCTTGGATAATACTGCCCCTATCCCCCTGTTTGATGCATCTGTCTACAAGACGAAAGGCTTTTCAAAGTCTGGGCACATTAAAACCGGTGCGGTAAACAAAAGGGATTTCAGGGTATGGAAGCTGTTTTCTTGTGCTTCTGTCCACTCTAACTTATTGTCAGGGTGTCGTTGGGTCAACAAGTCAGTAAGAGGACTGGCTATAGCCGCAAATCAGGGACTAAATCGTCGGTAATATCCCACCAACCCAAGGAATGCCCCGATTTCCTTCTTAGTGCTAGGGCGTGGTATGTTCTGTACTGCTTCTAGCTTGTTATGTTGCGGACATATCGTGCCGGCTCGGATGGTATAACCCAGATACTCTATTTGGTTGGTTGCCAACGTGGTTTTCTTGGAATTGAGTGTAAGTCCTGCCTGGTACAAGGCGGAGAAAACCTGGTTTAGGTGCAACATATGGGTGTTCCAGTCTGGGCTGTGGACGACTATGTCATCTAGGTATGCCCCAGTGTATGGTTGCTGGTGTTTTAAAAGGACATCCATTAACCTTTGGAAGGTGTCGGGGGCACCGTGGAGACCAAAGGGCATTACATTAAAAGGATACAACCTGGAAGGTGTTCAGAAGGCAGTCTTTTCTTTGGCATCAGGGCTGAAAGCTATCTGCCAGTACCCCTTGGTTAGGTCAATTGTGGACATCATCCTTTACTGTGTAGGGCCCTTGCCAAGTTGCCAACAATTGTTTTTCACAAGATGGTAGGAGGATTAATACCTTGTCTCCCACGTTTAGACATCTAGTCTTGGCCATTTTATCATAATAAGTCTTTTGCTTTAGCTGTGCCTGTTCCAGATTACTGTGTACTTGTTCCCATAAAGTGGATAAGGTGTCTTTTAGGGATGCTGCATACCCAAGAAGAGGCTTACTCTCATCCTCCTCTTCGGTCCACTGTTCAGCGGCCATTTCAAGAAGTGTACGGGGTTTTCGGCCAAACAAGAGTTCGAAAGGGCTAAATCCTGTTGATGCTTGTTCATGGGTTTTAATAGCGAAAAGAAGAAGGGGGAGTTTCCGGTCCCAGTCCTTCCATCCCTCACTGATACTTATTTTAAGACTTTATGATTCTGCTATATCGCTCAACCAGACTGTCTGTTTGTGGATGATAGACAGCTCTTCTGATATGGCGGACACCAAGCAGTTGGCATATTTCCTTCATGAGACGGGACTTGAACGGTGTTCCTTGATCAGTCAGCAGCTGACAAGTAAATCCCACCTGAGAGAAGAAGGAAACCATGGCTTGGGCTACTGAGAGAGTGGTAGTACTGGTGAGGGCAATGGCCTCGGGATATCTGGTAGCATAATCCACCAGGACTAGGATGTATTGATGGCCTTTTGCGGAGGGAGGAAGGGGGCCTACCAAATCCATACCGACCCTCTTAAAGGGTACATCAATAATAGGTAGTGGGTAGAGGGGGGCTTTTTTTCAGTTGACGGATTAATCAATTGACATCTAGGACAGGCGGCACAGAACTTCGACACCTCCCTGTAAACCCCTGGCCAGTAGAACCTCTCTAACAAATATTTGAGGGTATGCTCCTGCCCATAGTGTCCACTCCCAGCTTAGTTATGAGCGAGGTGCATGACTTGTTCCCTGAAAGCCATGTGGACGACTAATTGTTCTACATGTTTGGTAGGGGACCACAAATTCTATAGAGAAGACCACTTTTGATATGAAACAAGGGCCTACCTTTTTGTGGTCTTCTGGTTCTTCTGCTTGTTTCCAGGAGTATACGAACGTGCTGTCTTCTCTCTGGTCTGCCCTGAAACTCCGGGTCGGCATGTATTCATTCTCTGGGGAGGAAAAAAAACATGTGACAGGTGATTCGGAAGACTGTACCGTTCCCTTTCTCTCCTTTTTTCCACCCTCGTTTTGTTAACTTTTGTTGGGGTGTTTTGTATATCTACTACAGAGAAAGAGGCTTCTCTTAGCCAGTCTCGGGCCGAGGCTTCCTTTGCTAACTTGGCCAATAATTCATCAAAGTTTGGGAGATCGGTACCTAGAAGGACCTTCTCAACAATACCGGTACCACTCCTACTTTCCGGACCTGTGGTTCTCCGTTGATTTCCATGGTGACCTCCGCTAAGGGGGATGAACATATGTCCCTTAATGCACGAGACCTGTATCTCTTCTTCACCCGATATTTGTCTAAGGGGGATCAACTTTCTACAGACGATGCTGTGATGACACCCCGTATCTAACAGGGCCTCTACTGGTTTTTCATTTAGACGTATGGTCATTTTATACCGCCCTTGAGCCCCGCCCGTGGTTAATACTCTGCTTCGTGACAACCCTATGTCCATGGGTACTACTCCTTCTGTTTTTAGGGGGCAGTTTTGGGCAATGTGGCCCCATTCCGCGCAGCGGAAACACTGGGGCCCCGCCTGTGGAGGTGGGGTTGATGCCGGGCCCTGGGTATGGGTTTAGATACTCCAGATGTCTTGCTCGGCTGGGCCTTAAACTCTGGGGATCTGTGGTAGGCGCATGCCAGCTCCACAGCAGTTTGTACTGACAAATGGGGGTGTTTTACCCATGTCCTGGTATTTGGTGGAAGGGCGTCTAGATATTGTTTGAGATCAAGTTTCTTGGTGACCTCCCCTATTGTTGCGTCGTCTGGCTGCAACCACCTGTTCCCAAGGTCCCTGATCCTATAGTAGAGGGCTCTGGGATTATCCCCTGCTACCCATCGTTCCTTATTGACCCTGGTCCGGTAATATTCCTGCTCGTGGCAAAGTCTCTCAGGAATTGCTTTTTTAAGGTCAGGGTAGGGAATAGTGCCATCGGGGTTGGCGGCTTGACAGGCCACCTGTAATTCTCCAGATAATACAGGCGCTACATACTGACCCCACCTTTCCTGGGGCCACGCGGCCATCATTGAAACCCATTCAAAAATAACAGAAAAATAGTCTGGGTCGTCTCCCTCTTGAAATTTCTGCAACACTGAACTAGGGACATTCGGGTGTACTCTGGCGGCCGAGATAGCGTCTGTTAGACGTAGAATGGCAGAATCCTGCGTTTGTTGGGCAGAGGCCATTAGCGCCGCTTGTTCTCTCAGGGCCGTTTGGAAAACCTCCCTTTCCTTTTACGCTGTTTGATTTTGCTGTTCCATTACTAATTGGAGATGTCGTTGACCCTCAGCCAACTGAGTAATGATGGCTTCCATGGTGACGGGTTGGGTCATGATGAAGCAATGACCGAAAATCCCACTTCTGACACCACTGTAATCACTCACTGGTCATGCAAAGGCATAGTAATGTGAAAAGGGAGGACTCCCTCCTGTTTTGCGCTTTCTTTTAGAGGGAGTTTAATTTTCTGATTGAAGGAAAACAAAAGAAAAGGGTTCGCAGAACAGTCCGCGGACAAGGGAAGCAGTCGTCCTCTGGAAACTTCTTCCCTTGGGCACTCCTTCTCTCCTCCACCCAGTGGGCTCTTGCGGGGGCTTGGCGGTATGTCTGGTGTTTTCCTCAATGACAGCCAACAAAAGAAAAAAAAATAGTAGTAGGAGAGGGGTTAAGGGATTCCAATATGTACCTCCACCTATACACCCACGTGATTGTGTGCTCTAAAGGTGCTTCAGGGCATGCAGTGCTCTGGCAGTGCTTTTCAGCTCCCACCACTTCCCAGTTGTGAAATAACGAAAGAGTGGTACTTGCCTCTGGCCACGGCCCTCCCGGGTCGTGGCAGAAGGAGTCCAGGAGCCCAGGCGTCCTTCTCTCTATCTGGATGGTTGGACTGATAAGCATTGCCGCTGGGCTGACGCCCGCAGTCAGCCCCTGCGTCCTCGCTCCTGGGCTCCTCGCTCCTGGGCTCCGCACTCCTGGGCTCCTCTCTCCTGGGCTCCGTCGTCAGCGCATCTCCCTCCAACAGCCCCTCTCCCTTTGCCAGCGTGTCTCTCCCGGCATTCCGCGCTCTTCCTGCTTTGAGTGCAGCAGCACTCACGTGATCAGTGTTCCGCGCTGCTGACACGGTAACTGGCTCACCCTCCTGATGCGCGGTGGCGGCCATCTTGGGTGTCCCAGTCGCAGTCTCAGGACTACAGTAGTGTAGTATGCCTGACCCCATTATCTGCGTTGTAAAGACTCTCTTACATAAGGCAAGCATTGCTGCGCCTGTCTGCGTCCAGACTGCGCCCGGAAATCTGGTTTTTGTAAGAGGGAGCAGATAACTAGACTTAGCTGTTCTGGAGAAACGTTGCTAAAGATTAGAGAGAATGGGATTAGAAAGAGTAGGAAGCCCCCGTCCTGTATTATCTTCCCATTGAGGATCTCTATGAAGAGCATCAATGTAAATGCGCCTCTTGTGGCTATTGTGTGTCTTTATGCCATAACCTTCCTAGGCTGCATATGCTTATGAAACCCATTAATGACCCTGGAAACTCCAGCCCTAGTGATCGAGAGAGATGTAGTGGTCGTCTTTTAAATACTCACTCGATCATAAAACACAAGTTGAAGTTTGCCATCTTTTTAGCAGGCTTTGAACCTGATTGGGTCCTTATCACTGAAACCTGGGACAATAATGCTTCAGGACTCGATCTAGTAGACACAATCCCGACTAACTACTCTATTCAGAGGGTAGACAGGATGGGACGGACGGGTGGAGGCCTGGCTATTGTACTGAAATCCCATTTTAAATGTTTGAAAGAATGAGGCTACAATCTACAAACCTGTGAAGCCCTCCACTTTAAACTTACTACCTCAGCCACCTGCTCCTTTGGGGGTATGCTGATTTATAGACCCCCAGGTCCTAGACTGCCTTGTCTTAGGGAACTTAAATTCCTTCTAGAACATTTACTATCTGAGAACTGGATGACCATGTTAGGTGACGTTAACTTTCACCTAGCTGAGACGGGCAACCAAGGTTCAAGCACCCTCTTGCTAATTTTGGATTGTCATAACTCGTATCCGCCCCCACCCACAAGGCAGGCCATACTTTTTATGGGATTTTTACTAAAATGATGCCAGACTGGTTTATCAAAAACCCATCCCTATCAGCTGGTCTGATCGTGGCGCTGTCACCTTTGATCTTTTACCCCTTCTGGCAACCCGAAACAATAGAACTAGATAAATCTAGAAACTGGAAAGGGGTCTCGGCTGAGGCTCTAGCCGGGTTCTAAATAGCATACCCTGAGTAATTTAAGATGACTCCAACAGCTGGGCAGAGACCTTTGTTGCATGGGGGGAGAGTGAAGCCAATAAATTGGCCCCTCTGAAGGCAATCGCACATAAAAGGCGCTTACCATCAGCTCCTTGGTACAATGATAGTCTGCGGATGCTTAACAAGCATGCTGCCATCAAGAGCATGCATAGAGGAAAACCCAAGAGGAACAAGAAAAAATCTCATATAAACTGAGTATTAAAGAATACAAGCTTGCGCTAACTGAAGAAAAATGTACGTATGTGCCTCCCCTGCTAAAGAACTTTTTATGTTTAGATAGACAACAGGCACGTAACAAGCATAAAGAACTTTTTAAACTAGTACAACTGCTTTCAGCCTCGCAACCCAGAGCGGAGCCAGAGGGTTCACAAATGTTCTGTAACAAGCTAGCAACCTTCTTCCACCCCAAGATTATGGACATTCACACAGGTTTTGTCCCAACCCCCATTACGCCTACCCAGTCAACTGCCACTAGCTGGCCCCCACTGACACTCCATGAGATGTCATCATGTTCCAGTCAAGAGCCGAAAGGTCTCTCCGTGTTTCCTACACTTTCTCCCTAGTTGGTAGAACAATACCTTCTGAAAACCTATTCATGTTTACCGCTCAAAGCCTGCCCACCAGCGGTTCTCCATATGGGGGCCAGTATTATAGCTGACCCACAATGCAAATTAATGAATAATGTGATCCTCTCCGGGTTTCACCCTCGGAGTTGGAAACAGGCTATCATTAGGCCTCTCTTTAAAAAAACGAATCTGGATATCACGGACAGTAAGAACTATCGCCTGATTTCCCTGCTTCCAGCAAAGATTCTGGAGCTGCACCTTAATATCCATTTGATAGAAACTGCAGAACAGCAGCACTGGTTCAATTACTCCCAGTTTGGCTTCAGGAAACATCATGGGACTGAAACCGCATTAATCTCTGCCACAGACTGTATAAGGTGTCTAGTGGATGAAGGGCAAGGGGTGGCGCTGATACTCTTGGATCTATCAGCAGCATTTACTACCATCTCACCTGTGCTGCTGCTGGGTAGACTCCAAGGTCTAGGCATCTCTCATCAAGCTTTAGCCCTTTTGTCCTCTTTCCTTTGGGAAAGATCACATACGGTGAAGTTACAGCACTAATACTCAGAGGCCTTCTTCCTGCCCTGTGGAGTGCCGCAGGGCTCATCTTTGAGCCCTACGCTTTTTAATCTCTATGTAGCACCCTTGGCGGCAATAATCCATTCTTTTGCAATGGAGATAGTGTCGTATGCAGATGACACTCAGATTATGGTGTCAATCCCCAAGAACTCATGCTCGGTAGCAGAGAATGTCTCAAGTTACATGACCAAAGTGGCAGAATGGATACCATGTAACTTTCTAAACCTTAACGGGGTAAAGACGGAAGTGATGATTTTTGGCCCTGGGGCATCCAGCTGGAGTAGTAGCTGTTGGCCTAACTCCTAAGGGACCTATCCGACTCAGGCAAAAAAGGCCAAGAACTTTGGAGTGCTGATGGACACTGAACTTAACTTTAATGCCCAAGTGAATCGCACAAGAGCAACATGCACCTCGATCATAAGGATGCTTAAGAAACGTTTTCCTTTCATTCAGCAGTGTGCTCGTAAGCAGGTCGTTCTCACCCTGGCTATGTCCAGACTGGATTACTGCAACTCATTGTACCTGGACTCGAACAAAAACATGCAGCACTGACTCTAGGTGATGCAGATGAACTGGCTAGACTTGTTCTGGACATTCCCAGCGGTCAGTCTGCTGATAAGGGATTGGAGACCCATCACTGGCTTACAGTTAATAAGCGCATCTGCTTTAAATCTCTCTGCATGATACACAAGGCTCTTTATCTCTCATATCCAACAAGATTAAAAGCCACGTTTGGGTGGTATATCCAAGGAAGACACCTTTATTCATCGCTTCAACTCCAGCTCATAGTGCCGTGAACTAAAAAAAAGAAATGGGGTGACAGAGCATTTTCTACAGCCGCGAGCAAACTCTTGAACATCCTTCCACAAAATATAAGGGCTGTCCCTCAGCTCTTGCCCTCCAGGAAGGATCTTAAGACCTGGCTATTTCCCTTGTAGACATTGTCTGAATCTGGAGTGCTAGTGGATGTTTTCCGGATGGTGATCTATAGTGCCTTAATGCCCTTGGGTAATTGGTGCTCTCTATAAATTTAAATCAAATCAAATGATTTAGCTGTTAAGTGTGTCTCTTGTTGGCATGCGATCTGAATAGATCTCCTGTTTAGATACAAGAACACCTTGAACCTCTTGGACATTGGCTGCATTCCCCAAATACTCCATGAGAGGAAGTTATACACTAGAGAGGCCGCCATGGCCTACGTCTTGTTGTTCAGCCACATCATGACTTTCCTGTCTGTCTCGTTCCCCCCACCCCTGCTGTTGAAATAAGGATAACGCAATGGTGCCCGACTTCACAAACCCCAATATTCAACCTCTCAAAACCTTAACTGAGACCCAAGCTTCCCCTCCCCAGGACAAGTAGATTAGAATCCCCCATCCAAACCACAACAAAGTGTAGCCATGGAAGTTCACCCATGGAACGTCCAGGTGAGGGAAACAGTCCCGCAGCACTCCCAGCCCCAAATCAACCTCCCAGTCCTTGGCCACATCATGGCCCAAGTGTTCCGTGTCCCAATTTGTTATCCGTTTGTCACCCCCGGTTTAGTTCTGAGGCAGTGGATCCTGCCCTGTTATTAGTTTGCCAGACTGCTCAGATGATGTTATCAGCTGATCTCGGCATTACCCTGGGAATTCCCGTACTCAAACTTCCAGAAACACTAGAGCTGTGATCAGTATCTGAGTCCTGTGTCAGAGCACATCTCTCCGGTGTGGAAGGGCTCATGTTCCCGCTGCTGATCCTCACCAACACCACCAAGCTCCTGCTTCCCCAGCTGCACCTCCTCCTGCGTGGGGGGGTCATTATCTCCCACCCTGCCCTCTTGCTGTGGGTACCACCTTGACGCTTTCTCTGCCACCCGGTACTCCAGCCAGGGCCCATGCCCTGCTGCTTTTCCATCCAGTCCCAGGCCTCCTGCGGGGATTGGAAGAAGTCCACATCCCCGGGGTTACCACTCGTAGTCTGGCGGGGAACAGCATTGTATATTTGAGGTCAAGTTGGCAGAGGTTTATCTTGTCCTCTTGGAAGGAGGCCCACTGTCACTGCACCGCTTTAGAAAAGTCCGGGAAGATGTGCACCACCAAGTTATCAACGCAGAGTTCCCCTCTGCATCTTGCCTGTGTCAGGATGTGGTCCTTGTCCCTGGAGGGAAGGAGTCGTGCTATCACAGGGCGCGGGGGGGGGGCACCCAACAGCAGTGGCTTCGCTGGCACGCTGTGCGCACGTTCAAGTGCCTAAAAGGTCGACAGACCCTCCGGCGCCACCTTAGCCTGCAGCTAGTTCTCCAAATAGTCCACCATATTGGTGACCTCTACCTTCTCCGACAGCCCCACTCCTCTGATGTTGTTACTGCAGGATTGATTTTCATCATCCTCCGTCCAAAGCTCCAGGTCACATAGTTTCCCTTCCACTGTTGTCAGTTGATCCCTCAGGGCAGCCAGAGCAGGGGTGGACTCTTACAACTGGTGTTCATTTGCTGTTTTCCCTTCAGCAAGGCACATATAAGCACCATGCAGGACCCCTGGTCCATGCCGATAGTCTCGCACTGGAGGCTGTGATAGCCTGCAATATGTCTTGTAGCGTGGGGTCTTTGGGGGCCACTGGGTGTTTAGCGGAATTCTCACTTATATCTTAGGAGTCCAGCAGTAGGTTAGCATCCTTGTCTTGCTTTTGGGTCGTTTTGCTCACGGTGAGCAGTTCCAAGCAACTCTCACAGCCTCCTTCTGTTGTTGCGCAGCCCCCTCTCCAAATTCAGCTGTCTCGCAGGGGAAATAAAAATGTCTCTTTTCTCTGGCTGCCTGCATGTGACAGCAGCTAATACTTGTCCTCAATTAGGGCAGCCACCCATGGGCACCCGCGCATCTAAGGCAGTGGCTATCTCACCCAGTCAAAGGCGCGTAGCCAATTTGTAGGGCCCGAGGGGCTGCCTCCCGTCTTGGTGAGCAAGGGAATCAATGTGCCCTGGCTGGGTCCCTGAGGATTCCACAGTCTTCGATGTCCTATTCGCCGCAGCTATCCAGTCAAAGCCAGAGCTCCTCCTCCCAGTTCTTAAGGCTCCCCCATTGCAATGGTGATGTCCTGGGTCCAGGCCCTCATCCTTCTGTACCCTCAGGCTGTAGGATCCCTGTCCAGGCCCCCATACGCAAATCTTTGTCACAATGTAGTGCAGCAACACTCCACAGGCAGGAGTGCGACCCAGGGCAAATCTCAACTAGGGTGATCCTTCATGCCTGTTCTGGCGAGTGCGGCAGTGTGGCCCAGGCATCTGGGACCACCAGGGCCTGTCCTCCGGTGCCAAAGCTCTTGCCCGCATGTACCCAGTTCCCTGCAGGTTGCACATCCGTAGGTTGCAGGCCCCCACTGTATGGGCCGCATGCAGAAAGTACACCAGTGGGGGCCCTAGAGCCAGGCAGCTGCAGTGCATCGTGTCACTCGGGGCCTAGTTGCCTCTTCCCGCTGGTCGCCCCCATCCGCTACTTTGAGGTCTGGGAGGGGCAGGCCCTCAGCCCTGCAGAGCTCACCTCACTGTCAGGACCGCTTGTGGGCTATGCTCAGCTGCCAGGTGCCCCAAGCAAGGGCAATCGCCTCCTGGATCCGTCGCTCGTTCCACAGAAGTTCCGCCCTTCCTCCCCTGAGCCAACTTCACCGTCCAGAACCTCCGCGCTGCTCCTTCACTGGAGCTGTCTGACCTCACAGACTCTCCCTACAGCGCTTCCGTTGGGGATGAAGTCTACCTCTCCCAGGGCACCAAACTTTTACTGGTGCACCAGCTCAAGTCGCATTTTAAATCACATCGCGGCCTCAGAGAGCGGCCCTCACCCCTTCAGTTTCTCTCCCTTGGGTGGCGTTTCTGCAGCTCTGCAGGATCCTCAAACACAGAGCAGGCCAGGGGCATTGTTCAGGGCCAGTTTGGGATCTTGGGAATTACAAGATGAAGCTGGATGGTGACAGGCTGAGCGGAGCTCATAGCAGGTCAGAATAGAGGGTTCTTGGTAGAAAAGGAGACACCTCCGGATGTGGTCACCTCAGGGGTGGATTAGCTACTGGGGCTAGTAGCCCATTGGCTAGTTGCACCCACACCCCTAACACCCTTAAATCTAGGATTTAAGCGCCCCCCCCCCCCCAGCCCCAGAACCTCCGTTCTGATTCGAATTGCAACAGAGTACACAGATGAGACTCAGGTCTGTGACAAAGGACCTGCACAAATCAAAGGTGTGTACATTTCATCTGTAGCAACCATCCTGAAACTGCATGAATGCTACTCGTCCAGGACCAAAGACTGGTTCCTCTGGACAGAGTGACCCCTTTGAGAGCCAAAGACAACTCCAGACTGCCTTGGACTAGTGGCACTCATCCCTTTCAGTCTGTAGGTAAAAACAACATACCGGAACCAAAGAATCTCTGGCCATCGGGCCTTCTGAAAGGTGGTCCAGTGCACTGTGGGAAATGTAGTCCTGACCTTCAGCAAGTTTCAGGAGGCTACCGTTTTCCCACGGACCTCCAGACGTCCATCTAACTTCTTGCTGATCTTACAGCTGCCAAAGATTGTTGGTGGCCAGTCCGGCAACCACCACATTTATGCGATGCTGTAACACAAGGGAACTCTGCAGCTCCTTCAACCGACCACAGCAGTGGCCCTGTTGTCTACTTTTTGCACCTGTTTCCCCGCCAGCACAGTCTAAGTAAACCTGAGCCCAATCCCCTAGTAGCTATGGCATAGAGCAGACAGGCTTAACTTAAAGCCAATATGTAAACCAGTAGCTCGTGAGCTACTGTAGCTTTCCAACTACCTCTGAGTAGCTCATGTGTGTGTAGCCCAGCTTAAAAAATTAGAAAGCTTTTGCTTGCTTGAATTATTATACATATAAAAGAATCGAAATTATGCAGCACTAATAATGTTAGTAGCTGTCAATGCTTTTCATTGAACATAAGTAGCTCTCCGTACAGAACGGTTGGATACCCCTGGTCTAAGTGGTAAAACCAGCTACCCACCCCTCCCTGCTGCTCCTACTTCAGCACCGAGGACAGCAAGGACAACTCTGTGCTCGGGCATCTCGAACCAGTTAAAATCAAACTGACTTTCCTGGCTTGGTACTAAGACCCACATCACCTAACACACCAGTGGGTTCCATGTAACTCGACCCACAAGTGATCGATTGTCACTAGTGCTTTTTACCATTGACCGCAATGCTGAAGTTTTTTTTTTTTTTTTTAGTATTGAATTACACTGATTTATTTTTGATTCTAAAATTCATAACTTTGGTTATACTTATCTAATTGACTTTGTTTTGGTGTCTAAATTTATATAAACCTTTGCTTTATATCGCCTACCACGTGTTTCTCTAGTAAAACCTACAAGCTCTTGTCCATTCCTCCCAGGACTGATCCAAGGATTTATTTTTGTGAATCCAAGGACCATCTGTGGGGTATTGTGAGACTATTGCATAGTAAAGCCTAACCATTATGATAAATGGGGTGACCCAGTATATCGTCAAATGACCTGGGTATCGATTGGTAAAGAAAACCATGGTCCTAGACAGTATTCTCTTGCAATCAATGTGAGAGAATTAACACAGTTTCGTGAAGAGAATAAATCATCTGGATGGAAGAGTATGTATTGCATGCGCACATTCCACAGTGGTGGGTTTATTGTTAAAGGAAAAGGCACTATAAATTATTGCACATTAGTTTATTTCCTGGTCAAATCCTATGCATCAAATGAAACATAAATGTAAACAAAGAGCATAACTTTAAGTACGCAATTTTCTAAAGGTTACTACCAAGGAGGAAAAAAGAGGGTGAGAATTGGTGCTCATGTGAAAGAGAAAGTAAAGATGAAAATCATCATGGACAATTGTAGAACAGCGTTTCGAGATCTTAGACATCTGAGGGATCTGGCTCAGCTTCCCAATGTGGCCAGTAACCCTACTGTGATAGGCCTGCCCAAGCTTAGGTTTACAACATACTTTTCAATGGTTATTCCTTAATCCAAGGTACATAGTAAAATTATATCACACTGTTCATTGATTACTCCTTGTTCGTAATGCACAGCGGAATTTCATCTGTGAATTGGGGATAGGGTATAATGGGTTACATGTAGAGTGTAGGCCCCATAGGTGTATGTCGACGTTTCAACCCTAGTGCAAAAGGGTAGGTGTACTCCTCTGCTACAGGTCTTCCTCAGGACAAGGGGATGGGGACCTTAAGCAACCATGTCAGATACGATGCCCCTGGAAAGTGGGTGATCCGAGTTTACTGGAGTGCAATCAAGTCAAAGATGTTTTTCCCAGCCAAGCCGTGCTGGGACCAAGGAAAATGAGTCCCTGATGTACCGCTATCAGAAAGACGCGGCGTGTCACTTTCAGTTCTATATGGAGAACCTCTGCACGGACTAATGCAGAGGTTCTCCGTATAGAACTCCAAGAGGAGCAATTGATTCCCGCACATAATTAATTGAAAGTGACACGCCACGTCTTTCTGATAGCGGTACATCAGGGACTCATTTCCCTTGGTCCCAGAACGGCTTGGCTGGGAAAAACATCTTTGACTTTATTGCACTCCAGTAAACTCGGATCACCCACTTTCCAGGGGCATCGTATCTGACATGGTTGCTTAAGGTCCCCATCCCCCTGTCCTGAGGAAGACCAGTAGCAGAGGAGTACACCTACCCTTTTGCACTAGGGTCGAAACGTCGACATACACCTATGGGGCCTGCACTCTACATGTAACCCTTTATACCCTAGCCCCAATTCACAGATGAAATTCCGCTGTGCATTACGAACAAGGAGTAATCAATGAACAGTGTGATGTAATTTCACTATGTACCTTAGATTAAGGAATAACCATTGACAAGTGTGTTGTAAACCTATGTTTGGGGCAGGCCTATCACAGTAGGGTTACTGGCCACATTAGGAAGCTGAGCCAGATCCCTCAGATATCTAAGATCTCGAAACGCTGTTCTACAATTGTCCGTGATGATTTTCGTCTTTCCTTTCTCTTTCACATGAGTACCAATTCACACCCTCTTTTTTCCTCCTTGGTAGTAACCTTTAGAACATTGCATACTTAATGTTATGCTCTTTGTTTACATTTATGTTTCATTTGATGCATAGGATTTGACTATGAAATAAACTAATGTGCAATAATTTATAGTGCCTTTTCCTTTAACAATAAACCCACCAGTGTGGTATGTGCGTATGCAATACATACTCTTCCTTCTAGATGATTTATTCTCTTCACGAAACTGTGTTAATTCTCTCACGTTGATTGCAAGAGAATACTGTCTAGTAAAGCCTAACCAGCGTCACTACATAATACTCCACTTTTCTACAATTTTTATTACTCCCCTTCTGAAAAGGATGAATTTTAAACAGGTACACCGGTCACTGAGCTTTTACAAATGTTAAATAAGGAACTAATATGCTATTCTGTTGCTTGTTTTCTATCTTCTCCTTTGGCCATTAGAAAGTTGTTTGATTTCATGAGATTGTGTCATAGCACATTTGTTTTATACGGATCTCAACTGTATCTAATGTGTTCCTCTTTATTGGCTATTATGCTCTTAATTATGTTTTGTTTGATTTGAGTATAGGATTTTCAACATATTTTGGCTGGTGAGGATTTCTTTTAACTAGGTCAGCTATTTTTTCATGTATATACAGGTATGTTCTGCTTTTGTGTGCACATCATGTTGTATGTATTCTCTTTTTCCAGCAGGAGCTCTGCCTTTTAGTAGTGTGATGTATTAAATTCCTTTTTTAATATTGTCTTTTATGGTTTTGCATTGTTACAACCGAATAAAGATTTATTATGATAAGTTTATTTAGTACCACTATTAGTATTGCTTGCAGGTGAGAGTGATGTTTGTCATGTGTAAGTGGCCGTTACGGTTGTACCCATTAAATCATTTGCAAGATGTTCACTTTTGTACGTTTTCCTAACATATATGAAGCTGTTGCAAAGTTAATCTCAGGAATTTGGAGCCTGGTGAAGAAAAGTTTGTTTTTTGTGCTTGGAAAAAAAATCCTCTACTTCCTCCTATTTGATTAAAGGACATGTTCCAATGCCAGAACCCTGGTTTGATTACTGCTGGCCTTCTCACGCCAGATGATATGTACAAGGCCACGTTGAAGGCCCTCATTGCTTCTGATTCATGTGTTTGCCTCAATCAGTAGTGCCCAGTGTGTTTGGGATCTTCTACCAGCCATGAACTTGTGACATCAGCAAGAATTCAGAAGTATAGAGAACAGTGTGAGAAACTGAGATAGGATGGCAAAATTAATAGATTTCATATCTGATGGTGAGTAACGAGATACAAGATAAGCTTCCTAAATGAAATTGCACCCAAGAATTCCATGAGAACATCACTGGATTTGGCTCTTCCCCCTAATTGTGCAGTGCACAGGATTTGGCTGTTCCACCAAATGTGCAATGTACAGGTGATGCAAATGTTATGTCTGGAATGTTCTACGTTTGTGGTACCCTGGGTTCTTAACATACCTTATAATGGCTCCAATTCTACTGACCTCACAAAAGGAATTTCAACGATCCGCATGAGAACACTGTTAACATTTTAGTCCTCCAAACAGTGGTGGCCGCTGTGGAACGGGGGTGGCGAGGGAGGCAAGGAGGGGTGAGGGTGGTGTCTGGTGGGGATAAACAAAAAACACCTCTGTACGGCAGCCGCCTCGCCTCTATCTTCTTCAACTCCTGGAAACACACAGGCTCCCAGACTCCTCGAGCCAATCACAACGCTGCTGTCACCAGCATGACAGCAGCTTCGTGATTGGTCTGTGCGTCCTAGTTGGGTGCTCAAACAGGGACTGAGAGCCTGTGAATGTTCTCCACCTAGGCTGTGCAATGTAGCTGGGTGGAGAGCATGCTAAGTCTGCATGACTATTTGGCCGAGCTAAGACAGCCGGCCAAAGCATCATGCGCACTTAAGTGCAGCAACCACTCCTCTCCCTGCTGGCTTTGATGACATCCCTGCCCGCCCCAAAACTGGCTCCATATGGAAAAATAAAATGATAATATCATTATGGTATTATAATTTTTATATTTCCTTTTTTGCACTACTCCATGAGCAGTGGGTCGACGCTTCTCGCCTTAGCGGAGGAGCCGCCGCTACTTCCAGAGGGAGAATATGGAGGTTAAATATATACCCAGTTAGTTGTTCTTCCCCACCCTTCCCAACAAGTGACATACCGTTTTAAGGAGCTTCATAGTATTAGAAGGCAGCAACGTTTTGGTTCAGCCCCCTGAATGAAGAGAGTTCGTGTCCAACAGAAACTAGCCTAACCTTGTTGCGGGGATTCTGCACCTAAACAGAACTATGTGCAGGAAAACAGGACCTCGATGTATAGGGGTGTACCAACCTATCACCTTAGTTCCCAAAACCGACTAGCTATAGTGTCTCATTTGTTCTCCTCCAAAAATCACGAACCTACAAATGATTAGACAACTCAGAACACAACTCTCCTGACTCTCTCAGGAATCGCGGTAGCAAGACGTACACTTTCGCTCGCTCGCTCACTCATACTTGTCCACAATAAGAATTGGCAGAGTCACTGTAATAGTTCAAAATGTTTATTTTAACTATCGTGCTCTACAATACAGTATACGAGCCACTATCGGCAGCAAAATGCATAAACTAGAACAATTAGCATTGTTACAATTCCGTAGAATACAAGGGGGGGGGGGAGTCATTTTATAAAGGCAGTGGAATAAGAACTATAAGGCCTAACTACCCTCCCCTTGACTGGAAAAAGTTTATTTACATAAAGGAAGGTCTCTGGGCTTTGATAACAGACCCCATACCTTAAAGCCTGGATGTAAGGTTTACATCTTAGGAACAGCATAGCTCTTCTCCATGGAAAGGCTTTCTCCAGGTGTGTGTTAAAACAACATGCATGCTCATAATATCAAAGCACGAGTCTCCAGCCTTGCACTATGTTTAGCATGTTATGTCTAGGCGCTAGGGACTGACCAGAACAGAATAACAAGGGGCATTGTTTATCGACCTTGTACAGCGTGTTCAGACTAAACTCCAAGAACACAGCAGAGAACGTGAAAAGCAGACGGTTCTCATGTGAAAGGCATAAACAGAGTCTTGCAAAAATAAAGTCATGTAGTAACGTGCACAAAAGCAGCATCATGGAAGCAAAGCTCATGCTAACTTAGCAATGTCGACAATGTCCCTAAGGGCCATATAACACCCTCCCTCTGGTAAGGTCATAGGACATAGGTAAAGGACTAAAACAGAGTTCTAAAGTCAAGCAGAGTTCAAAGCGTTGTAAAAAAAAAAAAGAATTGGGAATATATATATATATATATATATATATATATATATATATATATATATATATATATATATATATATATATATATATTAGTTGAAACTATTGGTAAGGCGTGGTCTCTGGGATAATGTTATCACGGAAGAGGTGGTTAATCCATCAAGGTACGTGAACTCAAGAATGCAATTCCCTCCAAACGATCATCCCTGTCATTAGTAGAAAGAAGGGATGCCATCCAATCAATTAGGTCGAAGGAACAAACGTGCTCCTCATAATCCGATGCTTCCAAAAGCCTAACCGGACCACTTGCGTGATATTCAATGAACTCTGATGAAGGAGGTTCTGTGCAGCCGCACAAATATCCCATTCAGCCAATACTCCAAGTGCTGCAGCACACGCCATACGGCCATTCCCAGAACAAGCTTGGTCATGAGCCTCTAAGGGACCCATTAACTGGATAAAATCTGGGACTGGACATGACATATTGGAGAGGCATAACTCCATAGCCCAATAGAAGGGGCAGTAGAGCACTGGTTGCATGCAAGTAAAATAAGCAAACCGAAAAGTTAATCCTTAACTCACGCCAAGCGTTGCTAATGGCAAGCATCCAAAAACTTGTTGCATTCGATCACGGTAGAGCTGCAATTGGCCTGGTCTGTGCAGTACCACAAGATGAGCAGCCATTGCGCAGCAGGAACAGAAGAAGCAGGATTCCACCAGCTAACAACAGTAATAAAGGGAATCCCCCAAACACGCTGGAAAAAATAGAATGAATAAAAACCGGTATTACTCCAAATATCATCTGAAAGGAAGTCAAAAGACCGGATCCCATACGTTTAAAATAATATGTGCAAGTCCTTTCATGTCGGACGCATTAACCCCTTCTCTGATCATGACGAGCTGGACTCTTCATGGCACACAGTGGGCGTGTGCTCATGACGAGTCCAGCCCGTCATGAGACCCACCCACGGGAAGCGCTGGCTCTCCCCTCGTGGGAGGTCGATCCGGGTTTTTTTACCGGGGAAGGCAGGGGAAGCCCTTCCCCCCCCCCCCGTCCCCTTGTATACGTCATTGGGGGTTTCCCTTTGTTCCCCGACGTACAGGAAGCCATTTGCTTCCAGCACGTTGGGAACAAAGAGGTACGTTTTGGGGCTGGGGAGGGGGCGGATTTAAACGAAGGAGACATCGGGGGGATAAGAGGCCTCTTTTGTGCATTCCTGCTGCGCGATTGTGCAGCAGGAATGCCCACTAGATCCAGGGTTTTTTTTTTTCTTCAATTTGCGAGTGTTTTTGTTGTTTGGGAGAGTGGCCCCTTAGGCAAGGGTCGCTCCCCTTAAGGGCATATCATTAAAGGATTTGTGAGGAGAAGTACAGTGCACCAGAATGAAGTCAAAACGCTTCAAGTATATCTAAATATATCCTTTATTCTTATATCAGTTTAAAATTCAGACCTCAGCCAACGCGTTTCGTTCCTAATGGAACTTCGTCAGGGCTCAAATATCTCCAGTTTGGTTCAAAGGGTCACTATATGCAGGTCAAATAAATCCAGAGCACATAAGTCCAAGTCGAATAAAGCCTCCGTGATCGCAAAGAAGCAGGATAGTGCAGCTTTGACCACGCTTGGAAATAAAAGTATCCTGGGGCCAAGATAACAGCCCACATTCCTCCGTATTTGCCTGGAGGTTGAGTCACTTGGCACTAATCACCCCAAGTGTAAAAAATGATATTCAACGGGCCAGGGTAACGGCCATCCGTCCTTGTCAATGTTGACGTGCTCCCTCCTAGTCCCGCGTCCGATTTTTGTACAGGAGGGATGTGTACATGCTGACTACCATCCATGATGAGAGTTCTTCACCTGTGCCTGTTTGGGGTCAGGTTGCTGAAGTACACAATCCTGGGTGCATTGTAGACTACAATAAGCACATGGGTGGTGTTGACAGAGTAGATCAGAGGTTGGAACCTTACACTGGTATTCATAAGGCTTATGTTTGGCTTATGAGAAGTTGGCCATCCATCTTCTCAACTTAGCAACTTTCAATGCTTTTGTTGTGTTCAAGGAGTGTTCTCCTGCATCAAAGTTGACATTTTTTCAGTTTCAGCACTCTGTGATAGGCAGCCTTTTTGTTGTGGAACAGGCAAGTGTTCCTAGAGTTGGAGTGGTGGAGGATGTGGCTCGATCGAAAGATTGCCACTTTCCTGATTACATTCCTCCCACATCCTCAAAAGACTTTCCCACTCGGAGATGTAGAGTCTGTTGGCGAAGAGGTACGCGGAAGGTGACTATTCTTTTCTGCCCCAAGTGTCCTTCTAACCCTGGGCTCTGTGTGCCGGCTTGTTTTAGAGCGTACCACACGCAAAATAATTTTTGGGAGCATCCATGAGTGGTAAACTGAACTGCCTCGTCTGTATTGTTTAATTTTTTTAATTCTGTTTCAAGGTCGGCATTAGTGCAATGTGTTTAGTTTCAGATTTTGTGTTAGTAGATTTGGATCTATTTGCAATTTATTTGTGTTTTTTTCTTGTATAAAAAAATCCTAAATGTGATGGCGGTGTGTGTAGGCTGGCGCTTGGCTGGCAGTGTGTGTGGACTGGCGCTTGGCTGGCTTTGTGCGTGGACTGGCGCTTGGCTGGCTTTGTGCGTGGACTGGCGCTTGGCTGGCGGTGTGCGTTGACTGGTGCTTGGCTGGCGGTGTGCGTGGATTGGTGCTTGGCTGGCGTTGTGCGTGGACTGATGCTTGGCTGGCTGTGTGGGTGGATTGGCACTTGGCTGGCGTTGTGTGTGGACTAGCGCTTGGCTGGCGGTGTGCGTGGACTGGCGCTTGGCTTGCGGTGTGCATGGAATGGCGCTTAGCTGGCGGTGTGTGAGTTGTAACTTGCTGCTGGTCACTACACACACTGCTATTTGAGCACCACTCCACGCAATTCATCAGTTTGTGTACTTGCTGAGTCAGGAATGTGGGCGTGTGAAAGTGATGGGCCCTTGAATGGCGCTGTCTGCTGGTGTGAGTGTTGTAATGTGATGGGCCCGCGGCTGGCAGTGTGAATGTTTTGTATGTGTCACAAGTATGAAAGGTGTATGAATGGCCTGTAAAGAGGTTGGTGTCTTGTCGTGGCTTTACAGCTCACGAGCTGTGAGTCAATTGTTCAGTTTCTCGTCCTTTCAATTATTAACAGTGCATTTCATTTTTGTGAAATCACTTGCTAATACAATTATATATACTGAACCATCACTCACCCTCGTGTCAAATCTAACCAGTATGTGTGTGTGCTTGAGGATTAGATGGCTGTGCAGTAATATTTGTCTTTTTTGTCTTTCTGAAGCAGGGTGTACCTTGTCCCTTTTTGTGAATGTTGTGATGTGTTGGTTTCGTGCCTGGTGGTGTGAATGGTCTTGTGTATATCACGTATGAAAGGTGTTTCAATGGCCTGTTAAGCGGTTGGTGCATTGCCGTGGCTTTACAGCTCACGAGCTGCGAGTCACTGGTTCGGCTTTTTGGTCATTTAATTGACAGTGCATTTAATTTTTGTGAAATCTCTTGTTTTTTTTAACATCTTTTTATTGAGTTTATAAAATACGGCAGAATTACAACATAGACACTTATTCATGAATCCATAACTGTAACATCATGGACATTCAAAGCTGTACCATCTTAGCACTATGAGTGTTGACACTGTATTACTAATTCAACCTGACAGCTAGTCTCTGTACATAGTATGTCTGTAATCTATGCTATCCAGATGTACAGTCCATTTCCATATTAATAAAGGTGTCTGAACATACAATACTATAAGCCCACTTGTTCTAACTTAACCAACCACTACCCTCCCATTAGGCTCACCGGAGTACCTTGTGGCAATTAATAATTCACACAGGGTTCTAACTATGCAGTAGCTAACACCATTACTCACAGTAAAGCCAAGTTCCTGGTCACCTGGCATGTGGACATGTTACCCTGAGAAAATATTCCGAACAACGCGTATGTTGAAGCATTATTCTGACTGTGATACAGTCTGCTCCATTACATTCACATCTTTAAGTGATTCCACCATCTTAGAGTGCCACATGTGTAATTGAGGAGGATACGCAGACTTCCACCTCATGGTAATGGTTCTTATCACCAGTATCATGGCCAGGTTCGCAAATCTATACTGCGTTTGTGAATTCCAACAAGTTAACCGGGACCATGGTATGGAACGCAGCTGAAAGCTGCCTTCTGGGAGTACACCCCCGCCCTAAACAACGGAAAACGCAAGGGCGGTCACCTGTGTTTTTGGCCCTGTGCTCGGCGGCCATCAAGGGAAACGTACTTGGGCCTCCCACACAAGTGAGGCTCCATTTTTATCGGTAGACCTGGGGGAACACTGGGTGGTGGGTAATTTCTGTCATCCCAGTGATGCCACACTTTTCCACACAAAAGTGTGTGAAAAAGTGTTTTTTTTCAGCTAAAATTGAGGTTTACAGGGGATTCTGGGTAAGGAAACCTTGGGGGATCCACGCAAGCCATACCTCCTTGGAAGCCCCCGGGTGTCTACTTTTCAGAACTGTGTGGGTTTGGTAGGTTTCTCTAGATGGCCGCTGAGCACTGGCCAATAACCCAGGTGACCCCCCCCTTTTGAGATAGGCAATTTTGATGTCGCCTCACTACGTTTTGGGCCCTTGCCTGTTGCGGGTACTTGGGCCTCCCACACAAGTGAAGCACCATTTTTATCGGGAGACTTTGGGGAACACAGGGTGGGTGGAAATTTGTGGATCCACGCAGATTCCAGAACTTTCCACTACAGAAATATGGGTAAAGTGTGGTTTTTTTTTACACTTTGTTAGGTTTGCAAGGGATTCTGGGTAACAGAACCTGGTGGGAGGCAGTCAAGTCACCCCATCCTGGATTCCTCTAGGTAGCTAGTTTTCAGAAATGTATAGGTTTGCTAGGTTTCCCTAGGTGCCGGCAGAGCTAGGGTTCACAAACTACAGCTAGGCACTTTGCCAAAAACGTTCATTTTTCACTGCGAAATTGAGGTGTGACCACGTTGTGTTTTGCGCCGTTTCCTGTTGCGGGCACTAGGCCGACTCACACAAGTGAGGTACCATTTTGCTCGTAAGACTTTGGGGAACGCGGGGTGTGTGAAAATTTGTGGATCCACGCAGATTCCAGAACTTTCCACCCCAGAAATGTGGGGAAAATGTGTTTTTTTGACAATTCTTTAGGTTTGCAAGAGATTCTGGGTAACATAACCTGGTGGGAGGCAGTCAAGCCACCCCATCCTTGATTCCCCTGGGTGTCTACTTGTTAAAAATGTATAGGTTTGCTAGGTTTCCCTAGGTGCCGGCAGAGCTAGGGTTCACAAACTACAGCTAGACACTTCACAAAAAAAGGGTAAATTTTCATTGTGAAAATGTGGTGTGTTCACGTTTGGTTTTGAGCCATTTCCTGTCGTGGGCACTATGCCTACCCACACAAGTGAGGTACCATTTTTACCTGGAGACTTAGGGTAATTCAGATTTGTAATGCAACTGTTATAACCTATTGATTTTTGATGCAGTTCTGCCTTCCAAATGAAATACATTGTGTAAAAAAGAAGTCATTTTGAAAAATGACCGATAATTCTCATGCTAGTATGGGTATTCCCAATTTCGAAAATGTGCAAATATCTACTGTTTCTAAACTCTATAATTTGTTCACATTTCAGAAATACATAGGTGTCTTTCTTACCGATTTTTCCATGTATACATTTTCCCACACTAATTGCTATATACCCGGTACATAATAAAAATTGCTGCTCAGTTTTTGACACTGGGTTCGTCGGGTTCTTGATGAACCTACAAGTCCTATATATCCCCACAACCAGGAAGGTCCAGCAGTTGTAACGGTATATTTCTTTCAAAGAGCTGTCATAATTAGAAGAAGTTACAGGTGAAAAAGTTGACAAAAGGCTGTTTTTCTCAACTAATTTTCATTTTTTCCTATATTTAATTGTTAGTTTCTATAAAGAAACCTTGATGGATCTACACAAATGACCCCTTGCTGAATTCAGAATTGTATCTACTTTTCTAAAATGTATAGCTTTCCAGGATCCATTATTGCTTTTACACCCATTTCTACCATTAACTGGAAGGAAGTTGAAAGCACACAAAATTGCAAAAATAGGCTATGTCCCAGAAAAATGCAAAACTGTGTAAAAAATTTTGGTTTTCTGACAAAAGTCTGTCATTCCCTAAAAGCTGGGTAAATGGTGATTTTAGCCCCGCAAACCCTTTTTTGATACCTTTTGCAGCGAAAAACCCAGACGCTTTCACTTGCAGCCTGTTTTTCCCATTTTTCCAACAAAAAAAATACATTTTGCTGTATTTTGGCTAATTTCTGGGACCCCTCCAGGGGAATCCACAAACCCTGGGTACCTTTAGGATCCCCATGATGTTGTAACAAAAGGACACAAATTTGGCGTGGATACCATATGTGGTCAAAAAGTTACAGGGGCCTAAGCGCACACTACCCCAAATAGCCCAAAAAAGGCTTAGCACAGGGGGGGAAAAGGCATAGCAGCAAAGGGGTTAAATATTTGATGTATAAACTCCCCAAAATGAAGTGGGAGGTTAGTGTTCAAAAGGGACTGTATCTCGCTAGATGTCCTAGCCACCTGTAATTCGAAGGTCTCTCGAGCCGAAGTGAGCGCCACCTGGAATAATAGCACTTTGACCTGCTTAACTTGGTGAAATCTGTTTTCAAAGTCGGAATGGAAGACCAAATTGAACTATCTAGACTCCCATGCGGGGATGGAAAAAGCACATTGCTACAAGTTACGCGCTGTATAACTGTTACTAAATACTAGATTTGTGCCAGTAAACCACTGCAGTCTTGGTTGTTCAAAATAAGATAACTGCCGTTAGTAAGCAAGTAAAAGTGGGAATTATTGATGGCAGTGGGGTTTCTTTAAAAACAAGTGAGAGTAGGCGCTGATACGTTACACGCTCTGTGCAATTTTTAACGTATTTACAAACCAGGGAATGACCTACTGTGGAATCGCAGTCCTCCCCTGTTAGAAAAACGTCCTTATCTTCCCGCTGACATCTGTAAGTGAAAGGCAGGGACCATAATTCGTGAAGAAATGCACTACCCAGAGGTTCAAAGCGGCCTATTGGAAAATGTGGCATGCATGACTTAAATTGAAACAGTAAAAAAGGGAGAGATATAAGCCCATGAATTAACCAAACAGCAGAGTCTGTTTCCGCTACAGAGAATGGTGGAGGCTCCAATTGTTCAATATGCAACAGCATGTACACAGCATCTTTTATGAACATAAATCTTTGTTTATCAGTTAGATTAAATGGTAGAAACAAAGCAGAAGCATTCAAATAATCCCAAGGGACGTTTCCCATTTTGAGAGTTTGCAGCGTCCATGCAAACTGTATAACAGATCTTAATTGATTTTGACCATGATACTAAACAGATACATCACTCTGAACAATATCAATAAAAGAAGAAACAATATTATCCAATGTATAAATGTTTGATGAAAGTGTATTACTGCTATTGTCAACCACGGCGATGACTTTTTCTAAATTTACCTAATCAATTTGGCGCAGACGATGAGCTGCCTCAATCTGCGAACGTTTCCAAATGTTATAGTAATCGGCATAAATAAATCTCTTAGATCTAGGAGTCCTAGGTCCTAAGATGAAATCGGCCAAATTGATGTCATTCGATAAGAGTGTTAGGTTGTTTTTTCACAGATGCTAAGGTGGAGTGTTCCAACCATTGTTGGCACAATTTACCCACCAAGTATGTGGTGACCAAATGTGTAAATGGATAACGAGGATCCGGTCTAGTCTGCGTGAAACCAGGTGTTACATTATAATAACGCAATTTACCTGCATTAGAAATTGTTTGCCACACCAACCATCCGGATGAATCAGTATCAGAGACAATGAAAGTGTCATTACGAAACAATGCCTGTAATGCATCGAAAGTATAATTCGTCTGAGCACGCCAATTGTTGTATTCCGCTAGGGGCGGAATGGATGGTATATTCACATTTTTCACAGTGGCCAAGCCAAAACTAGTGGTTTGGTACACTGTATCATTCAAAAATAAAATTTGAGTTGGGATCAGGCAGGCACGATGTAATGCTTCAGTGCTCTGAACCTGCCACTGTTTAGTGCTCCAAATTGATTTCAACTTGATGGTCTCTTTCCAATGATTATAACCCTGTGTGGCCAATTTAGCCCTAAAAGAGTTGAAGTAAATCAATTTAGTGTGGGTTAATATGAATTTAGATTGAGATGACAATTGTAGTTTAAAATAATAGGACTCCGAATTCGATATTTCATAATCTGTAAAGTATGATAACTTATCCCTAAGAGTTTTAGAACTCCCGTGTTTGTTTTATGCAAAAAATGATGCCCATAATGTTGATAACAAGAGATCAGCATAATTGGCAGAATTTAAATACAAATCTTCAGCATCAAATGCAGCATAATATTTTAAATCAGAAAACAATGCATGTACTGCTTGCACATCCCAGCCGTCCGAATGTATGTCCAGTGTTGCCACATCTCCTAATGAGACGCGAAACAGCTATAGCACCCTGAGCACCTGGGTCGGACCGTGAATTTCCAAAGCTACTTTGTCCCAAACGATGCCCTCTGCAACCAGGAATGCTGAAATGTTCACAAGTGTCTGATCGTGTTTCATGATAAGGGACGACGTGTGAGGGGCCAGAATTCCATCGAGGAAGTTCACAGAAGAGCGTTCTGGCAAATAATGACCATTGATGAGTAAAAAGAACACTGTCACAAATCCAATTGACATGAAGAGGAAAATCAGGATAAGCACCAATCAAATGTAGGTCCATGGAGGGACCAGGTGAGTCTTTTTGAACCAAGAGAAGAAAATACTTAATTTAGTTGGTGGGACTGCCAAACTGGATGTCGAGGAGGATGAGTCAGACGAAAGGCTAGCATGATCTCCAAAGTAACCACTTGTAGTTCTATTAACTAGAGGTGGCAGTGCCGGGTCCTCCTGATGTTGTCAAGGACTCGTTGGCACTTCAATGGTGGACTCGTCTGTAGGATATGTGTACTCGACATCCGTATTGGAAGAGAGAGGCTGGACGGGTGAAAGGTCAATTACAGTGTCCATCACTTCCTTAGCTACACGAGGACCAGTGGAAGAGGATGAAGTCAGCGGATCCAATGAAATTGCTTGCACGAAACAGCAGACGTGACACTATTCAGAATCGGCCACACGGTGTATCTTAACATTGACAGGTAAAGGTGGTAAAATGACTGCACGAGTACCCTTCAGTCCAAGCACTGGAACCGGTGCACGATAAGAGGGAGAAATTCTTTTTTGTTGTCCAACTTTTCTCGTACCAGATCTCCAATCTTGGGAAGCCAGCCGGCATCCAGAATCAGCAGTGCTGCATCATTGGAAGAGGGTAAATGTTCAGTTGCATAGCTGTCACGGGTCTTTTGTAGATCCTGTAACACAGTAGAATGATTATCTACGTCAAAGTTGTGGTAGCCGCCACAACGTCTAGCCCATCAACGTCTGGTACAAACATTTTAATGACAGAGCATTTCGTATGAGGTCCGCCAACCCAGAGATCTTCTAGGGAGACTATTGAGTGGACGTTGAACAACATACAAATGGGCCTGCTGGTACCTAAGACTCTAGCTGTCAAGGGTTGCTTTAAGTCACGGTTCATTCGCTCCACAATTGAATTGCCCTCAGGCCTGTATGGAGACAAAAACTGCACCAGCATCCCCATTGACTTCATCGCGTCCTTATACGCCTTAGAGGCGAACGCTGGACCTTGGTCTGAATGGAAGGTGCCACAGGCAAACATCCCGACAAAGACCCGCAATTCCCTGATGACATTTCCAGCGTCTGCACTGCGTTGTGGCCAAACCCAAAGGAATCTACTGCACGAATCAACTGCAACAAATATATATTAATACGCAGTATCAGAAGAGAAAGGACCACAGTGATCAAGATACACACAGCCAAATGGCTGATTGGAAATATGCAGCTGTGTTTTTGGTGGACGCGCGACTGTAGACTGTTTAATTTGTTGGGAAATGTCACAAGACCGTACATAACTACGGGTCTGTTTGTATAAACCATGCCACCAATAACGTTGCTGTAAAATCAAGACCATTACTGACACACTGGTATGAGCAGAAGCCATGCCCTCGTGACAAATCTGCGGTCTAAGTTGGGAATCAGCTGATAACCAACCGAAGGAATCTTAGCATAAGGAACCTGTTTGGGAGTTATATGATAAAAGTATTTAGAAGGGAAACCCTGAGGATAAACAGCTACCTCCCTCGTTTCAGCTACAGCTGCCAGAATATCATTATCCATTTTAGTTATGGACCCTGTAACTGCTGCTACGGAACACATGGCTACTGTAGAATCGGCCGCTTCATCAGCCAAAGAATTACCAAGAGCATATGTTCCCACATGCTGATGGCCAAGAGTATGGATTACCTGTGTGAGGGGCAGACATTGTTTAAGATCTGCCATTTGAACCCAAAGCGTCTTATGTTTAATAGCGCTGCCGTTAGTCTCGCTAGTCATTTTGAGATCAAAAGAATAAGTTGTCATTATAAGACTGAACACAGTAATAAGAATCACAAACAATTGGAGGATTCACATTAGGATCTGCAAACTCGGGAGCAAGATTAAGAGCACGCAGCTCCGGCAATTGTGCCGTACAGTCTCAGAGTGCTTGAGTATGCACTATGGACTTAAACTCTCCATTGACAATTCAGCCAGCAACAATTGCGCAAGCCGCTGAATAAGCATGTTTGGAGGCCGTGGCCGGTTGAGCCGAGCCATCGGTATAAATTATACATTCATAGTCATGTAGAGGAAGCAACGACAATGGAGGTGGATGAACATGTTCATATTGTAAAAACTCCTGTGTCTGAAGTGCAGGGCTAAAGATAAACTTGACATCAGAGGATGTCAAAGACGTAGCCCATTATATCCAACAGGGATGTAATACCTTATAGTTAGGTACACTTACCTTAGTCACATCTTCCAAAGCGGGGAAGGGCGTGACCATAAGAATGCGTTTACCTTACGCCAGTGAGCATTCCTTCAGAACTGCCATCTGGACCACTGTCAAAAGTTTTCAACAGTGGAGAAGCACATTTGAGCTGCAGCGTATAAATGTGATTTGTACGCAATAGGTACTGTGTCTCCGTCGTTAAACGTCAAGTAAGTGAAACCCACCGCCCCTGCTTCTATACATTTCACCAGGTTTGTGGTGTTATCACGCGTCAACAAGTAGTTAGTTGCAAGCATGTCAGATTGCAAAGAATGTAGGATAGAGGTATGTTTCGGAAGCCAGCTGGCTGAAGAATATGTAGGTTGTATCAATGCATGAAGCGGTTTGATACGCTAGTCCTCCCGAAATTCAAAAATTGCAGCAAGGACTGACGTTTTTCCAGTGTAGAAGGGGGTTGCAATTGTGCACATTTCTCTAAGAAGTGGGAGGCTAGCCCCTCCTATTCATTATTGAGTTCATAACCCCAAAAGAGTACTGCCAAATGTGCGATGTTGCAAAATTGAACTTGTATCCATAGTCTGCAAATGATAAAATGATCCTGTCAACTCGGATAAGATGTGGCATAAGTTCATCGTCCATCAGATAAATGTCATCAACGTACGAGAACGCATCTGGATCTTTGTCGTGCAACAAAGACACAACACGAGCTACAAATGCCCCGGGGCTATTCTTTTACCCCATAGGTAAACGCGTACATTTTTTCTGATTTTCGACGACGGTAAATGCTGTCAAGTCACGACTCTCCGGTGCAAGATTATGACTGTAGAAACCATTGGAAATGTCCAGTGTAGTTTTGTATTTTTTACGAACAAGATTGTTCACCAGCGCAGAGCTGTGTGTGTTTTACATGGCAAAAGTGCGACAATGACTATTCGAATTTCGGAAATACAATACAATCCGATATGAACCGTCAGGTTTTGATACCGTGAAGAGAGGATTATTCATCGGTGATGTACATGATTCAATCACTCCTTGATATTCCAACTGTGTGCTACACTCCTGCAGCCAACACCTTCCCGTAGATTGATAATTGTTGTCTCACGGCCGGCCCTGCTGCTGCGACAGAGCTCTTCTCTTATCTACCACGATATGTCTTACCACGTGTTTTTGCTGTTGACCCTGACCTTCGGGCCGGGTAAATCGCCCATTCCATTATGGCGACTTCGAGCTGTAGCCCTACGATCCCCCGTTTGTACAGACTGTGAAGGAGGCTCTCCGGCATTACTTTGAGGAGAATTGAGGGTCTACCGCCACAAGATCCACAGAGTGGGAAGCCATGAAGGTTATCAGGGGGGTCTGTATGAAGACCATCTATGGGATCTCCCGTCAGCTTAACGCAGATATCGGTTCCCTAGAAAAACACTTGAAAATACTAGAGACTTCACTACACCAGGCCCCTACTGATAAAACGGAGTGGGTGCGTGTTAAGGTTGAGTTACTTGAAGCTTGGTCGCGACTAGAGAAACACAAATACACCACCTATAGACAGAGGTTCCATATGGAGGGTGACTGGTCCTGAGCGCTGCTAGCTCGGTTGATTAAGACAGAGATGAAACATGCTCCGGTATTACAGCTCAGTGATACTATGGGGAACATAGTATACACACAGAATGTGATCGTACTGTAATTTGCCACACACTTGAGACAGACCTGTTCGACAGTAGCCCGGACCAGATCACTTGCATTTCAAGACTTTTTTTAATGATATTGTGTTTCCTATATTAAGCGATGAGTAGGATGAGGCTCTTAGGGCGCCTCTTACGAGAGGTGAACTACTGACATCCATTAAACAGCTGAAGAATAAAAAATGCCCCAGGAGTGATGGTCTTCCAGCCGAGTTTTATAAAACGTTTGCCCCAGAGTTGGCGGATCACCTCCTTGAGGTATTGACGGAAGCTCCAGACAAAGGGGTACTTCCCAACACCATGATGGAAGCACTGATTTCCATGATCCTTAAGCCGGACAGAGATCCACACTCCCCGAGCTCTTACAGAAGAGAAAATATTGAGCTGTGTCCTAGTGGCGCTTTTCTTGCCATATATGACTCAATTGGTCCACCCGGACCAATCTGGGTTTATCCGGGGTCGCAATACCACACATAATTTGCGCAGGCTTGCACTCTTGTGGCATGCGGCGGATCTCCGGGGAGTCTTAGTGGGCGCTATGTCTGTTAGATATTTGTCAGGCCTTCGATACTGTTGAGTGGGATAATATGTGGATGGTTCTTACCCGGATGGGATTGGGGGACAACTACTTATGATGGCTGAAATTGCTCTACTGTAAACCCACGGCTCGGATTCGCCTCTAGAACCAAGTGTCAGATAGTCTGGATCTTCAACGAGGTACCCAACAGGGTTGTCCCCTGTTGCAGCTCCTCTTTGCCCTCTGTGATGGAGCCTCTGGCGATTGCCCTCAGACGACCGATGGAATGTTGGGGAGTCCGGCTGGGGACTACAGTTCATGTTGTGTCCATGTACGCAGATGATACCATGGTTTATCTCTGACACCCTGGGACAGCCGTCTCAGAGCTCCTCCAGGAGCTCACTAGTTTTGGTGAATTTTCAGGACTTTGCCTTAACCCGGGGAAATCTAAATGTTTCCCCCTGGGCAGACTATGAGACGTGGGTAAGAAGCCCTGCCTATAGTAGGAATGAGCTGGGTCACTGACACTGTCCGATACCTGGGGGTACGGCTGGTACATACGCAGGAAGCTTACTGAGAACATAATGTGGGGAGACGTGTGGAGGGAGTTAAAAAATCAATTGAGTTTTGGCAAGACTTCCCCATATCCCTAATGGGGCGGATTGCCCTACTTAAAATGGTGGTTCTTCCGTGCTGCTTATACGTTCTGAAAAACTCTCTCTATCGTATCCCATGGGTGTATTTTCGCAGGCTGGATTGACTGGTGGTGGACCTCTTGTGGGGCTCCAAACGGAAGAGGGTGGGGCTGGATACCCTGCAGAGGACGTGGAAACAGGGGGGGCTGGAGGGGCCCAGGTTCACCCATTATTATATAGCGACACAACTTCAGCATGCCGTACAGTGGCTGGATGAAAACGATAATTGGGAGAAGCGGCTACTGGACAGCACTCATGGACGGACTCCCCTCCATGAGTCCGTCCATGAGTGCTGTCCTGTTTTTCCTGTCCTGTTTTGGTCGGGGACAATATCTCCAGTATGCAGTCGCACAGGAGATCTGGCCAACATTTCTGGAGGGACCGCCCATAACTGCCACACTCCGGGCCCTCATTTCGATGGCTGGGGGCCGCAGATGGGTATCCTATATATATAGGGTGTCAAGAGAGGATTTAGCCACAGATCCGCCCCCAGTGTAGGCTAGATGGGATGGACTATTAGAAGAGCCCTTGACAGATTCAGAGTGGGGAAAGGTACACAAAGGGGTAAAACTATTTAGTTCTAATGTGAGATTTAAGTTTACCAAATTTTAATATTGTTCATCAAACATACTTGACCCCTCATACATTACACGAAATCTACCCGGATCACCCCAATCTATGCACCAAATGTGGTTCCCATGATTCCCAGTTCTTACACATGACCTGGTACTGCCCAAAACTGATATTATTCTGGAATTCGATCTTAGACCATTAAGGCAGGTGACTGGGTGGTCGATATCAACCTCCATCAAGCATGTGCTTTTGGGCCTTATTCCAAAGCCCAGGGGTAAGAAACTTAAACAGAGGTTCCTGCAGCTGGGACTGCTCCTGGCAAAAAGAAGGATTGCAATCAATTGGATGGGCTGTCTGCCTCCCGCAATGGACAACTGGACTAAGGGATGGGCCACAGCAGAACTAATCTGCATGAGGCGGGTCCATAGGGACGACAAATTAGAGGACGATGCGAGGGCATGGCAGGTTATGATCTCAGAAGTCCCCAATGTAGAGAGCCCCCTTTCGCATTCTACTGAGGGAACGCATTTGATCGAAGATAGGCCGGAAGAGGGATGACGGCCAGAGAACAATCCCGGTCTGTAAATTTACTTAAAGCCCGGAGGGTGGTACTAACTATTCCGTGACAAACGGTGCGGGTGGTGTTTCTCAATGTAACCTTGGTGAGGTTGGGAGGGGGGGGGGGTGGCTATTTATAGTTGAATTAAATGAGTTGTTCTTCGAAACTGTATTTCGGTCTCCAAACACGGCATGAAGTGGGTAGCACTAGAAATCGGTTGTGATCTGGTCATTACCAGATGGAATTGTACTGTTTTAGTCTGTGTATCAGGAACTAATGAACATGTACAATATGTAACTGGTGCCAGTGCTGTATTGAGCTATTGTTTGGATGGAAACTCAATAAAAATTATTACAAAAAAAGATATTCCAACTGTGTTAGAATGTCACAAACGTGAGCCTTAGCTTCATGCTTGATTGGCTATTGCGATTGTGGCTTCGGCATAGATCGTAACAGTATCTCATGAGTCGGTAAATCAACATACCAGCCCACCTGATTATGGTCACCCGCCGGGGGGGCCAAAGCCCACTCAGCTGCGAAAGCCTGTGCATGCTCCTCAGGGACGTAACGCAAAAAACTCGGAAGTATCATGTCCCCCCCTTCAGAAGTGGCTAGCATAAATGGTGGAGGCCAATCTGCCTCCGCTAACAAAATGTCATATGAAGAGGTTAGATTCTCTCATTAAACCGCCTTGATTGTACTCGGTATATCACCTTCAATTTGGCAAATAATCTCATAGAGTCTATCCGGGGGGGAGGGGCCACAACCCAGGTATCTGATGTTTCCACTGTAATGAATGTATCAGTTGCTGTCGCCTCCAGACAGGGACGCAGTGCCTCCCACACTATAGTAACCTCCGCTGCGCTGTTGAGCAGAGTCTCTGCCCATGTCCAGTCCAGGAGTCGCATTCTCACCGTCTGAGGCATATCTTGCTGTTAAAGCTGCAACCTTTTTCTTCTGATACAGGGGTCGAAAACAAGGCATCTCTTCTTATTTGGCTTAAACGTCAAACTGTCGAGGTAGATCTCTTGCCTGTTTAGTCGGAACTTTGTCACGATCCTGGCGCTCCCTTCCGCCTACTTGAGAGTCGGATGTGTCCTGTAAAGAACGAGGAGAGCGCTGATCAGGGACCTGAAATCTATCAGGAGTCTTAATTTACGCGCAGTCGCGCAAGTCATAAGTATGCTCAGAAGACTAAGGTGTAGTGAACCAGCACACGAACCTTACTTCTGCTGTTGCTTCCCCTGTTTTTTATTTTTCAGTTCTTTTTAGGAAAGAATGGGCGCCCGTCTTTATCAGACTGGGCTTTTTGTTGAGCTTGAGATTATGTTTGCGTTTCAGTAAAAGGCTGAACTCCCAGACTATTGCGGCCTATGGTCGAATAAGCCTTTACAATAATCTTTGGCAATTTGCGTGGCTTGTCTGCATCTGGTACAGCCTCCAAGCGATTTGCCACTTGAAAGTTCACAGCATCACCCTTGACATTGGCAAGGATCATATCAGCAACCACGTGGAACACCTCCACCAGTCTCATTACCAACTCTACAGCCGCTTTGGCTCTGTGTTCATCTTGAACACGTTTTATCGCGGAGGGGAGTACGGTCATGGAGGGAGTGCCGAAACACTTCGATTATACCGCCGCAAACACCTTGCCCCAGGTGTTACAATCAGCTAATTCGGGAAGTAAGTCTTTAGGCAAACTTATTGTCAAGATCCTGTTTCTCTCCACAGCAGTGGTATTTGGCAAAACAGCCTCTAGTTGTCCAAATTTCTCAACAAGCCAATAAGGTAACTTATCCTTTTTCTGTGGACGCTTGCCCATCACGGAATTAACCATAAGGGGACTGATGGTTATAGCACCAGGACCCACAGGTTGCACAGCAACGTCATGTGGTCCCACCTGGAAGTTGTGCGACATGAACTGTATAACAGCTCTATGCACGCGTATCAAAGAGGTATGTAATACACAAAGTTGCAGTTGCCAGATAATGTGGGCGTGTTGTATACCCAGCCAAAACGGGACATGTGGTCCCATCTATTGATAAAGGGCCTAAACGGACCGGCGTTATTGGGTGAGGAAGGGCACAGTTAAACTATATTTGGTGTTGCCAAGCCGAAAGCGGAACCTCGAGAGACCTATATGGCTGATAAACTTGCGGAAGGGCCTTGGCAGTATATTTGTGGAACAAATCATTTGTTCCATCCACCGCCGGAAAGGTGACCCAAGAATAAAATACCTCGAAGCCGTAAGCTGCATCTGCTCTACAACAAAAATAGGCACAGCACCAGTGTCGGGGACTCCATATTGAGTCACATAAGCTGTGACTGCTGCTTGATTAGGTGGCGTAATATTAACCGCCATACCGAATAACAAAGAATAACAACTTGAAGCGTGGCAGCGCAATATCGGGGTTAAAAATAAAGAGAAGAAACCTTTTAATACTTCAAGCTTGAAAGAACCTATAAAACATCAATATAGGAGGTTACACCATTACAGCTGTCTCCGGAAACAAAAGTGAGGGGTTTGTGGACAAGCACAACTCAAGAGTCTTGCGGATAAGAACCAGACCAAACGTTGGCAGCATCATGTTGCGGGGATTCTGCACCTACACAGAACTCGGTGTATAGGGATGTACCAACCTATCACCTAAGTACCCAAAATCCCAATATCCCAAAAACGACTAGCTATAGTATGTCATTCGTTCTCCAAAAATCATGAAGCTACAAATGATTAGACAACCCAGAACACAACACTCCTGACTCACCAGGAATCGCGGTAGGAAGACGTACCTTTGCGCTCTCTCACTCGTACTTGTCCACTATATGAATTGGCAGAGTCACTGTAATAGTTCAATATGTTTATTTTAACTATCATGCTCTACAATACAGTATACGAGCCACTACCAGCAGCAAAATGCATAAACTCAAGACAATTAGCATTGTTACAATTCCATAGAATACAAAGGGGGAAGTCATTTTATAAAGACAGTGGAATAAGGACTATAAGACCTAACCACCCTCCCCTTGACTGGAAGAAGTTTATTTATATAAAGGAAGATCTCTGGGCTTTGACAGCAGACCCCATACCTTAAAGACTGGATGTAAGGTTTACATCATAGGAACAGCATAGCTCTTCTCCATGGAAAGGCTTTCTCCAAGTGTGTGTTAAAACAACATGCATCCCGGTAATATCAAAGCACGAGTCTTCTGCATTTCAGCTGTGTTTAGCATGTTATGTCTATGTGCTAGGGACTGACCAGAACAGAATAACAAGGGGCATTGTATATCGACCTTATACAACGTGTTCAGACTAAACTCCAAGAACGCAGCAGAGAATTTGAAAAGCAGACGGTTTTCATGTGAACGCCATGAACAGAGTCTTGCAAAAATAAAGTCATGTAGTAACGTGCGCAAAAGCAGTATCATGGCAGCAAAGCGCATGCTAACTTAGCAATGTAACAACCTCAGACTAATTTCTCCAAATATCCCATTTCAGGTGAGAACAGCAGATACCAACCTTATTACAGATTACTGGGTGATATAGCAACCCAGTGGGTGCTGCCAGCCACAGGGTTAAACACTGGAGTTTATTTTTTGTGGGAGTCAAAAAGCTATAACATTACTTGTGTTGGATGTAGCTCAGCAAATCACTATTTTGCAGGAGATTCCTCCGACAAACACAAACAGTTTAGCTGCACTGCAGAGTTGTACAAAACGAAAACAAAATATTTGTGCATTGAGACATGAATTCCACTCTTCCCTCAGTATCTAATTGAAAGTTGTTTTAATTTCTGTGCATGTATGTACCATGGTCCTCTCTCTGCATTGTTTTAAGAAATAGGAGCTTTATGATGATGTTTTCTATTGTTCTCATATCATACCACAATGTGTTTATATATATATTTTAAATTTGTTCACAAAGTAAAAGAAGTGGCATCACAATGCTTCTGAGTTGACCAAAATACATTTTACCTTTCAGACGGATTGCTACTATCAGGGACATGTTTTAGATCACCCCAACTCTGCTGTGGCACTCAGAACATGTTCTGGGTTAAGGTACATTTTCGAGTTCTGTTATTGAGGCATTTCCTTGACATGGTGTCTTCCATAGACAAATGTTTACTCATTTACATATTCTTGATTCTTTTGTTGTTCTGTTTTGTCATTTCCTTGCAGTATGTTCAGGCTAACAAGTTGGACATCTGCTAATTAGACAGCACGTGAAAGCAGGCAGGTTAGCTGCCTGACCCAGATGTGGCAACCACCTTCAACCCACAAAACCGTAGAATGTAGACCTTGTGACCACCCACCAAAACAATCCACCGAGCCCCTCCCACCTTCCCTATTCCTTAGCTCTGCTTGTTGCTGTCGCTGTCTCTGGAGAAATGATAAAGTTCCCTCAGTTAACTAAAGGGATTGTGTAGGCTGACCCAGGCCATGCAGTGTCCTAGATTGGTTGTGCTGAACTCTCATGATTTAGCACAAGCCCCCTTTTTACCATCATTAGTTCATAGAATGCAGACCAGAATCATAGTTGTGTGATAAGAAGCACTGTATAAGAATCAGCTTCTACCACCTACTTATTCCCCGAGAGTCCACTTGCTGCTTGTCATGTACAAATTTGGGAGCCACTCCATTCACATGATTAAGTCAGAGGCCCTAAAAGAGGTTACATATTTAATACCTAATCCTGTCTGACCTAGTAGTAGCCACCCCATTTGCCTTGTGAGGCAATAGGACAACTGTGTGATCATCAACTAGACATAGTGCTCTGATTAACTCCTTCCCCTCCGGATCTGAAAGCTACACTTCTTGCAGGATCTGAGAGAAGGAAAGAGGCATTTATCTTTTTGGGGCCTCAGACGTGCACTGAAACTGCCCTAATTGGTAGTGGCTAACCCACCTTTAGCAGCACTATTGTCCACACAATAGATGGAGGAAAATGTGACCATCTTCCTCAGACCAATACTAAAGTTCATGGGTGTGCTCCAGCAAAGATTGAGTGACTCTTCTGTTCAGTTCATCTTGGACTTTGAACAGTCAGACATATAATATATTTATTGATCTTTTAATTCTTAATGTGGAACAATAATATTTTCACACAAGTGACCACCGGACGGACCTGGACCCAATCCCAAGGACTGTGGCAACCGCTGTGGAGCTCAGAACACTACTGTGTAGTAGCTGCTGCTGACAGTGTCTCAAGCAGAACACTGGAGCCCGGGCAGTTGCAGCACGTTTGTCGCGGGAGTCGCTGTAACCACGAAGCAACCCGTAACTTAATTGCCACTCTGCTCGCCTTACAAAGTAAGTGTGCCGGTGCCCTGGATCGTGTATAATCTCTCTTTCTGATGGATACATCTGCCAGTGGATTCCTCACCTTGTGAATATCCCCTGCGCCAGCAACATTCGGAAACTTTTGTAGCAGTCCACGCCGATGGGGTCGAAGATGACGTCACAGAGACACGGCTCCGCTCGCGACTCCACTGACGTCACCGGCTCCATAAGAAGACCTCCTCGGCGTGATGACGTCAGTTCCCTTTTTTCCGCGCCGACGACGCCAACGGATTTCGGGAATCGTTACTGGTAGCTTTACCTGTTACTTTGTGTTTATTTCGAAGTTTCTCTGTCTTTCTTCGAGAATGTCGGCAAGGAAGTCTGGTTTCAAGCCTTGCCATGAATGTGGCAAACACATGTCCATCACTGACCCGCATGACGACTGCGTTTGGTGTTTGTCATCGGACCACGATGTTGAAGGATGTTCGTGTTGCAGGAAGATGAGCTCAAAGGCTCTTAAGGAAAGAGAGGCAAAGCTCTTTATCGCCCGGATGAAGAGAAAGGAGAAAAGAGGTAGAAGAAGATCCAGGTCGAGGTCGGCTTCCAAGTCGACTTCGGGACATGCTTCAAAGAGCAAGAAGCATAAGAAGAAAAGGAGGCATTCGTCTCATCACAAGGCCTCGACGTCGAAGTCTAAATCACCTGCTCGGCGTCGAAGGGAGTCAGTGCCTCCTTCTCCTGTTCCGGCTTCGCCTCCCGTTCCATCTTCTCCTGTGTTTTCTCCGGCTCCGGCTGATTCGCCGGCGTCCTCTCCGGCGCCGATGGCTTCTCCAGGTCCTGCAGGTCCTTCGGCTCCGTCTCCGACTCCGGCCCAGGATGAGGATGATCAGGTTCCGGGTGAGTCTGTGACGCCGCAAGTTCCACCGTCGGCGCCGGCAGGCCCGAGTCCGGTGTTACCTGACCAGTATCCGGCTTTCCCTAATCCAGGTCAGGACCCCTCGCAGTATCTCAATGCGATGTATGGGGTGTTCTCACGGGCCATGTATTCCTCTGGTGCACCTATGGGTCCGATGGGTCCGATGGCTTTTAATCTGGGAGTGCCGCAGGTTTATCCTCAAGCACCATTTATGCCTTTCTTCCCAGCGACGCCGTCTTGGCAGATGCCGGCGCCGAAAACATCGACGCCGCTTCCCTCTTCACCGGCGCCGACTCGACCTCGTTCGACGCCGGCTGCTCCAGCTGATCCGCGTTCGACGCCTCTGCCGGCGCCGTCGGATTCGATCACGGCGCCGCCGACGCCGCAGGTGCGGATCCGTTCCAGGAGGGAGGCGCAGAGAGTGCTGGAGGAGAGGAGCTATCTTATGGATGAGGCTGAAGAGGGAGAATTGGTCGAATCCGATGAGGTGTTTGACGAGTTGAAGGAGGCAAGTGGGTTGGATTTGTCTCCGGAGTGGGAGATCACTCCTCCTTCAGATGAACCTTCTAAAGACGCGGCTCCTTATCATGCTGTAATCAGAAAGGCTGCAGAGTTGTTGGACCTTCAATTGCCATCTGTTGAGTTCAAGTCCAATATCTTGACTGAGGTGTTGCACTCTCCAACTGCGGTGTCAGAGCCGCTGTTGCCTTTTAATGAAGCAATATTGGAGCCTGTGTTGGATGTGTGGCGCAAGCCTTTTTCGGCTCCTGCGGTGTCCAAGGTGGTTGCAAGGAGATATAGGGTGGCTCCGGGGGATCCTGAGTTTTTGTCATCACACCCTTCACCTGAAAGTCTGGTCGTTCAGGCTGCTTGTTCTGGACGTTCAAAAGGTGCGTTTCCTCAGGTCCCAGGGGACAGAGAGGCCAAGAAGGTGGACCAATCAGCCAAGAAAGTCTTTTCTTCAGCCAGTATGGCATTAAAGTCTTCTAATGCGACTTGTTTATTGGGGCGCCATATCCATGCGCTTATGGATTCAGCTAAAAAGTTGGCACCGAAGCTGTCGGAGGTGGATAGGGCAGGCTTCAGTGAAGTACTGTCGGATGCCCAGGCGGCTGCTCGCCAGGTTATACAGAGTGGCTTGGATACAGAAGACTCAGTTGCCAGGGTCATGGGGTCTTCAGTTGCCACCAGGAGGGGTGCATGGCTTAAGTCCTCCGAATTTTCTTCGGATGTCCAGTCGACCTTGTTGGACTTACCTTTTGATGGGTCTGGTCTGTTCGGGAAGAAGGCTGATGCTGCTCTCGAGCGCTTCAAAGAGAGTAAGGCTACGGCTAGGTCGTTGGGCCTTCAATCCCAGCCGAGAGGTACTTTCAAGAGGTACAGAGGTTTTGGAAGGGCGAGTTTTCGTTCTTATAGACCAGCCCAGCAGCAGCAGCAGCAGCAGCAGCAGCAAAGCTCCAAGGGATATAGAGGAAGACTTAGAGGTCGCTCACGTGGCCGTCAACTCTCCTCCTCCTCTTCCTCTTCCTCAGCCCCTCCCACCACCGCAAAACAGCCCTAGATTCGACATTCCGGATCATGCTGGTCCTGTGGGGGGCCGGCTTACCCATTTTCTACAAGATTGGGAATCGGTTACTACAGACCTTTGGGTTCTGGATCTTGTAGAAAATGGGTACGCCCTTCCCTTTCGGGAGTTCCCTCCAAATTACCCTCCTTGCCAAGGTGCTTGCTCGGAGGACCACCGTCTTCTCCTGCAGGAAGAAGTCCTGAAGTTGTTTCAGAAAGGGGCGATAGAGGTGGTTCCGGAGCAGGAGAGGGGTCAGGGATGCTACTCCCGGTATTTTCTGATCCCGAAGAAGGACGGCAGATTGCGTCCGATACTAGACCTCAGAATCCTGAACTTTTACCTGAAACAGGAGAAGTTCAAGATGCTCACCCTTGCGCAGGTTCTTCAGGCGCTGAATCAGGAGGACTGGATGGTGTCGCTCGACTTGCAGGATGCGTATTTTCACATCCCCATCCTGAAGTCGCACAGGAAGTATCTCCGTTTCACGGTAGGATCGCAACATTATCAGTTTGCGGTCCTCCCGTTTGGTCTTACTTCGGCACCTCGAGTCTTCACAAAGGTGACGGCAGTGGTGGCAGCCCATCGCAGAAGATCGGGAGTTTCGGTTTTCCCTTATTTGGACGACTGGCTGATCAAGGCGGAGTCGTCGGAGAAGGTGCTGTGTCATCTGCAGGATACAACTCGGCTGTTGTACAGATTGGGTTTTTCGATCAACGTGCCCAAATCTCACCTGGTGCCCTCTCAGCGCAACCTGTTCATAGGTGCGGTACTGGACACTACTGTGTGTCGAGCATTCCCTCCTCCTCAAAGGATTCTCGACATACAGGAAATGATTCCTTTGTTTTTCAGCGGAGCGGTTGTTCCAGTTCTGAAGGTCCTTCGCCTGCTCGGTCTGTTCGCTTCCTGCATACTGTTGGTCAACCATGCACGCTGGCACATGAGGGCGCTCCAGTGGTGCCTCCGCAAGCAGTGGTATCAGCACAAAGGGGATCTCAGGGAGTCTGTGAGGATCTCCAGAGAAGCTGCAGCGGATCTATCTTGGTGGAGCGTGGAGGGCAATCTGTCTCAAGGAAGGCCCTTTCATCTACCTCCATCGGTGACCACAGTGGTAACGGATGCATCCACCTTAGGGTGGGGTGCGCATCTGGGGGATCTGGAGATCAAGGGTCTTTGGTCTCCAGAGGAAAGGTTGCTTCACATCAACCTTCTGGAGTTACGGGCGATACGCTTGGCGCTCAAGGCCTTCCTCCCTTCCCTTCGCGGTCAGTCTGTTCAGGTTCTGACGGACAACACTACCGCGATGTGGTATATAAACAAGCAGGGAGGAGTGGGGTCTCTTTGTCTATGCAGAGAGGCCCTGCGTCTATGGTCCTGGGCTCAGGACCATCGGATTTGTCTGATGGCGAATCATCTGGCCGGGGTGCTGAACGTACGTGCGGACAGTCTCAGTCGGCAGTTCTCTGCCGACCACGAGTGGAGGCTCCATCCGGAGGTAGTTCGTCACGTCTTTCGGACGTGGGGAACTCCTCGGGTGGATCTGTTTGCCACTTTCGAGAACGCGCACTGCCTGTCATTCTGCAGTCTCCAGTATCCGATGCAGGGGGCGTTGGGGGACGCGTTTCAGTTGAGTTGGGGCTCACGACTCCTTTACGCGTTTCCTCCCATACCCTTGATTCCTCGGGTTCTGAGGAAGATTCGCCAAGACCGGGCCCAAGTTATATTGATCGCCCCGGATTGGCCAAGAAGGGTGTGGTACACAGATCTTCTCCACCTCTCCTCGTGCCCTCCGCTCCGTCTCCCTCTGAGGGCAGACCTCCTCTCGCAGTCGGAGGGGCAGGTTCTACACCCCCACCTCCAGAGCTTACACCTTCATGCCTGGAGATTGAACGGGGCAACCTGAATTCTTTTTCTCTCCCGCCGGATGTGGTGGACGTTATTTTATCGGCCAGGCGACACTCCACCAAATCCATATACTCCTATAGATGGTCTAAATTCGTTCTCTGGTGTGGAGAGAGGTCAATTGATCCCTTGAAGGCTCGTTTGTCTAACATTCTGCAGTTTGCCCTTTCTCTTGCTCAGCAAGGCTTTGCTGTGGCCACAGTTAAAGGATATTTATCGGCTCTGTCGGCTTTTCTATGCCTGCCGGATCAGCCGTCGTTGTTTAAATCACCTATTGTACTTAGGTTTCTTAAGGGCCTCACGAATAAATTTCCTCCTACTCCCTTTATTGTGCCTCAATGGGACTTGAACCTTGTACTGACTTATCTTATGGGTTCTCCTTTCGAGCCCTTACATAAGTGTCCCTTGAGACTGTTGTCTTTTAAGACGGTTTTCCTCGTTGCTATCACCTCGGCAAGGAGGGTAAGTGAGCTTCAAGCTCTTAGTTCAAAACCCCCATTCTTGACTGTGCATGCTGAACGAATGGTTCTCCGGACCAGGGCTGCGTTTTTGCCTAAGGTGGTAACTCCCTTCCATCTGGGGCAGTCCATTACCCTTCCTACCTTTTATCCTCCCCCTCACCCTTCCAAGGAGGAGGAGAGACTTCACCGCTTGGACCCTAAGAGGGCGGTGAGCTTTTACCTGGACAGGACTAAGGACTACAGGATTGATGACCAGCTCTTTGTGGGCTTTGCTGGCTGCAGAAAGGGTCGTGCGGTGCACAAGCGCACCCTTTCAAGATGAATTGTGCTATGCATCAAGATCTGCTACTCCCTAGCTGGTAAGGAGCCTCTGGAGGGTTTAAGAGCTCATTCCACTAGAGCAAAGTCTTCTACCTCTGCTTTGTCTAGGGGTGTTCCTGTGGAGGACATTTGTAGGGCGGCAATTTGGGCCTCCCTTCACACCTTTGCAAAACATTATTGTTTAGACTCTGAGGTGAGGAGGGACGGACATTTTGCCCGTTCCGTCCTTCAGGATTTTCTGGTATAGAGGGATGGACACCCTCCTCCGGGAGTGGGGACTGCTGTGGAATCTATTCACAAGGTGAGGAATCCACTGGCAGATGTATCCATCAGAAGAACAAGTTACTTACCTTCGGTAACTCTTTTTCTGGTGGATACAGTATCTGCCTGTGGATTCCTCACTGACCCACCCGCCTCCCCGTTGTCCATCCTTCTATTCCAGTGACTCTATGACGGTAATTCTATTAATGATTTCAAATGTATTTATGACTGTCAAGGACATTGGGTTATTTCTAGTGCTTTGATGTTTCTTTTCCACACTGTGTGTGTTGATATGCATATTGTGTACTGTGTATGCTGTTTATGTACATATTGCTGTCAGTCCGTCCGTGTGCCTCGAAGGCACGGAAAAAAGGGGCGGAACTGACGTCATCACGCCGAGGAGGTCTTCTTATGGAGCCGGTGACGTCAGTGGAGTCGCGAGCGGAGCCGTGTCTCTGTGACGTCATCTTCGACCCCATCGGCGTGGACTGCTACAAAAGTTTCCGAATGTTGCTGGCGCAGGGGATATTCACAAGGTGAGGAATCCACAGGCAGATACTGTATCCACCAGAAAAAGCGTTACCGAAGGTAAGTAACTTGTTCATCTAGTCTCTGTGTAACAGCTGAAGTACACTCTAGTCCGTGGTGTACTGTACTTTTTGGGAGCTGCGCGACATCGTTGAAGTTGCACTTACTATCGGTCAACAGGGAGGTAGGGGGGAGAAGAAGGGTTGGGGGTGTTAATGGACCGCTCGGGGCATAATGCTTTTTGGCATCCGTGAGTCCAGTGGAGGAGTACTTTTAAAAACAGTTGCTGCCGGTTTGACCTGTGCCTCTTAGCTGCCGATCTATGAAGGCATACACAAGTCAGCTGTGTTGACTCTTAATTTTAAATTTGTACAGCTGATCTGTTCTCCTGGATGTGAAACTGGGCAGGTGGCTCAAACCGTTTCGGGGAAAGCCAATGAGGTTTTGTAAATTTGAGCACAATCAAAGGCCGCCTTAGATTGTAATGTAATTATGTTTCATCATTTTCACACTTGGTAACACATTCCACACAAATATACTCCACACCATGCCACATTGTGTGGAGAGAGTTCCTGACGCAGTAACTCTCTTGGGCGCCATCAGTACGTCCCTCCAATCTTCCTCCTCTAAGGGGCCCACCTAGCCCCTAGCCCTTCCACTGGGTTCTAAGCCACTCAAGCGTTGTCTGGGTGTTGTTGGTTAGTGAACAATAGATGCGGGAGATACCCCCCTTCCCTAGGTTCCCCATCATGATTTTCGCCTCCGGTGAGCTGTATTCCAGTAGCGTAGTGCCGCCCGATATGTGTGTGTGAAGGGCATGGCGCAGCTGCAGGTACTTTTAAAATTGGGATGGGTGCAGGGAATGCCTCGACTGCAGATCTTGGAAGGAGCGTATGTGGTCGCTGGTCCATACGTCCCGAGCTGGGAGATCCCAATCAGGTCCCAGGACCTTAGAGCGCTAACCTCCTGCAGCCACGCACCTTGCCAGAGTAGAGTGCGCTGGGTCAGTTTGTTTGTCCACTGGGTGTGGCGCAGCGAGGCAGGCCAGGAGGACAGATTCTGTCACCCCAGGTAGTGTTCTATGTATGGTTCCCGCATACAATCATCGAGAGAGGCCCAGCTCCTCCAGCTCGAGTCTGTAGGCCGGGTCTGACCACCCTTTGTTAAACCAATCATACAATACAAGTAGGCGAGTCGCCAAATAGTATAAGTATAGGTTGGTCATTCCCATACCCCCGTCATAGGGCGGGAACCGGCAGCAGGCCATAGCTATGCAGGGTTGTCGGCCGCCCCAGAGAAATTTAGTAGTTAAGTTGTCGAGATCCCTGAACCAGGCCCACAGTAAGCAGATGGGAGTGTTCTGGATGACATAAATGAATCTGGGGAGGATCATCATTTTAAATAGGGCGACCCTGCCCAGGGGGTTTAGCGGCAGCTTCTGCCATCTGCAGAGGTCTTCTTTAGCTCGCTTTACCTGCGGGGTTACGTTGAGGGACCAGGCAAGATCAGGGAATAATGGGATCCAGATCCCCAAATACTTAAAGGACTGTCGCCTTATGGGTATTGTGGCTTGCCAGTCGAAGCAGTCCCTGGTTAAGTGCAGGGGGAACAAGACTGAGTCGCCGGGGTTAATTTGCAGACCGGAGGCCTTCCCGAAGGAATGCAGCGCCCTAAGACAGTGGGGGCCAGATTAAGCTGGCTCTGCAAGGTGAAGCAGGACGTCGTCCGCATATAAGGCAATTTTGTCCTCTTCCGAGTTGGGCCATTTCCAAATCTGGATGCGGTTGTCCGACCGGATGAGAACCGCTAGGGGTTCCATCGCTAAAGCGAAAAGGAGGGGTGAGAGGGGGCATTCCTGCCTCATTCCTCTGCTAATGGGGAACTCCTTTGACAATACCCCACTGACAAGCACTCATGCATGAGGCCGAGAGTAGAGGACCCTCACCAGCTTGCGAAACCGAGGACCGAACCCCCTTTCGGCCATCACGTCATCTAGGTATCGCCAATCCACCGACTCAAAGGCCTTTTCAAAGTCAATGAGAAGAAGTGCCAAGTAAGGAGTTAGTAAGTGGTTGTTCGCTAGGGACAGATGGAGATGACAGAGGCAGTGTCTGGTCCCCCGCGCAGGCATGAACCCGCATTGATTGGAGTGGACCAGTTTGGTGAGATAGGGTTTCAGCCATTTGGCGTGAAACACAGCGAATATTTTAACCACCGTATTTATAAGGGAGATTGGGCGGTAATTAGCACAATTGGGTGACAGCCGTTGCGTGTTTGGAAGAACCACAATGGTGGCTACATTTGTCTCCGGGGGAAAGGAACCCTTCTCGAGGGCCTCAGCAAAGACATCAGAGTGGTGCGGGGTGAGGATCTCCCGGAACGTGGCATGGTACTCCAAAGGAAGACCGTCCAGGCCCGGGATTTTGCCCAGTGAATGTGCGCTATGGCGTCATTGATCTCCTCCCGGGTCATGGGGAGGTCCAAATCAGCAGACTCCGCTACGCTGAGGCGAGGGAGACGAAAGTGACCTGGGCTGAGCAGTTCCGACAGGGAGATGTCTGGGCGCTGCCTGGAGTATTGCCCTCGGTAATAGGAGGCAAAGGCCTGGACCATTGCGAGTGGAGAACGGTGTGCCACCACCTCCAGGATTATGCGGTTGGCCATAGGATATGTGGCTAGTCTCTGAAGGCTCTTCCCATTCTTGTCACCCTAGCCGTAAACCCTTGCCACTGAGGATCGCCACAGGAGCTTGGCAGCATCCAAGGAGAGTTGCCTGATTTTGCCCCTCAGGCATATGAGCTGCCTCTCTTGAGTTTGGTCTTGGTCCTCGGGAGGACGTTGTTCGAGAGGCAGCGCTTGGGCCTCCCGCAGGGTGATTTGGTGGGTTTGGGCTTGCCACTTGATGTTCAGCTGGCCTTTGGCGAAGCCACAGATGGTGGCTTTGCTCGCCTCCCAGAGAGTGCCTGGGGAGGGGGCAGATCCGGTATTGGTGAGGAAATCTTGCTGGAGCTCAACCCTGATCGCCTTTTTTAGCTCCTTGTCCTGGAGGAACCACGCGTTCAACCGCCTCATCTGGCGCGTAGAGTTGGGAGGATCCCCAATGTGTAGAAGTACAGGGGAGTGGTCCGAGATGCCCCTCGGGAGGATACGGATGTCTTCAATCATTCGGCAGTCTGTAGGGGGATGAATAGAATGTCTATCCGGGCATGGGTGCAGTGTGCAGCTGATGTATGTGTGAATTGTCTCTCCTGGGGGTGGCAGATTCTCCAGGCATCGCACAGGCCCAGAGGCCCCGCCCAGTTAGCCAGGTGTTTTGCTTGTGTGATATTGGCAGCGGATGGTGGGCTTGCAGTGTCAAGGTTGGGGTTGAGAACTGCATTAAAATCGCCCTCAACTATTGTTGCACCTAGGGGCAGGGATACGATGAGGTCGGTGGTATGGCAGAGAGTTGCTGTAAGTCTTAAAGGGGGTGAATATATAGAAACAAGATTGAGAGGATTGCCTGGTAACGTACCCGCCAGAGCTTTGAAGCCACCTTGGGGGTCGTGGGTGGCCTGCGTGAGCACAAAGGGGGGATTGCGCCATATGATTGCCACCACCAGAGAGCCCCGGGCAAACCCGGAGTGCCAGACTCTGTTGTACCCATACCTTGCTAGAAAGTGGGCACTGATTGCCCAAGAGATGAGTCTTCTGAAGGAGGAGAATGTCTGCCACCTGGCGTTGAGCAAAGCGTAGGACAGCCGTCCGTTTGATCCTGTCAAGGAGTCCCTTGACATTCCATGATAAGATACAGAGGGAGGGTCCGCTGTCGCTCACACATGACGGATGTCCCCAGTAGTTCTCAAGCTTGTGTAGCCAATGGAAAAAATGTTTTATTAAGGCATGTAAATGCATATCCCTGCTGGTTTGAAAGGTCTCTTTGATGTTTTGGTTGAACATAGTCTCCTGCAATATAGGGGAGTGCCGCACAAAAACCATCTGTTGTGTGCAGATTTATAGAAGATGTATTTGTGATACAGTTCGATCGGTTTAACCAACTTTTAACCATGGGGTGTCATCGTTAAGGCCTGTCTCCCATGATAGACCCAGCGTTGTTCCCGTGTGTGAAGTCTCATTTGTATGTTAGGGATGCTTGGGTTAATTCTTTCAAAGACGACCCATTCCAAATCCCCTTCTCCATGGCTGTTTTCAAGGTAGTGAAGTGTCAGTTTGGTGTTATTCCTTTTGCATCTGATGATGCTCCGATGCTCATTGATTCTCCTTTTAATCTTCCTCGTTGTCATTCCCACATAGAAGAGGTTACGGGGGCATTTGATCAGGTAAATGACATTTTCGCTGTTAGTTGGTAAGATTCTTTAGGATCCAGGGTTTGCCAGTTCATATATCCACTTCCTTCGTGTGGCGGGTATACTGACATGCCACACAATCGCCGCATGGGTAGTGACCCACTGGTCGTTGGTGGTCCCGTAAGGTTAGCTGGGTCTGGTTTGGTGGCAATGGTATTTTTGCATGGACCAATTGATCGTGGATGTTTGAGTTCCTCGTGAATACGAACAGTGGTATCGGAGAGAGCGAGGACTGCCAATAATGAAGCATGACACCTAGTGGTGTGTGAGGCCAGTCCTTCAAATGTTCTAAAATGCCCAGCACCGCACAGGAGAAGGTGTAGTATACCTTTCTCCACCTTAGAATCAGAAACCAATTCAGGGTAGCTTCTTTTTGTGTGTTATGTTATGTTATGTTAATTACATTTTAATGCGCACAGCTGCTCCAGCGAAGGAGCGTCCTGGCGCAGGGAAAGGAAAACACCACATAACACAGGATCCGTCGACACGGAATAAAAAATAAAGACAGGAAATAATTAAAACAGAAGGGTTTTCAAAGCTCTGCGGAAGGACAAAAGGTCGTTCGAGAGCCGAATTTCCAAGGGAAGAGCGTTCCAGAGGGTTGCGGCTTTCACACGGAAGGAGCGACCCCCCATCCGACTAAGTCTGAAACGGGGGACGACCACCAAGGACTGTCCAAGGGATCGTAGAGAACGAGTGGGAACGTAAGACGAAATCAATGAGTTAAGTATTCCAGGTGCCAACTCTCTCAGAATTTTAAAAACCAGGCAGAGAGCCTTAAATTGGATTCGCTTACATATCGGGAGCCAGTGCAGGGAACGCAGGGTGTTAGAAGTGGGGCAGGATCGAGGCAGACCAACCACCGCCCTAGCTGCCGCATTCTGGACTCGTTGTAGACGAAGAATCTCGGCTTGGTTTACTCCTAATAGGAGAGAGCTGGCATAATCCAGCCGCGAGATGATCATAGCTTGAATGACCAGCTGTCTTGTGGGGGCATCGAAGAAACGCAGCAGGGGTCTTAGCCCGCGTAGTACTCCAAAACAGCAGGCCGCCACTCTCTTTGTGTGAGTCACAAAGCTAAGCGTATGGTCAAGCCAGACTCCGAGATTCCTGAGTTCCAGGACAGGGACCGGCGCTGATCCCAGCTCTGGAGGCCACCATTCATCCCCCCAGTGGTCCGCATCCCTTGTCGTATTTGGAGGCCAGCTCTCCCTGAATACCCCGTAGCCTCTTGTTCCCTCCCCTAGCAATCACTAGGGTTTATTGTGTGTGTGTGTATGTTGTGGCACAGCTTTTGGCTGTGGGAACTTTATAGTGGTACCAAATTGTGAGCAATATTTTGCCATACTCAATGAAAAAACTTTAATTCATCCCCATTGTAACAATATTTACCGTTTGCTTTTCCCAACACCGCCCTTCCCCCCCTCCTCCCCCTACCTTGTAGTCACCATGGAACCGGCAAATGAATTGGCTTTTGATGAAGCCACAATAGCCGAGATCCTTAAGACACCGTCATTACTAGCTGATACGGTGATCACACAAACCCTTAAGAACTCAGATGAATGGGAAGCCTTGCGACAAGTAAAAAAGAACAAGTCCGTACTGCGCTTCATGGCGCCTTTATGACGGAATATTTTAGAAACAGTGCACCATGAGGTCTCATTGTTACTAATGAACCGCGCACAACGAGCAGAGAACAAAAAATGTAGTCAGCTTGAGCAGCCACACTCTGACACCACGCCAGCGCGAATCACCCCTCGACAACTAGGCGTCCGCGCCAGGCAGGCCCTGCCTCGAGCTTTCTTCTAGGAGATATCATCTTTAAACTTGAAAGCCGGGCATAACCTCCATCCGAGTGTGTAGCAGCAGTGGTGCGAGGAACGAAAGTTCAATGCGGCTCTTTTTATGATGGCGTGACAGGATTATAATCCCTAGGGTCCGGAGCCTCTTCAATCTGCGTCCGCCATGTTAGGCGGTTAACTACGCCCCCGGGACTCTCATAGTTGACGCGATAACCAGGCAGCTCATTCAGGACAGCGGATGCCGATCGACGCATTCAAGCGCAGCGCACCACCCAGGCAGCGTTTTCACACACCGGATACGGAACGGCCATTTAATTAACACAGCCTGTGCCTATTTCTCACTCAATTAACCAGGGATTACCACAGCTGGGCACCTATATAAACCAAACACCAACGCTCACTCTGCAGTTAGGGTGTAGCATTGCCGTACTCCTCTCCATACCATACAGAGGGAAATTTGGTAGTGGAGAGGAATATCCGGGGCTTAAAAAAGCAGTCTTTAACAGCTAGAGTAGTAGGTTTGGTTGGAGATTGGGTAAAACATCTGTATGGAGTTTAGAGGGCACGAAATAATCAGCCAAGTAGCTCTCTAGGGGGTGTCACTCATTATGAGGTCCTATTTGGGACGAGGATGGGGGTACCTGATCTTGATTGTGAAGGCACAGTGGCGGATGATAAACCTCTTGACATCTATAAACGTTTGGCTGTTTTGCAGGACCTAAATGAATCCAGGGCACTACAGAGTAATGTCCAGGTGAAAAGGACCGCCACTGGGGAAGCAGAAAGTGTCACGGCAAGACCTGTCTAGATTCCTAAAGTTGGGCATCTGGTCAGAGAGAAAATAGCAGACAAAAAATAATTTGGGCCATCATACAGGAAGCCTGTACCTGTCCAGGCAGTTGAAGGAACAAGAACAGTACTTCTGCCACCTCTTGCCAGTAAAAAGGAGTAAAGATTTGTCTCAATTGATCTGATCAAACCACACTATGTGGCCGATACTAAGTAGTAGGCCGCGTGGACTCCGGAGTAACAGACACCCTCCTCTCACAACTATACAAGAAGTTCAAACCGAAAGACTCATCATGTTTGATGGGTCAGCTACACGGAATGATGGACTATGCTAAATTGTGAGGGAACTCATTCCTCTGGAAACTGAAATTCAAAATGAGAATTCAACTGAAAGACAACTTTCAATTCGACCAAACACGGATCTCTACGTCAACATTCCCCGAGAACAGGCTACAGTTTCCACAAAACCTGCGGAATTACCGAAAATTGATCGAACTGCATCTGGCTATTTCATTGACTTTGATACTTTTTCATTGGATCCCAGTGAACCTGAAACTATGCCAGCCCAAAGATCTTGTCTACAGCGATTCAAAGATTTTCTGAACTTTCTTAAAAAGACTTACCTGGTATCACCTTGGGTGGAACTACCTGGGTACTTTTCTTTCTTTTCTGGATAGGCCTAGTAACTGTATTTCGTATGCTTAATAATGGACCTTATCTTCGAGAAAGCTCTGCAGCACAAAAAGTGAATGTGATTCTGAAACTGCATCTTTCATCACATGGTGAAAAAAGAGACCTATAATCAGTCAACATTACAGCAGTTCCTATACCGGACGGTATAGTATGTGATAAGGTTGATTACAATTTTTTTGGCCTGACCGAACTTTTAAAAATACCACATTTATTTAAGATTTCATTAAGTGATATTATTACCTCCAGTACATTTTCCGATGATTGGGATTATGAAACTGTAAATAATATGTTGACTGATTTAAAAAAAAAAAAAAAAAAAAAAAAATCTACTGCTTTTTCTAATAATGAAACGTTATAGGGCACATCAGGCTTTGAAACAATGTATTGCTATCAACATTATGGTCATCAGTTTTTGCATAAATCTGCTAATCCCAGAAATGTTTTCTAATACCACCAATGGGAACATTGCCCAGCACTACTGAAAAGCAGTTAAAAAACATTTGCACAGAAATTTCCGTATTTTTCAGGGTATAACAAATCAGACCTAGCCTCATATTATTATTAGATTGCACAAACACCAGCACGGAAAAATATGTTAACAAACACCAAACAGATTTATTCCTCTACCTTTATTGCCCAATTGTTTCAACAGGGTTTCGAGTAATTGAAAGACACCATAGACTTAAAATCGGTCTGGGGTACTAGAGAGTGGCACATCCAGGGAACAGAGGCACTATTTAGAGCATGCCTTATTCCTCAGCAAATAATGTTTTTGAATGAAACGGTGCAACAAACGACCTGTCTTGGATTAGCCAAGAATAAAGATTTGAACACACCTCGGATGCCCACACCATCACACACTGAGGGTAACATAACTTCACAATAAGTAGTTAGACTAGATGATATCATGCAATACAATAGATCAGACCCCGATTCGAAGGGATGGTTCATTTGGCCCAGTGACACCAATAACTGTCAAGAAAGATTCTCGGTTAAAACTAAAGGATTTAGTATCAATAGGCCAGATCCATGTTATGTACAGAGACAACAGCAAGGGGTAGTGACCTCTTACAGTGTTTGGAATTTCTGCCTCGATTGGTTAAAGACCTCAACACTTACACAAGTGAAACAACACTTATCCTTACAGAGGATGTGGACCTACGTACATTTTTCTTAGGTCCGAGGAAGCCACATCACAAACGTTTCTATAATGTTGTCTACAATGAGATTTGGAAAATATCACAAGAGGCCGCGGAAAGATTACGAGAAATAGATCGTATAAATCTAGAGAAAGCTCTAGCAGTGGTCGACAATGGGTTACTGACACCAACGTTCAGGATATATTCACTGGGCAACATTGTATCTTCTGCTATTGATGTACTAGAACAAGATTTTACAACACGGGCAATTACAATTGTGTTCTATTATGTTATTAAGCTGGACGCTGCAATCTTTGCGCACAGGCTATGTGCCTTGGTGTTACATAAACAGCACATCTCTGTTTTCTTTGTACAATCTGACAGAAAAACAGATTCAAATGGCACCGAGGGGAGCTAAGTATACAATGCTGTGCATTGAAATACTGAACAGATTAGCATTTTCAATGGCAGAGGCACCGTCCATGGAATGGTTAATCCATGGCCACATAACTCTTCCGGTCACAACTTTCAATTCCAATATTGCTTAAACAAAAGCAGGCAGGCAGATATGAAGAAATGGGTAGGGAATTCATCAAGGAATCTTGGGAATTACCGTACAGATTTTGATGCCGGAGTGGGGAAAAAGAGGTTTTTCTATGCGGTACAAACTGTGAGAATGCTTTAAGTGGATCCCTCATATGCCAGGATACAATGCTTCATGGGGCCTGTAACCGTTCAGTAGCAAACTTATCATGTCATTTACAGGGTGCCCTGGCGGCCGTGATTACTCCAGTATTCGGACTACTCTCAAATGTAAGTTACTTGATGCTGAACGATCAAGGTTGTTGTGGCATGCTTCTGGGCATCGCATACCTGGTAACCGTGAGCTCCAGGGTTACTTGCTGTATGCAAGTATTGTTTCCACCAACACATACAGTCAGGGAGGCGCGCTATGGCCTTCACTAAATATTTTATCAATACGGTTTAATGCTTTGAGCAGAATGAAAGCCATGCTTATACAGAAATCTGTGCCCTTAACCTCCGCTTGAAAGACTTTTGATCTTCAACTCGCAAGGTCTTCGGCAGAGACACAGACACTCATATGTACCAATTGCCCCTTCCATTTCGCAGAAATGGTAAATCAAATTGCATCCTTAACTTGTCTGATACGACAGGCATCGTCCACCTATTTAAGTCCATAGGTTCTGGACTATTAAGCACCTTTCAGGTAGTCCTCGGATTTATACCAAACTTCATACATTCCGTATTTGGAAGCATATTTGGAGGACTGCCGCTGATCCTGTTTCTAATAGCAGGTATCCCGCTTGTCATTTTTCTGCTAGGCAATGGACGTCCCAGTCACCAAGGAGATGGAAACAGAACTCCTGGAGCGAAAATACCGTGATCGCATGGTACAACATCTAGGCACACCTCGCCTAAGGGAACTAAGTGCATCTTGGTTCTTGTCATTTAGACCAGTCTGAATGGATTGCATCTTACCTGTCCTCCGATGCCTGTTTTGCGGAGAATGCGTTTTGGATCTCTGTGTGACACTTCCATCATGTGCGCAACCTGATGTTGATGCGATAACTGCCCATGTTCTGCAGTGTTCCCAGTGTATTCCACTGTTGATGGCAGCATTCCTAGAGCCACCACAGGTAGTATCAGCTCCTGCTGGTATGGACATCGGCTCCTCGTCTGACACCCAGACCTTGGATGGCGCACAGGCTGCTCCAGCATCAGTTGTGGACAGTATGAAAGATCATCTGTGCTCAATAGACATAATCTGCGAGGTGTTACAGGGACCATCAGCTGCGGATGTAGGGAAGTAGAATGTTGCGTCTACCAGCCAGGACACATAAACATTTGACTTATTTGGCCCGTCGTGCTCTGGGAGAAAAAGTCGACTTTTGATAAACAAACGGAAAATTGGAACTCCGTCTCAAAATTGACATTCTTTTTGAGCATGCATGGATTTCAAATGCCTATAGTAGTTTGAACTATACCTGCGGACATATTAGAGCTATAACTTGTCTCAATTTCCATTTTTCCTTTTGGAATTTAGTTTTTTTATTAGAACCTTTTAACTTTTTAAACATTGTTTTTTAGCAAAATAAAAAACGAATGCTTTTAACTATTTGAGTACCAGTGTCTAGTCAGCCTAGTGATACTTTTATGTTTAAATCTTTTTTATTATTAACAGAGTATCTTCAACGGCATCAGCAGCTATCGCCTACAACCCTGCGGGCCGGCGGGTTACTGCACAAGTTTATCAGCATGTCAAAAGCCTCATCAAGATCTGTGCGGACAGATCCTCCTTAAACACAGCATGTCGCCTACAACCCCTCGGGGCCGGCCGCGTCACAAACTGGAGAGAGTGGGAAAGCCCCCCGTCTACTGGAGGCGAATGCTGAAAAACCATCCGCTAGGCTAGTGGTACTTTTAGAATTTAACTATGTCATCCATTCGGAAGAGGAGTGGGTGTTATATTTCATATAGGTACCATAATATAGGTCCCGTTAACTTCATTACCCCATAATATAGGTCCCGGTAACTTCATTACCCTTCACCTCTATTTTTCCCTACATTACACTTGTCACGGTTTACAGGGACTGACCTTTTACCTAGAGACAACACTGCATTCAGAACGCGGGTTTTCCCTAGTTCTAAATCTCATATATTATGCATGAGGATTCTTGGAAGCACAGCAGGACGTCCATTTCCTGTATAGAATCTATGTATAAAGTTCATGCCCGACGTCCTCCTTAGGCTGACACAGTAATACAGCGAGGTAGGACCCGTGGGGAGACCTATGGGTATATATGCATCACATCTTGCTAAGATAGACAGAGGAGACCGAGACTTCCAACCGACACACTGACCAGAGACGCTGAGGTTCCTGCATGCAGAAACTTCAGCTCGCAGTGGTCTAACATCCCTCGCAGAGTGTCCAACTCGAGACCAGGACGGTTTCCCACAGTCTCACACTTCAGGTAATGGGGATGACTTAATCCTAGAGGGATTCTTGGCTTAACACCTCCTACATGCTAGGTACACTTAGGTAAATCTAGTTAGGGAAGCATTGTAGGAGCACGCATCTTTTTATCATGTGTTTTATATACTCAAATGTATTGATGATTATTGTAAGATGGTAAAGCTATACCATTCACTTACCTTTTATAGTACTGCTAATCATTTATATCTTACACTGCCTAACGGTTGTTGCAGCTCATCTATTTTACACCAGAATAACAACTGTTCAATAAATTCTTATTGAAAACGCCCAGCCTGTTTATTCTGTGTATCTCTCTGAGACAGACTTAGTAAGCACGAGTGACTGAGCAAAAAGTAGTATATTGTTTCCACAGTCCTGAGGGATCAGGGTTGTTGTATTCGATTGTTGCCAGGAACTATTCTCTCCTTGGTAAGAGGAGATTCTAGTGGCACTGTGAGCTAGTTGGTACAAAAGGCCAACATACCCGGTGGGGGTGATCAGAGTTTGTCTGACACCAATCCTACAGTGTATGTTGTCTGAACGCGCAGATCCTGTATATTTTTTATAGGAACTACACAACAGGGGGATGGCGTTGCATGGCTCCACCCTGACGTCGTCTACGGATATGATGTCAGTGAAGCCATATAAGTCCCTTCCGGCGCACTGACATCAGTTTTCTTCATTTCTGCACTGCAACGCAGATCCAGCAGATGCGGTTCCTCAGGCCTCTTTGTTTTTTGGCCTTCTCAATGCCTTTCGCTCAGGAACAGTGTGCCACTGCCTTTGGACATCAAAACGTGCGGGACATATGTGCGTCAGATGTCGGCAACGGATCCGCATGGCATTAGTATGTGATGCTTGGGCAAGCCCCACGACTCCAAGGAGTGCGACGTCTGTAAAAGTCTGAAGCCCAAGTCCTTGCGGGAATGCCGTATGAAGTTGGTGTCAGCTCGGTTGTCCCGTTCGGAGTCTAAGTGGCGTCGATCTCCTTCCCGTGATGGGACCCCTACAGGGCAGGTCGCAGAGCCATTCCCATGGACGTCGGTCATCTCCATCAGGTAGGCATACAATGTAGAAGTCACGGAGGACGTCGGCCGAGCGTAGTCGTGACACTGGAAATGTACTCCCGGGCTTTACAAGCAATTTTTGGGTCAACCTCTCTTCCTGGCACGCCTTCGGGCCCCACAGAGGTGGAAGGGACTCTGGTCAGGAGCTTGCCAGCGGGTCCTCCCTCAGCACCATTCAAGTACCCTAGCTCCCTATCTGGAGTTGCTGCGATGTCGGGAAACAGTCCAGTGGGGCTTTCTGTTATGATGTCAGGACGCAGCCCGGTTATGACGTCGGTAAACAGTTCGGTGGGGCTTCCTGTTATGACGTCTGTGGCGTCCGAAGCAGAGGACATATCTCCATCTTGACGCCGTTCCATGCCGCCATCACCCTTGGCTGTAGACATCAATACGACACCGTTTGGCAGAGACACCCTTGGTGGTGGATGCCAATGCGACGCAGTCTCGATGCTGGTCGGCACCGAAGACGCAATTTCTTGTCACTGAGGCCCCTGCACCATCTCCTCTACAAATAGAGGATGAGGCCACTGCTGTTTCTGATTCCCCAGTGTTGTAAGAGGAGTCAGCAAATACTGGTGGGGTTGAGCATTTGGATACTCTTGACCAGCTTCAGGCAGTAGGTTCTTTGCGCTTTGGAGGGCACGTTAGACTTCAGCCGACCTCTACCTGTGATTTACTGTCCCCCGTACCCCCCCCCCCCCCCCCCCTCCCCCCCGGAATAGCAGTAGAGGCTAATGCGCCTTTTGCAGGAATCATTAGTAGAACTGCTGACATTTTAAAGTTCCAGCCACCTTTTATGGCTCTGCCTTTGTATCCCTAGTTGGATGTGCTCCTTCAAGGCGGCACCCACGTGGTGCCTTTACTGCCTTTCAGACAGTCACTCAATGACATTCTTCTGCACAAGACCTTCTTCAAGAGAGACTATTGAGCGTGCCTTTGCACACCGTCATTGACCTGCCCCAGGCAATCCTGTTTGTCTGTCTCAGCACCCTAAGCCTCAAGGGCTGGTTGTACAAGCAGCTTCAGCTCTGCTGCATTTGAATGCTCCTCCATTGCTTCCACCGACTAGGGAATCCAGGTGGTTGGAGACATGCATCCAATTTTTTTTTAAAAATCTACTAGTTCGGCACTCAGATCTTTAAACACTTCCTGCGTGTTTAGGAAGGGTTTCTTCTGCCCTATGGGATTCAGTTGACCGTCTCCTTCCTTCTCTTCCTGAAGGAACTAGAGCTGACCTCGCTCGGCTGATTCAGGATGGTCATGAACTGGCCAAATTTTTGATCAGGTTGGCTATGAACACAAGAGATTCAGTGGCCAGAGCTAGCTCTAGATCAGTAGCTCTCAGAAGACATGATTGGTTGCGTGATGGCAGTTTCCCTGATATTGTTCGGGAGAGCCTTAAAGACATGCCCTTTGAAAGGATCAATCTTTTTGATAGCGAAGCAGATTCTGCAGTCCAACGCCTCATGGCTGGCAATTTGTAATACTCTGGTTTCTTTTCAAACTGAATAAATCTTTCGCCTTTTTCTAAAGATTTCCGTGGGAAAGAACATCTAAGAGTTTCACTTAATTTTAAAAACCCTGCTGCTGCAGGGTTAAAATGGTTAATTACTTTTTGCAGTGGTCCTTTTGTTAAAGACTTTATTAAATTAATAGTGTTGCAATGTATGCACTACTCTTCTTTTATGTAGGGCCATTAGTCTCTGGGTTTGAGACTTTTAATTCCCAGATGGCTTTTACAGCTGGACAGCTGGTTTGCTTTCGTTTCCATTTTCTCTGCCTAAGAGCTACTCTCAAGAGATGATCCTTCTCCCTCATTCTTATGGGGATGTGAAATACTCTGTGGGGTATTAGTTTGCTATTGTATAGCTATTCTAGAGTGCCACATCAGAAGTTCTTCCTGGATGGTATATTTCCTGGCTGAGGATCCAGCTGTGGCCTACTCTGACTTTTTCTTCCTGCAATACCCTCTACATGGTCCCGTTGCATTTTCACGCATCTATGAGTTTTGCCCATGCGGTGGCTTTAGTGCAATATGTTTTCGCGTATTTTACGCTCAAAGTGTTGTTTGTAGGACTTTGCAACAAGGTGTAATGTTGCTCTATTTGAGCTTTTTCTATATCCTTGTTCCTGGAGCTAGCACTGTCCTATAGTTTTTCCTTGATTCTTGTGTTCGCGCTATTTTAGTGCATTCTTGATTCGATTCTTGAATACCCACTGTCCTTCATTCTTAGCCTTTTCCCAGTTCATGCCTTTCTTTCCTTTTTTTGTTAGTTCCAGTTTATAGAGTCCTACCTTCACCCTGCTGCCTTAGCTTCCAGTTTCCTACTGTGGTTTGCAAATTCATTTCTGCCTAGTGTTTTCATTCTTTCCTTTTAAGTAGTATTCCTCTCTAGCTCGTTGGCTATTGTAGAAGTGATTTTTGTTGTTGTTTATACTTGCTGTTATCACCTCGAGTGTTCCTGTGTGATTGTCAGGATTAGTGGGAACAGCTGACAACCTGGGTGGTATATCTGATAGAGACATCTAGTCGCAGATTCCTCTACTGAAAATTTCCCCCAGGCGCCAGACTGGTTCTGGAGAATTTTCAGCAGTACCTCTGCGCGCTGGGGAATGGCATTGCATGGCGCCGCCCGGACGTCGTCCACAGATATGAGGTCAGTGTAGCCATATAATTCTCCTCCGGCGCACTGACGTCAGTTTTCATCATTTCCGCGCTAATGCTGATCCAGGAGAAGCGGTTACTCAAGACTTTTGTGTCAGGAACAGTGTGCCAATGCCTTCGAGCATCAAAACGTGCGGGACCTGTGCGCGTCAGATGTCGGCGACCAATCCGCATGGGATTGGTATGTGAAGCTTGGTCGAGCACCACGACTCCGAGGATTGTGACGTCTGTAAAAGGCTGAAGTCCAAGTCCTTGCGGGAATGTCAGATGAAGTTGCTGTCAGCTTGGTTGTCCTTTTCGTAGTCTAAGCGTCATCAATCTCCTTCCCGTGCTGGACCCCCTGCTCAGGGCAGGTTGTGGAGCTGTTCCTGTGGACGTCAGTCACCTCCATCAGGTAGGCATAGGAAGTCAGTCACGGATGCAGTCTGCCTCGCTTAGCCGTGATGCTGGTGCCTGTTCCTCCGGTCTTTACCGGAGGCGACTGCACAGAAGTCGACCCCCACATATCCACCATTTCCTGGTGAAGGGGCGACTAGGGCCCAAATGGAAATGTACTACCGGGCTTTGCAAGCCATTTTTGGGTCAACACCTCTTTCTGGCATGCCTTCGGGCCCCAAAGAGGTGGAAGCGACTCTGGTCAGGAGCTTGCCAGCGGGTTCTCCCTCGGCGCCGATCGAGTACCCTTGCTCCCTCTCTGGAGTTGCTGTGATGTTGGGATGTTGGGAAACAGTCCAGTGGGGTTTTCTGTTATGACGTCAGGACGCAGCCCGGTTATGATGTCTGGAAACAGTCTGGTGGTGCTTTCTGTTATGACGTCTTTGGCGTCCGAAGCAGAGGACATGTCACCCTCAGCGGAAGACATCGATACCACACCCTTCGGAGGAGACACTCTTGGTGGTGGACGTTGATGCGACGCGGTCTCGATGTTGGTTGGCACCAGAGACACCATTTCCTGTCACTGAGGCCCCTGCACCATCTCCTCTACAAATAGAAGATGAGGCCACTGCTGTTTCCGATTCCCCAGTGTTGCAAGAGGAGTCAGCAAATACTGGTGGGGTTGACCATTTGGATATTCTTGACCAGCCTCGGGCAGTAGGTTCTTTGGGCTTTGGAGGGCAGGTTAGTCTTCATCCGTCCCCTACCTATGATTTACTGTCCCCCCCCCCCCCCCCACCAGAATAGCCACAGAGGCTAGTGCGGCTTTTGCCAGAGTCATTAGTAGGGCTGCTGAGCTCCTCCTGCTGGGTTTTTGCCTTCAAATCCCTTGTTGAATCTGCTCCTTCAAGGCGGCATTCACGTTACGCCTTTATTGCCTTTCAGACAGTCACTCTACGACATTCTTCTGGGGACTTGGATGAGACCTTCTTCATGAGAATCTATTGAGCGTGCCTTTGCACACCATCATTGACCTGCCCCAGACGATCCTGTTTGTCTGTATCAGCACCCTAAGGCTGAAGGGCTGGTTGTACAAGCAGCTTCAGCTTAGCTGCATTTGAATGCTCCTCCATTGCTTCCACCGACTAGGGAATCACGGTGGTTGGAGACATGCGGCCGAAATTTGTTTGCATCTACTAGTTCGGCACTCAGATCTTTAAACACTTCCTGCGTGTTAGGAAGAGCTTCTTTTGCCCTATGGGATTCTGTTGACCATCTCCTTCCTTCTCTTCCTGAAGCACCTAGAGCTGACTTCAATCGGCTGATTGAGGATGGTCGTGAACTGGCCAAATTTTCGATGAGGTCAGCGATGGACACAACAGATTTTGTGGGTAGGGATATCGCTAGATCAGTAGCTCTGAGAAGACATGCTTGGTTGCATGATGTCAGCTTCCCTGACGATGTTCGAGAGAGCCTTAATGACATGCCCTCTGACGGGATCAATCTTTTTGATAGCCACGCAGATTCTGCAGTCCAACACCTCATGGCTTGCAATTTGTAATACTCTGGTTTCTTTTCAAACCAAATAAATCTTTTGCCTTTTTCTAACGATGTCCGTGGGAAGGAACATCTAAGAGTTTCACTTAATTTTGAAAGCCTTGCTGCTGCAGGGTTAAAATGGTTAATTACGTTTTGCAGTGGTCTTTTTGTTACAGACTTTGTTGAATTAATAGTGTTGCAGTGTACACACTACTCTTCTTTTATGTAGCGTCATTAGTCTCTGGGTTTGAGACTTTTAATTCCCAGATGTCTTTTAAAGCTGAACAGCTGGTTTGCTTTTGTTTCCATTTCCTCTGCCTAAGAGCTAGTCTCAAGAGATGATCCGTCTCCCTCATTCTTATGGGGATGTGAAATAATCTGTGGGGCATTTGCTAATGTATGTGGTATATTTCCCGGTTGAGGATCCAGCTGTGGCCTCCCTAGACTTTGTCTTCCGTCAATACCCTCTATAGGGTCCCGTTGCATTTTCATGCATCTATTTTGTCCATGCGGTGGCTTTCGTGCAATATGTTTTCGCTTATTTGATGCTCAAAGTGTTGTTTGTAGGACTTCGCAACTGTAGAAGTCCACAAGGTGTAACTTTGCTCCATTTTAGAGTTTACATTCTTGTATTCGTTTAATGCGTTTTGCTTACATGGTACAATAGCTCAGTAGTAGTGGATCCTTCCTCTAATGACACAAACTTCTCCAGAGCATTGTTCGATTCCTACCAATGCTGGCTTCTTGGAGGCGAGTAACAGTATGACTACCATTCAAGCATTTTAGCTGTGATATCTTCCTTTCCCCTTCCCTCTCTTACTGCAGATTCATGCCTGGTTTCCCATAATTGGCAACTAGAGCAAGGTCAGAAGTGCTTAGTCGTAGGCAATGTCTTGTGCTCTGGGTTTCACAGGCACTTCCCATGCAAGGGTTCAGATCCCACTTCTGATAGCTTCTTGACAGAGCGTGTGTTTAGCAGTCTCTCTTCAGAGACCACATATCTATATCTATATTCTTTATATATATGTGCTGCCGTGTTTTATTACATTGTCTTGTATTATAGGTGACATCATCCAGTGAATGTGGTTTAGTTTGAAATTTAAATATGTATTATATATATACCAATCTGTATTGAAGATTGAGTGGATATATAACAGTCTGGATGAAGGATTTAATAGCTGTCTGACTGTCTGTTTAAGTGAGTAATTAAAAGTGTCTCTCTTAATACATGGATTAGTAAATAAACTATGTGAATGTGTGCAGCACTGTCTCTGTTGTTGTATAACATGCTGCATCAGTTGGTCACTAACTACATGAGTGTGTATATTAGTTATTTAATAGTTGGGTGAGTATTTGTATGGGACACTGAGTTTGTGTGTAACTTTATGCATAGATGTGTGAATGGTTGATTGACTAGGTGTATAGGTTTAAGAGTGCATGTGGAAACAGTTGTTTGGGTGACTGAGTGTATTTTTTTATTTTTATTTTTTGAAACCTTTATTACAGAAGTCAAAAGAGTTACAAAAATGGGTCTACAACCTTCAGGCCGGCCGCTAGCAAACGATAAGAGCATAGAATACAAGTGGGAAACACACGCTGCAGCGTGAGAGAGATCACAGGAGTTGGAGAGAAAAAACATTGGCGGCCACACCGTCCGGACCCCCCAGATGGCGGTTCCATTTTTATATAAGAAATAACAAACAAATCCACAAGGCAGCAAGAAATCAAAGCAGCAGTATGCGCTCCCCCGGGGAGGACCCTACCGATACACAGGAAAAGCGGGGGGGGGGACAGGCCAGTGAGTGTATTTATTTGTGTGTTGGTGAGCGAATATGTTTTAGTTGTACATCTTCAACAAAGTAAAAAAATAAAAGGCATTGTATGTGAGTGTTGGTGTATATAAATAAGTATGTGTAAAAGTCAGTGATTGTGAGAGTAACTATATGAATGAGTGTATAATGTAATGGTGATTTTTTAACATACTAACTATGAGTTACTATGCGTTTGAATAAATGAGGTGTTGTTGGATAATTGTGTGAGTAAATGTAAGTGTGATTAATTTTTTTCATGAGTAGGATGACTGCATAACCGACTAAGATGACTGCTGATGTGTCAATGCCTATATATGTGTAGAAGTGCATTTGATAGTGTTCTATTAATTAGTGACTGCATGTATAAATGATTCTGTTGTTGAATGGGTAGTTGTGTGTGTAGACATAGGAATCAATGAGTGGGTATGTAGTAACTGGTATTGGTGTGTCAATGGTTTCAAATATGGTACTCTGTATTTTACAGTGAGTGATGAAAGGTTATAGTAGAGTATGATGAGGTGTATCAGATGGTCACGTGGATGATGTCATCAGTGATGTCATTTGAGATGTCATCAGTGATGTCACTGACCATGTCATGAATGATGCAATATATGACCTCATCAGCAGTGCATTGCGGGCGCTCGAGTTATAATTAACCGAACTAACTATAACGGAGGAATTTCAATGGTTTTGTACGAGTGAAATGGCCAGCTAACTATAACACCCCTGAAACCTATGGTTTTTTTCAGTGCATTTCAAAGCTTTTTTAAATGCTAATTTTTAAGTATGATAGTAGTTATACCTATTTTTTTGTACTGATTTTCTACAGTTCTTTAACTGTTTATTATAAATATTTTATTCATTAAATAACATTATATATTTTTCTGAAAATTGCACACAAAAAAATTCAAACTTGAATATTGATTAATTTTCTTGTTTTCATTTTTTATTTTAATATATTTATATTATTTACTTATAAAAAAATTCAATTTTTTTTCGGAGTTTCGCACTCAAAGTGTACACATCAAGGTGAGTGCGCGCATTCTAGCCGCCATTTTAGAAAAGTCATGAAGGATCCGCGTACGGTGTGCGACGACTGCATGTTTTTCAGTTACAGCCTATACATTTAATATTACGTGATGTGCGCGATTGGTATACGACCAGTCCGTGACTCCTGCTCCCGCGCATTTGCGACACATGCGCATTACGGTACGAGATGCTTGTGCGGTTGCGGGTCCCGCGTGACGTCATATATGTGCTGGGGCGCGCTGGGTTCACGACTCCCACAAAAAAAATGTATGTTCCAAAATGATATGTATGTGTCTTTAATATACTGTGAGAAGGAGACAGATTCACCCCGTCACTTACCTTCCGGGGGCCCCCGTATCCCCTGGTCTCGGGGAGCCCGGAGAGCCGACACCCGATGTCACAGGTCCGTCGAACGTATGACGGAAAGGATAACCGCCCCCCCTTGTCCTTCCCCTTCGCAGGGACGAATCAGCGACGTGGAGAGCGTGGTAGGAGGAGGGGCTAACCCCAGAAGCACAACAGACCAGACCGTGAAAAGAGACGAGGGACACAAGATCGGGGAGGAAGCGGTCGAAGGACTAGGAGAAGAGCAAGGCGGAAGCAACGGAGAAGGACGCGAGGACCGAGATCGAGTCGGGAGAAAGACCGAAGAGGACGGAAAAGCCGAAGAAGACGAGACGTGGTGCGAGGAGTGGTGGTGCCCACCGGAGGAGGCTGGAGAGCGGCCGCAACTCAGGGAGAGTTGCGGCGGAGCCTGTGAGTAACCCTGAGCGAGGGCACAAGAGGAGCGGGTGGAGGTTGGGACCGGGTGCATGAAGGGAGGGATTGGCTGACGAGAGGGAGCACTGTTTTGAGTAAAAGTCCGCAATTGTCTCCGTAATCATGGTTTGTCAATAGGAATGATTAGTCAGCCCTAGGACTGCACTTTCCTGAAACCCCTTTTCTCCCATGTTCTGTTTGTCGTTTTGAGTTGCCTAAGGGTCATATATCCGAGTAAGGAAGAGAGTACGAACCCTTTCCCGATCTGTACCTTATTCCCTTCGCTTTCCCCCCCCCCCCTTTGTTTTACCTCTTCACTGTGCTCGCCCAAAATCACCTGTAAATACAACCACCCTCATAGGAAAGGAGGGAAGCACAATTCTCACGTGGTGTTGCGGTGATGGGATACAACCTTGGCACATACCATATACGTTACTGACAGCCGTCTTTTCCTCTCTCCTATGAGCCTCCCTGGGACGAATGTGGGTCCGGATATACAACTAGGAGAAGAATCTCACAAAGTACTCGGAGCGGTCGGAAGGGGCGGAGAACCATCAGTCGAAGGACCAGTAACAGAAGAAGAACCGCAAGGGACTGTTGAGACATTCATACCACCCTCGTGTGGTCCATTACCTGTCATTTCGAATAAAACTCGCAGAGCATCTCACTATATACAGCCTCCTCGTCTGATTATCCGACCCGCCCTCCCACATATACAAATTAGGGCAAGAGATTATCGAAGATATTCATAAAAATTATATATTTGTACTTCTAATAAACTTATATTATTTTTAAATATATTTTGGCGAAGTCGGGTGCGTGCATCGTGGGTGCAGGGAACCAGGTCAGCAGAGCTGCTGTATAGCCAGAGAAACCAGGTCAGCAGAGCCGTTGTAAAGCCAGAGAACCAGGTCAGCAGAGCTGCTGTAGAGCCTAAGAAGCAGGTCAGCAGAGCTGCTCTAGAACCAGAGACCCAGGTCAGCAGAGCTTCTCTAGAGGCCAAAAACCAGGTCAGCAGAGCTGCTGTAGAGCCAGAGAAACCAGGTCAGCAGAGCTGCTGTAGAGCCAGAGAAACCAGGTCAGCAGAACTGCTTTAGAGCCAGAGAACCAGGTGAGCAGAGGTGCTCTAGAGCCAGAGAACCAGGTGAGCAGAGGTGCTCTTGAGCCAGAGAACCAGGTCAGCAGAGTTGCTTCAGAGGGATAGAACCAGGTCAGCAGAGGTGCTTTAGAGCCAGAGAACCAGGTCAGCAGAGCTGCTTTAGAGCCATGGAAACAGGTTTACACAGCTGCTTTAGAGCCTAAGAACCAGGACAGCAGAGCTGCTCTAGAGGCCGAAAACCAGGTCAGCAGAGCTGCTGTAGAGCCAGAGAAACCAGGTCAGCAGAGCTGCTTTAGAGGGAGAGAACCAGGTCAGCAGAACTGCTTTAGAGCCAGAGAACCAGGTGAGCAGAAGTGCTCTAGAGCCAGAGAACCGGGTCAGCAGAGTTGCTTCATAGGGATAGAACCAGGTCAGCAGAGGTGCTTTAGAGCCATAGAACCAGGTCAGCAGAGCTGCTTTAGAGCCAGAGAACCAAGTCAGCAGAGCTGCTTTAGAGCCATAGAAACAGGTTTACAGAGCTGCTTTAGAGCCAGAGAACCAGGTCAGCAGAGCTGCTTTAGAACCTAAGAACCAGGACAGCAGAGCTGCTCTAGAGCCAGAGAACCAGGTCAGCAGAGCTGTTGTAGAGCCAGAGAAACCAGGTCAGTAGAGCTGCTTTAGATGGAGAGAACCAGGTCAGCAGAGCTGCTCTAGAGGGAGAGAACCAGGTAAGCAGAGCTGCTCTAGAGCCAGAGAACCATGTCAGCAGAACTGCTTTAGAGCCATAGAACCGGGTCAGCAGAGCTGCTTTACAGCCAGAGAACCAGGTCAGCAGAGCTGTTGTAGAGCCAGAGAACCAGATCAGCAGAGCTGCTCTGTAGCCTAAGAACTAGGTCAGCAGAGCAGCTCTAGAGCCAGAGAAGCAGATCAGCAGACCTGCTGTAGAGCCAGAGAAACCAGGTCAGCAGAGCTGCTTTAGAGCCAGAGAACCAGGTCAGCAGAGCTGCTCTAGCTGACACTGATTGACTGACACTGACTGACACTAATTGACTGAAACTAACTGACTGACTGACACTGATTGACTGACACTGACTGACTGACTGACACTGACTGACTACTCTCTCTCTACTACTCATTCTCTACTACTCACTCTCTACTACTCTCTCATACTCACTCTCTACTACTCACTCTCTACTATTCACTCTCTACTACTCACTCTCTACTACTCACTCTCGACTACTCTCCACTGCTCACTCTCCACTACGCACTCTATACTGCTTGCTCTCAACTACACTCTACTATTCTCTACTACTCACTCTCTACTACTCTCTCTTACTCTCTACTTCTCACTCTCTACTACTCTGTACTACTCACTCTCTACTACACACACTACTACTCGCTCTCTACTACTCTCTACTACTGTCTACTACTCTCTACTACTCTCTCTGCTACTCTCCCTCTGCTACTCTCCCTCTGCTACTCTCCCTCTGCTACTCTCCCTCTGCTACTCTCCCTCTGCTACTCACTCTCTGCTACTCACTCTCTGCTACTCACTCTCTGCTACTCACTCTCTGTTACTCACTCTCTGCTACTCCCTCTCTACTACTCACTCTCTACTACTCACTCTCTACTACTCACGCTACTACTCACTCTACTACTCTCCCTCTGCTACTCTCCCTCTGCTACTCTCCCTCTGCTACTCTCCCTCTGCTACTCTCCCTCTGCTACTCTCCCTCTGCTACTCTCCCTCTGCTACTCACTCTACTACTCACTCTACTACTCACTCTACTGCTCACTCTCTATTACCCACTCTACTACTCTCTACTACTCACTACTACCCACTCTATTACTCCCTACTACTCACTCTGCTACTCTCTCTACTACTCTGTACTACTCACTCTCTACTCCTCATCATCTACTCTTGACCTCTCTTTCTACTACTCTTTACCTCTCCCTCTCTACCCCACCACCTCTACCTGTCTCTCCCTCTCTACACGCACACATATGCACATATATATGCATTTATGTATGTGTGTGTGTGTATATATATATATATATATACATACATATATAATCTGCATATCTATATAAATACAAATGTAAATGCATGCATACATACATATATGCATGCATATGCATACTATGTACATGAAAGTTTGAAAAACACTAATAAAAGCAAAGCTAAAAAGCCACCTAATTACAAACCGAATTGCTTAACTTAAACAAGGGCTAGACCTATTGCATTTTCAATGCTTGTTTACTTTGGTTCCATCAAGAAGCATCATTCAGATGTGTCACACATTTGCCATAAATTCTGAATGGTAGCACTCTAGTTGCTCATTAGATCACTGTAGTAAAGCTACTGCTCACCAGGGAAGTCTGCTGCTGGTATTGAAAGTGCATGTTTAAGTCTGCATGTCAGAATTTGTTTAATGAAATAGAAGAGGATTTGAGAAGTCACTCAAAATGTGCTCTCATTTTTCTTTCTGCAGCACTAATCATACTTTCTATGGCAAAATAAACCCCCTCATTTTGTTCCTTTTTAAATTAAATGTTTTAAGAATTACCACTTTATTCCAATCAAGATGGCTTCAGGTGTGCCATACGTTTGTCATAAGTAGGACTGTTAGCGCTCTAGTTGTTCTTTAGAACACTCTGGGATGCTGCAGTAGAACACAAAGGAATCAACTGACAGCCTCTGCCCTTGTTGGATGAACATGTTTTACTGAGAATGTCAGACTTCATTCTCACATGACTGAGAAAGATAATGTAAATTTACAGAAAATATGCTCTCAGTTTAGCTTATAGATCACCTTCCAAACCTCTGTGGGAAAAGCATGAGAAAATAGTTTTCTCTCAAACATGATTCATGATATCCCAGCAGAAGGCTTTTTCACATGGTAAAATCACCTTAGAACATACCACAATTCCTAAAATGAGTACAGTACCATCAACAAATGATTTATTATGTAAGTAAAGTCTTAAAACCTTCTATTAACTGCAATGCTTTTTAATGAGGTGCTATCATGTATATTGGTCCCAAGATGGCTGCCAACACTTCTTGGATGAAGTGCTGACATCCAATCAGATCTCACGATGAGATGTGTGGTTAGGCTCCACCCAGATGTATATGTGATTTTACTTTTGATTTTCTCAGGAACTACTGAACCGATTTGCACCATTTAAGCAAAAGGCACGAGTCTGAACCAAGGTCTACCTTCCTGCCAAATTTGGTGTAATTCCGTTCAGCAGTTCGGGATGTAGCTGCGACTAAAGGTCCCTATGGAAAATTGCAAGGGGAAAAAACGTTTTGGGACCCCCCTTTTTTTCTCGGCTCCCGCTTGACAAATCACTCCGAGACTTTCAGGATAGGAGCGGACCGGAGCGGGCCACGAGTTTTGAAAATTTCTCGAAGATTCGTCAACCGGCGCCAAAGTTATTCTAAATAGAATGTTGCGGATTTCCTATGGATAATAGGTCCTAACTATAACTACCTACTGGCGACTGCCAGTAGGTAATATATATATATATATATCCAAAAATCCATCAAGTAATAGACGCACTCTCGGAGGTCAAGTTGCTACACCAAGTTTAATTCTTGTTTAACCGCTACGCGTTTCGACACGCGTAGCGGTTAAACAAGAATTAAACTTGGTGTAGCAACTTGACCTCCGAGAGTGCGTCTATTACTTGATGGATTTTTGGATTATTCACTTCCGGCTTAGGGCTTTTGCCGGTTGACGCTCCACCTGACTCGGGACTGGTCCCAGAAAAACCCACTCCACTTTGTATGTATGTATGTATGTATGTGTGTATATATATATATATATATATATATATATATATATTTATTCACTGAAAATCTCAAATGACATCACTGATGACATCATCCAGTGAATGTGGTTTGGTTTGTTATTTAAATATGTATTATATATGTGGCGCGTTTTAAGTTGGGGAAATAATTCCCCTTCAATCCTGAGAGCCCCAGGGGGCCAACTAGCCCACCAGGTTCTTCCAGTAAGCGCCACTGCGCTGTGTTTCAGAGAGGTGGCCCAGGCCGTGCCCCTTTTTTACACCTCTACAACGCAGCTCTGTGGCGCTTACTGGAGGTACCTAGTGGGCTACTTGGACCCTAGGGAGACTCAGGATTCAAGGGGACTTAATCTCCCAAATTAAAACCGACCCAGGCCATGTTTACACAGTAGTGAAGGGAGGGGATGGGGCCTGAGGTGACGTGTGCAAACACGCCCTGTGCCAGGTTTTCAGATGGGGAAATAATTCCCCTTCAATCCTGAGGGTCCCTGGGGGCCAACTAGTCCACAAGGTGCTTCCAGTAAGCGCCACTGCGCTGCGTTGCAGAGAGGTGGTCCAGGCCGTGCCAATTTTTACCCCTCTCTGCAACGCAGCTCTGTAGCACTAACTGGAGATACCTGGTGGGCTAGTTGGAACCAAGGGACACTCAGGATTCAAGGGGACTTTATACCCTAAATTAACCCCTTCGCTGCTAGGCCTTTTCCACTCCTGTGCTAAGCCTTTTTTGGGCTATTTGGGGTAGTGCGCGCTTAGGCCCCTGTAATCTTTTGACCACAGTAGGTATCCACGCCAAATTTGCGTCCTTTTCTTCCAACATCATGGGGATTCTAAAGGTACCCAGGGTTTGTGGATTCTCCTAGAGGGTTCCCAGAAATTAGTCAAAATACAGCAAAAATGTTTTTTTTTTTTTTGTGAAAAATGGGGAAAAGTGGCTGCAAATGAAAGCGTCTGCGTTTTTCTCTGCAAATGATATCAAAAAAGGGTTTGTGGGGCTGAAATCACCATTTCCCCAGCTTTTAGGGAATGACAGATTTTTGTCAGAAATCCAACATTTTTTACACAGTTTTGACATTTTTCTGGGACATACCCTATTTTTGCTATTTTTTGTGCTTTCAACCTCCTTCCAGATAATGGTAGAAATGGGTAGAAAAGCAATAATGGATCCTGGAAAGCTATACATTTTTGAAAAGTAGACAAATTTCTGAATTCAGCAAGGGGTCATTTGTGTAGATCCATCAAGGTTTCTTTATAGAAACTAACAGTTAAATATAGGACAAATTAAAACTTTGTTGAAAAAAGCAGCCTTTTGAGTCAACGTTTTTCACCTGTAACTTCTTCTAATTATGACATCTCTTTAAAAGCAATGTACCGTTGCATCCGGTGGACCTTCCTGGTTGTGGGGATATATAGGACTTGTAGGTTCACCAAGAGCCCAACGAACCCAGAGTAAAAAACTGAGCAGCATTTTGTAATGGTTTTTTTTTGTTCCGGGTATATAGCAATTATTGTTGGAAAATGTATACATGGAAAAATCGGTATGAAAGACACCTATGTATTTCTGAAATGGGAACAAATTACAGAGTTCAGAAACAGTGCATATTTGCACATTTTCGAAATTGGGAATACTCATACTTGCATGACAATTATTGGTCATTTTCCAAAATGACTTTTTTTTTACACAATGTCTTTCATTTGGAAGGGAGAAATGCATCAAAAATCAATAGGTAATAACAGTTGCTTTACAAATCTGAACTACCATAAGTCTCCCGATAAAAATGGTACCTCACTTGTGTGGGTAGACATAGTGCTCACGACAGGAAGTGGCTCAAAACCTAAGGTGAACACACCACATTTTCACACTGAAAATTTACACATTTTTTGCGACGAGTCTAGCTGTAGTTTTTGAACCCTAGCCCTGCCGTCACCTAGGGAATCCTAGCAAACCTATACATTTTTGAAAACTAGACACCCAGGGGAATCCAGGATGGGGTGACTTGACTGCCTCCCACCATGGTCTGTTACCCAGAATCCCTTGCAAACGTAAAAAATTGACAAAAAAAACACATTTTCCCCACATTTCTGTGATGGAAAGTTCTGGAATCTGCGTGGATCCACAAATTTCCACCCACCCCGCATTCCCCAAAGTCCTACGAGAAAAATGGTACCTCACTTGTGCGGGTCGGCCTAGTGCCCGCGACAGGAAACGGCGCAAAACGCAACGTGGTCACACCTCAATTTTGCAGTGAAAAATGACCCTTTTTTGGCAAAGTGACTAGCTGTAGTTTTTGAACCCTAGCCCTGCCGGCACCTAGGGAAACCTAGCAAACCTATACATTTTTGAAAACTAGACACCCAGGGGATTCCAGGATGGGGTGACTTGACTGCCTCCCACCATGGTCTGTTACCCAGAATCCCTTGCAAACTTAAACAATTGACAAAAAAACACATTTTCCCCACATTTCTGTGATGGAAAGTTCTGGAATCTGCGTGGATCCACAAATTTCCACCCACCCCGTGTTCCCCAAAGTCCTACGAGAAAAATGGTACCTCACTTGTGCGGGTCGGCCCAGTGCCCGCGGCAGGAAATGGCGCAAAACGCAACGTGGTCACACCTCAATTTTGCAGTGAAAAATGACCCTTTTTTGGCAAATTGACTAGCTGTAGTTTTTGAACCCGAGCCCTGCCGGCACCTAGGGAAACCTACCAAACCCACGCATTTCTGAAAACTAGACACCCGGCGGCTTCCAGGGAGGTATGGCTTGCGTGGATCCCCCAACGTTTCCTTACCCAGAATCCCCTGCAAACCTCAATTTTAGGTGGAAAAATCACTTTTTTCACACATTTTGGGGTGGGAAAGTTGTGGCATCACCGGGCTCACTCAAATTTACCACCACACAGCGTTCCCCCAGGTCTCCCGGTAAAAATGGTGCTTCACTTGTGTGGGAGGCCCAAGTACCCGCGGCAGGCAAGGGCCCAAAACGTTGAGAGGCGAAATCCACATTGCCTATCAAAAAAATGTTTGGGTCCTTTGTCGCCTCACTACATTTTGGGCCCTTGCCTGCCGCGGGTACTTGGCCCTCCCACACAAGTGAGGCACCATTTTTACCAGGAGACCTGGGGGAACGCTGGGTGGTGGAAAATTTGTGTGAGCCCGGTGATGCCACAACTTTCCCACACCAAAATGTGTGGAAAAAGTGATTTTTCCAAATAAAATTGAGGTTTGCAGGGGATTCTGGGTAAGGAAAAGTTGGGGGAAGCACGCCAGCCATACCTCCCTGGAAGCCCCCGGATGTCTAGTTTTCAGAAATGTATGGGTTAGGTAGGCTTCCCTAGGTGGCCGCAAAGCACCGGGCCAAAAACCCAAATGACCCCCTTTCCAAAACCAGATAGTTTAGACATAATTATTGGTTTGTTTCTACAGCGTGAGAATTTTGGAACAATATTGCAATGAAAATGTGACAGACATTTTGAGGTTTGCAGGACATTGGGGATTAAAAAACTTTTTGATTTCACAAGAGACATCACCATGAACTCCCAAGGGTTTTCAACAATATCTACAGTTGGTGGGTTATTCTTACATGGAAAGTACACCTTGGCAGAGAAACTAAAAACAAAGATTCCTGCACAACCATCTATTCCTCAAACACACACATACTGGTTGGATTTGGCACGAGGGCGAGTCATGGTTCAGTGTATTAAATTTTATTAACAAGAGATTTCAAAAAAATGAAATGCACTGTCAATAATTAAATTCACAAAAAACCAAACCAATGACTCGCAGCTCGTGAGCTGTAAAGCCACGTCAAGGCACCAACCACTTTACAGGCCATTCACACACCTTTCATACATGATACAAACAAGACCATTCACACCACCACGCACAAAAGCAAAACACATTACAAAATTCACAAAAAGGGACAAGGATCACCCTGCTTCAGAAAGACAAATATTACTGCACAGCCATCTAATCCTCAAGCACACACACATACTGGTTGGATTTGGCACGAGGGTGAGTGATGGTTCAGTAGATACAATTGTATTAGCAAGTGATTTCACAAAAATGAAAAGCACTGTTAATAATTGAAAGTGCGAGAAACTGAACCATTGACTCACAGCTCTTTACAGGCCATTCATACACCTTTCATACGTGTGAGACATACAAAACCATTCACACCGCCAGCCGCGGGCCCATCACATAACAAAACTCACACCAGCACACAGCGCCATTCAAGGGCCCATCACTTTCACACGCCCACATTCCTGACAAAGCAACTACACAAGCTGATGGATTGTGTGGAGTGGCACTCAGCTAGCAGTGTGTATAGTGACCAGCAGCAAGTCACTACTCACACACAGCCAGCCGAGCGCCAGTCCACACACACCGCTAGCCGAGCGCCAGTCCACGCACACCGCTAGCCAAACACTAGTCCACGCACACCGCTAGCCAAGCACCAGTCCAGGCACACCGCCAGCCAATCGCCAGTCCAGGCACACCGGCAGCCAATCGCCAATCCACGCACACCGCCAGCCAAGCTCCAGTCCACGCACACCACCAGCCAAGCACCAGTCCACGCACACCACCAGCCAAGCACCAGTCCACGCACACCGCCAGCCAAGCACCATTCAACGCACACTGCCAGCCAAGCTCCAGTCCACGCACACCACCAGCCAAGCACCAGTCCACGCACACCACCAGTCCACGCACACCGCCAGTCAAGTACCAGTCCACGCACACCGCCAGCCAAACACCATTCCATGCACACCGCCAGCCAAGCTCCAGTCCATGCACACCACCAGCCAAGCACCAGTCCACGCACACCGCCAGTCCACGCACACCGCCAGCCAAGCACCAGTCCACGCACACCGCCAGCCAAGCTCCAGTCCACGCACACCACCAGCCAAGCACCAGTCCATGCACACCGCCAGTCCATGCACACCGCCAGTCCACGCACACCGCCAGCCAAGCACCATCCACGCACACCACCAACCAAGTGCCAGTCCACACACACCACCAGCCAAGCACCAGCCTACACACACCACCAGCCAAGCACCAGTCCACGCACACCGCCAGTCCATGCACACCGCCTGTCCACGCACACCGCCAGCCAAGCACCATCCACGCACACCACCTACCAAGTGCCAGTCCACACACACCAACAGCCAAGCGCCAGCCTACACACACCGCCATCACATTTAGGATTTTTTTATAAAAAAAAAAACACAAACAAATCGCTAATAGATACAAATCTTCAAACACAAAATCAGCAACGAAATACATTGCACTAACACCAACCTTGAAACAGAATCAAATTTTCCAAAGAATACAGACCAGTCAGTTCATTTTACCACTCATGAATGCTCCCAAAAATTATTTTGCGTGTGGTACGCTCTAAAACAAGCAGGGACACACAGTCCAGGTTGAGAAGGACAGTCGGGGCAGTACATACGACTCTCCCTCCGCGTACCTCTTCACCAACAGACTCTACATCTCCTACTGGGAAAATCTTTTGAGGGTGTGGGAGGAATGTGATCAGGAAAGTGGCGATCTTTCAATCTAGCAACATCCTCCACCTCTCCAACTCTAGGAACACTTGCCTGTTCCACTACAACAAGGCTGCCTATTACAGACTCCTGAAACTTAGCAAAAGTCATCTTTGACTCAGGGCAAGAATCCTGGAACACAACAAAAGCATTAAACATTGCCAAGTGGTAAAGATGGATAGCCAACTTCTTGTACCAAATGTAAGCCTTACGAAGAGCAGTGTAAGATTCCAACCTCTGATCTACTCTGTCAACACCACCCATGTGCCTATTATAGTCTAAAATGCACACAGGTTTGCGCGCTTCAGCGACCTGACCCCAAACAGTCACAGGTGCAGTGCTTTCATCATGGATGGTAGTCAGCATGTAGACATCTCTCCTGTCTGAAAACTTTACAGCAAGAAGCTCCTCGCAACGCAACGCACTGCACTGTCCCCGCACAAGCTTTTGACAAACAAGTTCTTTCGGAAAACCTTTACGGTTAGAGCGGATTGTGCCACAAGCAACAGTGTTCACTTTGGCCAATTCCCTGAACAACCGCACACCAGTGTAGAAATTATATACATATAAATGGTGGCCTTTGTTAAAAAATCCTCTACCAAGTTCCCAAACAATGTTCTCAGTCACTCCAAAAGTGGACGGACAACCAGGGGGGTTAATCCTGGATTCCTTACCGGTGTACACCCTGAAATTAGAGACATATCCAGTCCTACTGTCACACAGCATATACAGCTTTATTCCATAGCGTGCCCTCTTACTAGGAATGTATTGCCTAAAAACCAAGCGGCCCTTGAACAACACCAAAGACTCATCCACTGCAATTTGTTTCCCAGGAGCATAAATCTCAGAAAATCGATCAACAAAGTGAACAAGGACAGGCCTAATCTTAAAAAGACGGTCACACTCAGGGTGATCTCGTGGCAACGCTAAACCATTATCAACAAAATGCATCATCCGAAGCAGAAGCAAATACCTGTCACGACTCATGACTGCCGGAAAGATAGACGTTGCCATCAAGGGACTGCTAGACCAATATGAAGACATTGATGGCTTCCTTAGAAAGCCCATCAAAAAAGTTAAACCCAAGAACTTCTTCATCTCTTCAAGATTTGTGGGAGTCCACCGGGTAGCTCTAGAGTGTGGCTAAAGACTGGCACTGTTGTCCCTCAAAAACTGTTCGGCATACAAAAGTCTGCTCAACAATCTCTGCCAAAAACACATCATCCATAAACAACTGAAAAAAAATTATCAGCAAAAAGTTTTCAGTATTCACTCTACACCCTGGAACACCAGTAAACTCTGGCAATGCCGGCTGCACCATGCCAGGGGCAACCCAGAGGTCATCACTTTCAAAGGGAAGCCTGCAGCCCCAGCCTGCAGCCCAGATGCCTCTTGCCGCACTACACCAACGGGAAGCCTTGCAGCCTCATGCTGCAGCCCAGAAGCCTCTTGCCGCACTACACCAACGGGAAGCCTTGCAGCCCCAGGCTGCAGCCCAGATGCCTCTTGCCGCACTATCGGCACATCAGTCTCCTCCTCTAACACAGGCACTTCATCCGCACTAAGAGTATCTTCATCATCCGATGACTCCATATGGAGAGAAAACTCACTGCCAGAATCGTCCCCTGCCTCCTCTCCCTCAGATGCAGAGTCAGTCTCTGAACCATGGTCAGAGGAAGAATTTCAACAGCAAACCAACAACCTGCTGAGCAGTAATCCTGCGGCTAGCCATTATACTTACTAAGATAGAAGACTGCACAAACAAGTCAACAACAACCAACAATGTGCAAACCAAGTAAGTAAAGAAATGTGTACCTTTATCACAAAGATCAATGTACTCAAAAGCTATAGAATTCATTTACAAGAGACAGCTACACTCACCAGAACCTACTCTGCAGTGACACAGCAAAAACCAACGATATCCGACTAGAAAGAAGAAAAAAAAATTACTCACAAGACAACAAAATGCACATCGAGCACAAATGCAAACAGTTTTTGACACTCAAAAACCAAACATACTGCTATTATTACACCATTTGCAAAAAAAAATCATGCAGAGAAATGAAACACATTTACATTGCACAAAAAAAAGTCTCTTACCAAACTACACAAACAGCAGAACCACCAGTAACGAAACGGCAAACTGGAAAGAGCAAAAGCCTTCGCCTAGAACAAAAAAGTAAAAAAAAAAACATTGCAATTCACAAAAAATATAACCATAAGCATGTTATAATGTTATGTTACTACCCAAATGGTCAATCGGGTTGTGTGCCAGGTGGGGCAGAAAACAGCAGGAAAAAAAAAGGCTACTCTGTCCCGGGGCGGGTGGGCCAAATACATATTATAAAAATCGCACCCTGGAAGCGGCCCTTGTCCAAGGGGTCACTTCCATTTTTATTTACACTAATTCCCTGGAGTCTAGTGGGCTTTTCTGCCCCCCCTGGGGCCAGAAACGGCTACACAAAAGACCGATCTGCCCCCAGGGGGGACAGAAAAGTCTTGAAAAATATTTGGGCCCCCAGGAAGCGACCCTTGCCCAAGGGGCCGCTTCCTTTACTCAAAAAACACATCCCTGGTGTCTAGTGGGCTTTTCTGCCCACCCTGGAAGCAGAAACGGCTACATAAACGACCGATCTGCCCCCAGAGGGGGACAGAAAAGTCTCACCAAAAAAATGGGGGCCCAGGAAGCGACCCTTGCCCAAGGGGTCGCTTCCTACAACAACACACACATGCCTGGTGTCTAGTGGGCTTTTTTTTGCCCCCCCTGGGAGCAGAAACAGCAAATTATAAGACCGATCTGCCCCCAGGGGGGCAGAAAAGTCTTATAAAAAAAATTCACCCCCAGGAAGCGACCCTTGCCCAAGGGGTCGCTTCCGAAAACACAAAAACACATCCCTGGTGTCTAGTGGGGCATCCCTGCTCCACGATCGCGACGCTGTGCGCGATCGTGGAGCAGGAATGCCCAGCATTGAGACATCAGGGGAGAGGAAATACTCTTTCCTCTCCCACGATGCCTCAAGGCATCCCAATTCCCCCCGCCACACCGGAGCAAAAAACCTACCTGCTCCGTTGGACGCGCTGGAAGAAATGAATTCCAGCGCGTCCAACGCTTCCTGATGACGTCGGTGCGCGCTGTGCGCGCTGACGTCATGGGGAAGCGTGGGGGTGGCAGCGGAAACTCTTCCGCTGCCATCCCCCTCTGTGGGGGCAGGATCGATGCCCCAGGGGGGGGAGCGCCAGCGCTTCCCCCAGGGGCTGTGCGCATGACAGAGCGGTTCCGTCATAAGCACAGCCCAACCGATGCTCGTGACGGAACCGCTCCGTCATGAGCATCGAAGGGGTTAAAACGGCCACACGGCGTGTTTGCACATGTCAGTTTAGTCCCCCTCCCTTCACCAGTGTGCAAAGACTGTGTATTCAGTCGACGAAGACAACCAACACACTGATCCCTCACCAGCCACCCCCAACACCCTGAAGCCAGCGATTGATAACTGGACAGCCCTCATCATGGAAGACACACTGAAGACTATGAAGTTAATTTACTCTGGGGCCCCCACGGACCCCTTTCCTGACCACATCTTCAACAGAGCCGACGACACCATCGCACCCATGCTCTGCCACACCATCAACTGCCCCCTGATGAACGCCTCGTTCCCCGATGACTGGAAACACGCCAAGATCAACCCCCTCCTGAAGACACCCTTGGCGGACCCCACCGACCTCAAGAACTACAGACCCATCTCCCTGCTCCCGTTCCCAGCGAAAGTCATTGAGAAAGCCATCAACAGCCAACTTGCCACCTTCATCGAAGAGCACAACATCCTCCACTCCTCTCAATCCGGCTTCAGAAAAAAACACAGCACAGACACTGCCCTCCTTGCCGCAACAGACAACATCCGCTCCCTACTGGACAGAAGAGAAACAGTAACCCTTATCCTCCTCGACCTCTCAGTGGCGTTCGACAGTCTCTCACCGCACCCTAATACGCAGAGTCGAACGACGCAGGGATCCGGGACAAGGCCCTCGACTGGATCCACTCCTTCCTCTCTGGCAGAACGCAGTGGGTCAGACCCCCTCTTCCTCTCAGACCCTAAGCCTGCGGAGTCCCATAGGGGTTCTCCCTCAGCCCCACGCTCTTCAACGTCTACATGGCTCCGCTTGCCCCCATTGTCAGAACCTACGGACTCAGCATTGTGTCATACGCAGCCGACACTCATCTCATCCTCTCCCTATCCAACGAAGCCAACACCGCCAGACACAACTTTCAAGAAGGCATGGAAGCCGTCGCCAAATGGATGAAAAGCAGCTGCCTACAACTCAACACTGACAAAACAGAAGTACTCATCTTGGGCCCAAACCCCGACGCCTGGAATGACATCTGGTAGCCCCTCGCCCTCGGAAGCCCTCCCACCCCCACAGACCACGCACGTAGCCTTTGAATCATCCTGGACGCCAAGCTCAAAATGGACCACCAGATCAACTCTGTCGCATCCTGCTTCCACACCCTCCACCTCCTACGTAAGACCTTCAAATGGATCCCTCTCGAGCACAGAAAGACCGTCACTCACACCCTCTTCACCAGCAAACTTGACTACGGCAACGCACTCTACACCGGAATAAACAAAAACCTCACCCGCAAACTACAAAACATCCAGAACGCCGCTGCAAGACTGGTCCTCAACCTGCCAAGACACTGCCACATCTCCCAGCACCTGCGCGCACTCCACTGGCTCCCCATCGAGGCTAGATTGCCTTCAAGATTCTCACCCACGAACACAAGGCACTCCACGACACTGGACTAGCATACCTAAACAACAGACTCCAATTCCACGCACCCCTACAGAAAAACCAGATCAGGAGGCCGCTCCTTCTCCTTCTCGCAGCCAGAGCCTGGAATACCCTTCCGCTCCACCTCCGACAAACAACTTCGCGCTATGACAAACTCCTGATTGATTGATTGCTTCTATTTTAGTTCTTGGGAATTTTCTTCTAAAATTATTTTTTTATGTTTCACATCATCTGTTATTTATTGTTAATATTGTTTCAAATATTTTTTTATCTTTTAAGGCATACTGTTCCCACATCCAGTTTTAGTGGTGGCTCTGCGTTATGGCGTGGAAAAATTTCACCGTAAAAAAAACCGACGTTAGTGCATCGGTGGGGACTTATATGGCCCTTTTGTACCGCTTTGTTCGCCATAAGTTGGCAGGGTATGCTCAGAAGTGAGTCCCTTGCTCACTTTGCCACTGGATTCAAGCAAGCCTGGCTGAAGACGGCTGAAATGCCAGAAACCGGTCCTAGGAAGCTTGTTTCCGGTCCAGGGAAGGCATGGCTTGGCAGTTCAGGCTGGACTGTTCCCATGAGGCACAGGGTTAGACTGATTTGCATATGCCCATGTCTGAACTGGGGTGGCAGAGTGGGCTAAAGAACGGTGATGGATCAAACCCAGATCTGTTGACTGGCTGTGAGTGTTTGATTGGTTCTGATGCTCCGTCCATCACCACCCCCTTTTGTACCGCTATGGCTCTACTGACGTCATATGTGTGGACGACGTCAGGGCGGAGCCATGCGACGCTATCCCCTGACGCGCTGAGATATTGCTGAAAATTCTCTGGATCCAGTGTGGCGCCTGGGGAAAATTCTAAGTTAAGGAATCTGAGGCTAGACTATGTCTCTTCCAGATATATTGTTACCGAAGGTAAGTAACTTTTTCTTCTTGTCCACTGTTACTATGTTCTTTGTTTCATTTATAACTTCACTCAAGGTATCCGCTGCATAGACCCTACATTTGCATGAATACCCTACATGTGAATATATACTGTCAGTATCTGTGACAGAAGTAGTGGGTGAAGAGCTACTAGGCCTTGAGTCTTACCTTTTGGCACTCCAGAGTGCTTTAACCAATATTTCCTCTATTGTTAACGTTGTTATATGCATGTCTTCACATCCTAGGAGCTAGTTATTTTGAATGTTGAATTGCCTCTTGAGAATCTTACTTTTCAGCTTTGACTTTCTTGTTCCCTTGTGCAGAGTTTCCCCATTTGATTCCTTTATCTTGTGTGATATTCAGCAGCTCTGTCACCAATAATCTCTTTACTTTGTCTCTCTTGCCAACAGACCTTGCCAAATCACCGGGCTGACAACATTGTCCTGGATGTATGTCGTTACAACGCACACTTTTACAACGCATGCACTTACAACGCATTTTTTACAACGCAAAATCCATTACAACGCACTACACTTACAACGCATGACACTACAACGCATTTTTAAAAACTACCTTTACAACGCATACCATTACAATGCATAATATTAAATTGCATTTAAGGTAAGTATTAGATAGTATAAGGGTAAAAATTACTTTTCTAACTCCAGGGGGTGCAACAGTAGGGTAAGTGTTGGATAGTATAGGGGTAAAAATTACTATTCTAACTCCAGGGGGTGCAACAGTAGGGTAAGTGTTGGATAGTATAGGGGTAAAAATTACTATTCTAACTCCAGGGGGTGCAACAGTAGGGTAAGTGTTGGATAGTATAGGGGTAAACATTACTATTCTAACTCCAGGGGGTGCAACAGTAGGGTAAGTGTTGGATAGTATAGGGGTAAAAATTACTATTCTAACTCCAGGGGGTGCAACAGTAGGGTAAGTGTTGGATAGTATAAGGGTAAAAATTACTATTCTAACTCCAGGGGGTGCAACAGTAGGGTAAGTGTTGGATAGTATAGGGGTAAAAATTACTATTCTAACTCCAGGGGGTGCAACAGTAGGGTAAGTGTTGGATAGTATAGGGGTAAAAATTACTATTCTAACTCCAGGGGGTGCAACAGTAGGGTAAATGTTGGATAGTGTAGTGTAATATTATGCGTTGTAATGGTAGGCGTTGTAATGGAATGCGTTGTAAAGGTAGTTTTTAAAAATGCGTTGTAAGTGTAGTGCGTTGTAAGTGTAGTGCGTTGTAATGGATTTTGCGTTGTAAAAAATGCGTTGTAAGTGTAGTGCGTTGTAAAAGTTGCGTTGTAAAGGTTGTTCCCCCATTGTCCTACTTTAACTACCCTGCTACCAGAGCCCCTGACATTCACACTCACTACACATCTCTAGTGCTTAATGTTTTCTTCCCTTTGGGTAGCCCTCAGTTGTTTGGCCTCCCTTACTCCTTGTTGCTGTGCTTAGGCTTCCTCTCTCACTTGCTTCCTTGCTTCTGGCTGGTGAGGTTGCAGCGGCGTCCTGGGGCCTCACCTGGAATCCATGTTTTCTTAAATCTCATCAAAGTAACTCCTGCAGACGAAACTGATAATCCTTGCAAACACTGTTGTGTTGTGAATGCTCAACTAGGCTGGTTCAGTAAACCTTCCTCACCAACATCGAGGTTGTGCCTTCCCTCACTGGGACATTTACCTTATTGAAGAGTAAGATCTTCCCAGTGATCAAGCCGGGCCCACTTCTGCTTCAGAAGAACACCATGCCAACTATGTATTATCTAAACAGGCAAGTGGGAAAGAAACATATGGTCCTCTCCAAAGAGGCTCAGACGATTTGGCCCTAGGTGTTTGCGAAAGGAATCTGATTGACGGCGATGTATCTCCCACGACTTCAAAACGTAAAAGGAGACAATTTGAATCATTGTTTGTTGGAGCAGCATGAGTGCATTCTAAATGACTAGATGTTGGCATACATCTTCTCTTTCTGGGAACATCCAGATATAGACCTTTTTGAACACTGAAGAAAACACAAAAGTCGATTGCTCCAGGTTTTCAGAGCCTCAGTCCCTTAGGGGAATGTATTTTCAATAAGTTAATCGGAATGATTTCTCTATGCCCCCCTCTTCTATCATGATCAAAATGTTCAGACTCGGCAAGGATGATTCTCAATACACAGGACTGGCCCTGTCAATGGTGGTACCTGGACCTTCTTCAGATACCCATTCAGTTATATAAGAGACTCCCAATGAGATTGAATCTGTTGTCCAGAATGTCGGGCACAATCTTCCATTGTAGCTTAACATTGCTCAGCATGACTGCCTGGTTTCTTAGGCCTTATAGTATGGACACTTGAAGTTGCCTGATAACTTTATGGCCTTTCTGTGAGAGGTGAGTTGCCCCTCTACAAGGTCTTCATATGCATTGAAGTGGGGGAGGTTAAGCGTATGGTGTGTCAACAGGCCCACAGAACATATCACAATGGTTTCCAGTTTTCTTCTATAAGGGTGCATTTGACTGCATGCTCTTTCAGTATTCCAGCATTTAGATATTTCTTGTAAGGTCTTCAGAATATCTTTCTACGACTTTGAAGTCTTCCCCCAGAGTGTAATTCAGTTCTCTCAAATTAATGTGATCTCATTTGTAGTCAATGCCCAAAACAGATCTAAAACACCTTTAATGGCAGGATCTGCTGTTCAGATTGCAGGGCAAAGGAGTGAATTTCAACCTAAAATCATGGAAAGTAGTAGTTGGCACTGGAATCCTTGTAGTAGGGCATTAAGATCTGCAACATACGATATGAAGAACCTTAATTAGGCATGGATATA